>NC_138660.1:6717910-7363223 GCF_964273445.1 Streptopelia decaocto | reverse complement strand
GTGGATGCTGTTGAGGCTTACCTGAAATACAGGATACATGCAATGTTTCCATGTGTTCTCAGGAAGATCTGGAAAAGAAAAAAATATCCTCCTTTTCCAAACCCCAAATGTACAGCATACCAAGTGGTCTGGAATCCTGCCACTCCAAGCTGACTCTGGAAAGTAGTCCGTTCATGTTCTCCTGCTTTCAGCAGCTCAACAGTGCCTCCTGCATCTTACAAGTCACTCCAAACCCACATTGAATCCTTGTCTGAGGTTTTGTCTGAAACAGTAAAGGTTCCTGCTTCAGGGTTAAACTAAGGTTAGGTTATTTGGGGACTGCATGTCTTCTAGAGGCAATCCTAGCTTCATTAGAGCTAAAAGCAAAACCCAAGGAAAAAAAGGGAATTTATATAACATAACTGAAAGCCTTTACCACTCGAAGATCTGCTAATCTATTTGGCAGAGAAGAGCAAGTCAGTGCACAGAAAGAAGCTGAACATTTTGAGGAAGATGATGTCCCAGAGCAGCAAGGGCCAGCTGCTCCCTAGGGAACAGGGAGCCAAGTTGCAGTGATGCTGCCAGCAGGACCATCCTAAGGTGTGCAAGCAGGGCAGGCCCAGAGACAGCAGCCAGGTTCAGTCAAGAGTCCCAACAATGAGTGAAGTCCACAATGATGAGGAGGATCCAGGGTCAAGCTGGGTGTCAGTCCATTAGTCAGAATGAGGCCTGGTGACAGGAACCAGTGTCAAACACATCCCAGTGAACACCAGACAGGTTCACACTGCCCTGTTTTCCCAAAAATAAGCCCTAGCATGATTTTTCAGGATGCTCAAAATATAAGCACTTCTCCAAAAATAAGCCCTAGTTACAGTTGATTAAAAAAAAAAAAAAAAATTTAAATAATGCCCAGGTAGCTATACATGTAAAAAAAAAAAGGCATATTTTGGAGCAAAAATTAATATAAGACCCTGTCTCATTTTCGGGGAAACAGGATAATGGAACATGTCTGAGGTCAAGCCAGGAAGTCAATCTGCATGTCTGGGTCCAGATCAGTAAGGACCATGGCCAGGCAAAGATACAGCTGAGCTGCAGACCAGCATTCCTCCAACATAGCTCAGGCCAAAACAGAAGGATTCCAAGGCTGAGCTTAAATGGGGCTCCTCAGCCTATGGACAGAGAGGGTGGGTGGGTGCCCCAGCTGAGGCTGCTCAAAAGCATTAACAGTCTCAGAGCCCTGACACATGTACTCATCTCTCTCAGAGCTGGTGCAGCTGAGTTTAGCAACATCTGCTTGGGCCAAGACTTCTCCATTCTTGTCCGCTGAACTGGTTGGCTTTGTCCACCCTTGTCAATTTTCCAGTTTGATCATGTTTGGTTACCTGAAGTCTGCATAGCTTTATGAGAAGACAAACTTCTACATGAAGAGGCTTAGACAGACTAGGACCACGGGAGGTAGAGATGAAGCTCCCAACTTCATCTTCTCTCTGTCTTTCAGCTCTTGACACAAGTGTTCAGTGGATGATGTAGAAGACGTTATTACTGAGTGAAGTAACAAGGAGACTATGTTGTTTTTCTACTTAGAATAAAATATGTAAGAACAATAAAATTTTATACTATTTCCAGCATCTAGACAAATGGACTAAGAGCAAAGGAATTTTCCAGGTGGATGTCTTACAGAAGCCCAACACTGCAAATCAACTATCTCATAACCGCAACAAATGCATAAAGTCCACTAGCATCTGGCAGCTGCTGTCAGGCATCTATTCACACACGCACTGAGAGTGTCCATCCCCTCACAGCATCCAGCAAACTCCCTTCTAGTATGGAAATATAGAATGGCAGTCCCTCACTTTCAGCAAGGCCCTCAGCTGAAATGACTTGCATACTATTATATGTACCTGAGTTGCTTTCAGTTGCTGTCACCCAGAACTGCAGTTTCTCCACAGTGAAAGAGGAAATCCCAGGGAAAAGCTCATCTTCTTGAGAGAGGCTGCCAATAGCCCATGATGCCTCACAGCCAAGGGTAGGAAAAAACAGGTCGAGATCTCTAGCTTCTGCACAGACTTAAATGATGTGGGAAAAAACACCACCTATATCAAGGCAAACGCGATTCCGCAACACATCTCAGGGCAGACTTGTAAGGAGCTGGAAAGTCCTTTAATACCAAGTAAAACCAGACCTGATCTTCACTTAAGAATATGGCTTTCAGTCAGAGATACTATTGTCCACCCTGGACACTTGTGCAAGGTGGTACTCATCAAGTTATGGCCTCTGCTTCCTGAGGGCTGCTCATGACTGACCAGTTTGAAATGGGCAGCTTAGGGAGACAGAGGTGGCTGGAAAAGTGTTCCCTGTAGGACATAGATGTTCTTCAGCCCAAAGAGAACTTTTTGAAGAAGGAAAGGTAAGTACTTCAGCTGGCTAATCACTGGTTCACAAGACTGATAGAAAAGACAGTTTTAGTTTATTTGTACATATTATGTCTGCAGGGAAAATTTTGGAATATTTCCTCAGTAGAAAAGTATTCCTTAATGGAAGTACCACATTCATTTTCATAGGCACTTTTTGCAAAAAATCTGAGCTTCTCCCACCTCAATTTTTAGTAAATAGTAAATGTTAAAAGGGATATTAAAAGGCCAATCATCCTATAGCTATACAAGGTGTCCAGCAAGTTGTAGGGAGAGCTGGGGACCAGAAGCCAAAAGCCCAAACATGGAAATCTTTTAGTAAAGATGAAGTGCAAGTACCATCAGATGAAGCTGTATCTGGTAATTGGGCATGATATAGTGTCAAAAAAGTACACGAGGTGAGTCACTAGGAGTCTATGTACAAGTCAGAGCTTGGCCAAAGCTTAGCACAGATGATTCAGTTCTGCAGAAGCAGCAGAAGTGAAGAACAAAGTTTAGTGCAGTAACTATTACATTTTCTATTGTGAAGTTGCAATAGGAAACTAGTAGCAGGTTCCTGAGCAATAGTAATGGACGGGCAACAAATAGAAGCCAAATTAAGATATAGTCATGATCTGAGACAACATGGAATATGTGCAATGTGCCTCAATACTTTGCTCTATACTAATTAAATATGGCTGTCCAGCCAGAATCAGCATCTGACCTTCCACTTCTTTCCTTTCCCAAGAAAAAACTGAAGACAGTTGTCCATCCTTGATGTATTCCATATCTGCTGCCAAATCTGCACTCCCCCACTCAGACTCAATCCCAAAATAGGGTGTGATGCCTTTCCCGTTGACAAAGCCGTAAGTCACAGCGAGTGAGACACATTCAACATCCTCTGATCAGTTAAATGAAAATAACTCTCCCCTTCTGTTTTCCACCACTTCAGCGCTCATTATGTGCGACATTAATTAATATAGGCACTAGGAAGTGAGATGATAAATTACAAAAACCCATTAACCTGATTCTGTCCAAACTGGTGACATACGGTAACTTGTACATTAGACAAATCTTCTTTGCTGATGTAGGAGTCCTCATGTATGAATTCCATTAAAGCAGCAGCCCTGAAAAAAGTATTTTTATGTATGTACCTATAGAATGTACATTGACATGCATGGACAGTACATGCCTGTGGGAACATCAGAATTCATTAGATCAGTCTGATATGAAATATATTGAACAGGTTCCATCTGACGTCTGTTACTGGGTTGTTCTGTCCACTCCCAAAGGAGTGAATCATATTGACAGGTTGAATTATATCTCGAGATATTTTTCTCCCCTCCTCCAAAGGCCATTTGCAATCACAGCACATCCACTCCCTCTTAAAAGTGAGCTCATCTGGCTCTGGGTTGCATTGAAGTCCTCCACCGTGCCTGAAGGAAGAATGCTTTTTGGTGGTAGGAACCTGGAGAAGATGTGGTCTGTCCAGCTGTCCCTTGGAGTGCTAACCATCTTGACCATGACTGTGTATGTCCCATCTACACATGGAGAGCCTTTTCTACTACAAGGTAAGCTGGAATACAGACTACAAGACACAGGTAGGTGGATATCTTTTTGCTTTGCTTTGCTACTTGTCATGGCCATGCAACACTTGGTGATCCATGAAAAAAAAAAAGAAAAGAACCTTGAGCTATACTAAACAATCAATTAACATGGGTGTTACCTAAAGACTTGCTCATATTAGCATAAGCTAAAGCTGTTTGTCTGTTCTGCAGCTGGTTGTATGACACATTCTGATAATCAGTAAAAATACCAGATCTGGTGAAATCTGGTAAGGGTGGCTCTTTTTCTCCCAAAAGAAAATTTCCAAGGAAAAACATTAAAATATCAGAGAGTAGCAATTCCAGCATGCACCATATGAGATTTGACAGCTCATAAATGTCAGTAGTAGGGTGCTGCCGAACTTTTTCTTCCACAAAACTTCTTTTTATATGTTCTTCTCCTATAATTTAAATTAATCTTAGCTTGAACTTATTTTGCAAGGAAATGTCAATCATTAATCTTCTTTCTTAAAGAGACTTGGCAGTAGGAAAGAAAAAGCTAAATATAGGCTTGAAAATAACATTGCTTTTCATATTATTTTTCTTCTTATATCACCTATTTATTTTTGTAATGACAACCAAAACATTCCTGAGGCCACTTTATCTAAATACTGCTTCTGTTTAGTTTTTACTAGAGTGTTTATAGGTTTTTTTTTTCTGTAACAAATCCCCCAAATGACTAAAAGTAGCTATTTTAAAATCATAACTGTCTGTCAGATTGAGGAACGAGGTTTATAGCACTCCACGCTAACTGCAAGTTTTACACAGCGTGTAGCTCTGCTAAGTCCCTCGGGTTTATTTCTATTATAGAGATGACAATCAGGACCAGCAGCTTCAGCCACAGCGGGAAGCAGGGTTGAGTCTCTCCAAGTACTTAGAGCATCGTTTTGGCCAGGGCTTCTTTGCTTCTGCAGATATATGTGAATTTGGCTAATGGAGCTGATTCCCACATACCGTTGAGCATCCTTGAGGCTCATCTGGTACAATGTTTTGTCTCCTGTGTATCAAAAATAATTATGTTCATCCCATCACAGCTATGTAGGGTTGATGGCTATACAAGATCATTTTCTCCTTTCTAACTTTCTTGAGCAGATGTCCTAAAGATACTGGAAGAAGAGAAAATAAGCCTTTCTGCATAATTTCTTCACATTTTCTGTGGATTCTGTAGGCATCTTCTAGGGCTTATTAGGGTCTGAGTTTGGGGCAGGGATGTTTGGACCAAAGATTTTGGAGAATGGCCATTCTCCCTGTAAAGTTTGGCTCCCATTCTATCATTCTCAAAAATAAATGCAACATTCGAGTTTCAGATGATCCTGGAAATGTGTTCAGCAGAGCTGGGAGGGTCTCAGAGCCTTCAGGGCTCTGATAAGTCCCAGCCCATGTGTCCATTGGTTTCTGCTGAAGCTTCAGCCTTCACAACCATTCATTTGAGGTCATAGCCACAACCACTAAAGCAAAACCACTGAGAAAGTTCCCTAAAGGGGCCTCATAGAGAGGCACAACTGCTTTAGGACAGCAGCTTGGGGAGGTTTTTCCTGGAAAAAAAAAAATTCTGTGTGGTTTACAGCTACTCTAAGAGGCTTTCTCAGGGATAAAGAGGCTCTGCTTTAAACTCCTCCACACTTTGGCTCTGTTCAGGAAGAATCCTCTAATACCACTGACAATCAGATAGAGCAGCCCCAAGGCTGAATGAGCACAAGAATAGGCTGTGGGGCTGCAAGACTTTTCATTGATGGTACCCACACATCAGCCCTCAGGAGCAGCAAGTTCCCACCTCTCTCGGCCCTGGGAACATGGATGGGGTGGGGTGTGGAGGGAAGAACCTGCGATTTCGAGAAGAGAGGGTCTCGTGCGTTGCTGTCTGGGTTTGCAGAGGTACCTGATACATCTACCTTGCAGGTGGATGCAAGGTTGGGACTGTCTAAATCAAGGTGGTGTTTCCAGATCCCTGCAACCAGCCATGCTGATGAGGCTGCAGTGAGACCGGCCAGCAGCCGGAGCTGGCAGGGAAGGCTCCTCCATCCTGCACCCTTTCACTGAGCAGCCATCACTGTCTGCACATTTTATCTGGTGCTTATACATCTTCCTCTTCCCTGAGCTCCTTTCACTCTGACAAAGTGCTGACAAGGAGACATTTTCCTTCTACTTCTTAATTTTTGTTTTAACATTGGGGGCTGGACGGTCCATCCTTTTTGTCATTAGAAATCAAGAGAGTTGTGTTTTATGTGCTACAGAGAACCGAGTGCTTCCAGAGAGAGGAGACACAAATCATGAGGACACCCTGCTGACTCTGCTGCTTAATAAGAAGCTTGCATGGCGGAGACCAGAAAATATCGGTAAGTGAAGGGGATGGGCAATCTCAGCTTCTTGAATCTGTGTTTGCACAGGAACCTGCTCCTCATGTTCCTTGGAAATACCGACTGCTCAGAAAGTGGAAGTAGCCGGTATGGTGCTTACACATGATTAGTGCCAGGTGTCCTGCATCAAGGGGCTCCTGGACCTGCTTTTGCAATGTGACATAAAGCTGCTCAAACCCATGCACCCTAGATCCTCACTTAACACTCAGCTGCCAAGGGAGTATGTATGTGTACATAACTGATAAGAAGAAGAGATGCTGCTGAGTCCCTGTGCCCCTACTATCCCTGAGATGTTGCGTGGGCACAGGCCAGCCTTGGGAGTCACCTCTCCACCCATACCCCATACAGTCCCACAGGCTTTTCAGATACAGCTCAGTGTCTTTCTGGCACGCTAAAAACAGCAGCATATTGTGAGCACAAAGGGCAGTGGGGTGGCATCGAGTTTTTGCAGAGAGCACAAGGCTGAGATTCCTTGGGGTCAGGTGTAGGTTGGGACAACAGAACTGGGAGCTCCTGAGCCCCTGATGTGGCTGTAAGAGGGTGAGACAACAGGCTTTTCCCACACAGCAGAGAGGCCAAAAACAGGCATCTGTGAACAGGCACCAAATTTATAGCCACCCACATGTTGCAACAGCCTCTAAACTCAGACCTGCTGAAGAGAAACTTCGGCTTTCCATGACACTACACACAGGGATCACAAGCTGTATGGATTACAGGGGTCAGCTATTCCCACGGCCATCGCAGGGGAGGGTTTGAGCCATGAGTGGTGGTCTTGGAGCAGGAAGCTGCTTTTCCCTGTGAAAACAGCCAAGAACAGGGCCCAGCAACAATGTTGTCATGAAACTCCATTTGTCAAAATCACTCAGTGCTCTTCCCCAGCCACTTGTTAATGCAGTGAGGCAGTGGCTAAACAATCCTGAGACAAATAAATAAACACAAATAAATCAAGTCCTTATTCTAACAAAGGCATTCTTCCTGCAAAGGGGATGTATTCAAGAAATAACATATTTATGATTGGTTTATGGATTATTGCACTTATTCCTCCTAGAGGAAAGGCTGCATTTTATGCCAGACAATTGAATATAATGAATCTCTGAGCAGAGCACAGACAGAGGATTTACAGCAGGCAGTTTCTCAAGGCTTCATCCATAAATTAACTTCCTCCCCCCTGCTTGAGATAATCTGTTCCAAATTTCGACCGTTGTTCATTTTCTATTCATAGCAGTCATTGGCCAAGCCTACGGTTTGCAGAAAGTCAAGCCAAAATAGGCACTTGAAACTATGAAAGAAGTAAAAATGTGAATAGTAATAATAATAATCTCTTAAGTGGCACTTTTCACTTGTAGATATGCAAGTCTGGCTGCCTCTACCTTATAGATATGTAAAGACCTGCTTAAGAGGAATCTGTCTGAGGTCATTGCAGGCAGTGCCAGGAACAGATCCCCGGTCTCCTGACTCCCAGCACATCCCCATCCCAGATTGTCTCTCAAACTGAGCCCTGATGCAATGGATTTGCTTAGAAACTGCTGCTTTTTCTGTTGGATGAATATCTGTCAGAAAATATTCAGGATTTTTCAACCAAATTGTTTCCTGCTCAAAGAAGAAACTGAGAAGGCAGTCGGCTCTTTCTTGGCACACTGCTGCTCAGCTTCAAACGTTAAAAAAAAAAAAAAAAAGAGAAAAGAGAAAAAGTCCAAGTCTGGCGATGTGTCTGTGAGCTGAAGTCTTATCTGAAATCAGAGGGAATTATGTCTTAAATCCCCTTGGAGATGCAGACCAACGCCTGCTGCCACATTAGCAGCAGACAAAGGAGACAGCTCCAGGGCTGTTTTTTGGCTTGCTTGTGGGGCTCAGCAGAGACATTCCTTAGCTCTTTCCTGGCTCTTCTGCTTTTTTTTAGTGCACTTTTCTCAAGCTGTCCTTTAAAACCAGCTGATCACTTTGCATGTCCCTTCCAGGAGAACTGCCCTAGTCCAGATACTCAGTTTTGACTGAGCTCGTCTTGTCATGGTGCTTTCCTTTGTTTCACCTATTTTTTTTTTTTTAAATCAACTGTTTTTACATCAGTTTGAGTCTGAAATAAGGCACCTGAGTCCTCAAGAGAAGTGAGATTGAAATCTCTCATCTCTTCCTGCAGCTTTTCCTGTTGCTACTTCCCTTCCCAGTTCAGCTGGATGTTTTAGGTCTTGTTCATAGGCATCTAACTCTCCCCATCGCCTGGATGGGGTATCTCAGGGCAGATAATTTGCCTGTCTGTATAGTTAATTGACTAGTACAGTACTGCTCAGCCTTGAGATCTCTAAGTCTGATCTATGAAGCTGGTCCCCAGGTCCCAGTGCTCCCCCAACATTTAGAAGAGCAAAACCCATGCACTCACTGTTGTTACTTTTCCTGTTGCTCCACTCTTCCAGCCCTGATGTTTGCTGAATTATAAGTAACATAAGTTTTGCTAGGCTAAATCTATGTCTTCTGACTTCTGCCCACATGGGTGATGTGAGAATAAACAAGTCTTAAAGGAGGCAATAGGAGTTCATATGAAAGGACAGTGACAGAAAAGCCAGCATTAGAGAACTGCTGTTATCGGGATGAAAATTAAACAACAGCAAAGAGGTTCACTTGAGCTGGTATCACACAGCATGTGACCTTGTTGGGCCAATTCCCCTAGAGCCTGGTGAATGATAAAGAAGCCTCCCTCATAATGGAGAATTAGGATAAAGTCCCATAGAATTCAACAGAGAAAGTCAGCTTTCCTGTCACTGTTCCTGCTAGCATGGAGTTCCTGCTAACAGGAACTAAATGATAACTAGGTCTTTTCTTGTCAACCACTGAAGAGAGTAAATAAAGAAACTGATCTGGATTTGAGCTTTGGGAAGCAATTCAAGTACTGATGTTTCTCTCTCCTTTCTTGCAGACTGGGAGCTGGCAAAAAAATTTGAAGAGCTTGAGCAGGTGAGAGGAGCAAATGCACAGACACATATATGCACATTGCTGCATGAATAGCTAAACAACTGTGCATACTGTCTTTATACCCTATTCTTCCATCTTTGTATCCTGATACTCTACATTCTGCTGCTATAATGTAAGCATATATTGCACAAAGAGAAAAGCAGAACCCGGGCTAAATAGCTGCACAAGCTGGAAAAGACAGAGAGCAAGGTTACAGACTAGTGCAATAAAAGCAGAGGCAGCTCTTGCCTCTGCCACCAGTGAAAGGTCAGCAAAGGCCAGGCCAGGAAAAAAAATAAGCACCAAAGGAAATCTCCATGGAAGAAAAAGGAGAGAGAACAGGAGGTCATGCTGCCTTCCTAGGCACTGTGTCAGCTAGCTGTATTAGAAAACAGGTTGAAGTTAGAGGGGTAGTCACTACACACCTCATCCAGAATGATTTACTGTTTACTAGTAAGGGAGGCTCTACCCAGGGACAGAGCCCTTCTGTGCTGAGCAGTGTGTGCACACACCGATAGAAAGAGGAATCCCCATCCTGCACCCAGTGCCCAGGAACAGGGAAAGGTGTCCAGCAACCTGACATGGCCCCTGCTGTGCGCAAACCCCTGCAGGCAGTGGAAGCCCTTCTTCCCATTTCTCAGGCTAGGTCCAGCTGTTTGCGTGGATCCTGGAGGTCCTGCCAAGTTCCACCTGGCACTTTTCACTTCAGACTGAAAAACCACAGTGCAACATGCCAGACAGGAGCATGCCAGGTCCAACCCTAGCCTCTCACTCCAGTGCTGAGCAACATTAAGCTCTGGCTTCCTGGGAGCAACACTGCCAGAGCAGAAGTCTAGATGATGACCATAGATGTTCCCAGTCTACCAGAAAAGAGTAGCTACAGATGGAGAAGAAATACTGTGGACTTTCTACATTATAATAAACGGAAGTTAGCAACAGCTGTGGGGGAAGAGAGCAGAGAGACAGCCCAGAGCAATGCAGAAGCAATGCTCACTGCTGCAGTGGGTAGATGGCCCGGAGACCTCCTGCCCCAGCACTGACTTGGCACTTAGTCATGCAATATCCTTCTACACAGCCTCCTCTCCACTGGGGTTAGCACCCTGGGGTGAGGGGGAAGAGCAGAGGGTGCTTACACTGCTGCCATGAAACAAGCAGCTTAACAGAGGAGAACTTGAGGAGATGTGAGTGCTCCAAAGGCAAATCCTCCTGGAATGGTCCTGCTCCAGGAGGATTGCCAGCTATGTTGCCAGCCAGGCTGTCTGTACCTCCTGCCTCTGAGCTGCCATGTGCTTGCCAGTACACTGCAAAGCTCCTCATGATGGGGCAACTGTTTACTGCTGTGTTTGTTTTGAAACAGCTGGAGAAGTTGAAGGATCAGCTCTCAACTGAGGAAGGGTCAGAGGTCGCCTATGCCCTGGAAAGTCTCTCAGCAACCCAGCCCAAAAAACGCGGTAGGTATTGGGTTAAAGCCGTGCAGCCATCCTGTCCAACTCTCATCTCCCAGGCTTCCTTTGTGCAACAAAGACAGTGACAGTAAACATGCCCCAAATATGCTGAAAAACAGGTTGGCAGTGTTTCTAGTAGTCCTGACTCTCTTTTTTTAGTGGCTGGCTGGTTTAGCAGCTTCTGAGAAGGACTGTGTGTCCAACACTGTCTGCTGTCAGGGCAGATACCCCAGGTCTGCACACCTAGGACCTCAATGGAGGCAGTCAGTGTTGCACCCTCTTTTCAGAGAGGAACATGGGGTTATGTGAGCAATGAGTGCCTGTCCTGGAGGGGTGACCTCTGTATGAACACGTCTCTGCAGCGCACCCCTCACTTTGCTCTGGGCACAAAGCTATTGCTGAAGGCATAATGAGGCATGTGAACCTCATGCATTCCCTCCTGCCAAGGTCAGTGCCTGCCTACAGAGAAAAAAGGAGCATTTGTCTGTGCTGTTGAAAAGCAGCTATAAAGGATGTGGAAATCAACCAAGAATGCAGGGAGCTAAGATCCAGTAGGTCCCCAAGCTTTGTCCAGTCTGTATCCATTGACTCAGGAGCATATTGCTCCAGTGCTCCTGCAAGGCTGACCCTGGCAAGCACATGGGCAATGCCATTCACCCTGGCCTTCAGTAGATTCCTCCACAAAGCAGTGGCAGCTGTAAACCAGAAGTCACTGATGACAAATCTGGCCTAAAACCAAGAGAGCTAGTTCTGCCCTTACCCCACATGCTCTGGGCGTGTGCAAGCTGACAACCTGCCAGACAGCCTGAAGAAAATCCCTTTGTGCAAGGCTTGCTTAAGTGCTCAGGTGATCCTTAGACAATCTGCGATTTATAAGCAACCCTGGAGGCTGTAATTAATTTGGTTAATCTAATTCATGCCCCCACCAGTCTGGAAAGTTCAAATGTAGATAAAACTGCTTCCCCCTGCCAGGTTTAAATCAGATTCTGCCAGAAATTAAAGCAGAGAATCTTGCTTTCATCTAAAGTCCTTCCAGTCTGCGAGGAACTCATGTCTCAGCATGAGCACTGCGGATTCAATAGAAGCTTTCTCCTAAGATCCTGCTTTCAAAAACTAGGTAGAAACCTATTTTCATACTTGACAATAGGATACCCACACAGGATTCAAAGAACAGGGCATACTGGTGAAACAGCTATTTTTTCCAACACCAAAATGCACATCCTTCCCTTATCCTTATTGGAAGATCCCTAAGCAATTAATGTTATTTGGAGGACAGTTAACAGCAGTGATAGAGTGTCTGGGTTTAAAAAAAAATTGTAAGGACCAGATCCAGTCTCTCCAAGTGAGGATCTTGCTCTTCTAGTCACCCACAAGTGAAAAACCCTGCACACACCTCTGAGGCAGCAAAACTGCTGGCCACTAAACAGTAAAGATTCCTGATATTGCTGAAGTAGAGTAAAAGGAAAACTAAACACTTATAAATCAAGCATCCTGGAAAAAACTTTTAGATCCCTTATTTACATTATAAGCAGCTAAAAGAAACACCTGCTAAAAGTGTTATGTTAAGTCAAAGCTGGTTATTGAGATATGACTGGAAGCCACAATGTTGGCTTCACACCCCAAGTCTCTGAAGACATAGGGCTTTTGAAACCCACTCCAGGGCTAGAGTGGGAGGCTGGAAAAAAGTCCCTTGGATGCTAACATCCTCCTCTTGTATCCCTTTCTCAGCTTGCTTTTGGAAATACTGCATCTGAAGGCTTGCCAGAACTGGAGGATGAAGATGAGCCCTTTCCCAAACTACCTTGCTGGGTATTGATGTGTTAAGAGTTTGTTCTGTTCTCTCATCGTGCTGCTAGCTCACATGCCATCCTCCATGACCGCACCACAGCCACGTCTAACAGGGACCATGACAGGACCTGGTAGCCCACTACCGCTATCCCCTGTGCCTTCCTTCCAGGTTTAACCTACCATGACCTGTTATTTGGAAGATGCTTCCCAACTTGCCTTGCTGTCCTGTGTGCCATTCAGCCTGCTGCCACTGTACACTCTTCCCCTTTCTCACCATCCTCAAAGACACCAAGCACTAAATCAACTCCCCTCAGCTTGGGCCTCTGCCCACATCTACAGACGTTGCTCATGGTGGTGTCTGAGTTTCCCATCGCCTCCTACAAGCAGGTCTGTGATGACCAAACACTCGCTGTTGGGACAGGAGGGCAGACTGGGTGTAATGTGAAGGGCTCAGGGATGTCTGCCTCAGCTTGCTGAGCCAGAGCTGTTCCTCCTCGTGTCCCATCAGTGTACACAGTAGGTTTGGGGGAGGGCAAGCATGGAAGTCTGGATCCTTTGGATATCATTCCAATAAAGATTTTCTGTTGCACAGAAGCACATGCTGTTTTCTTTCTCACCTCTTGCAGAGGTCCAAGGGGCAGGACATTTCCCGTGATGTAGGCTTCTGTTACCTTAATGGTTCATGTGAAGTCTACAAGAGAAAAAAAGCTCCCATTAAACAGCTACCTGTGGCAACACAGCCCTGTTTTAATGTGCCTGAGGAAGAGGCTCTTCCTTTTAACCCCAACCGGGAATGAGAGTTGGGTCTTCCTTGTGGATGTGTGTGGGCTGCTATCCTCATATGACTGGACCAGACCCACTGATTTCTGCCTACTCACCACAAAGAGATGTTTTGAGAAGAGATTTGTGGCTTATCTGGCTGCTCAGTGCAGATGCTAGCTGGCTTTTTCTACTGCAAAATTACGTCTGCACCTGTCCAAAACGAAGAGATCACAGTCCCTCAGTGGTTCCTATGCATATTCATCTTAAGTCACATTATCTACATTTATTAATATGTGCAAAAACAATGGACCATGCTCCCAAAGGTGTAAATTCAGAATAAATCTTAAAGCCACTGATGTTAACTTTCAGGTTTCCAGTGGTGTAAAGGAGAGCAGAATCTGGTAGCCACTGTGACTGCGTGGACTGTTTCTGGCTAGAATTAAAGTCTCTCCAGCCCTGTCAAGCCACGTTATTTAACTGTAGCTTGCATACTACATATTCTTCCAAACTTTACCTCTCCCAAAGCTGTAATTAGCATGTTATATTCATTGCCTTGGGCTCTGGCAAGATATGCACACTTACCACAGCAGTACCTTGTGTGTATTTCATTAATGGGATATCTATTCATCTTATTACAGGCCAAAGCATCTATGGAATAAAACCAGCTTGATTATATCAGTGAGGTCTAATAACATGCAAAATACAGTTTACCGTTAGTATTAATTTTTTGTTATTGCCTTAGTAGTGATTCAGACCACATTTAATATTTTCTATTGTTTTTCTGCAAGTGAAAAGGTATGTGGGAACATACTTTCACATACCCTCTCAACATCACCAAATCCAAGAAAAATTCTAGCCTATTGCCCAGAGTCTCTCTTTCTTTGAGAGCTGGGTGCTCTAGCTGAAAGGCAAATGTATTACAAGAGCTGCCCTGAGTGCCCCAAGCTAGTCTTGCGCTCAGATGCTTTCAGCTCGCAGGAAATCCCAGTGCAATGAAAGGCTGGAGCAGCGGGCTCCATCTGTTACCTGTGAGCTGTAGCCGTGCTTTCCCCACCCGGTGTGACAACTCATCAGCAAGTCACCAAAAGGAATACAGGGACTGTGACTATTTAACAGCTTGCTGTCATTCTAGACACAGGAATTCCCTGGAGTGCAATGCACCACGCTGCTAGCAGTGATTTTTAGGCCACGTGGTGTGCTACATCCTATCTGCTAAACATGCAGAACAGAAACTCTCCTCTTACTCAGGTGTCACCTCCACATCATGGCTGCTCACACCTTGCCCATTCTTGGGCAATCACTCTTGCTGAACTTAATGATCCACAGGCAATAATTAAAGGGCTTTCCGTTAGACATTCTAAGATAGCAGATTTATTTATTAGCATAAAATCCTCACAGGCATCTGAATGGATTTGCAAATAGGAAGCACGGGGCAAATCTAGCATGCAACGGATGCTGTAGTAAATCTCCATTTCACATTTGTTGACCTCCATGCTATGCATGCTGACTGAGGCTATCCAATAGTGCCTATGAAAACATATTGTGGTGTTCAGCCCGTCAGACATCATCATATTTTAAACAGTACCTGTCAATTTATGGATTTGAAAGAGTGCTTTTTGAGCCACAGGAGGACTGAATGTGCTCTGTGGTGGATGGGGCAGAGGAACAGAAAGGCTGCTGCATTCTCCAAAGTAACCCACACAGTGAGGTGTGAGCTAAGAGCAGGACTAAGGCTTCCATCTCCCTGTTCCAAGCAACGTGACCACAGACACCTCTGTCCTGCTTTGCTTTCACATAACCCTCCAAATGGAGGACATTCCTGCACGCAACTACAGGCTTTAAAACCCTTCTTTATCTGGAAGCTCAGGCAAATACCTGCCAACTGTTAAATACTTTTCTGATCCAGCAGCGCCTTTTTGAAGTCACTGTGTTAGCACGGGATTCCTCTGATCAGAGTCTCCCAAAATATGCTATGCAATGACTGTCCATGCAGCATTTGACAGACAGCTGTATGACCAGTCAGGTGTGTATCACTTCCATAATTTGCCCATGCCACATATGTACGGCTGCCTTGCAAGCAGATTATCTGCAGACTGTCTGGATGAGCTCAGTGAAATAAGATCATTGTTTACAAAGCCACAGAGCAGGCTCAGGATGGGTGGTGGCAGTGCACAGCAGAGGACAGGGTCTGGGCTTGTCCAGGACTGAGTTTGCAAATTTGCTCTTAGACAAGAAATCTTGTCTCGAGTCAGCCAGTCTACATGCACCCCCTGAATGCAGCTCTCAGAGCCCTCAGGTGCAAGTTTAGAAGCAGAAAAGGAGGAGTGGGATGAGGGGGTAAGCAGGGAACAAAAACCCAAGATGACCACACATGGAGTTCCTATGGCTTTTGAGAGATTGGTCTGGAAAGCATCTGCAGTGCTTCACTTCACACACAAGCACTGACAGCTCACCCACCACAGGAGTAATGATCACTTAGCAGAGAGGGCTCTGCTTGATGGGAAAGATGGGGCCACCTCTTGATGTGATTCACCAGTTTGTGCAGCTGCTCTCAGCAGCATTGGCCTATACTGGAGATGTCAAGAAAAGCAAACTTTCTTGCAAACTTTCTGTGGCTGGGTCAGCCCTTGTCTCAGGGTATGGCTGTCAGCAAGAAGGAAAATTGGAAAGGCCCCTGCATGGCTGAGCACTGCCCCCCTCAGACATGGACTGGATGATACCTGTGCTTCTCAGTGGGAGCCTATCTCCCACAATGGACTGAACTGGGGCAATTGCCCCAATATCCCAATCCTTGAAACAGCTTTAACTTCAAAGACTAATTGACTTCTGTTTCCTTCCCTGTAGCTGACTGTATTTTTCCTCAGTTTTCTAAGTGATGGCAAAGTGCTTTGTGGCCCCACATAAGATCAGGAAATTAACATTTAATTCGTATCTCCGGCCTTACTCTCTGCCTAACACAGGGTGTATTGGGCAAGAATTTTTTTTTTCTTAGTCCTGCACAATCCCTTTCTCAATGGATCTTCTTTGGCAATTCTGAGGATGATTTATACCCAAGAATAACAATCCAAATAATTTAGCTGACATGGACCAAAGTCCAAGAAGGAGCATGCGAGGTTTAGAAAATGTCAGCTAAGAATCCGAGCATTGAGATGTCAGCAAACAGCTCTTTTCAACTATATTTTATAACCTGGAAAAAAGTGAAAAGCATGAAACAGGATTTAAGATAACCTGTTTTACCCTGGAATGGAGCAAGAGGACATGTTTACATTTTACCAGAGTGAGAAATTCTTGAACTTTTAGAGTTGGATGCCTGATTTTGCTCATCAAGAGGCTAAAATAAGGCATATTATACAGATGGCCTAGGAAGCAGATGACTTCATATTTGGATGCCATCCTATGTTATGCAGAGGAAGGAGTGAAATGTGTTCATCAGCTTAAGGAGGAAACTAGAAGTCTCACCACATTTCAGGATCTGCCATATGAAAAAAAAAACAACAACATGGTGCAGAGATACGAGAAAGACTACTAAAAACATCAGGACAAATACTAAGATATTGTCGTAGTTCTTAATCAGACTAACTCCTGGTGAAGTCAGTTGGCATCTTCTCCCAAACAGCAGTTCAAATAAATTCTAGGTTTGTCCCATAACTGTTAAATCCTCCCTTCATCTACCAAACAAACACCCTCTTCAAAGAAATGTGCAAAGCAAACTGACTGCTTTTCATAGACTGCTGTTGGCATCTCTGGAAGTTTTATTTTCAATCCAAAAAAATCTAACAGTCCTCTGCAAGTTTAAGAAATAAATGCCATGCAATTAAACTATATACATATGTTCCATTCCCTCCTCTGAGTGACACTGTGCATGACTGTGACAGCATTCTGACCCGATAAACTAAATTTGTTATTATTTGGAAAAACAATGTTTCTAAAACACAATGTGAAATAGATTTTGCAGGAGGTCAATTCCTTGAGTGTTGAATCATTAGTCAATGACAAGACACGCTGTGACGCAGTTTCTCTAATTCTGTAATGTTCCCAAGACAGCATCAGTCATTCAGAACAGAAGCACCTGTAGGAAGAAAAGCAGTAAAGATTAGATTTTCCTATGTCAGCAGTGCAAAGCGTGGACAAACACACTGCCAGGTGATCTACAGGAGGTGGAAAATGTTAGAAATACTCATTTTCTTGTAGGGGAGTACAAAGTTCTGATTTAGGGCATTCAAGCTAAACTGACAATCACAATCCACGTTATAAGAAGCCATAATTCCCCAAGCGGCCCTTTCTAAGCCTACTGGCGTGACTTGAGTACCTCCATACAACTGAGAGTAGAGGGGTTCTCTGAGCCTGCCCACCCCCGGCGGGCTTTGGCTTACTTGCAGGAACCGCTAACCCTTGGTGTTGCCGAGGCGGCTCACTCCAATCCGGTCGAGAGGAACTCCAAACCGTCTCTTAGGCAGCTCAACCACTTTCCTGCGTGGGAGAAAAAGAGCAAAGAAGGAGGGAAAGAATCGTGGAAAGACATCATAGGAATAATAAAAGTTACTACATCTGTGATTCCTCCATTCATCCAACTAACAACGTTATTGTTGAGGCAGAACAGCTGTGCAGGAGCAGCCAGAGATGTGAGTGTTTAAAAATAAGATGCTTCACTTGTCTTACAAAAGAACAGACAAAAGTTGCACCTGTTTTACATAATGGCTGACGTCGATCCACTATCCCTGCTTTTATTTGGTAGCAAATAAGTAATTCTTAGGTTAACTGCTATTCATAAAAGAAAGGAGACTCTCTGTCCCTTCCTCAAACACCTACATATTTAGCACTGTTGCATGAAGCTGCAGGGAAAGAAAGCCAAGGGCAACACTCTTTCCTCCCCGGGCATAGGCACAAGCTGGTGGGAGGCAAGTCTTGGGCTGCTGGAGTTGTACTGAGCCTGACTTGATAAAAAGGGGAATTAATTTCCCAGACTGGATTACGGAGGGGGTTCTGCATTGTTAGTTGTAACACCATCATCCTCTGTAGTTAAAAAAAGAGGGAAATCATAACCTCACATCCACAGGAGCAGGAGTCAGGCAGAGCAGCTTCCCCTCTTGCGGCCATCCCGAGCCACAACAGCACGGTCACTGCTCCCTCCCCAGCCACTTCCACCTTCCAAACCAGACTGTGCCTATTCCAGCACTTACTAGGGACAAAGTGATGTTGCCTATTTAAAATAGACTTTTTTAAGACTCCCAGAGCCTCTTTCTCTCTGTTTGTCTATGGATCTACCTCTTCTGAAGACTCATGTCTTCTTGCATGCTCTTTCCTTGCCTTATAAACTGATACTGATGAGCAAGATCAGGAT
Organism: Streptopelia decaocto; assembly: GCF_964273445.1. Classification (NCBI taxonomy): domain Eukaryota; kingdom Metazoa; phylum Chordata; class Aves; order Columbiformes; family Columbidae; genus Streptopelia; species Streptopelia decaocto. The sequence continues at coordinate 7,344,611 of NC_138660.1, read as the reverse complement.
CTGGGTCCCCCTCTAACAGGTGGGTACCACAACAATGTGTTAAGCAGATTTATATTTCAACTGTAATTTCCCAAAAGTTTCTGTTGTGTTGCCAGGCACTGCACTCACTGTATTATTTCAGGTGGCTGAAGCTGTTTAACAGCTTTCACACTTCAAAGGTCATTATCTGGCCTCTAAAGCTAACCCTTTCAGCCGGTACAGGAACGGGCTGTCATCCTTTGTGTACAGGACAGTGACAGGGTGCTCAGTCCTCACCTTTATTCCTCTAAGTGCAGCAGACTCTGCTCATTTCCACCTAAACACCCAGCCTTTCTGCTGTTTGGTAGCACTCATCTGCCCTATGGTCCATATAGTATCTGACTATCAATGCGGCAATCAAGAGAGCTGAGATGGCTCTAATAAATGAGTCCATCCTAAATCCAAAAGCTAATCAGCTCCCCCAAAGTGATAAAGTCAACACAAAACTGAAAACTATGCTGATGATGCTGGTAAAGGAGGAATTTTGTGCAGTATATCATTCATTTGGAAAAGCTCATTATTCAGAGACAAGCTGTTAGAAAACTTGGACAATTTTCACCACAATTTCCCTTTTTCATGTGGTTTCTCTTTTTTTTTTTTTTCTTCTTCCCCCCACCCCTCCGCCCTTGTATTGCACATAGAATGAAAGCAAGATTTCCACCTAAAGGGTAAGAGGCAAATTGGGAATACCATATACTTCTACAAAAAAAGGCACTGCAGCTTCAAAAATAACCTTGTATTTCTTCCCCTGAAAAGGGAAAACATGCAAAAAGGCAAACAAAGAATGGGCTGATCTCTTGAGGAGATATACAGAACAGAATAGTTTTACAGGTTTTAAGAATTTCGTCTTTAATCACTTTTGGCTGCAGTCAAAAAGTCCTAGTAGCAGACTGAGTGGATAAATGGAAAAACAAGAAAATATTGCAAAACTCTGTTTGAAAAAAAAAAATACTTGTAATGTTGACTAGTTCTTGTGAATACTTTCCACTTCCAGATTAAGCTTTAAGCATGTTATTAAATACTTTGTGGCATTGGGGATTCCATCCAAAAGAAGACAGTTACCAGAAAAAGGGAACAAGACAGTTAAGCTTTTCAGATATAGCAAACAGCCCCTTGAGCTTTGCCCCAAACTCCCTGGCTCTCCCCAGCCATATCAAGCGTCATTGCTTAGCCCTGTTTTAAACATGCTTATCTTCAAATGCATACTGTGAAGGTATTGCTGTACTGCTGTATTGATTAAACCCTGGTTTATCATAAGTTGACTGAGTTCTTGAAGCCCATTCTATTAACTGTCTGCCCATTTACATGGTATGTTCTTCATCTTCCAGACATTCACAGCACCATACCTTCTCTTCACCCGAGGAGCAACTAGCCCTGCTCCTCTGCTTTTGAACCTCAGGCATATTTTTGCTTTAAATAATCTCATGCTAAAAAGGCAGTTTTAAACTGCATGTTGCTTCACAACAGTGGAAAGAAATGTGCTAAAATGCATATGGTTGAATGATCTTTGTTAGCTGCATGGCACTGTGGAGGTGAATGAACTAGTGCAGCATCACAGCTGAAGGATTACACACCATGCAACCGGGATGGTTTCTATACAGATTCTGGTGCACTGATCAGAGGCACCTCACAACAGTAAACCTGCTGGTGGCTAAAGCTAACCCGTCTGTATCCAGAACACCTACCAACAGCCTTCTTCTAACTTTATCCCTGGTAGAAGCATCTAAGAATTTACCTCTTTTTGCTTTTAGCATCCACGGAGCTCGAAGAAATCCTGTCGATCGGGGAACCAAAGCCTGGGAAACTTCTTTTCTTCTTGGTCTCAGTCACTTCATTCTCCAGAGACACCAGCTCATCAAGGAGGAACAGTTTGGCTGCCAGGTTGGTGGCTGAATTCTCTTCAGTGGCAGTGGGATGTGCTCCCATGCCCAAAGCAGCAGAAGGCTCCAAAGGCTGCAAGAGAAAGGGAGACATTCACTTGCTGCTCAAGTTCCAGAAAAACAAAAAAAACCCCATTTGAACCAGTGTCAGAGCAGCAGTCCTACAAATACATGAGCACTAGGATACTAAACCTGGGCCAATGTTTTAAAACAAAGTTATTTCTGTGAAACACGGCCACTTTCCACTCAGAGAAGTTTGCCATAAAAGGTTGAGATTTCTTTTTTAATAGGATTGAACTTGCCTTCACTATTATTGCAAGAATTATAAAAATGTATTACTTCACAAAGCCTGTTTTTTGTAGGTCAGCCCGCTATCCGTATCTTAGCAGTGTGATTAGCATCACTTATAGCATGAGCTGAGTAATTTCATCCTGTTATAAAAAGCGACCACCATTACCAGACTCTAATATCCAATCTGCTATTTTTCAGCAAAACAATTTTCATTTTTTTTTAATGCATGCTAATAAATAGTAATGAAACCGTACACAGATTTTTTCATCTAAAGCTGACAAATTAGTTGTTGTGCAAAAACTATCCCCAAATAAACTTGCTCAGCACTGACATTCAAAGAATGTATGCAGTAGCACTATGTGGGGAGCAGGAAAGAACAGTGTTGACTCAACATAGAATTTTGAACCTTAGTTATGACATTAGGCTTAGTACCTTTTCAAAACTAAACTCTACTTCGCTATCCAGAATACCTGAAAATATTGGAGCCTATCAAGAGAGAAATGAAACAAATCAAAGTGAAATATTTGCTTTGCAAATAGCAGAAAAAAACTAGGGCAGCAGCTGTTCTATGAAAGCTCAAAGGTGCCAAGCTCAAATCATTTTCTCTTTGGATGAAACGTTTGACTTCTTGTTCCTCTTGTTCTTCACAGAATTAGATCAGAATTTCTAACCATAACATTTATTATATGCATTGAAGCAGGTTTTCCTCTATCTTCAGAAGCATCCATCTTCATACACAGTGGGCTTAGTACAAATGTAAAGGAAGCCATCATATGGATGATGTAATATGCTGGTATCTGCTGCGGTCCGCACCATAGTTGTGGTGGCGACATTTCCCACTACCAATAGATGGCCTAACCAATGATGGAGAGTATGGAACTGTGATCTTTTTACAAGGAGGAGCACATGACCACAATAATAACACAAATGATGTAGCACTGTTAATGCTTTTATAAAGGATTTTTTTTTAACTTTATTTTTTATGAGCCTCAAGTGCACTGAGGCTCATAAAAAGCCTCAGTGAGGCTGAGGATCTGTTCCTTTTCAGTGTTGTAAAACTTCCATAAAAGTTTGCAACAAAATTACACCTTTAAAAAAATGAACTCTCCCCTCTGGTTAGTAGGGATAAATGTCTACAATAATGTTTGAAACTGGAAGATAAAAAATAGCCTCTGCTCTTGAGTACTTTGTACAGCCCTGCTTATTTTGTCTTAAAATTGATATAATTGAATTACAAAAAGTAAAGAGACATCTAAAATGATAATCAGAAGTAGACAACAGTTTTTCTATGGTGAACCACTGAAAAAAGCACAACTTCTCAGATACGCAAGGGGATGAGTGTGGGGACAGTGATACAGTGGATGGCTTATAAACTTATGGACAGCAAAGAGGTGAATAAAGACTGGTAACTTTTTCCTCAAGAAAAAGAGCTCTCCAGTCCATCCAGTGAAGTCACCAGATGGTGGATTTAAAATAAAAATAAGGAGCTTTTTAACCATCGCGCAGAGATGGGGTAGAATGCATTGCCAGAGGACACAGCAGATACCAAAGTTTTAAACTCTTTCACAGACAAATTAAAACTCATCAGCCTGGTGCAACACACGTCTCTGGATCAGGAAGTCACTGAAGGTGTCCTGTTCTTCTGTTCTTTTCACAAAAATCTATCATTGATAGAGACAGAATACCAGGTCTCTGTGTCATCAGAACAGCAGCTGCTGCAGCACTGATGTGGGGAGTATTTTCCCAAAGCCCTGTTTTCTACAACAAATATTATTTTGTGTAATCAGGGCATGCTTGCTTCAAGACAGAGAACAAGGTGAAGGACGCATCAGTATTCTTCAGTATGCATCAAACTTCTCAGCTGATCTTAAAAACCTGTGCAAAGACCCTACAGCCTAACAGTGCTACTTTGATTAAACTTTTAGATCCTTGATTTTTTTACAGCATGAAACCGTTACATAAATACCTTTCCTGCCAAGTCTGTTTCATGTCAAGATGACATAAAAAAAAGAGACCGCACTGAAAGTATTTTCAGGTGCAACTTCTGCATATTGCACTGGATGAAATGTGAGACAATTCTCCCATTTCATCCTCTACTTTCCTTCACAAGCTTAGGCAAGTTACTTTGCTCCTTCAGTCTCCTGGACTCTTCTGTGTCCTTTAATTTCTAACTTTTGTGCAGGTGGTCTTCTCTCATGGATCTCCTTTTGGCTTCTGAAAGCTGTAGACTTTCATGCTGTTATTTGTATTTAAGAAGAAGAGTGAAACCTTCCCTTCAGTGTTAGAAGAGTTTACTCCCTGCACGTCACTGAACAATGTTTTAACGCACAGAAAATCCCATGGTGTTTCAGGAGAGGTTGCATAAATCTGGGTGAGACTTTCTTCTGTCTGTTCTTCCAGAGCCATGCAACTTGCATCCCTCTTTTTGCTGGGGAAGTTGTCCTGCTCCTCCTTTGTCCTTGGAGAATCAATATCAATCATTCACCTTCCAACACTGTTTGGATACTGTGGTGTCTCCCACATTCTGTGGACAAGAACAACCCAAGGAAGAGCTGGGTTATGTGACACGCACCAGAAACATTCACCTACCTCTGGAGCTGCTTCTGCAAGGAGCACTGAGCTAGAGTGCCACTGCAGCAGGGTAATCACAAGGGCCAAATGCACCACAACAAGCTGGAACTGCAGCATCTGTAAAGGAGAACAATCTGTTAATGGCTTCACAGCTGCATTCCTAGAGGAAACTCACTCCAAAGGTTTTTAAGAAGTGAAAGCAAAAGAAGATTCTGTTCCCATGGCTGTTAATATGTTTTCTCTTACAAAGTGACTGCATAAAATCCAGCAACCAGACAGTGCCACCTGCGTGCCCCTCCACCTTTGGGTGCAGAATCAGCTTTCTCTCCTCTCTGCTCCTTCGCAGCCCTGTAAATCTTGTAATTCCTTTCTGCACAATGGGCCAGTACTTGCAGTGGCGGGAGTAATGAATGCAAATGTGTTAAAACCAGATGAACCAGACACTCACTTGTAAGCAGGGAGACTTTGGCTCATAGTCACACAGGTTGACCCTGACCTCTCCACATACTGGATAGGTGCCTACAGCTGCTAACAGAAATCACATACCTCCCCAGCAGCATTTTGAAAGCAAGGATGCATTTCACTGGTTCTTAGCATGAGTTAACGGTAGCTACAAATTACAAGATCTTATTGGGATCCTTCAATAAAGCAATCTAGCTCCCAGAATAAAGTTATCCAGCTCCCACACCTGGGAAAAGCTTAGAAGGGAACACATTGCTCAGACTGCTGGTGTTCTGACCATGAGCCACAGCTGCAGAGCCTTTAAGTAATGCAGGGAGGGTCAAGCATTGGGAGGCTCAGGACTGGGAAGCTGCTTGCTGCAGGAGTTTCTTTAGCCATTTCTTAGGCTGCATTGTTTAAGCCCTTGTTTGGATTTAGCTCTTAAAACCTGATGTGCCTCCAACTCACCCAGGTGGGAATATTTCATCTGATGTTAATAAGAACTAGGCTGGGGCCTCTAGTGCCAAAGGTATCTGCTAATTTGCTGATTACTCTGTCTCCAGGTCCTGCCCCAGAGTATAATTCAAGCCTGATTCTGCCATGCTTTGCTGACTCTCCACTTGGCAAAAGCAGAAATAGAAAGGATGTCTAAATACATTTCTGTGATATATGATAGTTGTTTTATCCTCTGCATAGAAAATTTGCCACTAGATCAGGCAGAAGACACATGGTAAAAATCATTTAACTTTGTACTTTTTCCCACACTACAAAAAAGAGAAGCCACAAAAGTGTTTGGGGTCCAATTTTAGAAAGTAAAGATAGAGCATTTGTACCACTGTTTTGTGAAATTATTTCTTTCTTTGTCTTTTCAATATATTTTGTGTGTGCTTCTGTTACCTGGTTACTCCATTATATATCCTTTTTTTTTTCATACTGCCCCTGAGGGATCAGTAGTGAGGAAGAAATCTGCCAGTTAATCCATAGGGGTGAAGCAGACTGAGTTCATTGGAATCAAAGGACAAAGACAAAGCAAGAAGCCAGGTGGTACTGCTGTCTCTCAGTCCAATGACAACAACCATTAAAGTCAGACAAGGGCCTATCTTGGGGTGTTTAAAGCTGCAGCCCTCTACAATGTATATTTTTATATGTGGGTGTGCACTGAAATTTGAAGTAGTAGTCTACTACCTTCACAGGTAACCACATCCTTGTTATTTGGATAGAGAGACATAAAAATAAATGGCAAGGTTAAAAACACATGTTTATTATGGTTTAAGGTCTGTTCTGGTATTCATTCAACCCAAAGACCGAAGAGCTAAAAAAAGCAACTGGTACACTAATCAAAATAAACATTAAGGCACCTGCAACACAAAAGACACTTGATTAACTGGTCAGAAGTTGATGCCAGTGAAATTAGAAGCAGAGGAAATTGTAAGGACTTAAAGCTTGGCTCTAGTTCCCATTGAAATGAGTAGCTAAGAAGCAATGTCACTGGTCTAAAAGGGAGAAAAACTAAGTCCAGCAAGATCTTGTTGTGCCAGTTTTCATACAGTGTTGTGACCAAGGTGAAAGATGCAGGTTTGTTCTAGAAGAGCAGTTTAGCTCTAGAAAAGCATTTGCAAAACCAAGGGTGCAATGAGGATTATGTAAACATAATTAAAATCCCACTGTCTTCTGCCAGCCTGGGACTTAGCTTTCCACCTTCAGCCATGTCATAGAATCTTATCTGTTAAAAGCAGCTGTTGCTTTTTTTCCCTTGAGCTCATCTGTTGCAATTGGGTGAGCAGAGCCCTCCTGCCAAAAGGGCCTTTCCCAGCCGTGCATGGGTTATTTCTTCACCTCACTCATATTTCACCTTGACCCATTCCAAGAGAGGCCTAAAGTGAAGCTGGACAGTATTTGTTACTGAAGGGGAACAATCAAAGCTCTGACAACCACATGGACCTTTGCAAGATGCACACCCACTGGTACTGAATTTGCATCCTCCTTCTGGAAAACTCTTTACCACCGATTTCACAGAGGTAGGTCAAGGGACTGGGGTATAATTCCATGTATTTCATATCTCAGGGGCTGGTCTAATCTGACATAAAATATAGTTTACCCTTCACTAAGTATAATCACAAGTCTGAAATTCAGACATATTTACGTGTTTTAGTGATATTTTAGCTTCAAATGTGTCAGGACTAAAATTCCTCATATAATTAGGTATCTTTGTTGCAGCTCCAATTAAAATAAAATTAAAGATAAAAAAGAGAACATTATTCTACCTTATCAAAGCAAGATAAACATTCAAAACTTTTTCTTAGGAATCAGTGCAGAGCTATTTTCCAAGAAAAGATCACAAAAAAGCAAAATTCTTTACCAAACAGAAACTGTTAAGTCTCTGACATTAAACCAAAGGACTTAAAAGATGTTTTTCTTTCAAAGAAAAAAAACAAAAAACAAAATGACATCCTGAAGATAAGTGGGCTGAACAAACCCCAGACGGCATGCAATTCATCACCAAGCTCCAAACCCATTGCCTGTCAAAAACAGTAACAGCTGTCATTGTTCTTATCCATTTGAACTATCATATTTCACATTGCTGCGGAGATTACTCCACAAGTATAAATCACAAGAGCTTTATTTTTCTTGCTGGCCTGTTAGTAAGAGAACTGAGGCAAGACATCATGCCTTGCACTGTAATATTTCACTGCGGCTGCCACTATGTATTGATGACTCTGCTGCTTGTTGTAACCCCAACAGGGGACATGATGGAGCTCACCTGCAAGTGACAGCTTTGCTCTTCCAATGAGGATGTTGTTGTCAAACCCAGAACCCAGTGAGGTTTTGTACTGGATGCTCCCAAGCTGACCTGATGCAGAGCCAAGGCATGACTGTCCCACAGGAACTGGGAGGCTCCGGGCAGTGCCCATTGGGACTCCAGTCCTATATGAGCACCGGGATGGAGCTGGCAAGCCTCCATCACCTGCTAGCCACAAGCACCTCTCACAGCATGCAGATTACAGCTGGGGGAAGTCATGGCTGTGCCTGCAAGCCAGTTACTGATGTATTTTGTTGCTGCTTCAGTGCCACAAAATAGAAAATTAACTGCTGCTGCCTATCTTAGTCAAATGTACCACTGGCTCCTAACTTTGGCCTCATTAGCTTTGGATTGGATACCTGATGGGAATCTACCTTATGGTCAATCAAATTATGATGGATGAGTCTCTTACAAAGGGAACAACTCATAAATAACTTGTGTGAAGCTCTGAGAATAACTCTGTTCCCGACAAAACAAATTTGCCCTACTTTTGTAAGTTGTAGGATGGATCATCTGAGCATATTCATTGCCACAAAGCCAAATACATGCCCATACCAGCAATGCTAGTGATTTGAGAAACTCCTAAGGGACTGTATATATCTCAAGTGTAATCTCCTAGCCATGTAAATATCAAAGAAAAGGGAGAAAAAATCAAAACAAATCCCACCCTCAGGAAAAAAAAAAAAAGCAGAGTCCAAAAATAGGTTAGAGTGTTGTTTTTGTTCTCATCCCACAGATGAGATACAGAGCACTTCTTACATACTGATTTCTAAAAAGATACTGAAGCAAGACACTGAAGCATGAGACTTTGTGGCAAAATGAAGTGTAAGCCGTCAGTACCAGGCACTTTACACTACTAAGAACGTAGGTTTAGATCTTTAAGCAATGCCACACATTTTATGAGACATACAGTGCAGACACTGTCAACTTCTACAATGTAGATTTCCCTCTATTTTCAGTTTCCCAACTATGTAGATAAATAGACACAGGTAGGTTTTATCTGATGTAACCAGAGAGAATTTAAAATTCATGAACTTGAGCAAGAGATGTGAGAGTAGTGATTTTGAGATAATGCCTAGGTATTTCTGTGTCACAGATTAAACATTTTGTCTGACATTATTTCAACGCCAAAGATGTTCCACTTTCTGAAAACAAAGTTCCTTAAAGGTTTCTCAAGAAGGCACTTCAGCTTGATTGGTTATTGCTTTTCAAAGACTTCATTTTAATAATTGCTTTCACTATAACAACATGATTTCCAGTGTAAAGAAATGTTTTCATATCACCGTGATCGTTATCTTTGCCTCTATCTATTGTTAATGCTGACTCAGCTCTTGACAGCTGCAGTTTTGTTTGTCGCAGATGTGGCCAGAGGATGCTCAAGTATACAACTGTTTGTACCATCTGTGCTCAGATAGACCAGATTCAGCAATGGCTTAGTCCCTGCAGGGCTTGACTAGACTCTGCATCAACCCATGGAAAGCACAACGTTTGTGAGAGCAACACACAATCACACGGCTCATATGGAGAAAGGCTGAAAATGTGGCACTCTAGTTCCCATCCTCAGTAGAGAAACTACGAAATTAACCCAGCCCTACTGGGGTACATTTGCTTAACAGACACAAGCAGAGAAGTTGGACATCTTGCAAAACTGGCTAAACAATGTGCAATAAATCCATTTTTAGCAACAAATTTTAGAAATTAAAAACCCCAAACTCACATCAACACCGTAAATGTAGGAGACCATGAATCACAGAATTGGAGGAGGAGAATCACACAATGAATGAGGAGACACAAAGATAAGTGATAAAACCCACCTAGAATCCTAGGAAGTATCAAATAAGAAGAATGATATGCAGTGTAAGAAAATATCTCTTAATGGAAAGATTCTATTTCACCTTTCTTAAATAAGATAATTGAGTGAGCTGCAGTATTCCTGGTATGCACAATGTAAAACAAAACATCAGACTATTCTTATTGCCAACACACTCTCAACCCTACACTATTTATATGTGTACTGACCGAACATGCCAACTTTTCTTAACATTTCTAACAACTTTACATTCAACTTTCCTCCTTCATCTTTAGCATGAGCAGTAAAAGCTATTCATTGTTAGAGTGCCATCTTCAGCATTTAAAGTAAAAATAAGAAACCTTCCTGTCAATAAAAATGAAGAAATACATTGTGCTTTTCTATATTAGAAAAATCATCTCCACAGCATTGGAGTGATAAATGGAAGTTCTTCATACAAGAGTATCTTATCAGAATATGTTACTAATATAAAAACATAGATCTTTTAAAGTCTAGTAAAAGTATTCTTCAAGATATGCCTTCAAGATAAGCTCTTAAGAGACAAGAATGGCACTGGAATTACTTAATGAGAATCAAACACATGCTGATTTGCTGGATAAACACTTAAAGGTTCTGGTCAAGGATATTACTTGAAGAAGAAAAGTCTTGGTGAAGATGCATTGCAAATGGAAATTAGAGAGCAATCTGTTTCTCAGGGTTGACTGAGAAGAAAAGGAAAGCTGCAATCACTTGCAATCTTGTCAGGGTCAATCTAGAGAGCTCTGACAACTGTTACATGGTTCAAATATTTTACTTTGCTGTTTAAGAAGCCCAGAGACGTACATTTGTTATTCGTTCAAAGAGTGGAAATGAAGCTGTAATCTGCTGAACTCACTGTTGTCGGTATTATAAATATAGAACTCCTGCTCCAGTCAGATATATTTTGCATTTTCCCCATCATTTACACCATAGATTAGCCTTTTTTTTTTTCCCTGTTGTTCCTCATGATATTCAAAGTATTATACAAGAAAAGTAGGCTGAGCTGCCTTTTCAATACAGGTGAGCAGAGACATATAAATGTAATAGTTTGTCCCAGACTTCCTAAGTGAATCAGTGGGCAGGGGCACAAAACTTCCCCACAACTCCTCAGCTTTCAGCTCTGCACTCCCCATGAGAGGATGGTCATTCCAAATTGAAAAGCCATGTAAAGAAAGCTGAAGGCAATAAGTGCTTGTGCTTCAAAAATTAGTGGATTCTGAACTTCACTATAGCCTCTGGACATCTAAACCAAAGGTTGTTCACATGTACTTACTTGTACAACTCCAGTCCGGGAGGCAAAAAAAGCAGTGAAATAGTTTTGAACTCAGAACGGAGAAATTACAATGACTATCACTGAATCAGAGTCTGTCTTCATTTATAGTGGTACAAAGCTGAAGAAGTCAGATCACTGGATAATGATAATTGCTCTGTTAGTGTAGGAATGTTTTTGCAGGCTTATTCTATTATTGCAGGAATATGGCAGAATCTGGATCCACATTTATCTATTATGGGATATAATAAAACCTTTTTGCAGATCCATAAATTAAAGAATTTCCTTAAATAATTTATTTTCTGTTTTACAATATATTACATGCAGCAAACTTGTCTACCACAGATGACATTTAGTAATGCAAAGTAACTATTCTGTCATAGCTTTTCAGCTTATTTTAAGCAGCAATATACATTTCATAATAACATACAGTTGAAAATCCATAACAACATAAACAGGCAGCAAAGCACTGAAAAAGCATGAAAGTAACTAGTCACCGTTGTAAAATGCATCACACATCTTGTTTAAATATTGGCTGGTTAACTGAAGGAAATAAGTTTCTACTGAATATTATTAGTTCACTTTTAGTACCAAAAATTCTAGGTGATAAGCATACTAAGTGATAAGCATCTTAATTTGAATCTCAGACTGGAAAAAGAAGCTGTTCTTTTCCCATCAGACATGGGCATGTGTATACCTTGTGCATGCCTGTTAACACAAAAAGATTGAAAAACAAATTAAAAGAAAGCACAGAAGGGAAGAAAGCTTCTGTAAACAAAGCAGAAGACACAGAAAACATCCCCAGCCCATGTCTGTCCTCACTCATCTTACCTTGTATTGAATATAAGCAATTCCAACCTTAATGGTCCTGCTATGTTCTTCCCCCTAACTTATCCCTAATGTTCAGCTTTCTTTCAGAGTTTTTATACTCTCTGCTGTAGGCTACAAACTCCAATCCCTGCCTTTGCTTTCTCTTACATCATTTCTAAAGTTTTTCCACTGATCCTTGCCCTAAACCTTTCTCTGTCTCGCACTCTTACACACATTCTTGCCTCACTTCTGTTATATTTATTGCTGTGATCAAAATGATTAGGTTATAATTAAAGGTCTAGGGTTTTTGTTGTTGAGTTGGTTTTTCTTTCAGAGAATCAGCCAGCCAGCCGTAGGAGTGGAAAGATTTTCAGCAGCATCACTATTCCTCTAACCTCTCAGTTCTACAAATTGCAATAGAGAAATCTGATGTCCTGATTTATTTTGTTAAGAACTGTTTCTTAGAGACAACAGAAATAACTTCATAAGGACTGCATTTACTTTGGGAAGAAATTAATTAGTGCATTTTTAGTAGACCAACACTATTGTAAGATAAGCATTAGAAAAGGAGTGTGTTTTGTAAAGCAAGTCACAAGAACTTAAGTCTTTCAGACACTTTATTTCAGCTATTGAAATGAGTGTAAAGTGTGAGCTATGAAGCTGCCTGCCTTCCCTAGGCAGTACCAAAGGACCTATTTCTTCCCCTGTTTGCCTCACTAGAAAAAGTCTATCTTCTCTTTTGCCCCCTTTTTAAATACCAGTTTTCAATTGATCCACACACCAACTGTAGACCTGGTTTGGGGTCTAAAATTCCAACCAGTGCATACTCCTTAACAGTTAATTCATAATGACTCTATTCTCTAAACAGATAAGCACAGTACTTTCAAAATAGTTTTTAGTATAGCTAGCTGAAAGCTCTTCCTACAAGCAACAGGCAGTAAAAGGAAATTTCAAATGCAGCTTTACAATAGGTGGGAAAAATTTGCCAGCCAGGGAGCAAAAACTTTTGATTTCATCATCTGTCTTGATCAGAGTGATTAGAGAAAGACAAGAGTTTAATCATATTGTAACACAGCTCTTTTCCCAGATGAAGATGGCCACAGAAGTTTGCAGAGCTGCATGAAGTGCCAAATAGGAGAGTTCATTGCAAAGTATGTTTTTGCTGCTCTCCCTGACTGAGATATAAGGGGGAAAAACAAGTAAATGGGGAATGAGAGGCTGGTTTTCATCAGAAGCGTGACACAATGTTCAACTCTACAAGGAGAGGCGAAGCAGGTGTTTTTATAGCATCTCCAGCACAGGCAGATATGTGAGTATGGCCTAGTGCAGTGCTGCAGAAATACACATCAGCCATGTGAGCACCCACACCAGCGTCAGGCTGGAGCAGACAGGCTGGGTCTATTTTCCACTGCAGGGGATAACAGAACAGAGATGATCCAAATGGACTCTGGGCATACCAGAGCAGAATCAAAAGGACAGAGCCAAATAACACCAGGCTCCTGAAACACAGCCAAAAATGCTGTCACTGGACTATGCTCTGTTATATAGTGCTACCTGCACTTAGATGGTGGCTTGTTGCTGTAGGTCCGAGGACACAGCAGTACTTGACTGATGTGCATAAAACATGTGAGCAGGATCTCAAGAAAAAAAAACATAGCCATGAGCTAACCACAAGATATTGTTAGATTTATGGAGTACCTTTGCTGCATATGACCATGAGGTGTTGCTGACTAGCTGTTGCAGTCCTGGGAACTTAGTTTTGTTTCTTTCTCATTTTTTTTTTCTGTTGGAAAGACACAAGGAGGCACTTGCAGGCATTTATTCCTCTCAGGAGTTTTTATAGGTCCTATCTCAAGCTCTTTCAGCAGGATCTCTGTGGGCTTCATTCTGTTACCACATTTGGTGTTGATGAGACTGGCAGGAGACATGGGCTGCCATGCGTGGCTGACAACAGAAAACCCAATGCTGGTAATGAAAGCATTTCAGTATTTCACAGGACAGGGTAAAGCCTGGAGTGAGGCTGAGACTCAGCTGGCTGAAGCTTAGATCTCATATGAGCGAGTGGGACAGTGGCTGCAGAAAAGCAGGAGGAGAAATGCAACCGTAGTTGTCATTGCATTTGACTCCAACAGGATGTCTAAGACTGGTACTAAAATTTGCTTTTAGGCTCTCCACTGATCAGTGATCCTATAACAAAGCTCTAGCCACTTTTATACTACCTGGACCTACTGTGAGGTTGTGGCTTTTCCTTTTAGATAAGTATTACCCGCTTTTTCTATTTTAAAATACATTTATCTCTGTGCTCTTCCTACAAAAGCATACAATCTGAAAGATCTCAGAAATGGATGCTGATACACACAACTGTCATCATGTCTGACTGAGACGTGTGAAAGACTCAGATCTGAGTAATTAACCATCTTCATGTGCTGCTACTGACCTTACAATAGGACATATGTTAGCAGCACACAGTGTTTCTTTTGGAAAAACAACAACAAACTACAAAAAACCACACACAAAAAACCAAACTAAGCAAAAAACACCCACAAACAAAAAGCAAACAAGGCCCAAACAAACAAATGAGCACAAACAAAGACTACAGTGTTAGAGTGTTAACATTTGATTTCCTGCTCTAAATTGACTTAGATTTAGCAACAACTTGCAGATACCTTTTTGACACATAGAGAAGGCTGATAAGGAGGATTCCTAGGTTAATGAGAAAGGTGTACAGTGGTTACATAGCTGGCAGAGTGCCCAAGGAACAGACATCAACACTACTGTGGTTTAATTATACTAACAGTATAATTCAGTTTGGGCAACCAAGAGTTTGGAATGAATGCTTTTTGTCTTAACCATAAATGAATAAACAAACATAATGTGATTTTCTCAACTATGAAGACAAAGAAAAGGAAATTGGAGAAAGTAAGGCCACAAGGCATGAAGCTCTTTTTGTTGCCATCCAAGACAAAGACAAACTTGCTTCCCTGCTGCAAGTAATTTCTGTAATACTTTCAACAGTAGTTTTCAAATTGAGCTGGCTCAATACTTTCCTTAATTCCTTCAGTAGACTTGTTTTTATTCAGAAAGCAGGAGTTAGCAGGGGTCGACCTGTATACTTGTTCAGCAATATTGCTCTTCATCAGCCTTGCCTGTGGAAACTAAATTTGCGTTTGTCAGACCCTGTATTTGAAATCTTAACAATGACATGTGAATACACATGCTTGCTAGTTTTGCTGTATTGTACTTTTAGTCTTCTTCCCACTAAAACATTCAGCGGTACGGTTAAAATCACTGTGGTCTAAGTCATGGGAGTCTCCTCCTTCTGTCATTGAGTTGCCACATGTGAACTCTACCTTCAACCTCTACAAATTATGTCACCCTTTCCACTGACCATGGATTCCTCACACAAGGTCACACACTTGTCATTTATAAATCAACATGAATAGTGCGGGGTCCAGAAGGCATTATGGCCAAAGCAGTAGACCTGTCCTCAGGAATTTCTGATGGAGCTGGCATGGAGTAAAGGCGTGTGACTCGGTACATCCTGATTGCTAGGATTGTTCACAGTTCCACTGAACAGTGACTGTGTCATTAGAAACAATCTACTTCTGGGTTCAGTATGGAAAATAAAGACAACTTTGAAGTCAGAAAAAGTGGAGATTTTTTTCCAGAGTTGAAAGTTTTGCCTCGAAATTCTAAGAAATCATCCAAAAACTTTTTTATTTTCAAATGAAAACTATAATTCTTTTTTATGAAGAGCTGATCTCCGCAAGTCAGGTGCTCAGCTGATACTGATTCATATGGCTCTAAGATAAACAACAATTCCAAATTAAGATGCCTTAAATCTATTTTTATTTCTTGAGCCAATAAATTATTCTGATAAAACTGGCCCAATTCTGACAACTGTCTGAAAGTGGATTAGCATTCCACCAGATTAATCAATGCCCAGCATTTTATAACTACATCACCACTTCAGGGAGAACATCCAAAACTACTTTTGTTGCACTTATGTTCATATCTTGTCTAGATAAGGGGAAACATTTTAAAACAATCACCACAGATTTTCAGTCAATATACAAGAGGGAATTTCAGAAACCAAGCTAAATTCTACCTATTTTCATGTAGATATGCAGAGCCAGAGAGCAGATGACTCACTGCAAGACAGAACTATGGTAAAGAAACTCTGCGTTAACAATGTGTATGCATGTTTTCCAATTAAAGATACATTTTACCTTGGAAGGAAAAACTATGTTAAGGCAGCTAGTTTTAAATCTGCAAGCTATCAAAGCAGCTTTTGCTGTGTCACTTCCATTTAAGATGACTCCTTGCAGCTAGATAGATTTTGAGAAGCAAAACCCACAAAGTGAAGGCAGCATATAAAACTGAAGACAGTAACATTCTTCAGGAATGTCAGGCTTCCTACTAGCAGTTTCTATATATGTACTATTAGAGAATTAAGTCCTTGTGATGGGTCGTGACACCTAAGAATCCACTATAAAACAGTTACAAAGAAAAAATCCCAAACAAGGGCGGTTTACTGAAATGCAAGTTTTTTTCTGTAACAGTCATTCTATGATGCAGAAGGATGTTTTTGGAAATAAAAAAGACAGTTTATCTTTTGTGTCCATGTCATTGGCTCCCAGCCCAAGATGGCCATGAAGAATGAAGATGGCCCAGAGTGACAGGGCCTTTTGTGCAATGGACACAGTGGCCCATAGGCAACAAAGCAATCTGAAGAGGTCACAAAGAACCAAGCAAATAGTAATAATTCTAGGCCAGTATCAGCCTGGTCCTAATTCAACACAGAAATTAAAATGAGTATACTGTGTTTCCATCCCCTCTAGCTATGATAGTGGAAGTCCATGCTAAATATAAAGATGACAAACTGAGAACAAGCCCCATCTTTCTGTGCTAAGAGGGAAGAAAGGGAGGGGTGATGATGTTCTGTTTTGGTGGGGGTTTTTTGGGTTTGTTTGTTTTTACACTGCCTCCCTTGTCAAAGATGTGTGGTGATGTCACCTGTCACTGAAATAAAGTATTTTTGAACCATGAACCTTGTGGCATGGTAGACAAAGCACTGAGTAGCAAAGTGTATCTTGGCTACAGAGGACACGTGTCAGCTCCAGAGCCAATTACAAATGCGGCAATGTTGCAAAGCACTGGGTGCACAGCAGCAGCTTTAATTCAAAGACATGCTCATGAGAATCAAAAATATGTCTGTCTGACACTCTGTCCCGGCCTCACACTGCTTTTTCATACAACTGGTCACCATTTTCTGTGCAGAGCTGGGAAGTAAAGTGGACTTCGGTTCATTGGCAGCAGAAGAAAGGATACAGCAGAATTAAAGCAGCTAAGCAGCAGAAGTATGACAATGGTCTGGGGGAAAAAGGGAAGATGAGTGATATTCTTCAGATGGAAACAAGTGGCGTGGGAGCTGGGCAGGGCCACACATGGACGGGTCACAACAAGACAGGATGATGCAGGAAACGTTGCCATTAGTTTCTTACCTGACATGCAGGTAAAGGAAGATGAAGCCATATGAAAGCTGGGGCTGGGCAGCTGGTTCTCCCTGGAAGCAATTCCTGCCTCAAATGATGTTAACAAGGCAGGTACTGTGACCCCGTTCCTTGTAAGCCCATCCCTGGGATGGTGTCTGCACAGTGGTACCATTCTGTGCTGGGAGCCAGCCAGAGAGCTCTGACCTGGGAGTTCAGAGCAAATGATGCTGACTGATTCGATTTCCTTCCCTGTTTTCCTCTGGTTTAAATGTACTTATGTATTGGTTCCTGCAAGGGACAGCACAAACAAATGCTGTTCTAGAAATGGAGGTCTCTAGTATTTTTTAAGAATTAAAGATCTCATGCCAGTTTTTAAATTCATCCTAATGCTTGGGCCAAATTCTGCTGCATTACTTGGCCACATTTCCTCTATCACTTCAACTAGACAGAGACCTTTCCTTGTCAGACTCTGCACCTTTCTGTAGTGAAGCTGTAATTTGCTAAACAGCTGCAGCATCGCAACTGGATTAATCCAGGATAAACCAGTAATCATCTTCAATTACAGCGCAAACGTTAATCAGTCAATCACCGCCCTCTAGAGGTGGCCGCATGGCGGCTGGAGCTGATGTGGGTTTGTTGGAAGTGAGTTGCCTGACAGGCGAAGCAATTCTGTATGCAGCAGGAGGAAGGTATTTGCTGATTAGAGTAGATCCATTTACTGTTACGTGAACAAATTACTGAGTGCTGGTTGCCAGCTCCTCGATTATCCCTTCCCTCTCTTCCCTGGGAGGTCACCCAACTTGCAGCATTTTTGCATTAATATATTTTGTAGTCCTGGTGCTGCAGGGATAAGTGAAACAGATAGACAGATAGAGAGATAACTATATGGCACAGCTATAATAAAAAGCAGTAAAAATAATACCCAGATGAAACTCTCTTTTGTTACAGCTTATTTTTCACAAACAATGTGTATAAATGAAATCAGTGGCACAACTGCATGAGTTAACAGTGTCCACACAACTTGGATGTGTTGGTGTGACAAAAGCAGCAAGCCTTTATGTACAAACATAACTACATATTCTCATTTCTTTCCCTTGACTGGAGTAGCCAAGAAGTTTTAAATGGAAGAACGTAAAGAGTGATGAATAGCAAGTAACCCAGCATGTAATCAAATTATGAATATATTGTTTTGGTGTGCAAAGACCTGGTTTGAATAGGTGAGTATTTATTTAAGGAGAAACTGTTCTGTGCAGAGACTTAGCGCAAGATCATGGAGGCAGGAATTGCTCATGGCCAGGTTTCCCCAGACACATCCTCTTTTTTTCCAGCTGGAAATTCTGTCTAGGTGGAATTCAGTAACTTTTCACATTTTCTTCTGGCAGCCTGGCAGGATGCACTGGCTTGCCTGTTATAGAGGGATTCTCTAGCTATCCACACATAGGCACAGACCATCCGCACATGTGCAGCACATACCTGAACATACATTTCTTTTGGCAACATTTAATCAAAAAAGAGCAGGTATCCAGTATTCCAGTAACCATTTCATTGCAAACATTACCCTGGGATTCAGGAGAGTTGTATTTTGTCATAGAATTGCAGCACAATGGAGGTTGGAAGGGACCTCTGGAAATTGCCTGGTCAAGTTTTGAATACCTCCAAGGATGGAGACTACACAACCTCTCTAGGCAGCCTGTTCATTGTCCAGCCACTGCCATGATTAAAAACAAACAAACAAAACCAAACCCTAAAAACAACAACAAACAAACCAACCAACCCCAAACGATGTTTAGATGAATTTACTGTCTTTAGAATTTCCTGTATTCAGTTTGTGCCTATTTCCTCTTGTACTTCTACTGGATTCAGCTTTCTAGGACTTAGTGGACACAGTGTTGATGCCACTGGCTTCCTTTGGATAGAGATTTCAAACTTCGGTGGTCTAAGGTAGGTGTCATTTTTATTTGTTCTTCATAGGTAACTATCTTATCATCCTCTGACAAGGTGATGCCACTCATATTGACAACATTCACTTCCATGTGGGCTTTTGTAGCACTCATCTGTCCTGCTGCCTCAGATATTATTTAATTTACCTTTCTCTGCTTCAGTGTCCTTTCTTCAGGGGCACACATACACACACACATTATTCTGCTACACTACAGGTCTAGAAACTGGGACAGAATACTGAGCACTGTACAGTATCCTATAGCCAGAGGCTACAAAGTCCTCTTCAGAATATAATGACACGGAAAATGTCTTTTGATCTTACCAGCTGCTTTTGCCCCTGGCTGCTGTATCCTAGCCCAGCCAAGAAGCCAGGAGAATCCTCCGATTTTGTTCCCATAGGCACAGGGCAGTGAACATTATCTAGTCCCTTCTACATGGAACTGAACAATTTGTGCTTGATTGAAGCTGAGAGACTGCCAACTTCAGAAAAATCAAGGTACTAGCACTGCCTGCTTGTTCTTGCTGTGTGTTTCTTTGTCCTTCTCTGCACCACACCAGATGCATGGCCGGATCCTTCCTCTCTGCAGGCCAAGGTTTGTCTTTCATGAGCATTTTCATGAGGATCTCTGCTCCAAAGCAAACCGGATTCCTTCATGGTTTTTTTCCATCCCATTTGAAGTTAGAGTGTCCAAGCAATTTGAAAATAAACAATGATTCATATATTTTCACAACACCTTCAGGGGCAAAGCAGTACAATTATCCCCTGCCAAATTTCAAAGCCTAGCTGTAAAAGTGCAGGTTTGTCACAGCTTCTCCATATAACTCTATCCCTGGTCATATGCAGCAGGAAGCAGGCTTCTATCATGCACAGCATTAAGTCACTATAACCATAGGCATTGCTGCTGGCACACTAATGAAACTGTAAAAATCATTATTGATTCATGTGAGCAATGTGATCCTCTGGGCTTCAGTTACTCACACCAAGCTGGGTTGTGTCCCAAACCCACGTACGGCACTCTCTGAGATGGGGCTGCTCAATATCTCTCCCTACCTATCCGCTTGGGTCCACCACTGCCAAGGGCCACCACATCTTACACCAGGACCTTAGAAGAAGGGACAAAACCACCTTCCTTACACTTTGCTGGCCTATTTATCCCAGGTGCAAATCAACTGGATCACATGTGGGAGGAGCTTGGCCCTCTACCTCCGTAAGGGCAGACATATGGGATTTGTGCTTACTTTACAATTAGACTTGGAACTCAGGAGCGAGAACATAATATAGTTTCTTATGTAACCATATATTTATTTTGGTTACATGCGGCTTCAAGACAAATCTAAAATGGTGCTGGACTGTGCTGCTGCCCTCAAAAGGAGTTTGTCAGCAGAGTAACAATAATGTTCTGCTTCTGAAAATGATGTGCTGGGCTTTCTGGTCAGCTTTAGGTTTGAATACTTTTTTTCCACTTTGATATTTGAGCCCTCCCCTCAGAGCAAATCCTTCGAGTGTGTACATGGCTCTCCAAGCAATGGTCACCGGAGGACATAGACAAGCGCAAAAAATAATGCTGACGGCATCTGAAAATGATTTGCAATCTCTTTGCCGCATGAGCTCAGTCGCATTAACATAGTGATTTAAATACTGTGGATAGCTTTTCTGATGTTCTTTTAGAAATTTCTTATTGGAATTATTAGGCATCCAAAATATATTTAAAACCAAACAACCAGTGGAATGAAACAGAGCAGATAATACTGACTAAGCACTCTAAGCCCCATCTTCCAGCCCCAAGTCAAGCACGTTGCCACTAAACACACAACTCCAGGGACCAGACGGGAAAGGATCCGGAACTGGGCTACTGAACTGCACCATGTTGCAGAACCTGGGAAGCTGCATCCTTCACAGGTTTGAAGTATCTACATTCCCCACAGATCAGCCTTGCCATAGCAAAGCCTAGGTGTCTTAGGGGAAAAAATGACATTGTGAGGTTTTCATCACCTTGCACATGAAACGTGCATAGAAGGAGTGGCTGACATTTTAGTAAGTACTACAATAAAACTCGAAATAATAACAGTACATGCTAAATAACACAAGTAACATTTTGAATTAGCGCAAGAAAAAGAGGTGGACTACTAAGACTGCTACTAAAAAAGGCACAAGCTGTGCAAACTGACACGGACACCTTAGCTCTGTGCATCCTGGTGGGGGGAAACCTTGCCCTCGGTGGTGCCGTGCCATGGCTCCATAGTGCTGGGGATGCCAGGATGCCCAGGTGTACAGGACTGGTTGCACACAGACATTACTGGGCACATAACGATGCCACTGGTATAAGCCCTGCTCAAACAAAATTCTCAGAGACCTCCAATGCTGTCAGGAGCAGGGAGTGCCCACTTCATTGAGAGATGAATCTGGTTCTCACTGGATCAAACAGAGAGCCAACAACTGGAAAATACAGCCAGCTGCCAGTCAGCTCTTGTCTCCCCATGCCAGAAACAGGACTGCCTTCTATTCAGCCAGGTCATAAGTGGAATAACTGCTTTCAAGTCAGTAGCCCTGATAGCAGAGAATGCTGTCATTGCACTCAAGTCAATGGAGCTATCTGTGATTTATGCAAGTATGAATTAAACCCAAAGTCTGGCTGCAAAGACTGAACAAAGAGAAAAATTGGACCCTCATTCTTCAAGGTACTTATCACACATCACCACTACCTGAAGCCCCTCAATCCCACCCTTCTATAAGTGCCTCAGAACAAAGCCTGTCTTTTATTATTCAATGCTTTCTTTTTCCCTTCCCATCCATCTCAAGCAGGTCCCTCACTCTCCTGCCACACAAATAACGCAATGTCACCAGCATCCCCCTCAGGGAGCAGCCAGAGTTAATGACACTGGTTACACAGAGTTAATGACATTTGACACTGAACTGCAAACCTTTCACTTTGCCCACCGTCTGCCCAGGCTTTCGAGGCTTCAGGCAGCTGGGCACACCAACCAGAGATGCTCCAGGTTGTTTTCTGGGGGCTACAGGGAATACCTGTTGTCAGAAACAGGATTCTAAGCTAAGCATAGAGCCACATGGTTAGAAAGCAGAGAAACCTCAGCCCGGAGCTGACAGTGAGTGATGATGGTCGGTGCTGTGACTGTTCGTTGTTCCTCATGTTACCCAAATGTCAGGGTTTTAAAGTGATGTTATTAAAGCACCACAGGAGCGCAAAGATCTGTGTAAACTGAGAGGATAATCACCATGCAAGCGGAGCACGAGCTGTTTGACTGTGTTGAAATTATGTTATTTGGTATCCCTCTAATTTGTCACATGATTTGATACACTGAAAAACCCTGTATCATGTTTTTATGCTCTGGGTCCATGACAATTGCTTTTCTTGCAGTAGACAATGATTTGTAAAGTGACTTTTCTTATTCCCAAACCACCCCAAATTTTGCAAATTGGTTTCCACGAATTAGAAGTGGTTTAGACATAACTTTGGCTCAGGGACTGGCTCTGTTATAGGGCTTTTGCTGCCATGAGAGCTAGCTAGGGGAAGAAAGTTATTTCTAAATTATTCTATTTTTGCATTAATACTACTTTTATACCAAAACAGCATTAGAAGCAGTATTACTTCTGTTGCTTGCTCTGAAGTAGAACTGTTCCTAGGAACCACAACTTTTTATCATCTGATCATAGGCATCCCCTGTCATTTCATATAAAGTATATCCACTGCCTCCCCAGTCTCAAGCCCTGGGACCACTGTCGGGGTGCAGGGACCAACCTCTCTTCTCCTCTGTGCTCAGAACTGCCAGCAGAAATATATCACACTTTATGACAGCCTTGCATGGCCAAAACTCTACAGCCCAATATCACAGAAAGGTTGGGTTGAAGTGGACCATAAAAATCAGCTAGTTCCAACCCCCCTGCCATGGGCAGAGGAAAGGAGAGAACCCGTCCCTGGGTGGGCTCGAACCACCAACCTTTCGGTTAACAGCCGAACGCGCTAACCGATTGCGCCACAGAGACTCCCTGGATGCAAATATTTTCATAATAAAAAATTATTTTCCTTCCCAAGATAAAATCACCTTCCTAAAAACAGTGGTTCCAAGTAGCAGAGACATCACATAGACCAAGGTGGCCTTTTTCACAACATTAACAATGGTTCAAAGAGACAAGGCTGGGAGTTCTCATTTCCCAGGAACCCATCAGCTGGGTATGAAATGGTGATCACTGCTGTTCACTGTGGCTTTGGGCTAGACTTGAATCCACAATGCAGAATTTCAAATTGCAATACTTGACTCACATACCCAAGTCAGGAGCAGTGATACTCAAAACCACAGGTGTTCAAGCTCAGAGGTGTCGAAGAGCATTTTTATGTGAAGTTCCAAAGCTGTCCTGTCCTTGTCCAGTTCTGTTCAGCCACATTTTGTTTTAAAGGGTACAGAAACCTGGAATAGAGACAACCGAAGAAAATCCTTCTTGGCCACTATCATGATCCCTTTGCTCCTGTTTCGACCTTTTGACTGCTCATTGCCTCCTACAATCCTGGCTTGGTTTTGCAGCACATTAAAGGTGGCAGCAACAGAAAAAGCAGGGAGCTGCTACCCATCTTATACCAATACAGGGCAAGATATTGCACAATATACTGAGCATTTCTCCATTTGCAAACAGACTAGTTTACACCGACAGCTATGACACCTCTGGATTAAGGTTTATATCTGATATTTTCAAAGCTCTTGTAAAATGTGGTGTCTTCTGAGTGCTCTGAGGACCCAAGCACTGATATGTCCTGGTCGTTTCACTGGGCTCTTCACAATTCAGATTAAAAGTGCAATTTTAAGGCTTTCAGAGAAATTGCAAAAGTTATTTAATAACTCACTTAAAAATGTTAAAATATTTATCATGAAAAGAGGAATCCAACAGCTTACTGGGGGGCAGCAGGAAGAGGGGAAAGGAAAAAGTAAACAAATCAGGAGAGGCACAAGACCAAACTGTTTTCCAAGCACACAGTGGAAAATGCAGGCTGGTGCCAGCAGCCTGATAATCCACATTCTCTTTCTATGCACCAGCCTCTTTCTGAGAAAAGGAAAGAATTTAAAGGAGCATAAATGATAACTGTACGCATTCTGGAAGCAAACCTGCAAGCGCTGCCAGGAAAAATCACCCTTCTCGTTACAGAGCCATTAACACGTTCCCTTCCCCATCCATCCAAGCTGCAGAGCTCACACCGACAGAGGGAACGGGGAGAGGGAACACTTCTTGCCCTGAAAATACACAGCAGAAGGACAGACATTAAATTTGAGTGGCAGGATTTTATCCTGCACATTACTGGGAAAAGCCACTGTAGCACACTGAACATTGGCCGCTGGGTAGGCACAGTGCACATTACACCCATGGGAGTTCCCAGTGGACAAGGTGCAGGTCACTTGCTCCTTCCCCTCCCACAGTGAACGACAACACTGCTTTAGCTCCTGCCATCCAAAGAGCTCAAACCAAGGAAGTTGTCCTTGCAGCTTTTTTAAAAATCACAAGCTTCCCCCCTTTTGCACGCTACAAATGGCTGTAGCAACAAGTTCAACAAGATAGCAGCAGCTAGACCCACAGATAATACAAATCTGTGCAGCATTTATTTTTTCTTGCTCTTCACACAATTATAGCTCCATACAGGTATTCTGCATTATACTTCTCCTTGTATGCTGTTCCACACCCTTCCCCCCAGCCTTCAGCCGCTCTGAAATGTAAGTCGCATTCATTTTGCAGACCTATTTTATGCCAGTTCTGTTTAGACACCTTTTCTAGCCAGCTTACACACTGATTAGTCTGCTTTGCACAGATAATCAGGACTGCAAAATCTGTCCCCACAATTTCCAGTGGAGGATATTCTTGCCTACCCCTACTTTATATTTGGCCCATTTGCTGTAGTCCTTGCAGGGTTGAGGTAGTGTCAGTATTTTGAGCAATGAACTAAATGTTCTTTTAGTGCTTATGAAAATCCTGAGAAAAATCACTAAAATGAATGGAGATATTCCAGATGAGAGAGGTATATGGCTCAACAAAAACAACAGAACAAAAAACACACACAGATGCAGAAGAAGATGTTGTCCAGATGGTTACGCTATCCTGGTGTCTGTCACGAACACATCCCTTAACACCCATGCAAAAACCTTTTGCACTCAGGCTTTAGCCCATGACACTTATCTCCCTGTCACTGGCCCAAAACTGCTGACTTTGTTGGCTCGTGCTGACTTTCACTGCGTGAAAGCTTAACCACTGATAGTACCTAGAGAACATGTTTGGGGTGATGTTCAGCAGGGGTACCCTGAGGACTATGGCTGGTGAGCTCCAGAGCGAACCCCTCGGCAGGGTCAGGGCTGTGACTGCAGGAGAGGAGCAGGGCAGGAGAACTGGGGCTGATCCCACTGCACTGGGACAGGTTGAGGGACACATGAGAAAACAAACACAGGGTGAAAGGATAAGATAGAAAAATAAGTAACAGGATTTTGTACAGTACTATATTGGTGTTACAGCTTCTCTGTCCTCAGTAGCATTTCCTTTGGTGTAACTGAAAATAAGATGTCATCCAGGAGAACTCCAGGTCGAGCTGAAATCAGAGGAAACACACCTCTAACTCCACCACCTTAAGCAAGTTTCCAGTGGGGCAAGTCAGCACAAATAACCTGAAAGTGGAAACAAGTCACTGTACAGAGCTGCACAGATTTTCACAATGCCTTTAAATCATCTAAACATTCCAGCAGCTGAGAATTTGGCCAACAACCTTGGCTGGAAATGAGCTGACCTACGTCAGGCTGGGGTCCTACCTTACAACAAGTCCTCTGCAAGTCCTGAACAGAGCACTAGACCCACCTGTGCCAAGTGTGACAGGTAAGCTGCTGATGGAATGGAGTCTGAAGGTAAGCCAATAGCTCCAAACATAAAATAGAATTTTGGCTGCAGCTGCAAAAGGAAGGATACACCAAGTCGGTCCTTTCACCATCAGCCCTTTTTGGACAAGCGCACCTGGACTAGAGATGTTACCTCGTGGGCTTTCACGTTTCCTTGGGGAACAAACGTCTGCATTTAATGTGCACACTTTACTCAGATTTGTCTATCAGAACATTAATCCAGCACAACAAAAAAATGAAAAGCCCAAGTCACCATCCATGGGGCTGCTGAAAACAGGTCCTTTGGCTACTTCAGGGAATTTATTAGGTGGGTATAAATAAACATGGAAAACTCCAATACTGTAGCACTTTAACAAAGTGCTAGAATCCCTTCTGAAATGTTTATGAGGTGAAAATAAATAAGCAACCCCTGCAAAACCATCTGACATTTTTCAATTCATGAGGCTTCCCATCTCGCAACGTCTATTATTTTACATGAAGATTTTAATTTAAAAGCTGCCTTTCTGAGCTATGCTGAGATGGGAAGGCCACTGGGATTCTGGGCTGACATCCCAGGAACCACAGTAGATTGCCTGGTATTCAGAGTCAAATTTTCTAATAAGGCGGTGCACATTTCCAAAATGTCACTGCACAAGTGGCTATTGGTGGAGTTATTTTAAGGCACTCGCTCAGGAAGGCACTTAGACTTGTTGTGCCTTTTCTTGAATCGACAGACATGCATTCCTTGAACTTTCTTAAGACCCTGCTGTGAAGAGAGAATTCAGCAGTAAAGACAGCTCCAGGATTTCTTACTGGAAGAGATTTTTATCACTTGATTTTCTCCTCTTTGTAGTGGTGCAAATAAGAAGAAGAAAAAAAAAAAAATTCAAGGAGTTAGGCCTGGATAAAAACTGACTGAGGCCTGAAATGAAGCATATAAAGCAGCTTCTGCCTTACAGTAGGGGTATTTTCCACTGATAATCTGCACTAGAATAAAGGGAAAATAAAGGGAAACACCAAGTTGGCCAATCTGTGAAAGCTCCTTCATCTCCCTTTCAAACATCACATACTCATGGACAGCTTTGAGGCAGGTGCATTACAAACATGGCCAGCCAGGCTGGTGGGTGTCCTGAACAGTGTTTTTATTTTCAGGCAATTGACTGAAAGGTATTTCCAAAGAATCTCTTCTGCTCCTTGCTTCAAAGCTCTGGAAGGCACATACCTTCATTCTACTGTCCCTCAGCTCCTCTCTCCAGGAATCCAGTTCATTTCCTTGGTTTTTTGCCTACATGTCTCTTCTCTGAGCACTTTAAAGCTAGGCTTAATGCTCATGGAAGGTGTTACTGCGGGCAACTGATTCCCTTTTCCCTACCGGGGCTGTGCAAGATCTTTCACCCACTGCTGCTAATTCTTTGACAAAGAGTCTCATGAAGGTCAAAAGGTTTATGTTCCCAATGCATGAGGTAGAAAGTTCAAGAAACCTCCTTTTATCTCTATATCTCTGGCTAAATACATGGTCAGGCTGTTGCTACCTGCACTTCTTTATGTCCCCAATTGATACTAATGCTGAGCAACCCAGAAACAAGAATGGCATGTCCTTGGTCACACATAGCTTTGTGATTTGAGGGACAGCTACAGCCCCAGGGGTTAAGTGAGTATCACCCAGGTCCTGGAGCCTGCAGGCAGGAGTCACATGCATTGAGGCCTTGAAGAAAGGAAAATACTCTAATGGGCATAACCGAGGGATGTTTAGAGCATACTCAGTACAGAAGGCAAAAAAACCACCAACCAAACAAAAAACGTTTCTGAAAGGAACATGCCCACAGAAGGTTTAATTCACTTTGAACAGTTACATGAGCATGCTCTGGACCTGGGTTCTGGTGTTCCAAATGGTATTTCTGCTTCTCCTGAGCACCACAGCTCCTACACACAGGGTGGCTGTGCAAGGAATGTGCACTCCCAGCACACGCCTGCCTATCAGGTGCATTACAGTCCTTGCAAAAGGGATTTCTTGGACCTCAGAGGGCTCTATGAAGAAAGTTTAATCTTCTGAGGCTCATATTACTAAGCAACTTAAGAAAACAGTGCCTTAGAACAACTCTGTCCAGCAAAGATACTCATGAGATATGATCACATGTAGAAACTACCTATGCAAAGCTGACGAATTTCATTTTTCACCCAACTAAATCTTCTCCAACTATTTCTACTGCCTATATTTGCATTACCTTTGTACTTCAGAAACTTGTCTCTGAACTGAGACCCTACTGAGTCTGACCCCTCTAAAATTAGTCATACTTTTCCCCAGCCATCACTAATCCATAATAAAATAAAGTTAAATCTGAAAAAGCTTGCAAGCTTCTTATTTGTCCAGTCTTCTAAGAACTTAATATGATAAATTTTAGTAGTGAACCTCAACATATCTGCTCTTGTCCCTTAAGACACATAGAAAATAATTTGATTTCTTTTTTTGTCTGTTACTCAGTATTTTTTCATTCCTTTCTGACTACTCAACTTCTGTAAGAACATTTTGTGGCTGACTTTGTCATAAGACCAAGGGTGCTGATCAGCCTCATTTAATTATTGTTTTCCAACAAAGGCAATTAATTGTCATTTATGGAAGAAAGTACTTGAAAGTTTGCTCTGGTGCCTTTCTCATCTGTATAAATGTAAACATGGCCTCTACTATGGAAAACAAAAAGCCAGAAACACTGGAGTTCTTCACATTGATGGAAATGACTAGAGGAGACAAACGCTTTGGAGAATCAAGAACTGCATCACACCCATACTCAAATACTACGTGTGCAGAACTGCCATTGGTGTTGAAAGGATGCAGCAGAGGAGCAGAGAATCTCCCTCATACCCCCTGCCTGTGCCTTGACACCCTACATGTTTCTTCTTGGATAATTTATATTCTACTTTTTTTTTTTTTTTTATCCCATGTAAAATGAGGTTCCCATCTTCCCTTAGCCCTGTTTCTACTGTGCTTCTGTGAAATTTGTCTTTCTTCTATTCTCCCAAGAAGTTTAACAGAAAGCAACTGAAGTCTGGACAGTAAAAATAACACACCAAAAGACAAAACAATAGCTGCAGAGATCATGTAAAGGGAGATATTAGGACTATTTTCATTCCCTTGCTAGTAACTGAAATCTCATTTTTTTTCTTTTACATTAGGGAAAAGTCATCATCTGAAGGAACAATGACTCCTGGCACACTTCAAAATTCCCTCTTACTCACACACTAAGATTGAAATGTCCCAGTGAAAGCTGCTGAGAGCTGACAGCTGCCTCTTGGGAACTTCCGAGAATCCCATCTCTAAAAAAGATAACTTCTACCTTTACAGATGGAAAGGTTAAACCGACTCAGCAAAGGAGCTATTATTTTGGGACAGATTTAACAAAGGATCAGACAAGATGAGGCTAAGAAGCCCCCAGTTATCATTGCTAGGACAGAAGGTGCTTTACCTCGTGGCCAGGTGTTGGGTGTGCTGCCCTATAGTCCCCTCCTCTTTCCATGCAGGTGTTGCTACATCTGCCTTGCAATCCTACATAGGCAAGCCAAGCACCATAGAAGCCACTGGGACCCTTTCGTCAAGAACTATCTGGAAAAAGGAATTTCTGATCTGCGAGAAATTCCAACATTTTGAAATTTGTTTTTCTTCCAAATATAAATGAGAAGCCAAAATTCCATGGGCTGTGTGGAACAGATCTCCCAGAGAGGAACAGAGGGAAGGAATGGAGAAGATTAAGAAACTTTATTTTGAAAGAAAAAGAAAAAAACTTCCTGGTGACACTTTTTTATGAACTTGGCCACTTATTAACTTCAGTGAGGACCAAACAGACCTCGGAGAAGACCCACGAAGTCTGCAGCTCACTGGCAATCTGGGAGAGATATATGAAAAAGAAGAAAATAACTAATGAGCAGTCAAGGTGGGCAGTCAAGTTTGACAGTCAGAAGCATGGCAATAAAGAGGTTATTTTCAAATTGGTCATGCACTTCAAACAATTCATGTATATTCAATATTTACAGACATCTATACAACTCCTCAGGGGTCCAGCGAAGCATTTAAGTATGGTTTTCAATTTAAGAATATGTATCCCCACTGAAAATATTTACTCAAGCATGTACAGTTAGACACTCACTTAGTTGCTTTCCTGGACTATTTCCTATTCATTCTTAACCCAGGAACATTATATTTACATCTGATACAACACCCCGCTGATTTCTAGGCAAGTCCCATTCTCAATTTCAGTCAGTGTTGGGTCTGCTATTTAATTATTTAGCAAAAATCTGTTGATGCTCAGTATCTAAACTCAGACCTCTAAAGATACACAAATAAAAGGTTCTTATATTTCAGTGAAACAGAACATCTCCAGTTTCCTTAATCATTGCTGTTGAGCATCTGCTGCATTCCCTTTTACATGACCCTTGCAATTTTGGGTTGCTCATGGACATAGCAATATGAATGTTCCCAACAAGCCTGACTCCCACTTCCTCTTTTCTATCATATGAGGTGCTCAAAGAAAACTGTTGACATTCTTAACTTGAGAAAAATAAGCTTTATACAATGATGTAGAGAAAACAGACAATAGTTAGAAAACAACTTGCTACTGATAATCAGATATTTCAGGTATTGAGGAATGATTATGGAAAATTTCAAGTGAAGGTGACAAGAGGGAATATCTGGCCAGAAAAAAAGGGCAGATGGCATTGAGTGTCAAAACGTGTGAAGTGATGCACAAGGGAAGAAACAATCTTAAATACTTCAACTTTGCCTACATAGCAAAGGGCTCTGAGCTCACTGTTCCAGAAAGAGGACCAAGAAGGGGTTTGGCAAAGGCTGGTCTTCAAAATTATTACTTCCAATATAACAGCTTGAAATCTTCAATTGAAAATGACAGGACACAGGCACAAACATCAAAAAGGACCGCTTTTCAACCAGTGGGCATTTAAACAGTAGAACTCCTCACCAAACTATATTCTAGATGCCAAAAGCTTACACAGATTCAAAAACAAAGTCACCAAAGGAAAATCCCTCAAGGACTATTAAGTAGAAATATTGTGTCTGGTTCTAAAATCCCTCAGCCACAAATTGTTGGAGGCTGGTAGAATATTTGAAGGAAGTGTCAAATATGTTTGCAGTACTGGCCAGTGTCAGAGTGAGTATCCCGCACTAGACAGACATCTGGTCTGACCTGGTATGACTGTTCTTGCACTTTTATATCACATTTTCCTGTTTTCTTGTTCTCAGAAAAGCCTAAAAAAATTCAATGAAATGACCATAACATTTACATACATACACCATATTTTGTTCAACAGAGTTGGCAAAGAAAATTTCAACCCAAAGACTTTTAAAGTTCAGTAAATTTATAAGCAACCAAAGATGGGTAAATTCTAAATGTTTCCAACTTAAATAAGAGACAGAACTATCATCTCTACCTTTAATTCAAAGGTTATATTTGGAGTTCAAGTAGAAAGTACATATCAGCAATTTAGGGTAATATGCAATACAGCAGTTATAAAACTACACCTGAAGTGAGATTTATATATTCAAGAAATTCAGAGCTAATCTCAAAGTTCATAGAAGCCCAAATATGCTGAGATACAAAACCATATACATTATCCAGGCATAGTGTGGTAACATTTGCAGTGTTTCCCGCAGCCTAAAATAATCCAGTAGTTTTAGAGATATTCTTTACAGTTAAAAGGCAGAATCCTAGTAAACCTGATAATATACATCAGTTTGATTGGAATTTCTCGTGTGCACACATACATGCAATATCTTTGTTTCAGAGGCTGGCATCAATTAAATTTAACTGCTTCCCCTGTGGGTTTAAATCAAGGCTGAATACTAAATTAACATTATACTACATATAGTCTATTTATAAGTCATTCTTGTTTAGCAGTTGCACCTTTTCCATGTGTTTAGAATAGAAGCTGCCCTTGTTCTCTAGAACAACTTCTACCATGAAAGCATCAGAAGAAAGTAATTATATTTAACAGGCACCACCCTTGTTTAATGGAGTATAAATATCCTGGTGCCACTCCTATACTTGGCATACAAGGAAAGGTTAAATACATTAAACATCTGCAGCTCAACTAAACACCAGTTAAATGCAGGAGGGGATATGATAACCATAGACATGTACAGAAGAAATGGAAACACCAATGATGGAAGAGTATTGTTTAGGATAATATCTAGTCATAGAACAGTGCTTTAAAAGTAAGCAGAAGGAAAATTATGTTGGAAACATCTCCTAACAGGGACACCTAATAGTCTGTGGAATAATCACCCAAGGGAGATGGAGGAAGTCCTTCTGACTGAGTCATTTCTTTCTGGACTGAGTAAAGTGTTAAACACACTACAGGGAAAAAAAAATACTGGCAGACGGAAAGACTACCAGGTCTACTTCTCAGAAGCCTGAGATTTCTGTTCTCAACAGTAGCACTTTAGTTCAAAACAAACCTAAACTCATCAAAAACCTTTTTAATTGTGCATGAAGAGATGAGTGACTTCTGTAATCTCTCTCATCGCTTTCTCAAATTTAATATATTTACGTGTATTTATGACTCCTTCTTACATTACATTTCCAGAACAGGTTTTTTCCCCTTGCATACTCCCAGATCTGCAGTCATGTGTTGCCTCTGTCCATTTGATGCTGTGTGGCAAGAATGGATGCAGCATTATAGAAAACTTGTCCTGATCAGGCTCTTGCGAAGCATGACTAGTTTAATGTGATAGATTATAAAATGAAAGGAGAGTGAAAGGGAGGAATAACAAGTGCCAGGGATAGATTAGATTCTCCACACATTTCTGCGTTTACTGACCTTTTCTTCTTCAATATACCACTAGTTACCCAGATCTACAGCTTGAGATGGCAGGCAAGCTGTCAGGTGCACTGTTTAGGTCACTGATGGTGTTATGAACTCTGCTGGAAACTGATTTCATTAACCAAAAAGTGTACAACTTGACATTTGATATAGCAAATATCTAACTGACATTTTTAATTGTTCCTTGTACAACTCCTTCATAATTACTGAGGTCTTTTAAATAACTTCTTAGGGACTTAAAAATTAAAACACCTCCGATAAAATTGCACATGGGGTACCAGTAGCTAGAATATAGCATCCATGATGAAAACTCATTATTTGTGAGTGCAGTTTGGCATTAATGTTCACGAATCTATAGATCAATCAGCAGAGAAGTGATGTTTTATCCTGAAGTTTCATGAAGGCTTATTTGGTTTTCTTTCAGTAACCTCTACATCAAGTTTTTAGTCATAAATGGAACTTCAGTTGCAGTTTATTCATGAATAAAATATCACCTCTTGGACTTGATCCAAAGAGAAAGTAAAGAACCTAGGTACTGCTGGTCAGCAGAAACACACAGGACAGCAGTCTGAGCAAAGTTGTGCTTTGGGTTCTGATCAGTTCATAAACAGTATGACCTGATGCAATTGCCTACAATGGTGCAAGCAAGATTTTATAACCTTCAGACCTACATTTCTGAAAGCAAAAGCTATAATAAAAAAAGTGGAGCAATGGAGGTCTGCATCTTTATTCTAAAGCCTGAACCCAGGTTGTCGCTGTGCATTCACACTACTCCTTACATTAGTTGAAGCAATGTCATTCCAATGATACACAAGCTCTCCACCACTGGATCTGGGGTAATAGATTGATAACAGTTCAGCTGTAGGATGTGGAACCATCAAACTATTTATCTTGTTAAAACACTTTCAGGCTACAGCAGCTGTCTCCTAAGAAACTCCTCTTGCCACCTGGTCATATTTTACAAACACAAGCATTTGAAGTAAAATCATTGTCATGCCTGATCATTACATAAATCCAGTGTGTAGTGTTCTGACCTCAGGGCAACCAGGGAATAACACCATGAGAATCAATACAGCAAGTTTGAGGTGAAGCTGATCTGAATGAGATTGGGCTGGCCTGGTTTATCTCCCTTCTGTCAGCTGGACACAAAGACTTTGGTAGGCATAAAATCCAGCCTGGTACTTGACTCAAGAGAAACAGGGATTCATCTTAAGAGAAAGCAGGTTGTGGGAGGCTGTCCCTCTTGACGCTGACTTAGCAGCTCACTGCAGCTACAGCTGTACAGGAGAACCTCATCCGCCACAGCTGCAAAAGGGACCCTCTGCACCAGTCACACCTGGAGGAAATTCCACCTGGAGGTGTCTTCTAGACTCTAGTAAGAATGGTGCAAGTATCATTTAAGATCTTCAAAGAGTTAAACGCAATGACCAGCCACTAACTATGCACTCGAGCATGTTGAACTCTAATCTCTGTGGCTGTGTAATGTGGCATGTCATCTGTTTTAGTGCAGTGAGAAGAGCTGAGTCTAAACTCTCGGATTCTCGTTGCTGATGACAGTTCCATGCAGCTCTTGTTTTCCTCATGCTGCAAGACCTGAGTGGCTTTGGCACATCCTGCCTAACTGCTGCTGAGTGATGAGGAAATATTTGCCTTGAGCTGGAACACTAAACACCTCTGTGGTTAGGAGAGATGTAGCTTTCTCCACAGTGGGGTGGTGATTAGATTGAACCGTTAACTCCATTTTCCACCTTTGCTGCAGTAATTGCTTTCCCTTGTGCCCCTCACTGGACAAATGAGCTAAGGAAATATTCTGGAAACAGCAAGGACTTTTGAACACCATGTAACGTGAGCACTCCGGCTTTTGGAGAAGGGGTTGGCTCTGTACATGTCTGAGTGGAAGTCTGCTATTCCACCCTGAGGCAAGAAATTAATAGCTATGACGTGCCCCCTCTTTGCCATGTATGTAGCTGGCCAACCCTAGCCTATGGCCACCACATAGGGTTAACATCTGATTCTGAGCTCTTTTTTTTTTCGTGCCCTATACTTTACAGTAGTGCTCCTAAACTTCATAGGGATTTTACTTGCAGGGCAAAATAGGTCCCTCTGCCTCCACTAAAGGACAAGGGCTTTAATGGGCAGTACACATTTAACTTCTCTGTGCAGAAAGCTGAAGGTGACAAGCCAATTTTGCTTGCATGACAGATGCAGAAGAAGAGCATGGTGCTCTTTGTAAGCTAAGCTCTGTCCCACCCACATGGTAAGGGAATTAAGATGGTTTGTTGCAATGTGTTTGTTGTTCTGTGTTTGCCCATGGCCATCGTCACCATGGGAAGGCATTAATAACCAAAGTGATGCAGCAGCAAGGTTGGAAGCCCCATGTAGTCAGGCTTGCAAGGACTAATGAAATCCAAGCTGGACCAAGAGATATTTTATTACCCCTAGTTTCTGAGACTCAGATAATTATTGCATTTGAGCTGAGATGGGCTGCAGTTTTAAGCAAAACACAGGATTAATTTGTCAGTCACCATGGTCCCAAACACAAGTCACAGCTTGCCATGGCAGAAGCTGTGTAAACAAACAGAAAGACCCTCTCCTGTCCCACAGCTTTAGAATCAAATGATTTGGGCACAGTCAAGTTAACTTAACCCTACATTAGGCTGACATTGGTATTTCTTGTTTGTGCACTCTTAGTTTACAACAAGATAACCAGATTCACTTTAACCTTCGCCCGCCACAGACTAAGCTGAGCTGTGTTACAGCCCTGCAGCCCCAGGCTTGAGTGCGCTGGGCAGACAGCATGTGGGAATGTGTTAAATTCTGGAAGGCAAATGAACGTCTGGGTACCTACGTGTACAGACAGACAATAATACATACAGGATGCGAGTGTTACATTAGAGACATCGCCCATGTGGAAGAAAGCAAGCAGAAAGCCAAGGAAGTGTCTGAAATGGGCACGCTGGCTGCCACCTCATTCAGGAGCAGCAAGGCATGACTTATGCTTCCTGGTTTACCAGAGCCTGAGTCTCACCAGTTCCAGGTCTGGTTCCAGGGTGAAAAGCCAATGTGGTGACTTGCCTTTTCTGCCTAGCAGAAGGACAGTATTTCCTTGTTGATGATGAGGGAGACAAGGTCTCTAAAGAAAGGAAGGAAACATTACCTTCTCTTTCTTTAGGGACAGAAACAGCCAGTTTGCACAACTAATCTCATAGCATGGCATTCAAGTAGGAGTTCTGCCAACTACAGCACCCACAAGATGAGACGATACTGCCTTCCAATGGATAACCCTCTTTCCATAACCATGTGTTACAGATGGAGAAGACCTCTGATTTAAGGTTCCTGCTCCAACTCTGAATGCCATATGACTTTGAATTTTCTCAGATCTTCAGCCAGTGTGAATCAGCATAGGTCTACTGAAGCCTGACTCATCAACACTGGCTCTGCTACCTTCACAGAAGAAAGTTGATACTTAGTCCATAATGACATCAGCAGCAGAAAAAGACATACTTTTTAAAGTTTTGAACAAAGTTAAGTAAGTTAAAGAGTGCTACTACGTATCTTAGCTGGCACAAATATTTCAAGTAAGACACTCCCTCAGTGATGCACTCCAAAGTGTTTAAATGATGTTATACAAAGAAGTACTGCTATCTCGGAATAAGCTGGGGTTGATATGAAAGTTAAATCTGAGAGAATTAATCTGAGGATGAAGAAAAGCTTAAAGCAACTAAAGCAAAAAAAAAGTAAATTGGAAGTTATAGTCAGAATCTGTTGTGGCAGGCAAATATCCCTATCACTGAAAAGGCTCACTGAATTTTTAGTAGCCCAATAATTTTGATAACTTCCTCAAAATGTGATTATTTTTGATGAAAAAGACAGACAAGTTCCAAATTTTGGAAATAACATAAAGATTTCTTCAGCGATTTAAAATACCCTTTTCCTTCCTCTGTGAAAACAAACTTATTTTCACATTGATCAGCTTTAAGATTTGAAAAACTTAACCTAGCTCTTGCTGTATTTATTTTTCATATACCACTCAAAAAAAGAACCAAACTAAACCAAATAAGTTACCTCTATGAAAACCTCACAACAGCATCTGCTTGGATATCAATAGGAAACTACTTGTACATTACTTAAGGTGGAAATAAACTTCTGAAGACTTAATAGACTTATAGAGCATCAGACCATGAGATCCCAAGTCGATATCCACAGATAATGTTTACATTTTGGTAATGTATCCATTAACTTGTGTTAGGATAAAGCAGAAATATTAATCTTGAATATGTAAACATAAATACAGAGAATCCAGGACTTCTCTTGCTAGGAAACTGAGGAAATGCTAAGAAATATACTTTGTGCAGCTGCAATATCAATCTCACATGAGTCAATTATTCTGCCATTTACATGACTTGCACATTTGGTTTTTTATAACCAGATGGCAAGAAAGAGCTTATTTTCCAGCAACCTGCAGTGGAAGACAAACTTTAGTTTCTGTTTTTCAGTGTTCCTTCCTTTCCTGCAAGCAGTCTGACCCAAAGAATGGATTTGTACTGGACTCTCCGTGACTTCAGATGGCCCATAGATGGAAAAACCTTAATCTCAATTAACATTAGCTCTCTAGTCTAAGCTTGTCCAGGTTCTGAGGAAAGCTCACTCCAGTTGGACACTGGAGTGCACATTGCACATCACCGGTGATGAGCAACAAATCCACACTGTGGAAAATCCTTACCCTGTTTTGGAGCAGATAGGGAAAAGAGAGCAGGAGACAGCATATTAACATTTTCAGAGGGAGTTAATACAGGCAAGAGGGAGTATGAACTGCCCTGGGACCTGACTAACATCATCAGGTAGCTTCCTGCTTATTTGAAGAAAGAGAGCTGCTGCCGAGAGGGAAGAAGGTATAGATGGCAAAAACTACAGAGATATTAGGAAGCAGAGGGACTTTTGAGTGTCAAGGCTGGGCAGAGGCAGTGGTTAATAGCCATGGTGCTACACGTCATGATTTTGTTAGCCTTTATCATATGGCCACATTCAGTGTCTCTTTCCCAGTGTATCCCACTAGCCCTCATAAAGGAACCAGTCTATTCATCTGGTCGTCTTCAGTATTCTTCTCTAAAGCTTACAGTTGCTGTGAGCAGGACTCATACACACCAGACTCTGGAGTCAGAGGGGAGCCTGGAAAAGGCCACTGAGAAGTGACACAACCGTTTTACTGCTTCATTGTTGCTGTCAGGCACATGGGAAGGGTCTGCAGGAGAGGTGGTGTCCACAAGGATGCACTGTGAATGCAATGGAGACACCATGAAGACCTTGAACATGGAGACAGATGGAGAGTGCTAGCCCACATGGTAGCTGAGCTATGCGTACAAGTGCCCCATTTACCTGGGGAGATCTTTAGAGTAGAAGTATATCCTTACTAAAATGGCTGCAGCACACTTCTTGAATGGGGATGGAGGAGAGGAATGTAACACCTCCTGCCATACACGTTAAAAAAGCCTTCAATCATCAAAATATTCTGTTAGAATTAGAGGGAGGAAGCTACAAACAGAGGTAACATCAGGATTTCTTTCTAGGCAGAGTTCAGGTTTGTTCAAGATTTTTTTTGCCTGGATATCACTGAACTTTCAAGAAATCTGCCAAAGCTGTAAAGGAAAAATACAGCTTATAGTACCAGAGAAGTATCATTGTTCATGTTGTCTTCCAGAAGTTGAAGGGCTGTGATTTTATTAGAACACTGCTGTTGCAAGACCACAGAGTAATATGCTGACATTTTGAGCTGCATTTAAACTTGATATGTATTTTTAAATCTACTTTTATATTCCATCATAAACTGACATCGGACAGAAGTTACTTTTGCCACCGTGAGTGCACCTAAAATGGAAAAGGCTCTACTATGCAGAACGTTGCAAAAAGCTTTTCTTCTATGTCAGGGTCTACCTAGAATATTGCAACCGTGCCAGTCTCTCTAGTTTCTGACCACCTCCCTCTAAATTAGACTACAAAGCAAGTTGCCAGTAGAGCTTTGGAATCTTCAGCTTCTTTCCTTTCTCCAGTTAGAGGGACTAGAGAATTCTCCAGCTACAGAGAGAGGACACACAACATTAGGGACTGCAGTGCAGGGAGAAACCTGGCCCTTGTTCAGATACCTTGTCAAAAAGAGAAGGTCTTGATGCATTTCATAAGGATGGTCAGACTCTATTGACATCGTTTAGCAGTTCTCCTGCCCTGGGAGTACTTTATCTCTGTTTTCTTTGCTCTGTCCCATCTGCCCAGGCAGTCCAGTGCTGTGGGACCCAATGGGATCTCACATGGTCAGAATAGGAAGAAAGAAAACAAAATATAATTGTTAGAAATTAGATTGTGCAGAACTGAGAAGTTATGTTTCTGGTACTGAACAGCCACAAAGAGACGTGGTTTTTTTTCTTTACTGCGTATTTCAGAGTGCCCTCTACACACTTCCTCACACATGGATTTCAACATGCATATTCTTAGAGATATTACATATTCATCCTACATTAAAAGAATGAGAATGAAGTCAGGTAACACACTCACTCTCCTAAGCTTTCTGCAGATACGTACCAAGAAATTGACTGATGCGCAAAGCAGTCTGTACTATTGCACACACTCACTTTGGGGAACTACACAGTTCAGGCTGGTACGAATCTTCCCGCCCTCCATGTAGAGTCAAACAGGTACATGATCTCCTAGATCAGAATGTGTCTTCGGGTTGTGCAATTGTGCAATGAGATCTTGCCTGACAAGTAGGGTTTTGACTCAATACAGCAATTTAAGTACAACAATAAAGACATACTAGATGCTCAAGCCACTGTAAACAATTGTGCATGCAATTAAAAAGTGCTTATCATCTTGTAAGGCTTCCTGTGTCTTATTGCTTAGTCATTCAGCCTGAAACGATAAAGTGGATGCTCCTAATTGAGACATAAAAGTAATATAAAATGCAACAACACGGCCACTTTCATTATATGCAGAAAGGAACACCACAACAAATGTAGAAGAGGGCTGAAAATAGATCCAAGGCTATTTCTAAAGAGACGTTCTCAGGATTGCTGTCATTCCTGTTAATATTTTTTGACATTTATATTTCGGTACTCCCAAAAATTTCAGCCAAGGAACAGGATTGCACTGAACAATGTGTACACACACCTATCAAAGCAAGATAGTCCCTGGACAGAGTACTTATTGCTGCTAATTGCTTCCTCACTTCACCTGCCAAATGAGACAATTGATCATATTGTCTATCACAAAGTCAAAAAGATGACAAGGAAAACGCTTTTAAAATATCAATACCTTATAGCATAAACCTGGAAGAAGCAGCAACTTCACAAAGGACAAAAGAACCATAGAGTATATACATGACCTAACAGAAGAACAGATTTGTCACATGAATAAATGTGGCATGTTCCAAAAATCCCCAATCTAATACTTCAGAAAAAAAGCAATATCCTCTTCATGGCTCACTGGTACTCCCTGAGGAATGTTGGAAAACATTCTAGTAAGACATGCCTTGGCTGATAATATCATCATGTTTCTGGGATTTGATTTGATGTTTTCATTCTTTTTTCTTTTTGGTTTCTTGTTGATTTGATTTGTGAGAATGAACACTTGTCTCAAAAACAGGATCTTGGTTACTGAGGAATCTGTTTATTTCAGGCCCTTTTTCCTAACTTGGTATCAGTTGGAACCACTTATTGCTCTTGGTATTTTAGAGGTCTAATTTTAGGCCCCGTTTTTTTCAGATGTTGGACAGAAGCCCCACTTAGTGTCTCAATGTAGAAAAAATGTATTGGAAGATTTGCTTTTATCTCTGGTGAGGATCCACAGCTTCTGAAAACATAGGGACTTTTTTCCATCACGTTCAATAGCTTTAGCTCTGGACTTCTGGTTATGACACCAAATTGAGCATCTGTGAAGGACATGAGATGGACATTTGATCCTGAGTTGACTTCACTTACAGCACTTGTTACATGGAGAGCTGCCTCTGGTTGGCTGCTGTAAGTCAAGTGTCCATGGCTGCACAAGCTGGGACAAGGCAATTTCACTGCCATCAGTACACAGCATCCCAGCACCTATACAATGTAAAGAAGAGCCAACACAACACAAATAAAAGAGACTGAACCCCACCTTCTCCTGACACTTGGCTCAAAGTCCATGTAAGTTCACCAAATCCTGATTTAGCTCCATACCACTAAGACAACAAGCACAGCAAGAAACTTTCTAGGGACTAGCTTTGCATAAAAGTGTCTGGTTTTTGACAAGAAAAACAAAAACTTTCCCATAATAAGGAGATGCCATCTTAGATATCTGTGGCAAATCTTACCCTCAGGAAAAAGATACCAGGACTTGCTTCTCATTCGAAAACCAGATCTTTAAACAACCGTATCTCCAAAGGCACTGATATTCTGCTGGGATTTCTCTACTGCTTCATCCTCCACACTGTCTCTCAAGCTGCAGAGCAGCATGGGCCAGCGTCCCAGGACATAGCTCTGCTTTTTCCTCCCACCAGAACACCCAAACATTCCACAAGCTGGAAGCTGGGAGTCTCTCGGGGGCTTTCCCATGCACCAGCAGCACTCACTGGTGAGGGCTGGGTTTGGTTTGTGTTTGCCACACAAAAGGCAAGAGCTGTTGACAAGCATAATAGCCTCCTCAGGGGTGCTCGCTAAGAAGCATGCATATGCTAAAGATGGGATTACACTAAGGCAGGAAGACAAGACAAGTTTGGAGTGCAACTGTGTTTTAACTAATTTACCTGCTGCTATTTTCCTTTGTTATTGCAACCATCATGTCTCTGAGGCATCATCTGTTGGGTTGCTTATATGCCACAGGTACCTTTTCCCCCACCAAGAGGGGAGGGCATATGGACCACTGAGAACTAACAAGTGCTAGGAAGGAAAACACTGAAGGCCCCACTTATAACCAGAGGAGAAGGGGTGGTAGAGAGGATTACTTGCATGGAATTCAGTTTGGGTTTTCAAATCTGTATTTATAGGTTTGGAAAGAGACAAGAACAAAAACTTTATAATAGCTATTAGGGGTTTCATGGAAACTGGATGAATGGATGATTTAAATGGGAAGCCAAATAAATATATATATTAAAAAAAAAAAAAAAAAGATAATTTAAGCCTGGCAGGAGACCTTAGGATCTTGAAATAATAAAGCTAAAAAATATGAAAATAAAGCCTTTGAAAAGTGACACAAAGCCTCTGTAGCCTAGTGACTCTTCCATCTTATCAGTAGAGATGATGTCCTTGAATCAAGGGACAACAATTGCAGCTGTACTGCCCTCTTATTAATTATTATTAACACAAACTATGCTGTCCTATGCATTGCACTCTAACCACAGCAATACAGTCAGATAAACCATCTACTAAGCACAAAGATGGCATTTGAGAGAGAAGATTAAATCATCCAAAAATAACACCAATTTACATTCACCGAGCGGCTTCTCCCACTTTGCTTTATCTAGTAAGCCATGCATATGCATTTAAGTCCTTAGATGGTCACAACGGTGCCTGTACTAACCACAGAAATATCCCTGCAGTGGTGACCCAATGTTATTTGGAGCTTTGTCTGCAGAGCTTCTGTAGCTGGACACCTCTCAAAACCAACCTACAATCCATGGGGGAAATGGAAAGTTCCTTGCTCGCATCTCTTTTCTAGAAAAATCAGACACCTACTCAAAGCAGTGACTGGGGCTTCTTTGTATCAGAACACCTACAATTTAAATGATGCCGCTGTCTTTTTGTAAAAAATAATTTTTAAAAAGTGTTGGCAATGAGCAGAGAGCCAGACTCATAGACAAAGCTGATATTCCTTTTGATACAAAC
Source organism: Streptopelia decaocto (assembly GCF_964273445.1). NCBI lineage: Eukaryota > Metazoa > Chordata > Aves > Columbiformes > Columbidae > Streptopelia > Streptopelia decaocto. The sequence continues at coordinate 7,301,738 of NC_138660.1, read as the reverse complement.
AGGTTTGGTGCCAGCAAAAGTGCACCCCTAGTGAAGTTTCGAAAACATCTTACAAAAACAGCAGTAGCTGTAAGGTGAGTTTTATTAATTCAATTAACTTAATAACATAGACATTCTCAGTCTGTCATGCACTGATAAACAGGGGAAACTGAGGCAAAGACCAGTGAAGAAATCTGTAAAACAGCAGGAACAAACCCAGAACATCTGACTCATATGCTTGTGCTCATTTGGCTAATGCTCCTTTCACATAAGCCAAATCCTGGTTCTGGTCTCATTGAGGCCAATGGTAAAACTTCCATATATGTGAATGGAGCAAAGATTTGAGACTTCAGCCTATCATCTGCACTTTATAGGTTGGTGCCTTTATAGATGTGGCAGATATTTCATTCTGTTCTGTGGTTCAACCATCTGGACAGTGCTATGTACATTTAGGACACAATGAGAAAAATAAATAGCAATTAAAACAAAAAACAACCCACCTCTTTCTTCCATATGGAAGATTTTAGTATTTTGAATAGCAAAATTACTCTTCTTCATTTATGGCACTTCCACAGAGAGATCAGTTGCTTGTAACCATTAGCAGCAACAAAGGCTGAACTCTTTCTCCCAGAGGTTTGCTACAGCAGCCCAGCAGCTCCCCACAGCCATAGGAGACAAAAGCTCCTGTCCATCCGTTCCACCCACAAGAGACACTGCTGTGCTTGGTTCTCTCTTCTGTCACAACACTCTCTTCATGTGAGACACAAAACTCTAATCCTGCCCATTTGGTAGGGTGCTGGCTGACTAGCAGTCCGTACCCCCAGGCTCCCATTGTATATCTTTGCCGCCTGTTCCACAACCTGCTCTGAGGTTAATCCAGATGTCAGGGGCCAGTGCTCTGTCACATCAGAGGCAATGGTCTCCATTCAGGGTGGGCTGTTTGCCACCCCTCACTGGAGCAGGGAGCACAGCCTCCCTGCAGGAAGGATTGCAGCTGCTCACCCTCCTCCCTGCCCTTTGACATCTGAGCATTGCTCCCAGAGAACACGACAGAGGGGACAGAGAAATAGGGAGCTCAGACTCCAGCCGTGTTCCCTGAGACCTAGCCTTACTTAGGTTTTTGTCAGCTATTACATGCTGTAAGGCTTTTCTAAACTATCAGCAGGTGGTTACTATTGTCATTGAAAAGAAAGCAGCAAGAAATTTTTAAAGCTTATACAAGCAAAAAGATTGAAGATTTGAAGATCTGGTCCCATCTGTGCACCACCTTCAATGCAGGAAAGAAGGAGGAAATACATATTCTGTAAAGCTTGCCTCTTCTCCAGTCCCCTCACTCCATCAGTGGCAGAAACACCGATGGTTCAGTCAGGGGTTTGCTGCAAAAGGCTCTATCTTCCCAACAAATGCTCAACTATTTTGTTCCAGCCTATACATCAGTGAGCACCATCACCACTTGGCTATGGAACATGGAGAAGAAAAAGAGTTAATTGTGAATAAACCCTAGTAAGACTGAAAAATCAATGTCTGTTGTAATAATCCTGCTTTGTGATGCTCATTTCCTAAACTTTCCTTTTTAAGGTAGAAATTTTCTATACTTTGTCCCTCCTGATAGATGTCTTCTGTTTCCTTTCTTTTGAAAAGGCTCCTTTGAAAAAATCTCCTTACTCAGTTTTGGGAGGATGAGCAAAGCATGAGGCTTCCTCCAGCGATAAGAAAGCAATTGTTACGAAGTTGGGAGAAAACAATCATAAATGATACATTTTAAGAAAATTGAACTCTGACACTTCTTAATTAGTTAGCTATAAATTGTCAGATACATTGAATCCATGTCAGTCAGCATGTGTGCCAGTTGAATTAGTTCAAAAGAGTTAGCTCTATCTGCCATACTCTCAATACTTTTCCAAAGAAGCCAAAAAGGTAACTGCTGAACTAGGCATGTTCTTCCTGAATAAGGGATGCAGAGGTGGGCTGGCAGGCTGCTGCCACAGAAGACCACATTTTGAATACTTTGTTTGAAGTCAACACTAGACAAGTCTAGAGGGAATTCTCTCCCTGACACAGGAGGAAGGGGAAGCATGCCCTGCATCATAATTTTAGTTTTTGCATACATAATTTGCACCATCCTAAACTCTAATCAGCTAAGATTAAAATGAGCAGCCTTCAGCTCAACCATTTTGGAGTCACTCTTCTTGAAATAAATACAACAATCACAACAGCATCACGTTTTACTGTTTTGGGCTGTCCCACACCTCCCACAGAGAACGGATGCATCAGCTACTTCCTTGGACAGTCCCTTCTAGGCACCTTCTGAATACTCAAAAGCAAGAGCAGATTCAGTGTAACTACTTGCCTCAACCAGTCTGGAAAGGATGGGCAGGCAGAGGCAAGACTGCTTTGCCTATAATGGATTAAATAGAAGTGAGAGGGAACAGATCCTTACTGAGGATGAGACTTGGTCACCAAGAGTTCACATCAACAATCTTGTTGTACATGGTGTCTCCTGTTCTTACAGGTGAGGATCCAGTAAGCATATTGCCTAGGTTTAGTCCCAAAATGAAGATGCATACAGACACAACTTTCCCTGTTACCTCTCTGTTCCTTTATACAGAATACCTGAGGCAACCACAAGCAGCTTCACTTGAGTCAAACTATGTCATAACGTGAAGCTGAACATAGTCCATGTTTCATTCAGCCCTTCAAAGGAACCTTGACATTTCAGGTCAGCAAGGTAGAGCTGGCACAAAGCAAGGGGAGGGAACTTCCACCTCAACTGTTCCACACAAAAAGCCTCATTTCATCCCACCAGTTCCCATATTCTCAGAGTGAGGAGATGTAGGTGAGAATACTCTTCATCTGCCCCAGGATAGATGGTTTCAGTCACTGAACAGTTCAGACTCAAAACAGAATGCCTATGTGCAAACACCCTCACAAAACACTCCAAATACTCCCAAACCCAAATGACATCAAGAGTTTCTTTAATTATTATATTTTTAAACCCTTGATTTTCTTGTGGTGGGAGCCTCAGAACCACTGGAGACCTTGGGGGGTGGAGGAGTGCCAAAGACAATTGTGGCCTGGGAATATTTGCCAGCTGGACTATGAGATTTATTTTTAGTTCTCAGTTCTTTTCTTTCTGTTCTCCTTGCAGATACTGCTTTCTGGCTTGCTAGGACCCTGCAAATGCAGAGTCCTATGAACTGCAGACCCAGACTGTTCTAGGGTGTCTGTCCCTGAAACTGAGAGGGCTAATGCAACAGTGAGCAGCAATTTCATATATCAGGAAGCCTATCTTTTTGCAAACTGCTCTCACTAGCCACAATTCCTATCGAACTTCAAAGGCTCAGTTTTGCTCTTGTTTACACCCATTCAGCTTTAACAGCTACTGCTGATTTATATGAGGAACACGGTTTGAAATCTGGGATTCATTTCCTATTCTAAAGAAAAAAAAAATAAAAACACATTTTGAATCCAGCTATCTTGCAGGCTTAAATTCTGGTCTGCATTCTTCCCTTTCAATGCCACGGACTTCTCTTATCTTTCCATCTACTTCCAATTTTCAGAAAACTGCTGAAATTCAAACTATGTGAATATATATCATACAAAACAATCAAAGACTCTGTTGGTTCAATAGCTTCCCACCTATCCTTCCTACATTGAAAGAAAATCCTCTGATTGTGTGACACAGCAAACACCACCTTGCAAGTGTGACTGGAATTCTGCTCACAAGTGGGTAAGTGCTGCAGGAGCTGATCCCCAAGGCTGCTGCCCACCATGAAGATGTGCAAGAGTGTCTTGAACTCAATCCCTAGCTGAAGTGCCAGCCCAAAGCACCAAGAACCATCTTTTGAAAACAGCTAATAATATGGTGTGTGATGTGCAAGGTGTTGATAGATTCAGGAGAAACTGTGGCTGAAAGAGATGAGCTCCTACATAAACTACCTCACAAGGAACTGAAAATAAACACTCAGCCTTCATGCTCTCAGGACAAGATATGAGATAGCATAAGAGGACAACCTGAAAATACCCATACACTGCAACTCTTGCAAAAGACACTCTGTGGCTATTTGGCAATCAATTACCTGCCATGTCCTTTCTTAACTCTCTCATCTTTTCCTCATGAGTCAGCTCCTGCAGTACCTGAAGCAAAATAGATCCACAGTTCAGTTAAGAGATATCTTGTCCTATACACTGGTTTTATCTTTGGTAACCAGAGCTGGCTAGCTAGCTAAAAATACAGATGAGTTTCAGGAAAGCGAAGCCTTGCTGGAAGGCAAAGTCTAGATGAGCATTCCATAGCACAGCATATGCATCTTACCTCCACCCCAATTTTTTCCCCAATGACTCGATCTATTTCCCCAATGGTTTGATCTATTAACAGGACACAGTACACAAAACACGGGGAACCCGTGGTCTTCTTTGGAGACTTTGTCTTGTTCTTCATCTAAATTAGGGTGTTCTTCTGTAACCTTACTGGAAGTGCCTCAGTTTCACAACACTTCAGTCACTCCTTTCAGACAAAATGAAAATACTCTATCATCTGGATATACCAGAAATGTCAAATGAGGAACAGCTTGCATGAACAAAAGCAGAAGAAAACTACATATGTGTTTGTTCAAATTATTTGGCAAACAACAAGTGTACCAGGAAAGAACAGATCGACGAGGGGGAAAGAAAAGAAAAAAGTTATTTCCTCATGAATATTGTTCTTACTAACTTGACTGACTTTGCTAAGAATAATTTGATTGGAACATGGCACTTAAACTGTTCAAAATTTCTATTTTTGAGTTGCTCTTCATACAAGGCTTTTGTCAAAATTAATTTGTTTTGCTGGATTGGAGAACCAGAATTATACTTTAGCATTGTACTTGTAAGAAGCAAATTTCACATTTGCTCAGTGCTCATCTTGTGTGCCTCCTCTTTGTTTTAGACTTCTTCCCTGGTATTTCTGTCCACCCTGAAATCCTGAAGTGTAATGACAGGGCAAGATACCAAGTGTCCTACATGGATAACCAGGATATAAACAATTACAGCAGAAGTTGCTTGCTAACTTCCTGCCACTCAACAGGAGAACTAAACTCAAAAGAAGGCTTCCCCTCATTTTTCCTTTCCCTCTTCTCCATACAGCATCAACATGCATTGTTTGATTTGCAGAAGTTTTTAGCTCATCCATCTGGGTCACATATCTATGGATGATACCAGAACAGGTTTAAATACACCAGCAAGAATCAGGGGGGTTGCACTGCATGCTTCTTCAGAGTAAAGCACCTAATGTCAAGGCAGGATCCTTAAGCAGGATTTGCACACGCAGGCTCCATCAGCAGTCACTACACCCTCTGTATTGTTGCTGCTTAGACAGCAGACTTCCCTACCATCTTCTGGGTCTTTTTCTTTTCCTCCCCAAGATCTGTTGTCAGAGGAAGGGAGTTCAGAGCTTCTTTCTCTCTACCAGTGGGTCAGTTTCACTCTGTTGCATTAATGGGAATTGCAGGTGTACTTCAGCTCAAACACTAATTTCTTCAAACAGCGGAGAAAAGGCTACATGCACTTGGGGAGGAAGAACATACATCCGTTTGTGCAATCTTAGCTTTCAAGGGGAAATGTGCAGTGGAAAAAGAAGGAATGATAGAGGAAATTAAATTAAAGTGCAGGAAAAAGAATATTAGTAACAGAAGGGAACTTTTACCTGTGGTGCTGGCCAAAATGCTTTCAAGATGCTCTGTGAGAATGCACGGGTGGACAGGAAGGCCAGCAGACTATCTAAATACGATGCTGAGTTGGAGGGTTCTGGGGAAATTGTCCTATTTCTACAGTCTAAGAGAACTTAGCACCTCAGTCCAGCTCTGACCTTGGGGGGTCTCTTGTCCCTTGTTTGGGCTGGCAGGAGCTCAGCCCAGAGCCTGGCAGGACAGCCCATAAGGCATTCTCACAGTATCTCTCTGCTCTCCTGCCAAATGGTCCGGGGTGTGTTGAAAGGCACCGCAAGTGAAGAGCACTCTGAACAATGTGGCATGAGTGTGTTCTGGTAAGATTTTCCTAGGTACTGTGTGATAAAGAACATGGGAGGTTGTTTCCACTTACCCACCAAGCTGTTTGCTCAGACCTGTGGAACTGAGCTCCCCAAGCCCAAACAGACCTCGCAAGGGCAGACACTCTGTACAAGCTGTCGTCTCCACAGCAAGCTGGCTGGAAACTGTACCTCTCCTATTTTTGTTCTCATCTTCTCATGCTTCTTGACCCATTCCAGGCTGACTTCCCATTTTGGTCAAGACAACAGTATTTATCATACCACCATAAAGAACATAGGACTAAGAGACCCAGCCTGGCAAATGCCTTTTAGCACTGATAGAATTATTAATCACCAATGATTTACATCACAGGGATCTCAAACAAGCTTCCAGTCCTTCTACCCCTCTAATGATGCTCTTCTCTGCCCTCAGAGTCTTTACCTTGGCTCTGGCTCAATCCCTGTTCCCCAAGCTTTTTACCACATGGTCAGCCTTCTCACCCAGCCTGCTCTGCCCTGCTCTCCCCTCTGGTATCTCATGAGGATTGATTAGATCACATTGAAGGAGCTCTTGTCCCAGCTGGCTCTTTACCCCAGTGTACCTAGCCAGCACCAGTTCTCTCTCTGCCTTGGGTTCCTTTTGAGATCTGTTTTCCTTCATCATACTTTCCTGTCCCACTAACTCCCGATCCCGAATGCTAACAGCCTTCACTCAATTTCCAGAGCCTTTCTGCTGTGCACAGTAGCTCCATTTCCAGGTATCTTACCAGTACCTTGTACAGCGGCATTAAAGCATCCCTATCTCCACAGGTCACTTGCCTAATACACCTGGGCTGCATCTGGACGGGTAGAGTATTGCCCCCCCCATGACCACCGAAGTTTGAACATCCAAAGCTGCACCACTGATGTTTCAGTTTGTTTTAAAAATGAGAAATTGCTAAAACCCCAACCACACATAACTGATTGTATGAAAATTATTTTCCTACCCCTTTTTCACTTCTTCCTGTAAGTTCACTGGGGGTGGCAAGGTTTCTTATATGGACACCAGCCCTGTCAATAAAACTTGGCAGGTTTCACACCACTTATTTCCCTTAGGCCAGCACAAGGCTTCATGACATCAGTAGCTTCCACCCATACCAATGAGATGAGGAAAATAATTTCTTCTGTTAGCAATGACCTTCCAAGTTAGTGTGCTTGCAAAGCATACTAAGTGCTAAGAGTCTTTTTTTACTTCATTGATTTTACCAAATCACTGTCAGGATTTCTGGTAATAGGTTCATTAGTCTCACAACAAAGAGGTGATGAACATATCCACCAAGAAGAATCCATGAGGAACTGCAAAGAACTCAGAGGACATGAGAGTGGTGTGATTTAAACGACAGATCAGCTTGGGGCACAGGTGTGCTGCACAGCATTCCTCTCCCCTCTGCACTGTTATAAATTGGGATGCAATTAGGATTACTTTGATCTGACATAACTGACCAGCCCCCAGCCTGATCATGGACACTGCCCGTTTCTGGGCTTTGTGCACAGAATTCATTCTTGAAGATCACACTGTTTTGTCCCTTAGCTCTCTGTAGCTCAGCTCACCACATGCTGTTGACTTTCACCTAAACAAGCTCAGCTACTTCTATTGTGCACGCTCATCTCTGCTGATCAGTATCGCCTTTAGCACCACTCATTCATATAAGAGAGAAAAAAGTTCTAAGACGTAGAGGGGATACCCACATGGGGCTAACACAGTCCCACAGTAGATGCCCCTGAATCTGGAATAACACATCAGTGCTCTGTTCTACTTGGGTAATTTAGTACTGCTGAAAGACATGGAGAAGCAGCCCAATGCAGGGCCAGGCTCACGTGTGGAGCTACAGGCTCCATGGGACACTGTGCTGTACAGTACAGGGGTTTGTTCAGAGCTGGTTCAGGTCTCTCTAACCTGGCGCTGCTTTACACTAGCCCATCCAGGTGCTCTGTAGTATCCTCCAGAATTGGGGGTGTTTTAATAGGGAAGTTTTATGGGAATGATCTGTTTTGTCCTGAATTCTCTATATGGCTAAGTTGTCTCTCTCTTTGTCTTTCTGGGCGATCACCATGAAATGGATAAAAAGGCAACTGAAAACTCGCCAGCCTTTGCATTATCTGAGGTCACTATTTTATAGTTTTTGTCAACTTCATGTCATTCCCACCATCTGTAAATGGCTATACTAGCAGAAAAGACATGTCCCTTGATCAAGACACCTGATTATAATGCAAAACAGTAAAAACACATGTTCATAGAAATTATGTCTTACATTCTCAAGTAAAGAGAGGAAACTTTGACTACAGTTTACTGTCAACAAGAAAACCAATAAAAATAGTACTGCAATAACAATTGTTCATATAACTGTATTGTAACATCTTTAAGACCTAGATTGTTTAATACTCGGAATTCATATGGCAACAACCACATTTAGCTGTGTGTTATTTCTTGCATAGTTCATGTTTCACTCACCCATATCTACATCCTACTGGAACACTTCAAAAGTATTATCTATCCATTTCTTGTATGTGGTACTAGCAAATGCAAATCACAACAAACTCCACTGCTTATCTTAAAATCCAGAAGAGACCGGAGTATGGCTAGAGGAAGAGGCCCCAAGTTCGGGGATTCAGCTAGACCATCTGTGCTGTTCTCTTCCCATGGTCATGCTTAATGCTTTGCTGAAACTACACCTGCACGCCAAACTGGACAGATTCACATCCTCATGACCGGAGTGAAGCACAGTTTTAACACTCTCATGCAATCTTCTCTGGCTTGCTTTTGCTATTTGTAGTATCACTAAGGAAACAAAACGTAAGACTGGTGATCTCTATTCAACATGTGCCTTCCCCAGACGTGATCTCAGCTAACTTGTGTATCACTTAACTCCAGTCAATTCTTTCCTATACAAATACCCATGAAATAGGTTTAATTGGAAGGTAGGCAATGATATCTGTGACTCTGAGTAGCTTTTTATGTCCAGTACATAAAGAGCTACAGTGACCTCTAATGGCAGCCTGCCAAGCCTTTGGAACTACAGTACCTGCGATGCTAAGCAAAGTGCATTGTGTATTTGCTATAAAAACAATGAATCACACCTAGCACTCACTGGAAGGTCTCACAGCACTTTACAACAGTGGGATGTAATTATCCACCGGACATGGAGACAGAGGGATATGACGTGACTCACCTAAGATCATGTTCTAGAACAGCCACCAAGGATGCATCTCAGGGTTGCGGAGTCCCAATCCAAGGCTTTCTTCAAGTGAACCTGACAATAAGACAGACTAGGCTAGATATGAATACTGCCAATTCTGTCCTAAATCCATGTTCTGCTCTACCCTACCGTGGCAGCTGGCACTCTCTTTTCGAATCATTCACCTTCATTTCTGAATAAAATTATCACTGTGTGCCAGTGCTTGGTGTTGGATGGTGTCTGAGAAAAGGCAGAGCTTTTGTTACAGAAAATCAGGAGAAAAAACAAAAAAAAACAAACACACACAAAACCACAAATAACAAAAACACACACACAAAAGCCCCACACAACCAGTTTTACTTTTGATCTGAATTCTTCCAGGAGTAACTCTGTCCCACCTCTTAGCCTATGAGTTGACAAGGATTTTGGATAAATTTTTCATGTCAATATCAACAGATCACAATTAGCAGTTCTCTGATCTTGACCTTTTTATGCACTTATCCTCATAATTCAGCTGTTTGTTAGGGATATGTGACTTTAACTAATTTAGAGGTGGAAAACTGAGGGAAGGATTCACACTCAAGGACAAGCTCCATGATCACCTTCACAGACACAAGTTCACTCACACTCTGGATGCGGATTGAAGTTCAACTGATTTACATAGGCAAAGAAACACAAGGCATGCAGGGCAAAACTTTGGTTTATGTTCAGACAGGGAGACCAGAGGCACAAGTAAGCCACCGTGCACCAGCTAATCTGGGCGAGCAATCTCTGAAGACTCTCAGCAAATGGGAAGTAGTAAGACTGAGCTTAGTATGCAATAAAGGAAGTTTCACTAAGGCAGCATGACCTTCTGTGACGAGAGAGCTGAGCACCTGCATTGAGACAATTACCGTGACTCAGATGACATGCCACAGCAATGCAAGCATTGATCCAAATCCAAGTATTTTTCTTATAGTCACAAAAGAAGCTCAGAGCACAACGTGCAGAACTGATGTTTCCCAGAACCTCAATTACTAAGCCTGCATTCCCTTTCTTCACTTGATAATGAAAAATAACATTCAGGTGCATCATTTTATCAGAAAACCAGTATTTCTCTAATTGCTCCAACATGGCAGTTTTTAAAGTTTCATTCTTTTAAACAGGTTCTGAAAGGATAAAATCTGTACTAATACAGATTTGCAATAATGAACCTTGGAAAGGATTCCTTTTATAAATTAACTTGACAAAAAAAAAAAATCAGCTATGTATAACTAAATCTCCTGTTTTTCACTGCACAGTTTCTTGGACTTCAGAAGTAAACATATTGTGGGCCATGTTGTATAGACTAGACAGAACTTCAATCTAGTTACTCCTATGCAAGACAAAACTTCTTGTCATAGGATTTTCCATCGTACCAAAGCACTTGTGCAATGTCTTGAATGGGAAATATAGAAGAGCTTCAGACAACTGAGAACCATTATTACACCTTGCAGTATAAAGCTGTTCTGCCCAGGTAAGTAATCAGTTGGAAGAAAGCAAGCCTGAGATTTCTGGTGACATTTGGGTTCGTAATGCTTATTCCATAGCATGCGTACATCTGAGCAGGGCTCAGACTCACAGTCTCCTGTGTCAAACACTAAGAGAACTGTGATTTATATCAGTCAGAAGTCAGATGCTTTCATCACAACACTGAGCTATGTGAGGCCATAAATTGTCCGATGCCATGAATTGTCTAGTACCAGTATATAGAGCATATGCTAAATGGTATGATACACCTCATTATTTACATATATTCCTCAGTGTTTGGAGGAACTTAACACCCAAGAGCTCGCTGTGAAATCCATCCTTACTACACAGAGTGTACCTGACTTTCGTATGAGTCAATTCCCTGGTCAAAGGTGAATTTTAGACAAGATTTTCTCAAATAAAATACAGCCATCACTGTTGAATCTTCCAGAAATCCAAACCTGGAAGTTTCCACAGATCTTGCAGAAAGTAAACAGAATGATGGTAACAATTCCAGCAGTCGCCAGTTCCAGCGTCCATCCATACTGCTCTCCAGTCTGCTCTAGCCCAGCAAATAGGCACACAGGGCAGTCTGGTTTGAGACAGACCTCAGGCTTTGCCAGGAATGTGCAGTAATCCTGACAAATTAACATTCTTCAGGCCACATCAGAAACATGCTTTAGTTAAAGATTCAAACTAACTTTGAGCACACAAAAACTGGCAGGTCTTGTAGCAAACTTACCCTGAGCGGCAGGCAGTGAGTGGCTGGCAGGACAGGGTGGAATTAGTGCAAGTTTCTATAGAATATGTGTCTGTTGATAGAGGTTTCTGTGTGCCCAGGTATGGTATAATTTAGTGCCCAGAAAGCTCTGCCACACAGTTTCAGGCAAGGAACCCCTACATTGCTGAGAAAGGACCTGTGACAGCAAAAGCCCAGGAACATTAGCTCTACAGAAATGGGACAAGCAACTTTAGTTCAACAGCGACACAAGGGAACGGGGCAACTTGGACAAGTATCTATTAAAATTCTATTTTGCACTGCATGCCCAGAGCAGCTAGTGCTCACAATCAGGTGGCCACATAGTGAAAGACAGCACTCAGAGAAGCTTACCTTTGGGTTTCAGGTGTGCTCTACCTGCGGAGATCCTCCACAACGCAACACCTGCCCAGTTGACATTAACCCTTTCATGTATTCTGCCCAAGACACCCAAGTACAAATTATGGGACACAGCCTGAAAAAACAAAGAACCCCTAGGCATCAAAGGTGAAAGCTGATTTCCCTCTGTCTCTCTTGTTACAGATGACGTCTCCACCCAATTTCTCCCACATCTTGTTCTTGGTCTGGCTGACATTTGCATCACTTGGCACGTACCTGAAGCCGAAGTGGTGCATTGAATTTATATTCTTCAATGGCTATCAACAGGCTTTTTCACAACAGTGACCTTGAATAAATGCCCTCAATAGCTTCTGGTTTACATGTGAGTTGATGGCACTATGATACTTCCAGGCAGTATTAAATACCTCATAGAACTGGACCAATAGCCAGGGCACAGATCTGGCACACAGAAAATAATAAGTGGAATATTTCCTCATTACCACAGCAACTTGAAAAACACAAGTGAAAATAGTGCATATCCCCACAGAATTACTGAGGATGAACAGACCATACACTTTTGAAATATTGAAACAAATACTATAATGATGCTTTGGAATTGCAGAATAAATCCTACTTCATGCAGATGTGAATGTCAGAAAGCCAGATGTTGTCTATTGATACGGAAACTTCCTATAATCCCCTAAAATCTGTTGGATAACATACAGGGAACTGATTGTACCAAAGCTTAGAGGAACAAGAACAGCACACACGGTTACACAACTAAATATGAGGAAATACTGATTGCATTACACAACTTAATCAAGCCTTTGCACATTTTAAAATAGGCATATTAATTTACTTTTATGGATTATGTAGTAGAGACCTCACCCTACTATCTTAGCGGGCTTGATCCAGAGATCACTGAAGTCAAGAGAAAGAACTCCACTAACTCTGGTGAGCTTTGGCTCAAGGCTTCAGGCAAGACCACGGTTGCCCCAAGGGAGTTAATGGATCACTTCTAGCTGAAGTAAGAGGAGACTCAAAGACAGTAGTTTGATAATCTCTTTGACTGCACTGATTCAGACTTAAAGGACATTACTCTTGGCGAAAGACCAGAGTTTTGCAGATATTACGCAAACCCATCTAGGACCTAGTGGGTTTTCTGGTGTTGATATCTGTCTTTTACTATATTTCAGAAGTAATTTGTTTATGTATCAAATGAGCTTTCCCCAAATAAAAATGCTTTTTATGCCTATTGAAACATTACAATAAAACAAACGTTCCTGGCTAGTATTGTGGACCTCCCTCTGATACATACCGTGGGAAATCAAGCATCTAGACTCTTAATTAAGAATGCTTTTTAGCTTTCTCTTCAGTCTTGTAGTATCAGCCCTAATCCTTGGAATTTAGCAACAATCAGAAAAGACTATTTAATAAGGAAGCATATTCCTCAGTTTCAAAATAAAATAAGGATAATTACTTATAGAGAAAACCTCTTAAAACTAGAGATGCATTTTATTAATATTGACACAGTATCAAATTAGATTTTTCTGCATTACAGAGGTACTACAAGAAAATATCTGAAGACTGTAATGAACAGGTTAAGTTCATACAGCTCCATATTATTATGTATGAAACAAAGCTCCTAATCTCTTGGTGCAATGATGTTATTATCCACATTCCAAACATATATCCCTTCTTATTCACATTACTAGAGTTTGCATCAAGATAGAAAAGGCTTTGTAATATAATACCAAGACAGAAAGGTAGTTGAGTGTCTGACACAGAAAATCTGCATTTAATATGCACTCCAGCAAGTTCATCACAATGACTGCAAAGCAGAAACTATAAATAAAAATGATTAAAAAAGTCATCATAGTAAAAAATACAATAAGAACAAGAATGCCTATAGTTGGACCCAAAGTGACAACGGATAGTGCAAGACCCTGCTCAGTCTTGCTGAGCTACAGTCTTCTTGTGTTGTCTCCACCTACTGATGAAGCCAACTTTAATTATTTTCTGGATCAACCAGATACTACAGCAATAATGAATTTAGTCTACAAAAAAATTCTCCACTGAGACTGATTATTATGTCACAGTCAGGGTGGGGACACGTTCAATTAGGAAGATGATGGAGCTGAATCATTATCCAAAACTTGAACCAAATCTGCAGGAGTTCATGGACAGTTCATTAACATTTTCTTCCCTAATGGCTAAGATTGCTGTTTGTATTTCACTGACTTCAGGTATTATTGTTGTTAAAGGTAGATGTTACCCAAATATGAATAATAGCAAGCTGTGAAGACATTTGTAGCAGTAGAGAGTTCTTAAAATTGTGGCTATCCCTAGTGATTGAAATGCTCAAATAAGCATAAAAAAACAATGACAACCTGTGGTGGGTTCAGTTTACAAGAAGAAAACCCAGTTTTTCAAGGCAATCAATTTATAAACTGTTTCATGGTAACACTAAGAGAACCCGAGGGCATGGAATCAATGTGCTTATCACTATTTGTCTTGGTTTCACAGAATTCAAGATTAAAGAAGGGCCAGGAGGAATCCTTGCAGGTCAACCCCATCCAGACAAATGCCTCTAGTGCTGCAGATCCCAAACCCTTCTTGGCTAATCCACACCTGGCTTTTGCTGCCTTTCTGTAAGAAATCTTCACTGGGAATTGCAGTTAGACACAAGACAGGTAATGGCACATACTTTTTCGTGTCTCACGCTGGTGAATCCACTCCAACCTCCCCAGATACTTCCCAGAGGCTGACAAAAGAGGACAGAGATCCCAGCTTTATGGGAAGTGAAACACTGAGCCATCAAGATGCCCAAAAGCAAACACAGTCTGCAGCAGAGCCAGAGAGAGTCATTGACAATAAGTGTTGTCAGGCGCATATTGAAAAACTGCAGTTGTGTTTCCCGCTGGAGAGCTTCTGATCATAAACCAGTGATCTAAGAGGAACATAAATGCCACACAGTGTTAACAAGGTCTGTTCCCATTACAAACACACATTTATCTAATCACATTCACTCTCAGACCTAGATTTTTTTCACTGTAAGTCACTAACATGTCATAACAATTACCTGAACTGATGCCAAAGAAAGTGTTGCTTGTGATTGGTTTGAATAGCTCAAGGCTTTGCCTCGCCTTCTCTCTCTCTCTTTTTTTTTTTTTTTTTTTTTTTTTTTTTTTTAAATATTCTTTACCTGGGAGCTTTTGCCTTAGACTTCAGTAAGAAAATACACTCAAAAGAGTTTCCTCTAAGATATGAAATTAAAGTCCTTTTTAATTCCAATATACTCATTCTTTAAGCAAAATGGCCAAGAACAAAGAAAATCTTTCATTTGTTTTCGTCATAGATGAAAAGTGTGGTGACAGTCACACATCTCAGGGGAGTAACTCTGAGACAGGTCTTGTTTTCTGCAGAAATATCTGTGCTGGGAATGGGGAGTGCCTGGTACAAACCATCTTTTCTCCACCTGCATGGGAAGAAACCCAGGTTCCACTCCAGTCTTCTAACAAGACTCCACTTGTTCCCATTGTGTTGAGGAAAGTTCTGAGCCTCCAAGATACTGACCGTGCTGCATCCAAGGATCTTGGGAGCACAGCATCAGCCCCACCTCAGATCATCAGAGCTTCCTCACTAGTACAGATCTATCAGTAAAGCTCACTGCCACGAGTTAACCCGAGAGTACAACAGCACAGAAAATGCTCAACAGTCTCTCCTACAGCAAAACAAAAATAAAGCAGAGAACAAGAAGGGACTGTTGTGACCAACAGGTAGTTCAAGTCAGCACAACAGGCACAAGGAGAATGCAATGGAGAATAAGAGAGTTTTTCCAAAAAGAGTGATAAGTGAGCAGCCCCTGAAATCAGATCCAGCCAAGCCACAGTCTCAAAGTGAAGTCCCTTGAACTCCTTGCTAAGAAAGGGGATGTCAAACTTCGGGCTTCACATCACAAGAATAAGACCAGGTCACAGATCAGCTCAGGCCAGCACTAACTGCAGCTCCTGGGCTCCACCATATAGTGCAGAAACGTGCAAACTGAAGAAAGGGACTCAGTGAACACAGTGAAAGGACTCGGAGCCAATAGTTGAATCAACAGAGCTGTAGCCAAATGCAGTCAGAGAACATCACGCAGTGGTTTACATACATGGATCTCACAACGTTTTGCAAATGTTCGTGAACTCTCCATGCTGCTGGGATCCCCAGTTGCAGATACTCATTCCCTATGAAATTCAGGGGTAAGGAACCTGCTGTGGGTGGTGCAAAAAAACAATTTAAAAATTTGCAAGCAGAGCCCAGGAGGTAAAACAGCAGTTCAGTTCTGTGCTGACCAGAAATATTGACACGTTTTACCTTTCATCATATCGTGGAGCAGAATGCAGCTTTCTGTCAGCCTGGAAAAAGATGCAAGAAAGGTTTCCAGGGCCTCTGCTGTCTTGAGACAAGTGAATGCAAAGAGCTGGCAGATGCAACCTGCACCTGGCGTTGGGCAGGTGTAGTTAATAGCAAAAAAACATCCCTCCATATGGAGACAGGCCTGAGTGTGCTCCTTCCCGAGAAGAAGCCAAAAGCAGCCTTCAAGTATTTAAGGAACCGTCAACAGAGTTTGTTCCAATTTTCTTTTCCTTTTTTTTCCTGGCTTATCTTCTTTTAAACTGTAAACTTGTGAGGCAAGAACCAAATAAGGTCCAACTGAGCAACTCAGTTTACTAGGGGAATACAGGACCCAACAAATAAGGTCATGCCACACAACAGCTCATTTATATTCTAGACAAAATGATACTATGAACTAAGCAATGATTACCCAGTAATTTAGAATAAAATACAGGGAGACATAGTAATTGTCACCTAACCAGGTGCTAAAGCGACAGGAGGAAAAAAAAAGACTGTAGTGATGCAACTGAAAAATAATGCTAATGTACGAAAAGTTGAAAATGTGTAGGTTAGAGGGAAATGCCCCTAAACATACCTTTCATCCCACACTAGATTAAATAGCAACAGAATTGTAATTTTTCCTTTTACTGATGCTGTCATTGAAAAAGCTTGTGGATTAAAGGGGAACTGACTAGTCAAATTTTGGAAGCAAAATTAGGTTGAGGCAAGTAGACCACAGAGATGGCAAATAGTCAGTGAGGCTTAAAGAAATGAAAAGCAGAGTTCTAGTAATACAGATTCAGGATGTTAATAGAGATACATATCTCCAAACTAATATATATAATGATTTTTTATGTTGACAGCATCTGCTTAAATTCATGGCTGTTAGCCAAAGATTTGGAGAAGCGTTATTTGGCCCTGTAAGTCACTATTATGGAAACAAACCACACTTTGGGGTTATTTGGTGTACCTGACAGTACAGATGCAATTTTTGGAAGGCTGGTTCTGTCTTTCTAATTAACTCTGCTCCATTCAATGCAGAGTCAGTACCTGCCAGTGCCAGCCTTCCTTCATTTTGGTCAAATCCCTCTCAGAGTTGATGTGGGCAAGCAGCAAATTCTCATCTTGCTTCTCCCCCCTTAAAGCATTTATTTCCTCTGCCTTTCACCCATGAGCAAAAGGGGAAACCTAAGCCTTTCAGCTGCCTTAATCTTGCTGATCTGGTGAAGTGCTCCATCACTTTCAAGCATCAGCAGATCTAATGAGCAAAGCAACGCCAGCACTTGGGTGTGATAATAATCCTTTCCACATAAACATTTTCCAAGACTGATTTTTTCATTAGGTTCTTGATACCTTTGGTATTAATTGTTCCGACTTATAGGACATGAAATCTGAAGCACACTGCCCCTTAAGGAAGAAGATTTTGCATACAATACAGAGTATTATTGTTGCAAAGTGGTGGTGTCTGTCCATGTGTGTACCTGTATGCATGTGCACCATTTCCTTCTGTCAGACTGTAGCAGAAGCATCCAGCAAGGAGCAATATAGCAGAGATCCCAAAGCAGAAAAGAGAAACATCTAAGCTATCTAGACACTTTCTGCAGCTAAAGAACCTGCATTTTACTCTTGCCATTCCTTTGAAGTTTCAGGTGTTATGTCTGTGCACACACAAGTGCAGAAGCAAAGGTACCTTCTGGAGCCTGATTAGCAGCTTTGAGAGGAAGATCACGCAGGACTGTCCCAGCTTTCTGCAGGGTGTGACAGGGTGGTGATGTGGGAACTCTGAAGCGCACCCCTGCTATCTGGGTATGGCAGGGAAGGGGTTGCAACCAGACCTGAGAGCACAAGGGCAAATAATTTTGTTGTGCTGGCACTTTCTGCTAAGGACAGCAGGAGTTACCAGATCTGATCAGTACAATGGGTAATTTCAACCGCGACTGGCAGGCTGGGTCAGGGGCCTCCATTGTGTACAATGAATCACTAACCAGCCCAGAGATATTTCCTTCCATTAGTCAGAGGAAAGCCTCAAGAACAAGAGATTAGTCCCCTTCTGGTTTTCATTTTCTCTTTGTGGTTAGCCTTGAAAAAACTCATAAACATTTAGTGTGTCTACCATGTAATTCTATGTTTGCCTGCACATACAGAAGCTGTAGGGAGCAAATGCTATCACTCACAACAACAGACCTTAAATCAAAGAAACTGCCCTTTCTTTGCACTGAAGACATAATTTTCTTCTCTGCTGACAGTTTTCAAGTCCTTATAAATTAGAAATCAATCATAAAAACCCAAAACAGAACAGAAAAATATATGTTTGCTAAAATGTGTGTGCTTATGTATGCAGATTCAAGACAGAGTGAAAACAAATCTTCCCGCAATTAATTCATTCTAGATGTTTTCCAGTTTTTAACAATGCCCCAAATCCTCCTGCAGTCAGTCCAGTCATTCAGTGGAAGGCTCCTGAAACTACATCAGCCTATTTCTGGTCACTTTACACATTTTGAGACTGATATTCTCTGAAATTATTAAGATGCTGCTATTTCTAAGTCACATACAGGTCTAACACGAGCCTAACAGCCTGCCATTCAAAAGGTCTGTCCTTAAGCCCATTACCAGCCAAACGTCCAGGACATGGTTTCCCTTGGCTTAACAGCTTTTCTCATTCCCAGAACTTCTCTTCCTCCATCATGAAGCCTAAATAATGCACAACAGTTCACATTATGCTGCCTTTGTGTGACAGTCCTGAGATGAATTGTCAAAGAGCTGCAGTTCCCTTTGTGCAGGAGATTCTTAATGAGGTTTAGGAAGGGCTTTGTAACCTCTCTGAATCAATCTGAGCCCTTATAAACACTCTTTCGGTGCCCTGCTTTTCAAATAAATACTTGCAGTTTTTGGCGAGGAAGATATGGGGCTGTGATCATTATTTAAGCAGAGAGGAGGCACAAAAATCACTGCCCCAGCCTGAGCCGGCAGCTACGCTTCCCAAAAAGAGCCCCAGGCAAACCGTGAAGCCTGGTACACAGGGCTCTGTACCGTATAGAAGCCTGAACAAAGACAGACCCAGTGCATGAGCTCACAAAAGGGTATCACCAGGCCAAGATGTTGATGTTATCTGCAGTTTCTAGCAAAGATGTGCTGCGTATGCATGGGTTGCAGAATATCCCGAGGTTCTGCGGTGAGAGGGGCTGGCACAGCAGGCATGTAATGAGATACAGAACAGTTTGTTCTAGAGTCCTGGTTTGTGTCCATTGCATCTTGTTATGGGCCTGGTGAAACTACTGCTTTGCTGACATCAGTGGCAAAACTCCTGCTATTGTTGGCCTGAGCCAGGATTCCCCCACAAGTGTTTCTGGCACATGAGAAAGAATTAACCACACAGGTGAGTCTGCCCTCTGATTTGCAGCAGACAGTTCACTGTCATACCCTGCGTGACATAACCCTTTGCTAACTCCTGCATGTGTGAGAGGCTGTGGTGTGAGGCTAAATTACACGATGGTGTGGAGGGGACAGACCCTGCTGTTTGGGGATGGCATTCTCTAGAGCTAGTGAGGGCAGAAATCTGAAAAAAGTCCAGTGCCTGCTGAAAGAAAAACAAAACAAAAATCACACCAAAAGCAGCTTAGTTGACTAAATATTAAATGAGCATCAGAATTTCACTAAGCATGTAGGAAAGATTTTGTTTTTTTTTTTTTTTAAAAAATACAAACAATAACAAAAGCCACACCACAAACACACAAAGCCAAACTGTATTCTTTGTGTTTTATGCACTTGGAAGAACTAGCATTAGCATACAAACATTTTCCCTATAAATGAGCTGACCCCCCCCACTCTGCTGAGCAATGCTAACCTTCTAAAGCACCTAAGGGCATGTGTGCTTTCATCTGATTTTGGGCACTCCTGCAAACATCAAGAACATAGACGCCAGCAAACGAACCTGTGTGGTCCTACGCTGTTCAGTGTTGCACTGCTGTCTTCCCAGTGGAAAATTAACTGATTCCTGGCCAGATAAGTAGTACTGAACCTAAACACCCATGCTTCAGTATCTTAAGTCTTGGCTTACTGAAAGAGCACTACCAAAAAACCAACCAGCCAACGAAACCACAGCAACGAACAAACCAACCACACAACACCACCACTATTAGGCCAAGTTGCTCTTCTTTTTGTAGCAAGCAGCACAGTGGTGCTGCACAGAAACTGAGACATGGAGCAGAGATGTCTGAGCCAAGACAGTTTCCACCACCACCACAAGCAAGGCAGAAGCATGACAGTAGAGACACACCAGGGCTTATTTGCCCCAGCACAGCACTGTGACAACATGGCCGTTCTTTCAGACTTTGGCTGCATCTCTGCACGTTGCTGGGCATGTGCTGGTTTGGGCAGCTGAAGATGCTAACCTGGGTGTTTCTGTTCTGCAAGCTAAGGTAGAGTGTAGACCACTTTTGAAAGTGAGACTGACAAACCAAAACCACCAAGCCATCTTGAAGACAAACCTGTTGTAATATTAACAGCATTTATCTGCTGCTATCTGTTTCAAAATCCAAGGTCTTGATCAAAAAGCAACATGAATGCTAACACCCATTTGCAATACTTGAGCAGGCTTACAGTAAGTGACTGTAGCAACTTGAATATATAATAATTACAGCAACAGAAAACAATGGCTGCAATAAAGCATCTGCACCTAGTTCCAGTGTTGATACTGGAGCTGGGTAGAGACAAAGTCTTAATTACTGTGTTAAATTAGAAGGTCTGCAGGTGCCTAACTTGCCAAGAAAACATTATGCTTTGTGTTACTGGAACTGATAAAAGTGACACACACTAAAATAGCCTATTCTATGCAGAGAAAAGGCCAAGTTACTCACAGCTGTAACTACTGTTCCATTCTGGAGCAGGCTGCCTAGAAGGGCAGCAGGAAAATAGGCCTGGATATTTAACCAGTCCCTAGTTTTTATTGTATTTGCAAGATAAAACATCCAAAATGTTGCTTAAAGTGTTAAATCCACAGTGTCCTTCCCACAGCTCTAATGCTGACTGTTGCTCTGCCTTAATGCACAACAGATACATGCCTCTGCCTCAGTTTCCCTCATGTCAGATGGCTACTAATAATGAAACTTGTTATAGACAAGAGTGTATGTATCAAGTTATTGCCTGATTTTCATGCAGGATTTCGCACTATGTATAAAGGTTGCGTCTGAAATTGGTCCCCAAAACAAACCTGTGAGTTTATGCTGCAGTTGATTCCTCAGCACCTGGAATTTTGCTTTAGCAGTTATATGGATGCAAAATGAACACAAGTCAAGGACATAGTTTGGGAAAGGCTATAAAACTCTGGCAAAGTTCGATCCGTATTTTATGTAACTTCAAAACTAACTAATGTTAAATGTAAAGCAAAATGATCCCTGAAGTATGTTTTTCCTATGGAAGATACATAACAAGTTTGACTACCAATCCCATTTTACACAATTTAAACATACATTTACCCTAGGCAGCTCTCAGCAGACAGACAAGCAATCGAAACCACATCGGATTCTCTCTCCACCCTTTTCACACACACATACTCTTTACCATGAAACTGCACAGCAAATTTCAACCCCTGGTTTTCCACTTTCAGAGTTATAATCTGGGATCACTTTAGAAAAATATACAGAGGAATTAAATTCTAGACTTGGTGGGCTGCTCCAGGAATATTTCCTTCCTGACAGCTTCCTGTGAAGTAATTGAAAACCCAGGATAACTGTGTCTTGTATTGTCACCCTAGGATGTGCCAGATATAAGTGTTACTGCACATGGTCCCATTGGCTAGGGGATGGTATATCCTGGGGGTCTTAATTTGGATTCTGATGGGCAAGCACACCTGAACTTGTTTGTTAGCAGCAAAGTCTCTTAAAACCTCTTTGGGTTTACATGGCTCCTGCCCTCCTGATTCCCAAATGACATCAAGTGGAAATAGAGACCTCAGTACTGTGCTGCCCGTGAAGAGTAAGCTCCAGGAGAGACACAGCAAAGGCAACTGTCAGGGGCTGGGCAGAGCAGCGGGAATCTTCCCCCTTCCGTCAGACAGTTCTCCCTCTAATCAGATATCTTATTCCACTGCAGCTCTGCCATTCGCAGAGAGCCCTGGTGATGTGTTAAAAAGCAGTCAAAAGTAATTTAAAAGAACGGGCAAAAATTAATGCAATAAGCATGCTTGATAGATAGCACACTGAGGTGAGAACAGCAGGAAACAGTGCTTATACCAGTTAGACTTCCAGCTTCCAAATTCATTTATTCTGCCACACTAGATTAAACAATTACATTTTGTAGCACTCCATCAAGAAGGCTTCAGTTTTCCACAATTGTTACCGTGTCCACTAGCAGTCACATGTGGTATTTCAGTCATTTCTGTTGATACTTAATGATTCAGCATCACACAGGCTGCTTTCAGGAAACATGTGTTTCTGTCTCCCTAACTGTCCACAAATTAAAATGGAGTCCCAGAACAAAAGAAACATGATCTGTGAGGAAACTCGGATCCGGATTTTGAATTTGGGTCCAAACATCACATCTGGTTTAAAAAAAAAAAAAAAAAAAAAAAAAAGTAAAATAAAAACACATTACACACAGAGAAATATGCACTCCCCCAGGGTTCCACACCAGTGGCTAGAATGTGTTTTACCTTTACCCCAATAGACTTCCTGGATAATACATTTTCTGCTAATCCCTTTCTTTAGTCATAATATTTTCAAATAAGATGGGATGTATGTTACTGAGGAAAACAGGAAAAAGCCATGGGAGATGTTATACACTATAGAAAGGACTTTCTGGTGCAGGTGGGTCCACGGCTGTGCCTTCCTAGCTCTTGAAGGGGTTTCTTCCCCCAGGACTGCCAGGCTTGATCATTCCTCCTAAGGCTACGTAATATAAAAGTGTTGTCCTCTGGAAACCTCCTCGCTGCTGGAAATGACCCCGGGATGCGGCCGCGGGCTCTGCGGGGCGAGCCCGGGAGGTGCCGCAAGATGGGGCTCTCGGTGCGCCGAGCGGGAACACCGAGGGGAGCGCGGAGCCTTCGCAGGGGACACAGGGGTGCTGGCGACAAGACACAGCAGCCCTGAGGCACACAGCCCATGCATACAGACAGACTTACCCTGAGCACCTAGAGAATTGCCTGAGGAAGCAAAGAGAAGGCATTGCTTTCTGCATGCCAACCGCAAGGTCTTGCTGCTCAAGAAATAAGAATCCAGGGTCAGAGCTGCAGCTGGAGGACCGGCAAATGCCAGTTTTACTACTGAAGTTGTCACCTGGAAGGGAAGATTCACCTAGGAGGGGGAGATGGGAGCTGGCTACTCATGCTAAGACCTTCCAGCTGGCTCCCTGGCAGGAGACAGGATGTTGAGCAGCTGCCTGCAAGCAGAGGTGTCTGAGATGTGTGCTTCAGTCAGTGAGCCACAGCATTAAGTGAAGGATGAACCTTGGCTGGGTGTGTTTGGAAGCAACAGAGAGCTTCTCACTTTAGAAACAGAAGAGCACATTCACCAGCTCTGAACCCTGGAGACAGAACCTCTGGCTGGATCAGCCACAGTGGAGAGAGACAGGACATGACACCTGCTTGGCCAAGGGGATCTGTGGTCCCTGCCAGGCTGGGGCTCTACCGTGATGCATGCCAGGTGAAGCAGTCCTATAAAAAAAGCTGCCTTTTGCATATAAGAGGGAGCATTATATATATATATATATATATATATATATATATAAATATTATTTTCAATTTTAAATGGACTTGGAATAGCTGGAAAGATACATAAAGTGGAAAAATAAAACATTGGTAAATCCAGAAGGTTACAGATGCACCTTCCTTGGGTGTCAAGAGGGGCTTGTGTAGATAACCCCTCAGTTGTTCTGCAAAAAAAGAAATATAAGTAAAATGCATGGTAAATAGCTACACTCCACAAGAGATGCAAGACCAGAGGAGATGAGGCTCTTAAACAGGCTCCTGCAGCAGAGGCAGGGACACAAGCTGCCCCCTTGTAAAGCAGCCCCAGACTCCCTCCAAAGACTGCTTTGGATAGCACCAGCTCCCTGCACCATGCTTTCTTCTGAGTGCACCTCTGGCTTTTCTCTTGATGGTTGGTCACATTCAAGGTATCTGTAGAGGAAGACAGAGCTGAGCTCAGACAACTACCAGACCAAACCATGGTGCAACCAGTCCAGCACAGATTCCTGCCCTGCTGACCTCCTGGAGCAAGTGTGGGTCTTCCAGACAGCACTCAGCCCAAGCATTTGCAGGCACACAATGCAGGTTTGTGGTTTACTGACCATGTAGACATCCAAACACCCCAAACACCCAGGACTGCTCACAGAATGTGGAATCCCATCTGGATTTGGATCCTATGCATTGGTGATTTCATGTGAGGGTTGTGGTCTATGCCAGGGGTGTCAAACTCCTTTTCACCCAGAGCCACATCAGCCTCATGGTTGCCTTCAAAGGGCCAAATGTAATTTTAGGACTGTATAGATGTAGGTGTAGTTAGATTTATACATTCTATGCAAAACAGCTCCACCTTGACAGCAATGCACAGGAGAGGCATTAGAAGGCATCTTATTTCATCTAAGCAGACTGGAGAAGCTGCCCTTAGTGATCTCAAGAGTTGCTTACAGATGTATACATGCATATTAGGAAGCCAGTGAGGGTAGGGGTGGAGTAAAAGTAGACAGATCAAAGAGCCCTGCAAGAAACAAGAGTGCAAAATAACCTTCAGCAGGGAAGAGACAGTATTTTCTCTCGCACCAAGGTTGAGCCAGTCGGTGCCTCCCAAGGAGAGAGGGAAGGACTGTTCAGGGTGCTCCTTTTCCCTTGGCAGCAGAGCAAGTGCATCTGCTAATGAATAGGACCCTTAGAAAAGGCAAGGAATTTTTGTCCTCCTTACATATATTCAGAGAAGCAGAGAAGTTTTTTTGTTGTTTTTCCTTCTCCCCCCTCTTCAGGATTCTTTCAATTGTGATTTCTAATCATCATTCCACTCTTCTTTTTCCCCCCTTTTTTTTCACTCCCCATTTGTGAGCCACCCCCTGGGCTTGGCACCACTCCAGACCCCATGAACTCCAGGAAGGTTTTTTTCCTCTCCTTTCCCCACCACCACCACCTTCTCCTCCCCATTGAAACTGAACTCGTGGGCAAAATAAACGCTGGCACTAGGTCATTGTCCTTCCCCTCCCCATGAGAGGATTCTGAGAGAGGATTAAACTAATCTCACACATTGACTCACTCCCGGGTGCTGGCCTGGACTCCTGCCATGCAACGAGATGGCATAAAGTGCCATGTCCCAGCAACATGTTTCTGCAGTAACTTCCTATGCAAAGGCAGCGAAAGGACCCAATGCAGGAGCGGGTGGTTCTATATTGTGCAATATCAACACAGTCACCACATTTAACACACTGTCTTGATTTAAAAGGGAGAAAAAAAAAAAAAAAAAAAAAAGAGATCCTAGAAGCCTCAAAGGAAAGGACAGTACACCCAAGCCAACCATTTATGTGCTTCTGGATTGGCTCATTTGTTAATTAATACTTATGCAAAGAGTACTGGAAGTTATGCTGTGGTGGGAGGGGAGGTTACAGGGAGCAGGACTGCCTGGGATTTCTTGGACTCTCCTCCCGTCTCTGATGTACACACAAGACCAGTACCCACAGTAGCCTCCTGGGAGCCGGCAGCGCCTGTCAGCAGGGAGCCTAGCATCAGCTGGTTTCTGAAGGCTTCACAAAGCAAGCAAACCTTCACTGCTGCCATGTGGCAGGTGGGGAAACTGAGGCACTGAAAGATACAGTGACTCCTGTGAGCCCACACTAGTAAACAAATGAGTCAAGTCCAGCCTCTGCCAATCCAACTTCGGTGCTTCAGCTGCTGAAAATGCCAGCCCACCACTGACATCTCTGAAAGGATATTGCTGAGGCTCATCTGTTCAGATAGATCTAATGAAATAAACCTGCTGAGCTGCATGTGCTACTCCACTGTCCTCCACTCACTTGTACAAAAGTGCTCCTGTCCAAGGGTGTCAAAATGTTCAGCAGACATCAAGGTCCGGACTCAGCAGAGTGCTGAAACATACCTTTGAGTACTATGAGACAACTTAACTTGACTTTGGTGTATCTTGAGCACACTTTTCAGTGCTGGTTGTTTTTAATCGGTAAAATTAAGTCAACCTCCAAAATTCTGAAGCAGCAAGTAAGAATTAAAGACAGAAATACACAGATGACTGAGGATTGTAGTTTGCCATCAATGGGGAGTACATACAACATACTTTCTGCCATGCAGTGATTTTCATTCAAGGCTTGGAACACCATCACACAGCTACAGTGGATGTGGTAACAGCATAGTATGTAGGAGCATGGATTGCAAGCAAGGTGCAGAGCCCTGGCAGGCTGGTCCTGCTCCAAAGCCAGCTGGTGTCACGCTCATCTGCAAAACCACATCATCCTGGTGGCTCCGAGTTAGGAACCACAGCTATTCTGATTATCACCACATCCTTCAGCAAGACATTTCACCTCTCTGTGCTACAGTTTCTCATTTCTAGGTGAAGCTAATACAGTCAAGTCCATCTTCATATCTCATTCACCTCCACCCTTTGTGAGCGAGCAGGCAAAAGGGTAAGGGTTGCTAGGAAGAAATAACTGGAGAAAAACAGAAGAGGCAAGATATGACCAGAGGGTAAAACCCTTCCTGACCCATCTCAGACAGCAAGTGCTAAAGGGACAAATTCTCATTTCTGCCTCAGACTCTCAGTTGATGACTGAACAGCTTTTAAAAAAATGCACAGATAGCAAACAATTCCAGTCACAATCACCCAGGCACAAACGTCTAGGTGGTTTGTCAGTGAGCAATTAAATCCTGTGTTAAATAAAAATGTTAAAAATGCATCACATTGTGGCTTTAAATAGCCTCTTGTTGGAGAGATTGGCCTCTCTGCCAACTCGCGCTTGGGTAAACTCTGTTTTTGCTGCTGTTGGGGTTCTCTGAATGTCCATCAGGCAGTTGCATCACACACTGAATAATTTGGCATTACCTCATGCCTTAAGGCAAAGGCAGAAGAAAATGAACTAGAAGCCTGTTTTCTCTGTCTACTTATTTATTTACTTTGGTGAGAGGATTTTTTTATTTGCTTTTGTTTTGGGAGGGGGTGTTTTTTTGTCCTTTTTCTTCTTGAGCTAAGGGTAACTTGAGCGCACAATAATAAAAACAGGTGGTGAGGAAAGTACTTTGGGAAGTGCAAGTGGGGATATGGGAGGCAGGGGAGAGAAGGAAAAACGTGAGTCAAAGGATTAAATCCAAATTCCAGTCTGGGACTTTTTAACGAAGACGGAATACTGACTAGTTGAGCAAATTAAGCTTTTTCAAGGGGGTCTGGGGAAGCGATTGGTTTCTATCCAAGCAGAAAATGTCACTCTTCCCCATCAGTACCAGTGAAAATAAGAAGAGACAAAACACTCCCAACCCTGCTCTGAGAAATCTGAAAGGATGGTAGAGCAGACAAGGACAAACAAGCAATTAAAAAGAAATTGCTTCTCCCTCCCCCCACAACCTTTTCTTTCTTCCCAAATGAAAGTGGAAAGAATTGATTAGGGGGTCAAAAAGAGGAAGGACTGAAGAACTGCATCATGTGCAGCCCCATGTGAAATGGCTGTTGTGTTTACCAGGGTTGGGGCAAAAATATGCTGCAGAGACAGGGCCAAATACCTGCAGGAATAGACAAAAAAAAAAAAAAAAAAAATCACTTCAACATGTTTCAATTGAACCTTCTTTGTGCCTCTGAACCTTATTTAGACAGTTACCGTTTCTCTGCCTAAATCAACCACATGAAGTCACTGAAAACTTAAAATATCTTCATATGTTGTTACTATCTCATCAAGCCACCAGGCCAACGTTTTATTCCTCCTCTACCACCCCTCTTACTGTGGTTTCCCAGAGGACAGCTGCACACACTGACCAGCAGCTACTCAGATCTTCTGCTGGAAGCCACTGCCTGTGTAGGAGGTCAGCAAAGGGGAAACATGCCCCCATCCCTGTCACTGCAATAGGTAGTCAGGTATCCTCCTCAAATCTGGGCTTAATCAGTGGATTATTTAATATTAGGCTGGCAAAGCAGCTAAAAGAAATGCTCAACATCTGTTATCTCCTGCCCTTCTAAGGCACAGAGCTGTGGACAGCAACTTCATTAACTCCTGCTGTAGGATTCACACAGGGACTTCCCTTAAAGCCTAAAGCATAGCAGTCACACAGGAGAGGGGCATAATTCACGGCACATTAAGTACGAACGTTTTTTGCACTAGTACAGTACTTTCTAAGGAGGCAAAAACTTTGCATCAAATCTAGATTCACTTGTGTGCCCAGTGGTCTGCAGCTTCCAAGGATTCATTCAGCTCTGGATGGAGTTATCACAAGCCACATTCAAATCATCTGAGAATTCACTAAAACTAGAATATAAGGTTACAAGAAAAATAGGTTTATATAAAAACAATAGTGTTTGTTGCATTGGATCAGAGCGAATACCTACTTAAGCAAGAATCCCAGGCTCAGCAGCGACCACACCAGCTAGACAGAGCAGAGAGATGTGCGATACTTTGCCCTTACATTCTTCCAATCTCCAACTATTTTCAGCCCAGGGACTTCCCAAGTCAGAGGGTAATTTTCTATGGTTAGTAACCCTGGCTGGGTTGCTCTTTCCTGAATTTACAGAGTCTTCCCTTGAACACATGTAAAAGCTTAGCCTCTAGAACATCTTTTGGCAAGGAGACCCTTGGTCTGTACTATGTAAGGTCTTTCAGGTGTTATTTATAATACCAGGTAGTGATGTACATAATCGTTTGGCAGTTTGTAGGGCCAGCAAGATTCTCAGCTCATCTCTGAAAACAGTCCTTAACACTTTATATATGGGGAAATTGGTACCATCTGTTCTGCAAAAGTGGCAATGCATATTAGGCAGCTCAGCTAAGCAAAATACAATACCAGAGCTCATAGAGCATATTTTGCCCAAGGAGCTGGAAACCCTCTCCAGACACCCACTAATTCCACCTTACTCTAAAATACATACTTATGCAGAGCTTGGCCAATGATATCCATACAGCCAAGACAACTGTGAAACTTTCAGCCAAACACTATGAGAAATCATATCAAACCCACTAGATTTCTTGAGAAGCTTGAAATCAGCACATTTGTAAGCCCTTGCTAGAGGTTGGCACATTTCCAAGGAAACCTGAGAGAAAATACAACCACGCCGAATTTTGATGAAGGTGCGAAACTTCAGACATTTTGTCAAACTCCAATATTTCAAAGTCATGTGTGAATCCAAAAATAAAGTGATAAGTCTGTTCTGAGAAACACATGGGTAATGCAAATGGAAAAGCAGGATGAATTCCTAAAGTGTGAATGATACTTCCAGTATCTCTCCTGTTTGACACACACAACTAGAAAAGCTTTCTATAGTAATTTACACTGAGCCAGAAGACCTACAGCCAGCAGCAGGACCCCATCCTTCTGACCCTTGCTTCACCACACTCTCTCTACACACTCTGGTGCTGGGAGATTTATCCTAGGAAATTCCTCAGACATAAGACATTACTGACACCAAATGTTTAGAGTAGTTCTTGCACATAGTAAAATGAGAATGTATTTTTATATTAGACAAAACAAGCACTTAAAAAGACCTGACTGCCTGTGTATCAGAGGAATGGGCTGAGCACTCATTACTTTCAACTGAAACTTCCCTTGAGGTTGTTTGAGACCATATTATTTGCTCCTGCCTTCTTAACTAAAGCTTTTGTTATTGATCTTTGCTGGACATAATGCACTTATCCAACTGAGAAATTCACCCTCTACATTATTGATTTACACAATTAATTGATGTCATTATACACAAGTGGCTTCGTAATCCATTTGGAACTGCCATGCAGACATTCCTGGGCAGGTCTGAGGAGAGGTAGGGCAGTCTGCACTTGGCTTTCATTTTGCCCTGTGAGCCTTCCACTCAGAAGGGGCAGTTTCAGTAACCCAGAGGTCCTGGGTAACCCAAAACAATTATGCCTCACTCGTATGTCCCAGGCTTTGACTGGTACTACGGCAACAGCTAAGCCTGGCTGGGACATTTTCATTATACTCTCAGTGCTTGAAAAACAAACAAATTTGTACAACGCACACAAACAGCCTTTTCTAATCTCTTTTAATGGCACGCTGAAGACCAGACTGTCAATTGTCCACTGTGTTCTCAACAATTTACTGATGATAATTAAAGATGCCCAAATTCTGCCAACTATTTCAGCACTCTATTTAACCAAGAAGATAAGGGTTCAGAAGGAAAGCAAATGAAATGAACTTGATCCAAGAAGGAGGTGTTACCAATGGAGGAGCCCATAGCAGCATAAAGATAGCAAAGGCAGAGTAAAATGTTCTCTAAACTGCACAACCGATACACAGAGAGGTGATGCCAAAACCCTGGAATGTGATTACAAAAGCAAGAGAATGAGGGGATTCTTTTTGCCTTTCTCTCCATAGGATTCCATCCCAAAGAAGTTGCTTAGACAATGGCAACCCCCTATCATGCAATCTGTGTATGAGGAAAAACAAATCCGTGCTGTAGTAAAACTAGAAGATCGCAACTTCCCCCCTACCCCCACCAGCTGAGAGAAATTAAATGCCTCTTGAATGCCCATTTCTGCAGAAAAGGACCATATTTCCTCCACAGGCTGTGATATATCGGGCATGCAACACCCAGGACACAGAGAGGAACAGAAAAGGAAGAGCAGGCAACTGGAACTGGAAGCACAACTTCTGCTGGTCTGACATTCTGCTGAGTCTTGCATGAAGTCTTGATTCCAGAGAATCATGCAAGATCATTCAGTTGACCACAAAAGCTATGATTTTGAATAGTTATTTTTAAAAAGTTCTACTGTGGCAATATATTAAAAAAAAAAAGTTGACAACTGGCAATCTACAGTGCATTTTCCTCTAGGTTGACACCAGTAGCAGGTAACTGAGTGCACACCTGTCCCATTGTGTGACTGGAAACACATTTCTCCTTCCTGAAGGTCACTGTCTCTTGCAGAAGTTCCTTTGTCATTTCCAGTGCCCTTTTCCATTTCACATGCCTGCTCCCAAGTTTCACAGGGTTTCACATTCCTACTTTCTGCAAGCTCCATACATGCAAAATGGTAGCTGTGACCTCTTGGTGCCCTTCAGTATCAGGTTTTTTGTATTTCTATTGTCTTGTTGCAATATTTTTGAAACATGTTTATTATCTGAGTGCACCTGAGGTTGCATAGAACAGCATAACATCCCCAACAGAAAAATTAATAATATGGAGAACCACCTTCGCACCAAAGAGGAGGAAGACTTTATTGGGAAGTCCATTTTACAAGCACCTCACATTCAACTTTGGCTTATTTTACCAAGTTCCAATGACTTCAGCACCACCCACTCGGCAGGTTTATGTTCCCTTTTTGTGAGTAAAACAGTAACTGGTCTTTCAGCAGATTGCCATCTACATCATTCTCAACTATAAACTTAGGGAAAGCGTTATGTTGATTCTCTGCCATTTTTCACTCAGTGAGTGGTCAACATCAGCCAAACAAACAACTGCATCTGAGAAGTTTCTCAAGTCTATAATAAAACAATATGCAAGCAGAAAGGCTTCTCCATACAGCAAGAACCAATAAAGCAAAACTGTTCTCACAAGTTAGAGTCCCTCCTATACAAACAGGTGCATTTTTTGCTTATCTTATGTTTCACTTGTGCTCTGAACTGTAAGACTGATTGCTCAGTAAAGAAAGAGAAGGCCAAAAAACTTTCAGGGACACATTAGATAACTTCAACAAACACAAGAAAAAGTAGGAAGGGGGAAAAAAATGATCCTTGAGAAGGAGGGAAAAAAAAAAAAAAGCCAAACACAAACAACAAAACCACCAAACACGGTGAATGTCTGCAGCTGGGAAAGGAAGGGCATGGCTGCCCTCCATCCTAGTCGCTGCTTAAGTCAGATTCAAAGCCTATTTGAGTTTGTTGGCATTTCCACCTCTTTGGTATGGATAGAGCTATAGACCAGTTTGGCACCCACACATCTCCAAACCCATTTCAACCAGGTGAAAACAACACACCTTTAGAGAAATACTACGAAAGTGTATTCCAGTCTTAGAAGAGAGCAGCCACTAAGATCACTGACTGCATGTTTGTAAGCCCAAGCTTATATAGATATGTTTACCTAAATTACATTAGTTTACAATGTGATCACTTCTTTATTCTAAAGAAAAAGTCTGGTAAAGCCAGAATATTTACCAATTTTCTTTATTGCTTCACGTCAGAGCCAATGAGATAAATGGGAATCCGACCTGTGTTTAGAAAAAAGAGCTAAAACGAACTGTCATGCTGGCAGAATAAAGTAACAAAACATGACGTGCACATAGAAGTGCACATGCAAAGACTTGAATTGTATTCCTTAATTCTTAAATCACCCTTTTTTCCCTCTGAATGATGGGACTATAAACCAATAATCAGAGACCCTTTTAAAGTGTTAATTTTAAATCTGGCCACATTAATGCTCAGTTGGCTCCTACTACCTGAACTACTACTATAAAATACATTCCTGCAAAATTTCAAATAACAACTATATTCTCTAAAAAAACCCAAATTCTTGTAGAAAATGCCAATCAAATAGCAGAAATACAAAGCAAGAATCAAAAGCAAGGGGAAGTCTACTCCCTGTAAGTGTAGATTTCCAATGCAGTTCCACTTCTAGTGCCATTTATTTTAAAAAACTTTAACACTTTTTGTGTGTATTTTCAAACCAGCAACACTTTCTAAAGCTGTTTTGCATTTATAAACTTTATCTCATCTACTAATAAGCCAGGAAGTGTTTCAAGTAAATATTCACAGGTTTGAAGACTTGCAATAACACATTCTCAGGGTTTGATGTCACCGCTTTGGGGCTGAATCGTCCTGTTTCTTTTTTGCCTTGGTGCTGCCAAACCTCTACCAACACACCGAGCATTTCACATTCATCTCATATTCTTTCTGACCACGTGGAAATAACCCCAGAAAGCAGGGGGAACTCAGTCCACAGCACTCTTTGCTCATGAAGCATTTGACTTAAACCAGATAACAGGCTCAGCAGTGACAAATCAGGACATAAGGTGGCATTATTTCCCTTCTTTAACTGTCTACAGGGCAGGAGTCCAGATCTGTATATCAATAGTGCTACAACTTTGCTACAAACAAGCTGTTTAGTATTCCAGAAACAAAACTAAAAACCAAACCAAAACAAACAAAAAAGCGAGAGAAAGAAAAAAAACAAGTCTGTACCAAGACGCATTCAAAATAGTACAGAAAACTAAATCCTGACTCCTCCCCACCTCAAAATTTTTCCCTGAATACTGTGTGTATAAAGTGATCTGACTGAAAGCATCACTATTAGGCTTATAGTGCATTAACTGTAGAGGACTTCTAAAATAACAGTTTTCAAATCTGGACTTCATTTATATCCTTGGCTCAGTATTCAGCTGTGATTGCCCACAGCAGGAACACCTATCAGATTTATACAGATGCTTGGAAAAAATAAATGAGAAAAGAGTTGCAAAGGATACAGAAACTTGGTTTGCATGTTCATGTACTTTCAGTTCACAGACACAGAGGATTTGAAACTTCCTGGGGTTTTTTGGTTGTAGGGTTTTTTTGTTTGTCCAATAGAGAAAATAGGTGTACATTTCAGGTACAGACTTGAAACTAAAGAACAGGGAACCAACTTTTCCCCCTCTTACCCAACATTTGTCATGTATATGGATTGAGAACCAGCTTTTTTGTCTTATATCAGACTCGTAGTGTGACTTGATTTAGTTCAAACCTAGAAACTAGAGGAACAAGCCCAGAAGAGATACAAGAAGGCAAAAGGCAGTTCACGTGCTGACTGCTGGATTTGCAAAGAATGCACCATCCCAAGATCTGGCAATGTACTCTGACTTAAGAATATCCTAGCATCTTGCAGAGCTCAGTATTGGTCCAATGCTTCTCAGCTTTTTAATCAATAACCTAGTAATAAACATAAAAGTTCTGATAATAAAAAGTACAGATCTCTCTGAGTAATAAACTTTAGGAAGTGGTCTAAAGCCCCCTGGGAGATGGGCCCATTAAAACAGAATTCATTTTACTACGTGCACATGCAAAACTGAGGCAGAGTACAATACTCTGGACAGCATTGGTACTTAGAATGAACTGGAGAACACAGTAAGCAACTCATCATAAATTTCTCCTACACTCTTGGGATAAAAAGGGAAAAAAGCTAATGTTAGGGAGGTGGGGAGAGAAGGAGGGTGCTCTGTGTAAAAATGTGGGATGTGGCTTGGGGAGACACTGGTAGGTTAAGTATAAAAATACCAACTGGTTAAAGACACAGGGGACTGTGACCTGGCAGAGGTGAAGAGACATCAATCTGTTCAGTCTACCACAAAAAGAAAACTGGGATGAGTCCGCTAACTGCCTGTGAGCACATTTCCAATTCCAGGTACATACAGAATCTCTCATTCAATGCTTGGAAGGTACTGCTCACAATAGGAAGAAGGTGAAAACCTTAAGTAATAACAATGGCTAAACACTGGAACTGTCTCTCACAGCAACCCCCTCTCTAAGTAACTTAAAAATCAGGGCAGGTGCCTTTTGGGAGAGGATGTTTTAATCACATATGAAACCTCAGTGTAGAGAGAACTAAGAAGAAAACTGACAGAGCTATAAGGTATCAGAGGCAAGGTGGTCCCTTTTGGGTTTAAAGCTCTGTAAACACACTATACTACAAAACACAAAATTCATCACAATATCACCAAATCACCAGATGCATTAATTCATTTCTCCTGATAAAATACTCATGTTTAAACTTTTGTTATGTATATGGCATGAAACTCACAAATGTAAGGTCCAGATCTGTATGAATACAGGCTTAAAGAAGAAAAGCTTGCCAGGTGTAACACAGTGTTCCCATCTGCAGACCTTGTGCCACTTGAACACTGAGTCATTGGGTCCAAAAAAAAGCAAAAGTGAGAAGCAGCGAGTGAAAAAAACATCAGAAGTTCAAGACAGCTCTGAAAAGAGTTTGCTTGCACTTGGTTATGGTGGTGGTGGCAGCTGGGGAAAGCTCTAATTGCACCTCCCCCATTTCACAACTTCACTAAAAAGGGGCTCATCACAGTCCAAGAGATGCCAAGCACAAAGGGAAATTTAAGTAAACATCTACCTATGGTTCCATTAATCATGAGATACTGACACCTTTTGGATCTCATTCTCCTCTTCCCCCAACTTGCTGCAGCTCTGAAGGGCCTCTTTTATCAGGTCCATTCAGGCAGAACCACCATCTCCATGAAAGCACCCTGTGTGGCACTGGCTCACTGTCAGACATGGCTCCATTTAGTTTCATTCCACCACCAAAAGTCCCCTGACATGGTTATTAATCATGGCCTCACTGACAGGGCACTGAACTGTCTTGAGATGAAATGTCACATTTCCATCCAGAGCACCCCAGGTAGGACATGGAATTTGTTTCATCTTTGTGGAATCAAGAAATGGAGCACATTAGGGGAGTGAATTAACCCCAACTTCAGGTTCATAAAGGTGTCCCTGCTCTGTTTAATTAAATCTGTCTTAAAACCTCCTAATCCCAAACTAAAGACTTAATAATGTTCAGGAACCTCTTTTTCCTTACAATATATTGCTATAATCTGCTGACAACTTAATATTGAAATAAACATGCTGCTCCTTTACCTGACCTGGCCAGTACAAAGACCAACCACCACATGACTAAGACCAGTTTCTCCTAGCATGGCAAGCACACAGTGCACCATGGCTGTTGCAGGCCATTAGTCAAAAACCTTTTAATTTAATGACACAAAGTGTCAAAAATTGTCCACAACAGAAAAAATAAAAATCAGGAGTGGAAGCAAAACCAGGGTGTGAAGGTTTGATTCTTTCTCTGAACATGCAGAGATCTGTCCTTCCGGTCTAAAGATGGCAAACCCCTACCCATGGGTTTGCGGTACGACACATTCCTTTGGGAGAGTCTTGAGGCACTGAATATCACCAAAGTGGCCAGAGAGCAGCTCTACTCAGGCTCTTCAAATTTGGTGGGAAATCTGATTTTGTAATTACTTCTTAAAAAGAAAAACAAACCTGAAGAAGATTGTTTTCAGATTATGATTAGCAAAATTCAGACCTAGATCAGAGCTTTCTTCTCTCTACTAAAACACAAGTGGCTGGATTTAGGATTTTGGTACCACAACTGAAGTATACTGGAATATTGATCTCAGCATCCATTTAGTCCCAAGAGGTATGAAACCATCATCAGAACTTTAGAAGACAGCTTGTGGAAAGCAGAGTGACTCTACATGAAATCTTTAAGGAGCCAATCATACCAAGAGAAAAGCAGCATGATCCAACATTGGAGAAGGAAGACAGGAGGAATAAAGCACAGATGTACAGAGGCAGCAAGGCAGGCTGCAGAGACTGCCAGCCCATGCCCAAAGTGCTTCATGGGGAGGCAGACCCATTCCTATTGCTCTCCTTCCCATACCCATAGTTACATCCAAGTCCAAATGTAGAAGGCTCCAACTTCCTCACTTCCTAAGATCTCCCGCCGTGCCTGAGAGACAGAACACAGGGAGACATGTAGAAGACTTGGATACAGCAAATGCTGCATCCAAAGAGAACGTGCAGCAGATGGAAATGCTTTCTACTCTTTCTTTCTCTAAGAGGATTATTTCAGCAGGGCCTGGCAGGCGTCTGCACCAGAGCTAAGCACCAGTGACCACGCCAGCCAGCCTTACCCTCCTGTCAAAGTGTTTCATTAAGACTTTGGTTCCCTGTTGCTCTCATGGTGGCTTGCACGTGCTCACTAAATATCTTGCATCCACTTCCAAGGTATTTGCTGATACAGAAATCTCTTCCTCCCCCATTGCCCCTCCTCCCAAGGACCTGAGGCCACAGCACAAGTCACCATCCTGCTGAGAAATTTTCATTACATGAGGATGGGACAGAAGACTCAAGCCGAATGTGTATTACCAGAGAGGCAAAGACCTTACAACTGTACATTGGGTCTACTCATCATGTCCTTCTACAAGCCATCAGTCAGCTAAGAGTGCATCTAAACAACAAATGCCTTTTCCTCATGCACCGCTCATGTTGCGGAATAACCAGATGAATATCTGTTCTTGAGCATCACTGGGTGCTACTGCACCAGCCGCAGAAACACACCATGGGTGTGGGTTTCCCTCATTGCTGAAGGAGTATTTCAAACCTTGGGATTAAATAAAAATTCCCATACCCCAAAGACTAAAGACAGACATTTGTATTCCCCCTTTCACTACCAGTCTTGCCCTCAGGTCTGTCTCTGCCCAGGTTCCTCAGACCAGAACATCCATGTCGACCCAAGGGGGTGAAATCCTTTTGTCTCAAGACAGGGAAACAGGGAAGACAAGGACAGTCCCACTCATTTTAAATAACACCACAAATGTTTACTCTAGTTTTGAGATGAAAGTGATTGATTTTCATCAAGCTTAGAAGGAGAAAAGTTAGGCTCCTCCTCTTCAAACACACAAGTGAATCCTTCCAGCTGCAGAGAATGACATACTGTGGTCACAAGTGGGAAGGATGGATGTCCCAAGACCTTTATGTATCTGGGATCCCAGGAATGAGAAATAACTCTAACCATCTCTATTCAGGTAAGACTAAACATCAATACTTCCAGCAGAGTCACTCAATTAATCTACCTTGGAACCAGGTAATTACTTTAATCTCATTTCTTTGTTACCAGTTCACAGAAAACCAGGCAACAGACTTGTCTTTAATTGTACAGGTAACTTAACGGCACTTACATTTAAAAATGTAGCATATAAAAATGCATACACCTTTTCGGAATAATCATCAGTTCTCAAAAATCACTTATAAATCCCACTCATTTAAAAGCATGGATTCTAGCTTCAGTCTTTTTGTTACTAGCTTCTGTGGTAGCAACTACAGCTTGAGGCAGGAACCAAAGCATCAGACAAGTTGAATACACCATCTGACATGAAAATCTCAACATTTTTTTTCGGTATTTCCCACACATGATGCCCGCCTCTTCTACACATGTTCACTCAGAGAGCTCAAAAGGTAATCATAACTCTTGTTATTTGGAAAGATTTTTTTATTTTTTCTAAAAATAAACACTAGAAATCTTTTGATGAAAACCCCTCAATCATTTGGAGAATAAGGACTATCTATATCTTAGTGTCTTCCTTTTATTCTATCCCAATTTGCATTCCGTCACTGAAGAAGCCGTAGGGATTGCCCTGTATTTTGATGACTTTCTTTTTTCTTTTTTCCAAAGGTTGAAAAATTTGGAGAACCCAAAAATCATTAGTAAAACTGTTATTTTTGGGGAGGGATGAGAAAAAGCAGTAGCCTATAAAGTGTTGGATCAGGTCCAATAAGATACCTTTGAATTTCTATGGTGCAATACACATGGCAAAGTCAAAGAGACTGTAAAACACATTTATACCTCTTATGTATTATAAAGGATAATATTAAAAACCAAAACAAACAACAAACTCCTCTATTTCCATTCTAAACAGTCTATATTATATTGTATTTTTTGCTTGATTCTTCCTAAAGCTTTAAATTTCTTATTCGACAAAATGTTCAAAAAACAAACCCCACTAGAAGCACTTAGGAAAGTAGAGATTCCTAAACCTAGCACTGATGGAACTGTCACAGCAGTTACGCCAATTACATTACTGTTGCATATCAATGGGCTAACTTAAGTCCTCCTTGTTTCTATAACTGTTTAGTCCTTTAACAAAGGAATACAAAGACTAATGCTTGCAAGCTAGGATGCGAAGTAAATCTTAACTCTAGGATTAAGTTAAGGATCCAACTTCCGCCAAAAAAAAAAAATTCCAAGCAACAATAATAAATATGACAATCTGACGTACTTATACGTATCAGATTACCCACATGAGAACGAACATACTACAGATAAACATATGCTACAAACTGGTGATATAAACTATAATTCACAGTGACTGGATGCAGTGTGCCTGTAATCTAAGTCTTAAATACAAAAGATGTGTATTTTGTGACTAGCAATTGCCTGAGATGGCCTAAGGCATGTTTCATTTAAATCTCAGAGAGCATGGCACATTTTTGAGAGCACAGACTAATGCTACCATCTCTTTCGGATGTCCTTGTCTGCCCCAGACATGGCAAGAAGCCCAAGACAGAGTCAGTCAGGACTTGGTCTCGATGCGCACTCAGTCTGGACAGGACCCATAAGCACAACAGGTCCAGCCGCAGGCTGGCCCTGAGCACTTCTGAGACTCAGCCCAGTAACTGCTGAGCATCCTGGCTCCCCACCTCTAAAACAAAGACAGTAAACAAAATTTAGAAAGGGCACCCTAAAGTCAGCACTTGGCATTAAAGAGTTCAGTTTTCTGATAAAAACTTGAGATGCAACACTAGTAATGTAACCTTCTTCTAGCCCTCTCCTTATTTACACCACATTTTAACCTCCTGAAAAAAATGAGTTTTTCTGGCTCCACATCCACCCCTTCCCAAATATGTATCTTGTAAACCCACTATGAAACATGGCCTGCCAGTCTAATAACATTTACCATGATGTAGCTTTCAAGCAGCAGAGCCCAGGCCAGAGAAGGCAGCAGAGAAAGCAACCAATGACAACGTGAGAGTTGCTACTGATTAAAGCCTTGAGGGATCTTTTTAAGAATATAAGGTTGTATATGGTTATGTGTGTGCAATTTATGCATAAAGCCTTTGCCTAATTCCACTGTATTGTAAACAAGTACATATGCCATAAGGGAAAGTCACCAACGCGAACACCACATTCTGCTTTATGTGCACAAATCCCAGTGCAAAGGCAGATGGAGGGGCCAGTTGTGTTAAGCCCAGGTGATTATGTCACAGGTTTGGGGTTTTGTTTTACGTTTTCTTTACCAGCAAACTGTCCATTAACTTCTCCGAGAGCAGAAAGCAAAAGGAGAGGAATTTGTGAAGTCGGTAGTCCATATGGCTGGTAGTGAGTTAATCTGCGTCTAAGCAGCAGGTAGCATGAGCCAGGCTGTCTGTTGGGGTTGTTAGTAACCTAGGGGCAGATCATGGAACAGCAGGGAAGAGGATAAACTCAGCCTACAAATACAGCCAGGAATGTGGCAGGAAATTATTTTTGAAAACATACTCTGAAGCATAATAGCAACAATCAGACGGTCAGACCATGTGTATGAAATCTATCTGGACTCAGGGCACACAACAGGAGTGCACACAAGCGTGTCATAAAACAGATTTGGTATATACTCCTGTGCCCATATATATATTAAAAACATACACCATTCAAATGAAAAGTACGTGTGTTTCAAAGTATATCTAGACAAACATTGCTTTCCCCTACAATTCTAAGCAAAAAAAATCATCATTTCTTTGTTTATGCTTCATGCAAACCGTCTGCCAAATAGCTTTATAAACGTATTAATTATGTCAACACCAAGGAACAAAAGGTAGAATAGCAAAACCTGAGATGTTCAGGCAACAAGACAATATTTTAAAAGGAAAAATTAATGAGGAATCAAGCCACAGGTCATGAGGACAGCACAGGATAAAGTCTTTGCACCCCCAGTACAGACTGTGACACTGGGCAGGGAGTAACACGTGACAGCCAAGAACCAGGTGGCACAGAGGGACACCACCTCAGACAACCTGCACCAGACTTGTAGGGCAGGCCAAAATAAGAACCAACACTGTTACATTTTCTAATTTAATTTTTAAAACATCACTCAATAAGAATTTTTAAGTTTTAAATTTTTCACCATTCAGGATGATAAGACAACAAACAATTGTCTAGGCTGGAACACTTTATTTCAGTCATCTTTTCTAAGTCATCACTGGCAAAACCCCAGATAACATTATCCCTCCAGCTATCACCACCTTTAGGATGAGAACTGGCACGTTGAACAAATTAAGCAACACGACACCACATAGCTGGTCTTATTTTGAGGAGAAGAGGTGAAAGTTAACAATTAATCTTCATGAATATGTGGATAAAACAGTACCAATGGACCATTTAGTTCTATAACCTTTCATCTTCTGCATCCAGTACAGGAAGCCCAGGAAAGAACAGAAGAGCAAGGCAACACTTCAGCCATATACTTTCCTAGTCATAAGGAATTTGCAGCTCAGGAACTTCTGGAAGCATTGCCTTTGTATTTAGTACTAGCAATTAGTGCATTAGTAGAACTTCTATATTAGCCTCAGCAAAGAGCAGCCCTCTTAACTGACCATAACAAATTGCAAAACAGTTCAACACAGAGGGAGATACTCAAGACTTCCCATCACAAGTGAGAGCTATTCTTCTCCAAACTTAAGCACCAGAACAAATCAAACATGACAGATGTCATTTGTATTACATGTTAGTGCACTACAGGAAAGCCAGAGCTGCTAGTAATGTGTGCTTTATAAAAACCTCCAGCACAGACTGCATAGTTAATAGAAAAGAAAGGAAGCAATAAGGAATTATTTTCATTCAGTGATTCTGATTTTCTGTGTAGCCACCTGGAAATACAGAGTTTTTCTGCAAGTGGTAAAATTTTGAAACATGGGAGCAAAATAAGACTTTTAAATAAGAAAAGTAGTGTCACTTTATCTACAAGGCACCTGACCCCTGAAAGCAGATGCCTGGTAAGATGAGCACTATAACACTTTTCAGGTCCACACACAAAGTAATGCAGCAGGGAAATTTTGACAGAAATAACACTCCTTGGGATTAATGTCTGTCCCCAAAATTGCAGGATGACAGCAAAAAAGGACTCCTCTCAGGTCCTGCAACAGGTCAAAATATTTCTCTATACCGAGATAGACTTGTTTCAGTTGAGTAAGGAGAAGAAGAAAGGAGAGGCAACTCTTGAGAGGGCTGGTTCTAACACTGTGCTGATCCTGGTATCACTCAGGCACGAACAGTGTTGGGGCAGAGCTCAACCTCATAGCTCAGTTATTTTGTTGGTATCTCAGCTGGCCCTGCCCAAGCTGCCCAAGGACAGACAAGGTGGACACTTCCACGCTAACTGCTCGGCTCCCTTCTCTGATGGGCTGAGAGTGCTTTGGACTGCTCAATTCTTTAAAGAACAAATGGAAAACTGTCAAGTTAATGGAGAGGTTTTTTGTGTGCTAATTATAGCACACAAAACCCCATTGTCTGTGCCCAAGGCTGGGTCACACACTGTTGTTACAAAGCTTTTGTAACTCTACTAATGCCTTTAATATAAGCTCCTATTAATTGTATATTCAACTTAATTCCTAAGCTCCATGCTACTGGACTGCACTAGCCAGGCAGCTAAGTGTAATTACAGCATGCTTATGGTGTGCTTAACCCGCATTTACAAAGCGTGTTAATTCTCATGATTCTGTTTTAATTTGGTGCAGGATTGACAGCCTGTTGAGATTTTGCCCCACAGATCAGATCTAGCACGAGTGGCAGCCAGGTAAATACATCGTACTACCCAGTGACTCTCTTGCTCTGCCAGGAGGTGAAACAGTGCTTCATCCTCCCTTGGGGAACTACAACTACACTATCCCTCCAGCTCTCCACAAGCTTTTTCCTTGTATGCACTGGCTCATTTAGAAATCTTTATCTCCAAAACAGCCACCCTGATAGAAGGCATAATCAGGAGTCCAGGGCAAACAGGAATTCCTACAATTGCCACATCTGCTCAGGAATCTACAGCTTTCAAAACAGAGTTTCTCTGTCCATGAAGCTCCATAGTTCCAGGTTACTATGCAATATTTCAACAGTTCTAGAAACTAGATGAATTATTTCCTCAACTCTTTCAGAACAGTTTTGGACTGTATCTACAGATGACTGTAGATCATGGGAAACACCACCTTGTCTATTTGCTTTTCTACCTTTAGTAAAAACCTCAGGGACGCACTGATAAAATCCAGCATGCTGCATAAATGTGGAGAGAAGCCAATACTTCATTTACTCGGTTGGCTGTCAGATGTATGAATTGCCATTTCTGAATTACTTAGGAGCACTGAGGCATAGAGGTCTTACTGGTGCTATTGCACGAGTTACAATTGGATCAGGCTGGACACTACATATGTGCTATAGAGGACAATATGAGGGTGGGCCACGCAGAACTGAGGTGTGTTGAAACTTTAGAATGACAATTGCGGCTTGGCTGTATCCAGCACCATCTCCACTTCCCAAACACTCCAATTCACAGGTACCTCCTACCTACAATAGTTCTCCCCCTACCCCCCTATACTGCTTCTCTTGGTTGCTCAGGAAATAACAAAAAGCAAATAAAGTCCTGTAGGGAAACGCCAGAAAGATCAGTGACCTTGATAACACAAAAGAAGAAGAAAATAATGTGGTGTTTGCTCTGAAGAAGATTTAAGGAAGGTATCAAATATGGAAAAGGCTGCTGAAAGAGAAAAGTGAATTATTTTTATGTTCAAGGAGCACAGGACATGAAGCAATGGACGTAAATTGCAACCAAGAAACATCAAGAAAAATCTTTGCAGGTAAGAACAGTAGCATGCTGGAATTGCTTGGCAAGGGATCTTCCATTCTTCTCTATTTTAAGCACTGGGAAACACCCATTAGGCACAGCTTAGGTAAAGAGAAGCTCATTTTAGGGCATACAGACCATCCTAATGACTTCCCAGGATTTCTTACAACCATCTTTTCTGATTCTTTTAAGCTTTATATTACCTTTTTTGTGTGTCTGACTGTTTCTCTCTTATTAGCTTTTCCTTTTG
This sequence comes from Streptopelia decaocto, assembly GCF_964273445.1. NCBI lineage: Eukaryota > Metazoa > Chordata > Aves > Columbiformes > Columbidae > Streptopelia > Streptopelia decaocto. The sequence continues at coordinate 7,257,792 of NC_138660.1, read as the reverse complement.
CAAAAGTAGTTTTAAATGTTAACATACACTCTTATTATACAACTTACTGCCAATATCCAATCTTTCTCTCATTCCTGTTTTCCATCTTGAAAAAAGATATAAATAAAAATCCTTCTATTTATTCATGTAACTACATGGATAAGTATTTTCAATCACAATGTTATTTGAAATAAAACAATTTTATGTACATGTATTTTTTTTTTTAGTGTTAGGTTATCAATGAAAAACACAATTTTAGAAAGCAGTTTTCAGCAAAAGGGACTTTATCTTTGCACAAGAAAAAAGTAACTTCCTAACTTGGAGTACTGATTACAAATGTCCTTTATTATTCCTTTTTGCCATTTCCTGCATTAAACTCTCCATTAACATATCATTTGATTTCTTTACTTTTGAAAGACAGTTATGTATTTTTCAAGAAACAAAGACAACCAAAATATATGTACTTAAAATGTGTTTCTGTTGTATACTACGCCATTGCCCATGCATATGAGCATGTTTAAACACACACACCAGCAGTAATATTTCACCTTTACAAATTCAGAACCTGCTTAATCTCTGTTTAACGAAATCCAAACAGGGAAGCCCTCTGTCCCCAAATGCTGCTCTGCCTTTATCCCGACAGGCGGGCTCTGGGTTTTTCTGTCGATGTGATTATTGCTGTCCAATTCCTTGCCTTTCTCTCAGAGCCATTCTCTTTATGCTGGATGACTCATTAGCCCCCAGCCCCAGCAGGGAGCCGACATCCAATTAACTACCTGACAGTCCTCCAGTGGCTCCCAGTGCTCCTCTAAAGCTCTGTTTACAAACACGGGCTGTTGCGCCCATAAGGGAGGGGAAGTTGAAAGTCCCCCTGCCAGGCCAGTTTGTTCAAAATCTTGAGAGCCCTTCAAACACCAGCTTTGTAGGGCAGAGCTCGGACATATTGCTTGCAGCAGGATGCAAGTCATCCTAATGGCTACATCTGCGTTGGGCGGGAAAGGGAGCAGCGATCAGTATCGAAGCAGGAACGTCGTGACACAGATCTGGGTTTCAGTTGGGAAGCGAAGGGATATCAGCAGAAGGGGAAATATCATTCAATTCCATATAGAAATGCACCTAAAGAGCATGTCCATAGCAATGTAAAGCGCTCTCAGACAAAGAAATAGGTGTTTGAGTATAAAATTAGAGATGGAGCAACATTTGTGCAACGTCTGCACCAGTAGACAAGTCATTTTATTAATTTACATAATAAGTCCCCCACACACTCAAGCAGGAACACAGTGTTACTTGCAGAGAACACAGGTTTTCTCTTTGCAGGGACTCACTGCAGAGTGTCTCTGCCTTGGATCTGTATGTCCTGGTCTCAATCATTGGCACTAATGGTTCTGCTTAAAGTTTTTCCCTTTAAAGCCAACTCAAGAGAAAATAAGGTGCCCAGAAAACTGATCACTGCCACTCAATTTCCATTTGGCATTAGCTAAAGCAAATCACTGTTCCCACTCAGACACAGGTCTGCCCTGGAAAGACAACTTCAAACTTTTTTTGCTGTGAGGAATGCTGAACCTGTCTTGAGAAGGTCTCCACTGTCTCCTCCTGCTTCCCTGGGTAAAGAAAGTAGTGAAGGTGAATCCCTAGGGAAACATGGAAGCAACAAATCCTGGTTCTTATTTTGCTCCGCACCATGCAGACACGCTAATAAGATGTTATATTGGGCTTAAGTGCTGCTTTCGTTCAGATCTCTCCCTCATACTATTAGAGTGATACAAATATAAATGTATTGATAATTTAAGCCTGAACATTTAGTCTCAGTACTTTGTCTAATGTATATACCATAATAAAGATGCTGACACAGGGATCTCAATAAGTAACTGTTCCTATTCAGTTACATAGCAGGCAAAGATTTCAGCCAGAGAAGCTTCCCACAGGCAAACACAAAGCAAGACTTTGATCAGAAATCCTCTCTAACAGCAGCTCTAATAGCCTGAGAATTTATCCCTCCACCTCCTCTAGATGACTGTTAACTACAGATTAAGATCTCAATATCCTGAATCTGTAGTACCTCAGTGCTTCCAGCCTTCAACAGAGCAGTCAGCCAGGTGAGCTCAAACCACCTCCAGCAGCAGCATGAGCTCTCGCAGAGGCCTCCCATATTTTGGTCCCCAACTCACTCACAGCTGCAGCATCCTCTCACAGGAGGTGATAAGAAATAGCTGTGGGACAAGCACTTAGCCCCCAAAATCATTTCTACTCTAACCATCTAACCACAGCTTAAAGGACAGCCTCTGCTAGGAAACTTTTGCTGTATCTGGACGAATTATATTCCAAACTTGTGTACAAATCTACTCTACCCACTAATTGACTGTTCTACCTCATTGCACTATAGGAGCAACAATGATAATTGCCACGTGCATCATGGTCAGACACCAGAGCCATGAGCCAGCCAGCACAGCGGTGCACGCCAGAATGTGAGCTGTGTCACCCTGTCCCAGGCCCTTGGCTGCGCTCCATCTGCAGCCTGGTCACAAAAAAATTAAGGGTAATTTTCAAATTTAGATCATGCTGCCCAGGAAAGTTATGAAAACCTCCAAGAACAGCAATTGCCCAACCTCTCTAGCTTATCACGTTGCAGTTTTTAGTTGTTGCTTTTTTGTTTGTTTGTGGGGAGAAAACACCTGATATCTAGTTGGAATACAGCTTATCCCAGCTTTTGACCGCTCCAAGTCCTCTCACTGTGCATGTCTAAGAAGAGTTGGTTTCTGTCTTCCCTATACTTCCCCATGGCAGTGGGAGACTGCAGTCAGAATCCCTTAATCCTCTTCTCGAAGCTGAGCAAACCCAGCTCCCTGACCCTCATGTGCTCCAGCCTCCTGGCCTTACTGCTGCAGTCTCCAGTTTGTCAACATATTTCTTTAACTGTTAAGACCAAACCTAGATCCAGTTCTTCAGGTGCAGCTTCACCAGTGCCTGGTAGAGGTCACTAACCATTTCCCTCAGCCTGCTGACTGTGGTCTTGCTAATGCATCCCAGTACTGACAGCCTTCTCTGCCCACTTCATCTAGATAGTTATAAAATAACCTGTTCGTTGGCTGTATCAAATCATTCACCCACTGAGTTCTTTCTGCCACCTGTTATTGAAATGGCTACCTTTCTGTGCTCAGCACTTCCAGTTAAGCAAATTATGACAACCCTAAAATTGTTTCAAGCTTATAAATGTCCAGACAGCAATAAGCCCACTCTGCCTGGAGACCATGTATGTCCATGAAAAAGAAAACAGCCTCTAACTACACTGTTTTGAATCCTGTGGCATAGCCCAATTCACTTGTGAAAGACCAACAGATGGACAGAAAGAGACACCCTCCTCCCCCCTTTAGCTGGTATCAATTCCCATTAAATACTCTCCTGTGTCCAGACAACGCATGCTGACCATTCAATGTAGACAAAATTGCAATCCACCTTGATGAACTTCCTAACAAGTTCTGTGTGTCCCTCCTTGTCCCTCCACCAGTCACACTCTCTCACTGAATTTCCCTCTAATTAATTCCATATTAAGCACTGAAATCTGCAGGGACCTCTCAGACACCCCTTGTCCCTTTCTGTACGGACCCTCTGGGTCCCCAGTGGTAAGCCCACTGGTAAAAAGCCGACATCTGTGCGGCAACTCACAGGCTGCAATTTCAGGTACAGCATGTGTTGCACCTTGAACTACCCTCTCATTTCAGACCCCACCATTGAGACCAATTAAGTACAGAGCACGCAAGGAGCCAACCAAGTGTCACGTGCTGACTATAACCACAAGGACTTAGAGGCCACAAATCTGTTATTACCAAGCTGTTCCTGACAGCAGCCTGCTGCCTCAGACAAAAATAATAGATTAGGATCAAACAAGTCTCCCTCTGGCTTGTCAGTGGGACTTTGGACCACACCTTCCACCCAAAACTTTCCTCTTCTCCTGGTTCTGAACACCTAACCAGCTCCATGCTAACAAGGTGGCTGCTGAGTCAAGCATGAGCTGAACCATATGTTCACAATTAGTTAACTTCTTGCTTTGTCGATAGAGGCACTATCAATAAATCAGCAACAGCTCGTAGTGGCCTTAGGAGATGCAACGAGCCGCCCCCAGCCAGCACGGAGCCCTCCCCTCCACACGGGCGACTGGCCGTATTTCATTCCAGCTGTGGCATTGTGCAGTGAATTAACTTTATCCTCAATTTAAAAAGCCAGCATGAAATCAAAAGAGACTTGAGAAAAAGAATAAAGAGTAGGAAAGAAAGAGAAGAGGAAGGGGTGGGAGGAGAGGGAAAAATCCTAACAGGTCAACTAAAAAAGTAGTCTGGTGAGTGACAGTCTATGGGGATGGATCCACTTAACCCATTGCTGCAAGGCTGGTTGTTGGCAGCACATGAACTTTCAAAGACATTTTGTCTCTTATTGCCCAGCACTGTGGTCAAAGGTTTCTTATTACATGCTGAAGGAGGAACCCAGGGATAGAACCATTTTTAAATCAGTCCAACACATTGTTAAGTAACGACATAGACAGGGGAGACAGGCCGGCTGGAGGTGAGAACGCTGCACATCCCTGCACTGCATTCAGCTGCATACTTGAGCAAATAGTGGCATGACCGGGGTGTATCTCACAAACAACGCAATTTCCAGCAGAGTACATGGGGGTCACCTGTGCTCACTGCTCCACTCTGAACCACAGGGATGCAGTTATATAAGAAAATATACCCATTTGGGGTTTCTTTCAGTGGTGTGGGTGGGGTTTTGTGTGTGAGGGGCGGTTTTTTGTTGTTGTTGGTTTGTTGTTTTGCATGTTTTTCTTGTTGTTGTTTTTCTGGCTTGTGTGGGTTTGTTTCTTTTTTTTTTTTTTTTTTTTTGGGGGGGGGGGGGGGGGCGTTTGTTCTTGGTTTGTTTTTAAACATGAATGAAGAGAGTAAGCTACAATAGCTCCAGTGACAGTCCAGACCTGTCACTCCATAAAAAGCTCCTGTTTTCTCAGTTTTTTGATACCAGAATGAGATTAGATATCCCCCGTGACTTAGGAAAGCACACGGCAATAGTCACACCACATGGCAATAGAGAGTGCTGGAGACTTCTAGAAAGCGATCCACAACACCTGAATCCAGAGCCTGCCTGCTCTAAGGTCCTCACACCTCCATGTACTACAGAGTTACTCAAGCAACCTGATTATCACCTACAACTAAGTACTGAAATGCTTGCAGTTAACTGCCAGTGCAACCATTCTGCCCACAGGTTTAACTGAGACAAAGTCTCTTTTGTTAGAGATGCACTTGAAAAGGTTGGTGCTCTAAGGTGGAGGAAGTGCTATTGTCCTTCCCAGGGCTGATGGAGCCAGTGAAGATGCAGCCATGAAAGAATTCCCTTCCTCTGTTTCTGCTCTTTTCACACCAGCCCTGGTCTCTGCCAGCCCTGGCCATTCACCATGTTCCCAGGTTGCTTCCCTGCCATGCATGTCCCACCTGCTTTCTTGCTGCCTCCCATAACTGCTCCCTCTGAGAAAAATCTGCTGTTACCACGGCCTCTCCAGTCTCCTTTGCAGGAGAAACCAGCTGCCTTCGCTAGCAGCTTCCCTTTTCTTCTCAGCCAACTCTCCATCATTTTGCCTCCTCCTCTGCAACAGAGCTGCTCAGATTCGTCCACATCTCTACCGTATGTGTGGACACACAAGAATTGGAAAATAAAACATCCCTAAGGGGTAACTGAGGCTCAGGGAAACCCCAGGGAAGTCTGTGTGAAAGATGTGACAACAGGTACAGCCTGTACTTGTGAAAAGTCTTGGAAGCTGCTGACTGATCTTGGAAATACTTAACTCCATAATCACCTTTTAGGATTCAGGAGTCCTCCTAGCCACAAAGCCACAGACATCACAGAATCACAGAATGTCAGGGATTGGAAGGGACCTCGAAAGATCATCTAGTCCAATCCCCCTGCCGGCGCAGGAACACTGCAGAAGGTACAAAGAAAGGAATTTGAAAGTCTTTACACCAAAGAGAAAGCAAGAATAACTTCATAGCCTAGTGGTGAGGATAGTTGTATAGTTCCCAGGGTAGGAAAAAAACAAACAAACAAAACCTCATGTGTCCTGCTTCCAGCACTGTTTTGGATTTTATAGCAAACTTTTCTGGATAAAACCCATGAACTGCTGCTAGTGCAGAAAGACAGCCCAGTCTGTCTCCCCTCACCCAAACAGGTGCTTTAACTGATAGGCTGGAGCCCTGGTCTTGTTTGAGTGTTCCCTCTTTACTACGAGGCTCTTCTGCTTCATTTTTTACGCATTGAAAAGCCAAAAAAACACCCCAAATCTATGGATGTCTCCTACATAGTTTTAGCAGAACTTTTCTAAGTTTTAGATGATCTGTCAGATCCATCAACTAAAATTTCCAGTTCAAATGGAAGCTGAGATCCTGATACAAAACGGCGAAAATCACTCTATTCCTTTATTTTTTCAATGGCATTTGTAAATTAAATGTTAGATGAAGCCTTCAACAGTAACTGCTAGTAGCTTAGGAAGTCTGTTCAGTGATAAGCACTTTCATGAACTTCTTTTTCAGAATACGACTGAGAGGAAGCTCCTAAATCTTTAAACATTATCAAAATATACACTTCAAAACCTAATTTTAGAAATAAAGTCTGCTGAATCTGAGCACACAGCTCTGTGCTACCTCCATGCTTTGTTGTTTTTCTATAGTACAGATACTCCAGAATATTAAGGAGTTGTCTTAAGGCTCAAGTTTCTGGGACTATATGTACACAATTACCCAAGAATGTTACCTTAAAAGGTTTCATAGATGCAAAACAACCCCCCAAAAACCCCAAACTCAACACTTTAAAATTGGAACTAGGCAAATCTTAAAATAAGAGGAAAAATGTAAAACCAAAACCATTGTTTGTCTCCAGACTCAAAAGAGCATGATTTATGCTATTTTGACCCTTTACATAGACAATATTGATTTTAGTACCAAAAAAACCCCCCACAACAACAACAACAAAAAAAAAAAAAAACAAAAACAAAAACAAAAAACACCACACCACAAAAACCCAAAAATGAAACAAAAAACAAATCCAAACAAACACCAAAACATACTTATTTTATTTTGATTCAAAAAACAGGCTGACAATAACATTGCTCCAGTATGGGGAAAATACACACATTTACATCATAAGACAAAATTAACCAGTCCTTTCGGGTTTGGAAAACACTGTTTGATCTAGTTCAAGATGTCCCTGCTCATTGCAGGAGAGTTGGACTAGATGACTTTTGATGGTCATTCTATGATTTTATGAACAACATCCAACAGCTAATAGTACCATCCCAGATTAAATTAGTTCACTTCAGATGAACCTGCTGCTTTTCAAACAACAGGACACACACTACCTTTAAGAGGGAACATTGACCTGGGCCAACAAGGGTCCCAACTTCATGTCAGGAGGCTGCTGAGCTTCAGTGCTAGACATGGACAACAGACCAGTCATTGGGGGTTCTGTGGATGGCATGAGGTCTCACTTCTGTCTGTCTAGAAAGATGAAACGGAACCCATGGGAGCTTCTGGGCAGTGCAATAGCTGCCATTTATGTCTTGGTTCCTTCCAGTCATCAGGTCTAGGACACAAGAACTCTGAGCCACGAAAACACGTGTTCTCTCTGAAGCTGCTCTGTTGCAGCACACTAACCTCTGCTTGCTTCCTCAGCTGCACTATTACAGTTTGCAATGGAATTGTAAAATAACAGTAAGGCATCGATGAATCCTGCTCTCTCATCCAGGAGCAGTTAGAACCCAAAGATTTCTCATTCCTTATTCACTCTGAGGCCTTTTTACACTGCTTTGGCACAGTACAAGGCTGCCAAGTAGATGCAAACCTCCCCCCGCCTTTCACCTCCAGCATAGCATAAAGTATAACTGGACAAAACAAAACAAAAAAAAAATCCTGTTTGTAGTTATTGTCCACTGCACATCATTGCTGCAAGGGAACACACGCTGCCATTGAAGAGTATAAACTTTTTCTTAAAATGAAATTTCAGCAAAAATCCAAGGGAGAAAACAGCTCTGATGTGTTTTGAATGGAATTCTTCTTTTAAAAGGCTTTGGGACTTGGAAGACATTTACTCTTTTAATCCATTATATCAAAATCATTGACAAAATCACAATGAAACATTTTGTTCCCTCCTAAAAACAAAAACCAAAGAGGGGGAAAAAATCTCTCACAGAGAATTAAAAAGCATTCAGGTTTCATTCCAACGAGCTGGGCGTCAGGACCTCAGCATTCTTCGAGAAAAGAGATTATTGTCTCCAGCTAGCTCTAGTGTAAGCCTGTAAAATCCTCTGCCAATCTTTTAGATGAATTACCAGCCAACTAATTCCTTTTCATCACCAGTTCATCGAACACTACCTGCATGGACTAGGAGCTGGAAATTTTATGTATACAGACAGAGCTGTTTTGGTAAAGTATCTCCCTAGTGACATACTGTTTTAACTCAGCCTTTGAATAGTGTGCACAAAAACCCTGACATCTTTCTCAGCTCGTGACAACAACATCCTTCACCTTCTGACCCCTGACACATTTCCACACATGCTAGGATCTTTCTTTCATTATTGATTAGGGAAGGCAATGCCATACAGCTCTGCAATGAAGAGATGCCCTCACACATATTTACTCAGATCAGTGATCTCTGCCAAACCTCCCAACTGCCGGCCAAGAATGGAAAGTGCCCAGCTCTACACCCAAGGAGAGATGGAGCAGAGCCAGACTGCCAACTCCTGAGCACCAGCCAAGAGGAAAAGCACTATTAAATAGGTGAAACCCAGCACATAGGTACTGGCAGCACAGTGCACGTTGGAGGTGCTCACAGGCCAGGTTCCGAAGCAGGCAGATGCCTTGCATCAGTGGTTAATTAGACACGGGCCCGTTCAGCTCTGCATCTCATCCCATGAAAATTCATCCTAATTTGGATGAAACCCGTGAGCTAAGCTTTTCTGGCAGGTCTCCCTACAAAATAGTTTGACTTCAATAGAAAACACCATGGAGAAAAACATGGCTTTTCAGTCCACCAGTCTTTCTCTCGTAGACTCAGCAATTTCCCCCAAACCATGATGGTCAACACTCATAAACATAGTCAAAAGAAACTGTTTCCATCATCTCATCCAGCACATACGAGAAAACATAAAAAGAAAATTGCATATACCTAAATGCACGGTGTGCCTTCATTTCAAACCAGAAGTGGTGAAGCCACCATGAGAATTGCAGCCAGGTAGGACATTAACTCACCACTCTTGCTGTGAGAAACTGCAGGTAAACCCAAAAAAGTCTATTACAGCTTTCCATCTTGAAGTCATCCTTTTAAATTTTTGCTCCTAAATAGCTGGGAAACTCCACGGTACTAGAGCCCAACAGCACTGAAGACTCAGTTTGACTAACAGCATTTTACAACAAATAAAGCCCACAGGTGTATTTACTGCCAGCTGACAATGATTTCAAAACTAGTAACTGGTGTGAGAGAATGATGGAAAAGGTAAACATTGCCCTAAAATGTCCCAGGAAGAGATAAAAGAGATAAAGATTTGCCAACAATTCTCTCTAAAACATTGGTATGTTACACAGCAGACTGAGAAATTTTGGTCATCCATCTAAAAACCAGGTTAACTTCAGCTGGAATATTCCCTGAGATGAGTTCCTGCGGTGGGAAGATTGTAAAAGAACCTGCTTTATTTGACCGAAAAAGTAAAGACCATATGTGACAGCGCTCTGCAAAGACATCAACGCCAAACACTACAGAGGGAGAAGAAGTGTCTAAACTAAAGCAAGAGCTTGGCACAAGGACAAAAGGGATTATACCTGCTATGAATACATTCAGACTGGAAACTAGAAAGTGTCCAGCCATCAGAGCTCAGAGTACGGTGTAGCCTCACAGTGGGAATAACGTAAGGAAAATAACCTAATTAGTTTTAAGAGGGAGATTGAAAAGTTTAAGAATGTCTCAACAGCAGGGGACTGGATTTGGGAAGTGCCTTTTAGTCCTGCGTTCAAGGAGGAAGACTGATCAGAGAACAACCAGAACTTGTATCTGCAGAAATTTTCATTCAGAATTATTCTTGCAAATCAGCCTCATCGGGCTTAACTAATCACATCTTTAGTCACCTACAGGTTAATATCTGGGGTAATAACTAATAACGTGAGCCTCTATTTTGCTGCTAATACACCAACCATTCTTAAGAGGGACCAGAAGCACCATAGCAGCAATACAGCAAAATAAGTGAAGAGCATTTGGGGTGGGTCTGGACACTTGTGGTGTTCGCATGAAAAGTAACACACACTCTAGGAAGTCCAGTATAAAAGTTGAATTAAACTATTTGTAAATATGATTAATTTTCTTCTCTGTGCCATCTCTTCTGCGAACCAGTTCACAATGGTCCAAACACCATCTTAGGGTCATGGCTACACACACACACACACAAAGTGAAACCAGAAAAAAACAAGTTTTTTGTTTGTTTTTAATCTGAAGGATTAGCTTCACCACTGTCATTTAAACAACAAAAACCCATTGAAATTACAGAAGAAATTATAAGTACCAAGAACACATGTGAATAGTCACACTGCAATACATTAGTGTATTCGCAAAACTTCAGGAAAGACCCATTATGACACTCAAAGTGAAATCTGATCTCCATTGAAGCAATACTGTAGCCTTGATAAACATTTCAAACTGAACTTTATTTTTGATTGAAGTACATCATTAAGCATAAGCAGTAATATCTCTGAGAGGGGCTGTCTCAGATGAGCAGGAAAATAATTAGCAGATGATTGTTACTTGGTTTGTTTTACACTATACATTGATGTGTAATTGCTACCATGCCTTGAAGCTCTTCTATCACCATGCATGACATCCATGAACAATTTTGCAAAATTAGTTCTTTTTCTCTTATACCAACAGCTTTTGTCTTCCCTTGTCTCCCAAAAGTTATCTCCCCAAACTTATGAGGCAATCTGATTCTGTTGTCTTTTTCCCATGTACCATCTTTCACTCCCCAGCACTGGTACTGTGAGTTGACATGAATTCCTTGAGCTCAGAAAGCAAAGCACTTGCAAAGCCCAAACCAACATGTGTGGAAGCAACAACGGAGTGAGCAGAGCTTTTCTTCATACTTGCTTTTCACTCCAAGATTGTGCCTATACACCTCCCACCACTTTCTTCTGAGGCAAACTGCATGCCTGAGCACAGAGCTCTGCCAAGAGGAAGTGGAAACAGAGTCACCAACATTGTGCCAGGCAAATGGTCCCGTCCAGGAGCAGCTGTGAGTCCGTGGCGCTTCCACCCTGTGCTGGTTTCACTGAAAATGGGCTAATTTTCTTCGTGCAGTTAGAAACCTGTCTTTTTCATAGCTAGCAGAGTCATTATATGGACTTAGTTTGAGAACAAGAGATAACACCCCAGCAGAGAGTTAATGCTTTTAATTGCTCTGGTCTGAGAACCAAGGACATTCAGAGTGCTCGGGGGCATGGATGTGGCAGAGCTTGACTGCCATCCAGACTGGCCAATGAAAGTATTCCGCCCCACATCCACATGAAGCAGGAATGAAACTTTGCCCACTCGTCATCCCTCCCCAGACACGCTTTTGGACACACAACTCTCCTCCTTCAGTGCCCCCTGAGGGCTGAGCTATGAGGTGACCCAGGGCAGCCCCACACCCCTGCACAGGGATCCCTTCACCCACCGGGCCTCCCCTCTGCAAGCTCCTCTCCACCTGCCTCCACCCCACCCAGGGCCGGGCAGGCATCTCCCCAGGCTGCCTGGAGATGCCAGGAGAGCGGCCTTGTGCCCCCCACAACGGGCACAGGGCAGCCCGAGGCTCCAGGCCTCGCCTCCGCCGCCACCATGTCTCCCCCTGCGGCGGGCGCGGGGTGATGACGTCGCGGGGGGGCGCTGGCCTCCTCCAATGGCCGGGCCCGGCGCTCCCGCGCCTCGCAGGCAGCCCCAAGATGGCCGCTGTCCCGAGCGGGCTGAGGCCGAGGCCGCGGTGTCTGGAGGGGCTGCGGGCTCTGTGGAGCCCTTGTGCTTGGCACGGGGTTGCTCCGGGCGCTGAGGGCTCCTCCAGCCTGTACCGGGGCTGCCTTCCTCGCCGCCCAGCCATGCGGAGGCGTCCCGGCCCACAGCTTCCCCTGCCAGCTGTTGGCAGCCTCAGGGCTGTGGCTTGTCCCGGCTTTACCTGCCTCCTCCGGGCCCTTCCCGGGCGTGTTGCTGCCTGACAGCCCCAGGGTGGCAGTCCTTGCCTGAGGTGAGGGAGCCACTGCTGCCACAGCACCGGGAGGCAGCCCAGTAGAGGGCGAAGGGACTAAACCGGACCAGTGAGGGATGTGCTGAGCCTTGGTGCTCACTGAAAATGTTTCATAGAGCTGCTGTTTCTAATTAGTCAAAACGTGCACCCCCTACGCACAGCCACGCAGGAGAGAAATTGGCACCTGAAGAGTGTGGGTTACCGCAGCAGTGATCAAATGTATTGTGCAGAGCTGAGGTTTGGGAAAGCTAAAAGGTGACCCAAAGCTGGGTGTGTGAACACTTTTAGAAACATCTCTGTTGGAAATAACATAAGGCAGGAGATGGCAGTGGTTTAATTTGACGTAGCTGCCAGTTTACCTTGGGCAGCAACAGAGGAAAATACGCCAGTAATAAAAGAACAGGAGGCAAACAGCCCACTTGGTTTGTATTGTCCTTGAGCCTTCCTAACGGGGTAACCACTGAGCTTCCTCCAGGGCAGAAATGAAAGGTTGTGCCATATGCCAGCCCGGCCTTTGGTCCAGTCGCACCCTCCACTGGCCACAGATTGTGTCTGTGGGAAGGTCAGGTCACCCCCCCTTACAGCCCTTGCCATGGCAGGGGGCAGGATGCTGACTGAATAGCTGCTCTGCTTTATTCCTACCATCCTCTACACTATTCAAAGACAGACCCTCAGTGAAGAGATGTTTGTTTTGATTTATTTTCTGGGGAAATCTGATGTGAATTAGAGGTGACTATTGGCAGAGAATCTCTGCCTTTCACGCACCTGCGTATGGCTTTTGCAACATTAACCTGTATGACAGTAAATCTTATACCACCATCACAGCATTTATATCCTGAGATCTCATGGAAGCCTGGGGATTGACAGGAAACTAATTCCCAATACATTTGCAGGAGGTTGTCACTGCAGACTATATTGTTCTATACTTTCTTCCTCAGAACTGTCCACAGAAGTGCCCTGAATCTTATTTGTTTCTACACACCCCTGGGAAGCTGTGGAAAACCCATTCCCTCAGGCAGGCATGTGGGACAACTTGCTTCTTCCTGCTGCATTTTACAACTGCTAACAAGACTTGAAAGCAAAACAAAACAAAAAACTCACCAGCAACACCAGCAGCCCTGCTCTGAACATGTGGGATGCTTCGCTGGATCCCTGCTTATTTCCTGGAGTGAAACTCAGACACACCAGTTCAGTGCTGTCCTGAAGTGTGTGGAGGCTTTTTTTTCCTCCCTCTCCTTCCTTTCTTTTCCCTCCTTCCTTGTGTTGATTTGTGGGGCCAGAATGACTTTGATTTCAGCAAGTTTGCTGTTTATTCACGTCACAAGTTTGACAGCTTTACACCAAATCAGATTGCTGGGTTTCAGGAGAGCTCTGAGGCGTCACTGGGAGCTCCTTTAGATTAAACTCGCCTCCCCGGTCTCCCCCCTCTCCCCCTTCTTCAGAGCCATTTAAACCTCGCTGGGGCTTTAACAGAAACGTGCTCCCAAGACCTGAATTTCGTTCTGCCACTGACATGGTAAGTGCTCTTTGCATTTCTCACGACCTGGAGGCAGAAGAGGAGAAGCTGGTCTCTTTGCCTTGGGGGCTTGCAGTAGGTTTTGTGCCCTCTTTAAGATGGGTAAGGAAGAGGGCTCTCCTCCACCTGCAAAAGCAGCCTCTGCTGCTGTGCCTGCCCGTGGGGGAGGAGATTCCCTGCTTGAGGCTCCAGGCTCTGCCGTTGCCTTGCAGAGATTTAGACCTGCTGTAAATGGGGCTTATTTGAGGCGGGAAAAGAGGTGAATTCAGAGACAACCCCAGGCTTTGCTACTGTGCGGTCTGGGACTCCTGCAGAACTGCAGGGGCAGAAGAGAGGTGCGAGCAGCCTGGAGGTGACTCTGCTGTCTCTGTGCAGCTTTAGAGCTGAATCAGGCCCCCAAGGTGGGAGGAACGGACCGGCCAAGGACAGCCTGGGTCCTCCCTTCACCTTAAACCCACTCAGATCCTAGTATTTCCCACGGGTTTGCAGGAAACTCAGCCACCTTCCTGGCGTTCCTCTGCCCGGATCCCCTCTGCTGCAGGGGGCTGCGGCGGGGGCGGCACTGCCCGGAGCCCAGCGGAGGCGGCGGGGCGGTGCGGGGCCACCCGGTGCGGGGGGGAGCGGGCACTCGGGTCAGGGCTGGGAGCTCCCACGGGGGCAGGTGGCGCCTGGTAGGGGCGGCCGGGGCTGCGGGGCTCCTCTGAGGCAGGCACCTGAGCAAAGCCCGGCTGGGACAGGAGCGGGAGGGGAGCGTTTCCCCGCGGAGGAGGGACCAACCCCTGGGATGCCTCTCGCCGGGATGCTGCGGGGCCGGAGCGGGGCTGACACCGCCTCCCCTCCGTGACCACCGCAGCGCCGGGGATGGGGAGGAGGGAACCGTCCTCCGGGCTCCCCATCGCGATGTCCCCTTCTCTCCGCAGAGCACCGGCCGGCCGTGCCTGGAGCCGGACTTCTCCGGTGGCCCGGGCTGCGCTTACCCCTGGGCCGGGGTTTCCAAGGAGACTTGGGCTGCCCTGTGCTCCGCGGAGCCGCCGCCGCAGCTCGGGCCGGGCCGGCGGGAGCCTCGGCCGCCGGGTAAGTGCGCACCCCCCGCCGGGGAAGGGGGGATCCCGGCCGCGGTCCTGCTGTGCGGCGGAGCGGGCGCGGACTAACCCTCGGGTCTGCTCCCCCAGGGCAGATCTGCAGCCCGCAGCTCGGTGCCCAGGAGGCGGCGTGGCGGGGAGACCAGTTGTCCTCCCAGCTCTACAGAAACAAGCAGGTAAAGGCTCCGCACCCTCAGCGGCCTCGGTTTCTCCCCGCGAGGTTCCTGAACTTTGTATCATGTATCGTACCTTCTCGGTTGGTTTATGGCACATCTCCCTCTTACTGGCACAGATTTGGGAAACGGTGGAATACCACTTTAGTTAGGTGGGGTTTTGTTCCTTGCTTGAAGTATTTGCCTCCCCTATGTTGTCCCGTGAAGCTGGAACAACTGTTGTGGGTTTCCCTATTCATCCGTTCCCTCTTACGGCACATTGCACCAGCTGCCTTGGTGCTGGAGAAGAGCAGGGGTATGACCAGGGAGTCCCTCAGGCTCTGGTGATGATGCAGAGCTTCATGCCGTTGACTAAAAATACATAGAGTCCAGAGTCCACCAGGATTATCTTCATGAAAAATGATTCCACCAGAATTACCTACTTATGTGGAGGATGAACCATTTTGACCAACAAGCACTTCCATGTTACATTTCATTTTTTCTTTCATTTTTTGTAACTCCCATCAAGGAACAGGGGAAACTGAACAGTCCTAGATGAAAAAACCTCAGAGAAATCACATTGATCAAATACTTGGAATGATATTTTGGTACAGTGAAGTTGATGGAAATTCATTTACCAACTTCAAGGTCCCTGAAATCAAACCCCAGGCTCCATAAATCTGTGTATTTCTTTCTTTGGATCTACCTTGATCATTTAAATCTGTGCTTTACAGCCTGCAGTCAGCAGATGCCCAAGATCCTTGGCAGAAGAATCCTCGTCTTCCTAAAGAAGCTTCCTGAGCTATAATCACAAAGCAAAAATCTCACTGCAAATATGTGGATTTCCTATGGAAAAGTGTCAGGCCTCTGCAAATCAAAACATAGCTGTTCAGTTCTTGGGACCAGGGATTATCTCAGCTCTATCTGTGTGCTGGGACTGGCACAGTAGTGTTCAGGAACAAAGGGATCCCTGAGTAGTACTGTACCAAAAAGAAGCAGCTGTATCTTCCTTCTGTGCTCTACCGCCATAAATTGTTAGTCTGCAGCTCCTGCTTCTCCTTTTCCCCACCAACTAACTATAAATGGGAATGACAGGGGTGCAAAGGGATGCTTACTACTGCTCAGGAGGAGATCTGGCACCTGCTGTCAGGCCTGTGGCAGGTTCTGGCTGTTCAGGGTTACCTATAATTCTTCTCTGTTATTATTCCATGGTTAAAGGGTTTTGTTTGTTTGTTTGTTGTTGGTTTTGGGTTGGTGGGGTTTTTGTTTGTTTGTTACTTGTTTTTGTTTTTTCAGAGTAATCTTCTCAAACACTTGCTAAAGAATAAAGGAAGTCAAAAGTGAAAACTAAACAGTCATGCCACTTAGATTTACAGAGACAAGAGGCTGGAGGGGATGGGTTGAGTTCACAAAGCAAACACCCAGATCATCAAATCCAAGCAGCCTGTACCATAGGGCAATTGCTATTAAGTTACAGAGTCAACATCTATTCATCAGTATCTCTATTCCACAGCTTCAAGATACCTTGCTTCAGAAGGAAGAGGAACTTGCTAGGTTACAAGAAGAAAATAATAACCTCCGACAATACCTGAATTCTGCCCTGATTAAGTGTTTAGAAGAAAAAGCCAAGGTATTGTGTTCAAACCTGTTGTATAGACATGTGCAGAAGAAATGGGCTAAATAGGTACATGCCATTAAAATACATGGAAAGTCAAAGAGTGTAGACAACCTGCAGTGTGAGATCTATTTAACTTCACAGAGTTACCAAATTACTGGTCATTGGCCTGAGGTGACAATTTCCCCCAGGAATGACATCCTATCAGGCTCTGACTGTGGAGACAGTATAGCCCATGGCATAATTTAGTTTAATTTATAAGTTAGATATAAGTAAGTTAAGTTCATAAGAAAGGTTAAATTATTCCATCTAAAACTTTTTGCAGTGAAAAGTTCAAACTTGAACATATATATTAAATGAATGTGTCTGTTTTGTCAATTATCCATTTTGATAAGGATTAATTTTACTTTTTTTACATTTTGGGTGTTTCCATTTTATGTGTGTGGTTTTTGTTGGTTTGTTGTTGTTGTTGTTTGTTTGTGTTTTGTTTTTGGGTTTTTTTGTGTGTGTAATTTTCCAATGATGTGCTTTATTCCTTTACACTAGAATACCAATATTCTATTTTTTTTCCAAATTTATTAATTAACAAGCTGTGGGGTTTTTTTTAAGGTAAAATACAAAATTAAACACTTCAGGTTGGTTAAAACATTCTGTTAAACTGTTAAGGGTTTTTTAAATGACATACTTTGATTCCCTGTCTCTCTTCCAAAAGAAAGATAATTGTTTCTGGTCAACTTAAACACATTTTGTACTGTTCCAAACTTGCCCCCGAAACCAAACTATTAATTATTTGCTCAGCTCTGTGGATTGGGCATGAGGTAAAAAGACCTGTAAAAACCAGCAGACTTTCCTTTTACATTCTATTCTGAGTTGACAGGGTGTCCCTGCTCCCAGGCCAAGACCTGGCACCTGACAGCACCAAAGATCTCCTTCATTGGTCACCCACCCATGTCACATGGAGGAGAGACCGTGGGGACTGTGGGAGGTGGCTGAGCAGTGAATATGTGACACATCAGGGAGCTTCCCTGTTATTCCTGCCTTAATTTGACCATCCCAGGCTACCTGAAGGGCCCTTGTCCTGGGATAATGGCAGCTGCGGTTGATTAATGAGCTCAGAGCTGCTCAGTCTACTGCTCTGAGCACTCCCTGGCCAGGATCACACCTGGCCCAGTGTGACTTGCCTTCACATCCTCCCTCTTTGTCAATCTGCCACATCCCCTCCATATCCCGCTCACCTGCCAAACGCTGTTGGCAGCAAGAGCGCAGAGGAGCTGCCGGACAGCCAGGCGGGAGCTCTCATTTCACGCTGTACTGAATGAGAATGCGATCAAAGCACAGGCCTTATTGACATGGTTAAATTCTTCTCTTTCAGGGACTGGGTTGTTGCAGAACCTGTAAAGACACAAAATAGTCATATTCATATGTTTAAGCACAGCGTAGAAGAAAAAGTATCTCTTGTAAGGACAGTAGTCTTATCTTACCCATCTAAGGTGTGAGTTCAGAGACATGTTGCTTCCAGGTAACTAGAAATTCAGATTTTAATCTCTCTCCATCTTTTTTTTTTTTTATAGAAACTGCTGTCCTGCCACGGCCAAAAAACCTGTGCTATTCTCAAAAGCACCAAGAGGAGATTAAAAGAGGACCACTGCTTTGTTCCTCAAGAAACTCCTCATGCTTCCAAAGCTAGAAGGAACCTCTTTAACGAATTCACTGCCTGTGAAGAGCAAGACAGCCCTGCTGTGGACAGCTGGGTCTTGCGGACTTTAGGATTAAAAGATGTCGACACTATTGATGAAACTTCAGCTAACTACAGTGCCCTGTCCTCAGACCTTGGAAAAGACACGTACTCTCTGAACCCTGGTGAAGCAATAGACTATGACCACAGCGAAGGAGCAGCAGTGTATAGCTGCACCCACATGCCTCCAGCTAACAGCAGCACCCATCCATGCAGTGAGGACTCTCCCTTCCTTCCACAGTTTTCTTCAGCACCATGCGTCTCCTCACCAGTGCCAAGCATTTCTTCCCTCCCAGCTTATGGCTTGCCTTATTTGACTGGTGATCTGTCACCCAACAAAACAGAAGTGGCCTTCACAACATCTTTAAGTCCTCATCGCAATGTGAGAACGCACACCTTCCACCAAGGACAAGCCTTTGTGCGCAGGGATGATGACGGAGGATGGAGATTCACCTGGGTGCCCAAGCAGGCTGAATAATGTGACTGCTCTGAGGGTCAGCTGTAGGGGATATTGGGGACAGATACTTCATCTTGTGCTTGAGACAGGTTCAGGCATCAAAAATGAGCCCTCCTGGCCTCTCTTAAATGCTACTTTGTTACCTACCAACTCCTCCTTCCCTGACAGATTTTCATAGGCATAAACTAGATTGCACTTGGACAATTACCTGTCCCAGGCCAGATATACAAACTGGATCCACTTCTGTTGTGCCTGTGTTGAGATACCTGCTTTTACTTGCTTCATTTTTTTCTGTCATCAGCTATTCCTTGTTAACTGGTAGTTTCCAGGCTGGAGTGCATTTTGGGAATACAGTTTGGAAATATCACCTCTCACAGATATCCACAGATGACAAAGTAGACATAGGTTGGAAGCTGAGGATCAGCAGTGTCTAAGTGGTTTGTTTCTCTCTTGGCTACACAGCTTGCCTTAGATTAAGGCAACCATGGGCATTTGTTAATGTGCTACACTTAGGCTGACCTACCTGCAGTCACATGGTGCTGTCATATTCTTTGATGATGCCTCTGTTGCCTGGAGGCTACTTAATTACAAGTGATTCAGCAAGTTCAGGGGATTAAGAGACTAATGTGTTTACTGCATTGTGTTTTAAAGGTATTTTGTTCTGTCAGATAAAAAGAGTTATAAAAGTTTGAGCCCTGGAGCAGTAACAGCATTGGAGATGCTGTAGAGTAACAACACTGCCATTACCCACCAAGGCCCTGGCCCAATGTATTAGTGGCAGAAATTTTCTCATCTCTGGGTAATGTTCACTCAAAGCACTTATTTTTTCTGCAAAGGATGCATCTCACTAGTCTTTTGATGGATTTTCTTCCATGTTTACCTGCCTGATGTTAAAAGCCCTTATAAAAGGGAGCCACTCCTGGCTTCATAAGCAATTTCTGTGGCTTCATTGGAGCTTTTTTTTTTTGCAACAGGAAGAGCTATGCTTGTGAAACTGAAGGTTTTCTTTCTACAGAACAACTTCTTGACCTCTTTGTCCTGATCTCTGAGAGCACAGAGAGATTTACCTGCAGTCAACATCAACCCAGAGTCAGGGCTCCTTCCTCCTCCTTGTAACCCCATGCTTGCTGTCGGAAATGTTTCTCCTGGTTTGGAGAGGCAGCATCAGTGGTTAGAGTGAGACTTTGTGAACCACAACCCTCAACACCAGCTCTTGCCTCTCTGTGTCTCTGCCTGAAGCCAAGACCACCAGCACACCTTGAGAATTCTTTAAAATCTGTGGAGAGAAGGTGCTCTGGCACTGCACAGGACTTTTAATAACACTGCTAATGATATGAAGTCAACTGACATGAAGTAAACTCACCAGTAGTGTTTTGTGTTACCTTTGTTTTCTGCTTTACAGCAGTTTGATGCATAAGTATTGGAAATAGACTGGTTTTGTTATTCTCGCTTTCAGAATGGTCCCAGTGACATTAAGGAAGTACTTAAGTAAAAATAACTATAATTGAGGATTTCCTACCAGTGGCCTATTTCCCTAGAGAAAACTGAATATTCCTTTATTTTTAGAGGATAAAAATAGCTCCTAAATAGCCTCGTGTGCCTTAGAATTGCAATATTTGGGATTCTCTGTCAGGAGCGGTAGTGATTTCCTGAAAGATTTCTAAATAAGCTCTATACTTCTAGGTAATTACTTTAAAGACAGTCATGGGGCAGACTTCCAGAATAGGCAATTTGAAAGCATTGATTGTAGGCATTATTGGACTAGATTTGGAGAAGAAAAACAAAACCAAAGAAACATCACACACAGCAAACGATGCAAGTACAAGTACTTGTTTGGAGTTTTATCGTAGTCAGTAAAAATGTGGTCAGCTGATGAAGACTAGTCAGACAAGACCACTGTTTCTCTAGTACTTTTCTGCCTTTCAGTGAAAGCAGAAGAAAAACAGTGTCCTACCAACAACTCATTTCTATTAATCTCCTCCTGCCCTACTATATAAGGTAGCATTGAAGAAAATACTCCTGTCACTGAAGTTTTTATTGGTGTATGTGGTAGTGTAAAAAATGCCTGACATTAACATTAATATGTGATGGGAAACCCTGGTATGTGTGGTGTGGGGGATGAACAGCATGCAGGGCACAGACACTGTGGCCAGAGGATTGCACACAAAGTAGCTACAAGATGCCACATCTTTTGAAGCAGCTGTAAAACATAATTAGAGAAATATCTATATTTTCTAACACTATTGAATGTTATTACTTAATGTATTTCAATGCTATGGAGTCAGCAGCAGTAATAAGTACATTTGTCCTGTAAGGAAATGTAAATCCTGTTGTTTTTTTCTGAAGTGAGAGAAAACCTTCCACCTGTTTGACATTTCCTTTCCACATTTTTATATCGCTGCATTTGAGAACTTTTCCCGCAGAGAGCAAGAACAAAGGTGTCAGATCTTTGGTACAATCTCCAAGTCGGGCTTCAGTAGGAGCGAACTGATGCTTGAACCTTTGCCAGCCTTTTGTAAAGGGCTGACTGGCCCATTGTCTTATAGCAAATAAGTTATAAATTTAAGTGGATAGCTCACTAACTAATTTACCTGAATGAATCCCTTTCTTTTTCTCTGAATTCCTGAATTTACTCAACATGAAGGTGCTGGGCCCTGTGGCAAGGATTTCTGTCTGAGCCTGGCTAACTGGAGTTCATTTGGGTAGAGGGCCCTGTGGTGCTGCTCCTGTCAGCTGACGGGTGCTCCTAACCTGCACGTGCAAACTTAAAATTCTGGTTTACACAACTGCTTGAGCGAAGGTCAAATAATGCTGCTGACAGCTCTAGTGGAGGGAGCACACTGGAAAGGAAACAGAAAAATCTCCAAAGCAAATAAGCAAGAGCAATTTATTTTTCCCCAACAGCATTATTTGAACTAGTATTCCCTGAGTTATCATGAAGAACAGTAAAAACAAGCTACTTTGTGTCTAACACCAATCTACAATGAGCAAGTCAGTCCCGATGTGAGGAATGAGACTCGTCTGTTTCTTTGTTTATCTGTAACACTCCTACCGAGTTCAGTGGTGCAATTCTCATTGAGGACAAGTACCAGTGACTGAACTGCTCCTTTAGATAAATTTTACCCCTACTGCCAAAAGAAAGCCTTTGCTCTGCATACCTCATTCCAAAGTGCCTGGTTCTTTTGAAAATCTTGCATTCATGCAGGTATAATAGATGTGGAAAATGAATAAGAGGTTGAAGACATGACAAGATTACTGTCGAATGGCGGGATATGGAGCATGGTTTGAGATGTTGATTTCATCTACTGTGTCCCCATGTCTACTTTGGGCCTGAAAGCAGTCAAGCTGCATTAATGTGGTGCAGCTTCCAGGTTGTTTGCTTTTACCTCTGAACAAGGCTCGTGACCGTAGTTACAGGCTGGGGATGCAGCAGCAAAACTGCTGCTAACTTGAAACTAGTGAGTCTGGATCTAGCTCCTCAGCGTGTGAGTGCACAGTGCAGATGTACCCTAGATTGAACTTGTAAGAATCAGCCATAGAAATGGAGTCTAACACACCATCTTATCCTTCATGAGACAAAATTCTGGAATGGTTTATTTGCCTTTAATTTTTTGTCTAGTTTGCATCACAGTTCTTCTGCCTGCAAAGACATGGGAAAGAAGGTCTTGCCTGTACAAAGCCTGGACTGGGCTTTGTGATGGGGGCTCAGTCCTGGTTTGTGCCCGATCCTGCCTGTTTGTCTTTTTGTAGCCATTTCCAGTAGGTGAAACAGCCAAAGCCACCCTGCTGCTCACAAAAAATGCAAGGTAAAGCCCAGGGAAGCCTGTGACACATTCCCATACCACAGAGGTAGCTAGAGATCAATAGGAATAAACACAAAAAGTGGAAACAAAATCCAGATCTTCACACAACCATCACAACTAGGTAGGCAGGAGCTAGAGTTGAAGAGTTCAAGCTTGGTACTGTACTTGTAACTTCTAAAACAAATCAGGTAGCTGGAATAAAGGAGCGGGAGGCAGAAGCTCTGGGTGTTGCCTCTGGTATTACACTTTGTTTCTGTGCTTTAGTTTCTATGGAATCCCCCATGGACCAGTTCATGGCAATTTCACAAGAAAACACAATTCTTGCTGCTGCAAACTCTGTGAAAAGTTCCCTCTTGCCAAGGATCAGTACCAGGCACACACACCTCTGGGATGGGGAAGTATGATTTGTATGGCCCAGGGGCCCTGGGAGGTTCTATGGGCAGTGGCGAACTTCATTGTCTGTAAATATCCATTTTGTATTAACATACATTTTATTTTTTTATTTGAAGTTTGTTTACTTTGTTATGTGAATGTAATATGTGCAGCTGCACACTTTAAAACAATCCATATTTTTAGAAAATATGCTAATAGAAGTGGAAGATAATTTAACACTTAACATGTTGAAGTTCATGATTTGTGATTGAAAAAGGCCATGATTATATGTAAATGTCAATTTTACCAGTGTCACTAAGTTATGTCTAATAAAACTTAAAGTCTAATTCATGCAATCCTTTCCACCTACTTCAGCATCTAATAAACAATGCAGCTGTTTCTTATACTGCACAGCACCACACCTGGCACCACCACACATCTCCAGAGACTGAAAAGCACCTTTATTCCCTGCAAGCACCAGCGTCCACACAAGGAGATGCAATTTTTGATCATAATATAACAGATGTAAAGATGCGTATTGTGATTTTCTTCTGTTGTTTTTGCAGTTCTCTTAGTTAATAGACTTGCACCTTCTTTCTTAGGCAGCTGAGCATCCTGATCCAGGGCAACCTGATTCAACATAGTACTTTGAGTACTCCTGGTTTTGGCCCTGAAATAATGAACTGTAAAATGGCACTGAGGTGTCATGTAAAGAGAGTTGAGATGAGAGAGAAAAACATGAGTAAGGAATTAAAACCTCTGTTCAGTCAGCTATACTTGACCACAAGAGTAAAGCTGCATTACTTATTAACTTTCCTTTCTGATCATGGGCAGGTTTATTAGTAACCATGCACCAGCTGGGAGCAGAGAGATCTATTTTTCATTGGAATGTGAGTTTATTGGTTATGAAAAGATACAAAGTGAGCCCTCCTTAATCTCTTTTGGCCTCCTTTAGAAGCCACAATAAGTCTGTTAGATGATTCATAAATACTATGGTTCATTGCCAGGTAGCTGACATCCTATCATAAGAGAGAGCAATCTATAAATAATTTGTGGAATGAGCTGTGATTCACCTAAAATGCCATCTCTCCAGTCATTCCTCTGCTTCATTAGTTTTGCATCATAGAATTATTTCAAGGCTAAATATTTACATGCAGTGCAGCCCAAGGAAATCAGTATAATAATGGTGAACAAGCAACAGATTCTAAAAATCGGTAGGAGCATGAAAATCTGGGAGATCTGAGCTCCCTGTTTTCCTTGATTTATTCAAAAAATCCCACTCACAAATTGCAGCTGTGATACTGGCATTTTTAGCTGAAACTCCCAACAACCGCATCAGAAGCTATTATTAGAAAAAGAACACTCTAAATATTCATTTACTAATCAATGTTTGCATGTATAACATCTTCCAACACCACATTATTCCCTGTTAATCGTGACAGAACATGGGGTCAGGAATTGGGAGGCCTATGACACTTTCAGGGACACAAAATATGTCATTAGATAAGGTAGGATGCAGGCCAGGAATCCCAGCCTCCAGCTGTGCAGAATTAAGGCCTAACAGCACCCACATATGCAGTCAACATCCCAGATGTGCCACCAAAGCCCCAGCTGTGCAGATAACAGCAGCCAGGCACCTGACACGCTGGCGGTGCAGTTGCACACCCAGATGTGCAAGTGCGGGCTGTTAGTTGCTACTTGTGTGGCTGAGGCCCCAAACTTTCACAGCTGTGGGCTTTCCGCGGGGGGTGTTTCATCCCAGGGCTGAGCGGCTCCGGTGCCACTGAGCGCGGCCGGACCCACCGGGCGCCCGGACCCCGCCGGTCCCGCCAGCAGCCCCGGCCCGCGGTGGCTCTGGCCAAGGTGCTGAAACGGCCGCACCGCTCCCGCGGCCGCTGTGCCCGGCCCGGTGGGCGCGGAGGTGCGAGAGCATCGGGACAAGCGAGAAATCGCTCCTCGCCGGAGACACACCGCAGGATCAGACCCGAACACTGTGCAATCCACACGAGGCGAGGTGGGGGGGACACCCTTGCCTGGTTACTAGTGCTCAGAGGACCCATGGTGGGCTTTGGTTAGAAGAATGACCTTTCTTTAATCTCGTGGTAATGTCTGCCTGATGACATCACTGCAGTTAAGGGACCAGGGAGAAATATTGTGTACACAGGGCTGCATCCTTGGTAAACATAACTGACACAGTTAACAGGTACAAACATTGCTGGGCTTCTCTGCTGCTCCTCCTCTCTCCTCTCGTTCCAGAAACTGCATGGATGGCCAAATACCCTACTACATATACCACTGAATATAGAGAAAGTGTCAACTGGAAAGATTCTCTTACCAGTGTTATCAATAGCAATTTATCCCAGATACAGAAGGAACACATTATCAACTGCCTCCTAGCTAGGACAGAGAAACCAAGAAACCCCTACAATATTTGAAAAGTAACATCCTTTGTAATCTTTGAAGCATTGCATGTTTTTATTGAGTATCAGGCTCCATATATTAAGCTTGATACTACAGAAACATTTGTTACTAGGGAATGTAAATCATCCTTACTCTATGTTACAGGATTATGTAAAAAATCCAGGAAGCAAGATAGGTTCCATTATGTTGGAAATTGTATTCAAAAATATTTACTGCCCTGTAGTGAGGTCTATTCTCATTTCCACTGACTAGAATCACAAATATAAGTGAAACATATAAAGTGTTTCTCTGCTCATTGCAGCATTTACTCTGGAGTTACAGGACAGAGAGCTGATAAAATTAATTTCTTAATCAAGAGATAGAAAATAACTACCTTGCTGCTGATCTCCTATTCTTTGCCTGTTTAGTCTCATTTGAAATCCAGCAGCACAAAATCTTGTACTTGTAGGCAGATTTGGGTTTGGGGTTTTAAGAAAAGTTGAACATCTCTTTTGGTTATAAACCCACATAATTCCAAGACACAAGTAACTCCTCTTTCTAAGAAATACACACTCCTGGCCAGGCCTAGGCAAAATCCTGCCCTGACAATAGTGAAACCCAGGTCAGCTCAGTTACGACCTCTGAATATTACTTTTTTAAAAAGAATTCAGCTCAGCAGTATTCACGCTCAGTTATTACTGTTGCACCTATTTGAATTCCAGTTACCTCACTCAGACAGTTAAACAGAATATGTAGGGATGACAGGATCCCTTCTTGACTGAGGAAACAGGGCTAATTCTGATTACCTACAGGCCATGAAATATTTAATGATTCCTTTCTGCAAGTGAATGGACAAGTCCTGATTTAATACTGGTAGGTATTGTTTAAACCTGACAGCTTCAGTTTCCTTCAAAGATTGATGTTTAGCCTGGTATTTTTTCTTTCTTTCTCATCTGAAGCAATCACCAGTGCTGCTGTGTGAAGGATGCCATGTTCCTCTATAAAAATTGCTTTATTTCACAAAAGTATTTTGTTAAAAAAAAAAGGCTCATTTTTGCAATCTGTAAAAATTGAACTAACCCACTGAAATCAGCATGAGTTAGTACTACCCCTGAGAACAAAATGGAGCTGAAAGAGCTTCAAGTTTCTTCTTACTACAATACCTTTATCAGAATGAAATATCATTACCTCAATGGCCCTGTGGCCATTTCAGAGGTATATAAGCATTTGCTACCTATCTGTTAGCCATTCAATTACTCAGATCTTGATACTGTGTAAATATTTAACTACAAAAGAGAATATAAATCAAGGAAAGTGATTCTGTTTCATTCCACTGGTGGCAGTAAATCACAGGCTATTCAGACTACTGGGCTACACCCGAAGAACTGACTGAGCTGTGAACACAGGCAGACATTATCTAAAATTTCCTGTAAAGTCAGTCCTAATTCAATTCAGAATTCACAAGGGGGGGAATTGGTAGCATATCACAACTCCAGAAACCAGGAGCACTTACTACATCAGCCAGAAAGGGAGAAGATACTATTACCCAACTTTTGGACTGGTTCTCCAGCAGATGTGACCAGAACACAAAAAGAAAAGCTGGGAGAGCAGGTGCAATTGAGTGAGCCCATGGATGCTAATGACACAGGGAGGAGAGAAAAGGAGTGACCAGTGAATTCTGGTCTCATTCAGCTTCTGGAATAGGCAACCAGATCAGTCTGAGTATAACTGGAGACAGCAGCATGATGGGACATGACCAGTCAGCCCTTGTGATCCAAGTTTGTGTGCTCCGTGCTATAACAAAGGTCCAGGAGCTGCCACAGGAGTAGCCATTCCACATGCTGCTACTCCAGAGATGCAAGACTGTGTTCCTCATCACAACAGGGACATGAGTTTTGTTGCATCTTATTCCCTAAATGCACCGCATATTGAAAGCTGAAGTCTCCAAGGACATGGCTTTTTCTATAACAACTGCAAATGAATGGGCTTTACCAAATACTCAGCTTTACCAACAGTCACCAGGGACTGAGTCACTGTCACCATTCTCCAGTGAGCTGCCACTGCAATTCCCTCTCTTTGGCTGACGTATAATCTTGGTGCCAGCCCTCGGGCCAGGATGATGTGCCACACTTCCCCAGTTCTAAGAGACAGCTAATACTGCTGCTGGCTGGTGTTCTCTGTCAGGACTTGTTTATTCTCACATCCTTATTTCTGCCTGTGCCATCCTCTGCCATCAAAACACTTCAGCCAGAAGAGTTGGTGTCACTCCAGTAGCTCACGGAGCCCTGCTGCATTCTCAAAAGGGACACCAAGGAGCCAATAAACCAGCCATCTTCAGAAAACAAAGTAGGAGTGGGATACTCCTACTGTAAAAGGTGTGTCCAGCCCTACCAACAACATATCATTGCCCTGGGAAACCTCACTCCAGGCCTCTGCTTGCCCTTTGCTTTGGAATGGGCATTTTAGCAGAGAGGAAATCAAGGCTTGCTCATAAAAAAAATAAAACATTCCATCATTTTGTGGTTTGGGGTTCATCCTGCTTGCAGGAGACTTTGTGTCGTCAGTGCCACCTGGTGGGCCCCAACTCTGCAGACCCTGCTCCCCTGGGGAGGAAGAAGAGGGTGCAGCCAGAGGACCTGGAACAGTCAAAATCTTCCGCAAGAAAGCACAACTGCAGAGAAGGCAGGCATAACCCCCCCACTTTTCTCAAAACCTTTTCCAAGCTGCTCACTTGGGGCTGCTGACAGTGGAAGTTAATCTGTCTCCACACAGGCTGATTAGAAAGAAAATTCCTTTTGCCTGCCCTCCTTTTCCACTTGGCCCACATGCAGGTACAAGTTTAGCAAGTGTCTGCAAGCCCCAGTGCATACAAACAAGCCTTGTGCAGCATTATATTTTGGTTTTCTCTACCCCCCTTATGGCCTCCTCTGGCTAAAGTCAAAGAAACACTGAAGCATCCAAGTAAATCAGCCTATTGCATGTTCTCAGCAGCTTAAAATGCTGTCCTCGGTGCCAAAAAAATGACAATTTGCTGCAGAACCAGGCTTGCAGGATAGTTTTATTGAAGCTATTTCTTTTTGCCTTGCATTCTTGAAAAGCATTGTTGGCAGTGGAACATGTCTCCAGACTCTCAAGTCCAGTGCACTGTACTGAGCACACAGAGGTATATGCAATGCTCTGACAGAGTGCAGAGGGTGTCCCAGCAAGAATCTGCTCCATGAGCACTTGCGTCCTACCACGGCCATCATAAGACAGGTCAAATTAATTGTGCCATAACTGACAGCTGCTAAATAAAACGCTGTCAGAAGACAGTAGCCCAAATGTGCCTGTGTGTTAGCCACCCTGAGGGACAGGGCTGACCACCGTTAACCACCTTGAGCAGAAGAACTTCAGGGCTGAGTGAGTCACAGCAGCCAGAGCTCTGGGCTGACAGCAGTGACAGCCTTCTCGTGTGGCTCGAGCGGACAGGAGAGGTGGACAGAGATGCTGGGGTTGGCTGTGGGCTGGTTGGGGCAGGAGGAGCTCTTAGGATGGCACAGCTGCTCTTTAGCAAAAATGCAGGTGATTTATTAATAAAGAAGCAAACCTGGCATCTCCAACAGCCATGCTCTGCAACACCACACAGTCCTCTGTCCCGCATCTGAGCAGTTAAAACCTTCACAACTATTTCTGTCACTAGAAAAGCTCAGGCTGTCCATGACTAACCGCAGAACTTCACCCTGTTCTCCTCTTCCACAGCAATATGTACACATTCAGGAACAGGGAGGAGAGACACAGAGCCCCAAAGACAAAAGGATGGCAAGAAAAGTGAGTTGTACAGTGATAAAAACAAACATTTACCATAATCATTATTTGTAATATATTACTTGAACAGGTCAAAGGCCTCCTGTTAAAAGCAAAAAGCAGGGGATGAACATCAGCTCAAAGGAAGGAATTAACTGGGAAGTTGTTCAGTAATAGTTCAGAAACACCTGCTTTACAACAGTTTGGGGAAGTTTTAGAAGGACAAAACAGAAATAAAAGCATAACCTTGTTCTGGCAGTTGCTTGAGTCCAAGTCCGGAGAGCTAACAGGTTCAAAAGGAAGCAGCAGTCAAAGCTGGAGTAAAGGGAAGCAATATTTGTGTGTATATTTTATTGTTTTAATTTTCAGCCCACTCTGAAATTGGCAGTTCATTTCAGCATGGATGCACTCAGCAGTTTGTGACACACTGTGCTGTTTTGCTCTGCCAGCTGTGTTGTGCCTGCCAACATTTGTTGAGAAATAACAGGAGGTCACACATGGTGTCAAAAAAAAAAATACCCCTGGCACAGCACATAGAAAAAGGCATTGTATTAGTGGCAATGAATTCAGACCTACTGATGGTGGAATTAATGAAATCTTTGGCTGGCACTTTCTTTGCATCCCAACAGAGGCTACAACAAACAAAGCAAACCTACTGGCCACTAGCCCATAGGATCGACAAACCATGCTTGTCCAAGGCAGCTGGAAGCCTGTTGCCTTCCCTGTAAGGCCCTTAAGTGGAGAGGGGAATTGCAGTGCTTACCCAAGACTCTGACTCTAAGGCAACAGGAAACCTAGGAGGTAAGTAATGTTCATAGAGGAAAAAGGGCAATGAATGGTGAGGAACACTTGATTATTTTTCTTTGGCTTTCTTGATTTCTTAAGCTCTTTCTGATCTAGCTACAAGGGAGGAACATCTTTCTCTTTAGTTCTTATATGCCCTGAAGCTAAAGCCTATTTCTTGAGAACCAACATTCACTCAGTCTTCTTTCCACTCCTGAGTGGTTACCAGTGTCATTTAGGAAACCCTCAGAGGTATTTTTGCTGGCCTTTGTCTTTCCATTATGTTAAGCAGAGACAACTAAGGACAAATATATATTTCTAGATAAGGACAAAACTCCTCACAATAAAAGCAAACACTATAGCAAGGATTGAGGTAGGTGATGTCCATCCTTGGAGATAGAAGGCAGCTGAATAAGGCCTTGAGCAACTTGATTCAACTTTGAAGTTATGCCTGCTTTTGGCTAGAAGCTTGACCAGAAAACCTCTGTAGGAGGTTCTGCCTCAGATTTTCAATATTTCAGTGATTCTAAACCATACTTGACCAGCCACCTCCATGTACTATCTACCTGCCATGGACTAGCCATCATTAGCTAGAGCATGATTTATCACTTTTCTTTTCCCCCTAAAATATAGGGTTATGGACTTTTAACCTCACCCTTTCTTCCTTCTGTATGAACAGATCCGGGGGTGGGATCCAGAAATTGCAGATTTCCGCACTAACCTTTCCCTATGGCATCTAAAAGGACAGCCATTTGTGGTGGTTTTTATATTAGCCACAGCTGTGTGTTCATTCCCTTTCAAAAGGATAATTCAACCCCTATTGTTGTTTAAAATATAACTGGATGCACCAAGTCAGACACATGCCAGGGTCAAATCTTGTAGGAGAAATACCCAGAGATCAAAAAGACTCAATTAATTCCTTTCTCCTAGGACATTTTAGTGCAATTCTTTCATGTTTAATGTTTAATATGAGTAGAATAATGGTTTGTCTCTTGCTCTCCATCATTAACACAGATCAGAGGCACCAGCTGCTTAGATTCCACTTAATACTTCCTAGTTGGTCATCCAACCAATAGGTCCAGGCTGGTAAAAGCCTGCACCAGTGGAAGCATCTCCTCTCACACTTTTTCTAACAGGCCACTAGCTAAGCAGAGACACAAGCTCCTCTTGATATTGTGTTATGGTTCAGAGTCCCAGGGCAGGATTTTGTTCTCTTCTGGGCAGTGGTCGTCCCAGCGTAAAAAGTTTGTATAAAGAATCTATATTGCAGCAGCTTTTACAACAACATGGGATGTCATTATGCGCAGACCACATACTGGGTTTTTGCTCTGGAGCAGAAGTCCCCTCAGGATGTTATGCCTATGCAAAGTAAGCTAAGTCCATCATGATTTTAAACCATTGCATTTCAGAGGAGAAATTCCAAGTGAAATCCTAAGGAGAGAAACAGCTCAGCACTGGGGCTCAGCTGCATGGCCACAAGCACCACTTTGAACACAAGCATCCATCCTTCCCAGAGCTGCAGACTTGAGGAGATGGTGCTCAGATTACTGCAGCAGCAGAGGCAGTAAGTTTTCCTTAGCAGGGAATGTAATGAGAGTGAGACAAGTCACAACCAGCATTTCTCACACCATCTTTCATTCATTACAGTAATAGCATCAAGCTGTTATTAATACTGGCAAATAACAATATTCCCATCAGTCACTCCTACCCTCACACTCCCTCATAGCTACATGACCAGAGCAAGAGCTGGAAGACCAACTCCAGCTTTTTACTCAGAAATGGAGAATGGTCTTCAGGCTGACTAAAAGCAGTTTTACGTCCTAACTTGAAATCTGATTTTTTTAAAAAAATCAGCTGTAAGAGATTCCTGTGCTACTCTACTGTACTTCATTCCTTATATCAACCAGAGAAGTCTGATAATAATCTTTACAAATACAGCTTGACTGATTCTCCCTAAAGCAAGATGAAAACTGGTAATTCCATTTTGTTGAGCACTGACTTTATAGCCTCTGTTTTCATTTTGAAAAAGCACTGGACAAGGAAAATAAATAAGTTTTATATCAAAGACTTTGAAGTAGAACATATTTGAGATTAATTTCCTACCTGAAGCAGAAATCTCAAAATCAGTAGTTTTTCTTGAAGTATTTTCATTTTTGAGAACTGCATTTTCTGATGGAAGACAGTTCTGCTGAAATGTTTGTAGAACACTTTAAGCTTTGAAGTCCAAGATGGAACAGGGAAAGCAGTACCATCAATTGCAAACTCACTTACATGGGAGATCAAGCTGCCCACAGAGGCCCTGGAGGAATTGGTTTTGCACCAAAACTAACCTTTAGCTAAACAAGAAGGTAGACAGGGTGATATATTGATGTTCAGCTGTTCCTTTATGCTCATAACCAGGTTGCAGCAGGGAATCATTACTGATCACCTCTAAGCAGTGCAGTTGTCTATGACTGGCAGATGAAGAAGGATTTGCCAGATAATACCAACAATCTGGTCTTGGGGTTGCAACAGCTTTCTGAATGTGGAGGAGGCAACCCAAATGCGTGCTGATAAAGCCAACAAACTTGGGACCAAGGTCCTTTGCTTTTTTTACCTCTGATGCCAAGGAGAGGAGCGTGCCTGGGTCTGCACAGAGTGTTCCTGCTGAACAATGTCAGACACACGCCAGTTTGGAGGTCTGCCAGTCTAGGGCCACCTCAGTGAACTCATACTGCGAGGCAGAAGGAACACACAAAGACCAGACCTAGGTTATCACAGTCTTCCCGGAGAAGGCCAAAGCAACCATTTGTCATCATTATGTTCATTCTCTATTCTTATTTCTGTGCTCCCTAGAAAATAAAGTCATGCTTACCAAGAAATAAAAGGAGGAAAAGAACAGCTTGAATACCTGAGACTGGCTAAACTGATGGAGAAGATGATGAATAACCAGCATGGCTAGCATAACTCCTATTCTTCCTTTAAGAATGCTGTACAACCTACTACTTAAAATATCAGAGCCTTGATTTATTACTTGACATGGTGTAAAAAGGTTTTGATTGCTTGGCATCTCTCTTCTGTAAAAGAAAAATTGAAGAGAGCATCCACCCATGATGCTTCTCTGTGCATGTTGACAGACATTCACTGTTGCAGATTCAACTTTAAGCAGCCCAGCAGTGCCAACAAGTACACTGCTAGACTGAGACTAATGTCAAACTGTAGTGTCTATGCCTACTGCCAAAACACATTTTGCACATGAAAAGCTGGAATGAGCTACATAAGCAGTAAATAAGCAGAAACTAGAGAAAACCAGGCAAAAAACAGTGAAAAGATGAGGAGGAAGAACCAATATTTTACCTTTCTACAGTATTTTCCTATCGAAGAACATTCGCATGCCGCATTCTGCACTTGTCTCTGGTTTTGCTTACTTCTCTTTAGCAGGTGAATTCCCTGATCAGATTTGCCTCATCATTGTGAGAAAGGAAAGTAAGAGCCCACTGGCACACAGCCTATAGCTAAAATGTGTCAATAAGGTCAAAGAACAGGAACAATCCTTGTCTGTGCAGAAGGACACAGGATCTGGAACACACATATGCCCCTGATTTTACATTCTTATCCAACTGTTACCTACAATCCCACCACAGAGCTCCATGGTGCCCAGGGACAGGTGGGGTGATGGTTATCCTTGCCCCTGATACACAGGGCCCAGGTGTTGCAGCAAACGTTCAGCTTCTGCTCTGCATCCACCATCCTGCTGGCTGAGCCCTCACCACCATGAATGATTTTTTGTTACCTCTGCAGTTCTGGTCCTGTAATCTTAGCACGCACTAAGCAATCACCGAGGGAAACAATAATTCCAAAAAATCAGGGTTCAATATGTAGTGCCACAGGAAAACGATCACATTCATGCTGCATCCTGCCCCATGTCACTGCAGTCAGACCCACATGAGCATGAATCAAAATGTCAGAATATGTCCTACGAAAGAAACAAACCAACTTGGGCTATTTAACCAAAGTTTTCCCTCTGGGGACATGGCCTCTGCAGACTGTCCCTGACAAAAGCTGATTCACAAGCCCTGGCAAATGACAAGAGCAAGCAGAGAAAGTGATGCAGAATCACAGAATGCACCCAGATACTTCCATGTATGCAGTCCCATAAAATGACAGAGTTGTGATCATCAGCCCATAGAAGAAGAGGATGGCAGTGCCAGGTTAATGCAAAACCAATGAAAGACAAACAGAGTGGGCAAGGGGCACTTGTGGAGGCATGTACATTAATTGTCTTACCTTGGATCTGAACATTTACGCTAGCAGCCTTTGATTTGCTGCTTCCTTGTTGACACTAGGTTTGGCTGAGTTGTTAAAGAACAGATGATACTGGAGATTCTTCATTATAACAGCTGAAATGAGTACAAACAAGGAAGCTAAAATAAATCACTGGCACACAAATTGCCATCACTATGCACAACATACACCACAGACTCATACTCCCTACAGGGAGAGCCTCAAATACTATCCTCCCCCAAAAAAAAGATGCAGAGTAGCAGGTCCAGGAGTTACAGTCAGCTTGTGTAGGTAAGGAAGAATCAAAGAACAGCTTCAGCAAGACCATGAAATGGTTGATAATGAGCCCCTTATCTCAGGAGACATCACCTGAGGAAATCAGCATGGGTTAGGTAACAAAGCAAACTTCTCAGCCTGGCTCTGACACTAACTTCTGACCTCTCCTTGGTGGCTTTGCTTCTACTGTCTGATCTCTTCAGTGTTCAGGCTGTCTCCTGCTGTTCATTTTCCTACTGGAAACAGATCTTAAATTCTGGGAATCAGCAAAGGAAACTCTGCAAAAATTCCAAATGCTTTATTTTTATTATCTTTGCTTCCTATTTGAGGGGGAAGTTTGAAAGCACTAATAGTTCACTTAGGTCAGAGGAACTGCTCATTTTTAAGTTTCTGCCCATGAGTAAACCCATATGGCATATTTATGCATAGGATAGATGCTGTTTGCAGTCAAGCACAAATACTAAAGGAGGCAAGAGATTTCCTCTTCTGTCACTGTGATTATGCCTCTGTCAACTCCACTGTGCTACTCCTGATGTATATTAGGATTCGGTGTGATAAAAACAGTAGCAAGAGCTTATTTGGAAACAGTTTTGAAGATTTCCAGAAGTTTCCCATCCTGAGTCAAGTATCAGAGGCTTTCCAGAGGTGAGAGTAAAAACAAAAGAAATGCAGCACTAAGTGATCTGGGGGTTACATCCAGTGATGGAATCAGAGCTGCCACACAGGGAACAACCCTCATGTCCCTGGGGCAGGTGAGCAATCAGTCTCCCATGCATACAGCTCCTAAAGGGTGACCACACAGCCCTGTCTTCAGTTGTGCTGAAGAACCTGTGACAATGAACCTTGTGTTAAAATTGCTACATTCCTACTAAATGTGAGAAACTTAAAAATCAAAAATTTCTAACAATTTCCCCCTGCTCCATTAAAAACTCCCAGTAAACATTGGGGAAACCAGCCAGCTCAAGCCCTGAGGCAGTACCCAGTGCTCAGGTGAAGCCTCACCCGCCAGGCCTTCCTAAGGTCCTTAAAATTCAGCTGCTGAACATTTCCTTGCTTTTCAGCCACCATACAGTCCATAGAAATCAGCTATGAAAAAGCAATTATAGGACAATTGATTTTAAGCTGCCACCTACATTCCCTACTGCTGGAACTCCTCAAACACAGCCCACTGGCAGCACACCTGTGTAGAGGTGAAACTGCATTTTTTTTTTAATTATAAAAAAAAAAATCTGTCTGAAGGCTTTAACATATAAACTGCGATAAGCTTGAAGCATCACTGTACAATACTTGGTAAAGAAATAAAGTTAACTATAAAGTTTAAAACCTCATTTCTCATTGCCATCTTCTGGCCAGAATAGTGTAGTGTATTTTCTTACTAAAGCTGCAATACAGGGCACAGAGATGCAAGATAGGTCATAAGTGCAACTCTAGTTTGGCTGCTGTGCTGTGCTGGTGTGAAGGAAAGGTATGAAAGCAGCTATTTGGGATTCCAACTGTAACAGATGCTCAAAAAGTGTTTTTGTGAAAGATAACAGATTTGAAGAAATGTGAAAGCAAAGCTCACTGAAACCTTGCTCTTAAATGGCATTTACACTCCAAGGTCTTTCCTCTACTTTAGTTACACTAAAATGGTTATCAGTTAAAACTGTTATCGGTCATTTCAGCACTTTCATCACGCTTAAAGGAAAAATAGCCTTTAAAAATCACTCTGTAGTTGGAGTCCGATCTCTTCCAGGCCAGTATCCTCAAGAAAATTTTAATCTTTGGGGCCAAGCTAATACATACTGAAAAATCTGTGTTTAAAATCAAAATCAATACAATACTTGCATTACCATACGATATATTTCTGATCCAGATGCAAAATAGGCATGCCATATATGCACTGCACAGCTTGTGGTGATCTGACTGTATCTATTGCCTCAGTGTTCAGAGTTGCAGCCATGGTCAGCCTGGAAAGTTGTATTTATGCACCAAATAGGCACAGACAGGAGAACTTGTGTTCACTGTCAATCTGACCCTGACAGCTGGATGAGAAGTGACTCTCCATTTCCTTGGTCCTTTCTGTTTTGAGAGCCATCTGCACAAAGGCTTCTTTGCCTAAGCTGAGAACAATTTTCCCTGCATCATTCTGGAAGATCACTGCTCAAAACCAACTTTCTCACTATTTTGCCATCTTGAACACAGTATCCCAAGCAGCTTCACCTGCATCTTATTTAAACACACACAAAAATTCCTCCAGATTTTCAGAAAATGAGTCAGTTCACAGAGTTTTTGCCCAGCTCTCCCTGCAGACTGGTGGACAAAGGAGAAGTCTGGATGGCCCATGCTTGCTTAGACCCTTGTTGGGGAGCACCTGCCCTGTGGCTGTGAGTCACACCACAATGGGGAAGCAGTTGAATATTTACACATCACACCTCTTGAACCTATGGTAATTTAGACAACTTTTGGCCAGTCCCCAAGATCTGCTCTCTTTAGCCTTTGGTTAAACAAGCTGGAGGGTTTAACTGTGAATTTAAAACAGAACAACAAGAAAAGAGCAACGAACACAAATAAGTTTAACCAAAGAGAATAAAATATCATAGAGTAAAGGAGGAAAACCACAATCATCATAGCAATGGGTATTTGCAATAACCGAGTTCACTAATCCTCTTGCAAAAATACACCTGAGTCAAGGAGGAACACAGTGCCAGAGCTGCTCCAGGTGCCCTGGGATGGTCTGTAATTCCTCCCCAGAGCAGCACAACATGGGCATTTTGCTCATGCTGTCCTAGACACTCTCCACATGCTGCCCCATTTGCCCTGTGCTCTCTAGAGATGGTTCAAAAAGAGTCCTTCCTCTGAAGCACCACCACATGCAGTCAGCGAGGGGGCTGTTCACATAGGTCTTCTCCAGCCCCTGGGTTATTCATCATGTGTTATGGTGTCAGTGCTGATAGTCCCTCACAGTCTCAGCCTGGCTGCTCTTTTCCTAGTTCTGTTGGTAATCTCAACTGCAGAATGTTTCTCTTCACCTCTTGTTTGCAATAGCATCAGCATGTAACTCAGTTAAAACCAGGATTACAAGGTCTTTTACCGTGACATATTTTCAAAGACTCATCTGTTTTCTGAGCAATATCTATTTGCATATTCCTGCTTTACAAGCAAGCAGCTCATAAACCCCTACTCCCTTTGGATCATCTCAATTGTGTAAACTGTTTAGTAGACAGAGTTGGATTATCCAAATATATAGTTATATCTGTTTATAGATGCTATGTATTTCACCCAACAACTATTTCAGAATACTGTTAGGGTGCTGAAGTCAGGTTACAGCCACAATGAGAACAGGCTTGTCTCTGTATATGTTTATATAGACATGAATCTTCAGTTAAACTTCTTTTTACCCACTACTGGCCCTACTTTTCTGGATAAATGTTGATATCCAAGTCCCACAAAACAATACTTGTGATGAGATCCATGCTGTTAGAACTCACTTCTTCAGAGGGTGGAAATAAGCAGCAGTCCCTTCACAATATCTCAAGAAAAGGCTGTGTCCAGATTTGATTGAAAGCAACACCACCTTCCAAGTGGATCAGATCTGTTATGACTGATGCCATAGTTTAAGTCTCAGAGCCAGTGCTACTGGTTAAAGCATTCAAGGCACATCTTGGTCACCACTGTAATATGCTTTTACACCTGGCAAAAGCTGGGTTTGTTTTGTTTTTCCCCCCTTCCAAATTAAAAATCTTAGACCTTGGATCCCTTGCACTAGAGAGAAGGAACAGAACGTATCACCTGCATGCTCCTTTTGTGAGCTGTACAGCCCACTGAGCCTGAAAGCTAAGAAATACTGTTAAGAAACGTGTCTGAAGAGAGCAAGTAGCAGCGAGAGACTCAGACAAGAGTTATTCTGGCTTCTTTCTACTTATTCCCTGAGCAAGTGAAATACATTTTTGTGTTCAACTCCGCCGTGGTAAGCCAGTTAATGGATCACTCACAATGAACACATAATTAGCGACACTTAATAAAGGGGAATTGTCTTACATAACAGCATACACAGGAGGATATCTTGCCAGGAGACTGCTTATGAAACACCACTTATTTGCACTATAACTATCTGTTACTTCCATTCTGTTTGCAGGTTTAGGCTCCACTGCGTAGGTTGTGTACAAAAATACTGTAACACCAACTTTGAAGCATTTGATAAATAGGTCTGAAATTTTTGGATCTGTCCCACTAGTAACATTTTGCATCATTGGGTGCTATTGCACATGCAAGGTGAAGAACAACATATAGAACCAAAGAGCTGTGCCTTACAGACAGGGGTGGGTTGCCAGCAAAATCACAGCACAAAACAGAGCAAGTTCAGGTGCTTGAGATGAATCCAGTGAAACAGATTTGAGGAAGTCCAGGAGGTTCCTCTGAATTTATGCAAATAAGCAACATTCACAGGGAGGAAAGTAATCGCACGAAACAGTTTAGGGTTTTCACCTCAGCAGCAGCCTGACCCTGATCTCTGCAGGTTGCAGTTGCAGAGCATTTTTACACTGAGGCCGTCAAGCACACAATTCATGGACTGTGCATAGGCCACTGGCCTTG
Organism: Streptopelia decaocto; assembly: GCF_964273445.1. Taxonomy (NCBI): domain Eukaryota; kingdom Metazoa; phylum Chordata; class Aves; order Columbiformes; family Columbidae; genus Streptopelia; species Streptopelia decaocto. The sequence goes on along the minus strand of NC_138660.1, from coordinate 7,218,712 downwards.
TGCAGGTAGCCTGTATTAAGTACCTATAGGCTGCACAATTTTGGTTTTCAGGTAGTAAAAATGTTCAAGCAAAAATCAATAATTGGGCAGGGAGTTGGGAGAGAAAAAAACAGAAATCAGAGGAAGAGGAAACAGGAGGAAATCAGGAAAGGAAGAGAGGTAAGGCAACAGCTCATTAAAAAGTGGTTTCCCCTACCAAGCAACTTGTTCAGACACTGCAGATTTAGCTATTAGGCTGTTTGATGCTGAATCAAAGACTGCAATCCCACAGGATGTCTGTGCAAGCACTGCCTGAAGGAGCACGCTAAAGACTGCTATGATCCCCACACATGAACTGTTACCAAAGCCAACAGGACACACTAAACTCCAAAATTCATCCCTCTCCCTTGAGGACTGCAGTCCTCAGCCTTGTTCACTGATCCCAGACCATTTTAGCTAGCTTATCCTGAGCACTCAGACATGAGGGTTCAGATTTGAGTCAAGCAGCATAAGAAACGCATGGAGTACTGCAGCTGAGGCAAGGGAGATGCTGGCACAGCAGCTTCTACTTTTTGTAAAGCAAAAACTCTGGTTCTGTCTCAAAACACAACAGGCTGGTTCACAGGAATTTCCCCATGAAATAACTCATCTAAATAATATGAAAGAACAGACTTAAACAAAAACCAGTTTTTCAAAATCCACAGATCTTCCAAGAACTAGAAACTTGGCCAGCATGTCCTGCAACCCACTGTTTTCTGTTCCTACTCCGTCACTGTAATTTTTCCTACTGGAATTAATGCAAATGCTAAAACCTTATTCAAATAAGATACAAAGTCTGATTCTGCTGGGATTTCTGAAGAAAGGCTTGTGTGGGCTGGTTTAGAAGTGTCATAGGTAGGTTTTGGACTCAGAACTCCTTAGAGCATTAATTGCTCAGGCACAGCTCCTAATACTGACAGGCTATGATCAACACCATAAGAGTTTCTCTTTCCTGTAACACAGGAGTTGCTCTTTTATCAGAGGAAGTTCTTGACTCCTATACTTCTGATTGAGACCGACAGCAAAAGCTTAAACATACATGTACGTGTACACATATACACACACACATATAGTATGTGGTCCCTACTGGTGGCCTTGCCCTGTATAAATTCACTGAATATGGGAGTCCTTAAATGATTTTCTGGGGGGTTGTGGTTTGCTTCAAATTCAGCAGCTCCCTTCATCCTTCCAGCACTAGTCATGAAAACAGATTCCTCAGACCCACAAAATATATATTTTTCAAACCTAGCCTTTACCTGGCTAGGTTGAAAAATATTAGTGATAACAATGAAGAGAAAAAGCTCCTCCTGAACTAACAATTAGTTCTAAGTATTTTCAACAAACAGGAGACTTACTTGGGGTTAAACTATTCTCAGGGCATTCACAGAAGCAGTCCTGGCTATTTATTCCCAAAAGCAACCATGTCTGCCCTCTGCCAACATACCTCACCCACCTTTACACGCTGCCAGTAACAACAGCATCACCTTTAGAATAAGGTCTATTAGTGGTAACTCCTGAATTCCATCCCTCTCTGGTATGTGACCGTATGAAAAGAAAAACAAAAGCATATGGAGCTTGGATATTACTCTACTAATAGTAAGTATTTACATTACAACAGCACCTGGAAACTTGACCAAGACCACACAAAAGTAGTTACTTCACACTCACTAAAAAGATACTCCTTGCCAAAAAGTGTTTACAATCTTGGCATACTGTGGGGTCTTGGTTAAGCCTATTCATGTACGACTAACAGTTGCAAGGATCACAAACCTGATCATCCCTCTGCCAAGGCTGGCTTCAGTGAATGCAGAGTCCTGTCAAGTGCCAGATTCCTGAAGCACACCCAGCTAAGGGACATATGGAGGAGGTAGTAGCTGAGAACAGGCTGCTGCAACTATTCCTTCTCAAAGCAATGCCTGCATGGGGTGCAGAAGTGATATATGCCTTAACCCACTTCCATCACAATAGAGAGAAAACCTTGAAAGTAAAGGCACATCTTTAATACGCTTACCCACTTTGAAGATTGCCTGGACAATTCTATGGCCAAAACAGTAGATGTAAAAGCTTCAGTTACTGCACAGAGATCTTCTGCATCCAAGGTATCAAACATATTTGTAAGGACTGACTGGCAACATAGGGTCCTCACTATCCAGGACCCCATCCACAACACTCAATCAAGGGAGGCCACAGAAAACAGACAGCTTCAGCTGAAAAATCAGATCACTGGAGAAATCCACAGTGATGAGACAGGTTTGAAGTCAAGCTAAGAATCCAGTCCACAGGCCGGATCCAGCAATGGCCAGGCAAGGTCCAGAGTAGCAAGGCATAGCAATGGTCAGGTTAGCAAGTCAGTCTGTGCATTGAGGTCTGGATCAATGGGATCCCTGGCCAGGAAAGAGCACAGCCCAGCTGCAGACCTGCACTGTCCTACAGCATAGCTCAAACCAGAACTCAAAGGCCCAGCCTGAGCTTAAATAGGATCACTGGGCCAATGAGAAAGGGCTGTGGTCCTGGGTGAGGTTGATCAAGGCAGTTAAGAGCTATGAGTGCCATCAGGGCCCCAACTCATTTGTAGAAGCATCATCTTAAAGGATGTGATTGTGTGTTTGGCAGTAGTGTCATTAGCTGCAAGAAGAAAGTGAGGAAATTACTTGGATCCTTGAGAGCTTCTGCAACCTCCTGCTTGCTTGGTGCCCAGCCCTTAGCATATTAATCCATCCCAGAGAGAGGCTTATGCACCTGTGGCTTGAACAAGTAAGCAGTTGCCTCTGTAAGACAAATAGAAAACTCAAAGAAATAAATAGAAATCTCATTTCCTGTGATTTGAGTGGACTTTGAATCATAACGTAACAGCACATCCACACATATTGTGCTGAGAGCTACAGGGACACTGTGTGCTGAAGAAATCATTCCCACCACTCATCTGGCTGCTGGGTTAAAAGTTTATTTTGCCACTGCTTTCCTCTCCAGAGACCCCATTTGACTAGCTACACCCATGTTGCCCATTAGCCCCATTACTAGCACTGTTCCAGCTGCCTCTCAGTTGGTGACATATGGGAAAGCAACTCTGGCTAATTTTATTTCCAAATTGTTTACCCAACATGATATATATTGTTCTGGCTGATTTCAACTGGAATTTATTCATACTTTGCAATGCAAAATGAGATTAGAGGTCAATACTCTGACTTATTGATGAAGTTGTTGATGAAGTGCCACATGGAGATGCACTGGGTACAATGGTCACTCCGTCTACATTCCGGCAGTGAAATCTGAGTTCAGGTGAAGGCAAGACAAGTTTGTTTTGAAATAAACAAGTGCTATTGATCATGAAAATTAAAAGAAATGCTGGAACCTGAGGGAAGAATCTTTATGATGGCACTGCCAGAGCAAAACAAAACTGACTCTGCAAGCTAAGAAGAAAAGGGACAGCAATGAAAATGGCTGGTGTGTTGGCATGGACTTCAGTGTGTGTGTGTGTGTGTGTGTGTGTGTGTATGTGTATGTGTGTACACAACAATGCAGATTTCCAGGACATTCTGATTGTGCTCCCTTTTCCTCTGGTGAAATATCTCTCTCTCACATATCCCAAAAGGATTTAAAAAGTGGAAAAGGAGGAAGAAATGCCTGGCAAAGCAATCAAAAGCTATTTCATCTCAAAGATATGGGGGCAGAATATGGACCTGGCTTGCAGAAGATGATTTGCATTGTTTAATTTTTATTTTCTTATTAAAAGAATCACTGAGAATTTTTAGTCTGGTGTTTCTTGTTTCCTCTTGGCAAAAGAGTTTTTTTGCTCCTTCAGTATACTTATACCACTATTTTTTTTAATGTTCTAAAGCCAAGGATGACTACTTTACTTGACCTCCTCTTTTATAAGCCGAAAAACCAAGTCAGAACCCTGTTGTATTTGATGAAATATAAACAGCGAAGACACTCTAAGATCTGTAAAAGCTAAAAGAGGTGAACTACATAAACAAATGGCTTATATGAGAAGTCAGAGGGAAGATGCTGTGCAGTTTATTTCCTATTGGTAAATGTGAGTATGGTATCCAGCAGCCTGAGGGCTGACAGCTGAACTGCTGGGACCATTTTGTCTCAGAGAGACTGATCCTATTTAATTATATTCCTTTTTCTTGCTGTTTTGTTTGTATTCATCTTCCCAGGGCTTCTCCAGTGTGTGTCTCTTTGTTATGAGTACAGAGAGCTCTTACCAGAGTGGGACTGAGTTTCTCAGGGAGGTTTCAGTCTGCTTGATCAACCACTCTCATACTAATAGTCTCCATTCCTGCTCATTAGCAAGATAAAATGTGTGTGAGAAATGCCATGGAGCGCCTAGATCAGAGTAAGAAAGCAATACTAGAAGCATTTGCAGAACAAGGACTGGAAAATAGCCATGAACAATTTCCAGAAATGTCCTAAGAGATCATTGCCTGATTCAATGCCTCTCATTTCTGCCAGCCTATTTTTGTCTCAGCCCTGAATGTGCCCATCTCAGTATATGCAGCTAACTTGGTAATTTTTAACCCACGGCACTAATTGAATTGTTATTGAATGTGATTAATTAGAACTGGATCAAGCCTTTAACAAAGAATTTATCAGATCCTTTTCTGCTCCCTCCACTGACTCACTGACTCTCAATGGCTTAGTAACTTGCAATTTGGACATGCTCATAACAATCCTTGGCAGGTCCCAGGTACCTGAACTTCACTAGAACTTGCTGCCTTGTGGGCATGATGCCAGTGAAGGTAGCCTGGCCCTCTTCTGCCCAAATATGAGCCACCGGGTGGGCCAGGTTTTTTGCTGACATATTTTAATCTCCAAGAGTGCCAAGGCTGGCTCAGCAGACCACTGCTTGAAGCTGCAGCACCCAGGTCAGATTGAGCTGGAATAATGCACACAGCATAAGCAGGACAACAGAAGGATTTGGAAAACAGCCTATCTAAGCTCCTAGATTTCATTGGGAACTTAGATGCTAAGTACCAACTAGGGTCTAAATATCTTTGTGGCAAAAACAGTGGCAGAAAGTTTAATATTACATGCAAATGTATTAGAATGACTTACAGCGAGTCTGGAGATATATGTGTATATACACACAGAGATACAAATATATTAATCTCAAGTCCAAGAGTTTTTGTGCATCTTGTGATATTCTGGACCACAATGACACCAAATAACACTGAATTCCCAGCCTGATTGTACCTGGAATGGAAAATTTAGTTTTAATTTTTTTGAACTTGGCATTTTTTATTTCATTGACTGTCTCTTCTTCTATTTATTTTTAATGGAAGCAAGCACTGAATACCTTACCTCAGAGGTCTCTGGGCAGAAAAACTGCTATGCTTGTGTCAGCTGGCAGGTCTTGGCAATGGGTGCCGAAGAAAGGGACAATCTGATGCCAGGAGCTGCACATCGTTCGAAGTAGGGGCCCAGAATACAGACTCTGTGTGCCCAGATCAGGATGATGGTTTTGATCTTGTTCCTGTAACTTCTGCTCAGCATGTCTTGTGCAGGAGAGGAGCACGAAGACAGCTAGAAGGGAGATTTTAACTGAACCACTTGTCAACCAAAACATTGTTTTCATCCAAATGAAAAAACAGTGTAGTAAAGCCAAAAATAGAATTATGTTTTTCTAAACCATTTAAACACCTTCTAAATTCAGTGCTTCTATTTCTTATTCCCAAGTGATCTTTCAAAATGGAATAGTAAATGGTTTTTTTACTTGTTTCAAGGTACAAAGTCACATTTGGTTTTAGTCTGGAATTCAAAATATGCTGAAATTATGACGACTTCTGAAATGTTCAGTTCTGCTGTGGGACTGCTTCAGGCCAAAATCTGTCAAAATTGAGAACTTTCAGAACTGTTCTATGCTGAAAGCCACACAAATAGTGAGAGATTAACATTCCCGAGAAATTATTGTAAGTGCTGAGGTACCTATTTTGCATGTATAAAGTTGAACAACTTTTAGGGGTTGCATGAAACTGAGCCTTTAAATAAACTTAGTGAAAATCTTATGTCTTCTCTGAACATATATAGAATAATTCAAGTTCTGTCTCAAGAAAAACCGTATTTATTAAGCTATCTCCTAAATATACCCAGGCAGTTGCTAACTCAGAGAGAATTATGGTAGTTTTGAAATTAAAACAAAGAAACAAACACACACACACAAAAAAAGCCCAAACACGAAAGCACAGCCAGGCTTTCCTGTTAATCTGTTTAGCACCCAAGCAAGACACTAAATCCAGATACGTTTCACCCTGGCCAGGCTGTGAAGTGGCAGAGCGCTGGGTGAGTGGCACATCGAAGCTTTAGACAACACCAGACGTAAGTGCCCATCCTGTTTTCTTTAGCTGAGTACAGGCTGCTTAGGTATCTTGAGGGAAGAGAGATGCAGCCTGGCATCAGCTCAGCTCAAGTATTATTTTAAAACATGAGGCACAGCATGCTTAGACAATTGGACTGAAAACCAAACAGAAGTAGGTTGATAGCTATTTACACTAGACTTAGAGTTCTCTTTTATACAATGTCTCAACTTACAAAAAATACACATATTTACTTCTAATTTTCCAAGACCTTCATATATTCATCATCATGGTAACGTGCTTTGGCACGTGAGACCACATTAAAATAAATGAGGACAGAACAAATATATACGAAGTAAGCTCAGTCCTACCCACTCATTTGAGCTAATCATCTCATCTGTACACTGCTCAGCAAACAAAAGGCAATCCAAATCAGCTGTCCTCCCTGATTTGCCTGGGGAATGTAGAGCAGGTAGAGCGTGTCACCTGGGGGGTGAGTTCATATCTATTTCTCATCCAGCCCACCAGATGTCCCATTTTGGAAGCATTGGACTCAAGTCTGGAATGAAGGGGGGGGAAAAAAAATAAAAAGAAAAAAAAAAGAGAAAAAAAAACACTTTATATTAAGTTGCCAGGTTTGGAATGAAAAAAATCCTCTCATTTTTTCATCAGTGGCAACTTCAGTGGATGTTGTAGAGCAACTTGTAACACAAACTGTCAGCAATATTTGATGGGTCTTGGGTGCCCATCTGTACACATGGAATACTAACGTTTTTCTGACTCACAGAAGTTTTGAGAGGATAAAGAGGTCACAGCAAGGGGAACAGGAAGGGGATGTTGTCGGATAAGATATTTTTGCTGCTGCTCCATGTGTAGATTCAGCACACTTCAAACTAGCAGTACAGCTGTGCCACAGGGAGCTCAGGACCCTGCCCAAGGCTGGGTACCGGTGCTGAGGCAGCCAGTCCTCACCATCATCTCTGTGGCATTGTCAGACTCACAAACGTGAAAATACTCATCTCTGGATGTGTGCCTGACAAGGTTTGGGGGTGTTTGATTCTGCAGTGCCCTATCAAGAGCCCCAACTCTCTTCTAAGGTCACAAGATGCAACTCCTGTCCAGCACGGTCAAGATCTGTCCTTACTTTCAATGTGTTTTGACCAGGCAGTAGTGGAACGTTTGCTTACTACCAGCTACTTAAATTCCTTTTTTCCTTTCCACGCAGCAAATATTTCTCCGAGGCAAACACAAATAGCTGTATTGTACACAGTCTTTGAAATGTACACTTAATTTTCAAGCAGGCTGCTTCAAGGAGGGCAGCATACTTGTAGGTATTTTGAACTAGCAAAAGAAAAGGAAAAATATAATGCAACAGTGAAGAATTGAAGCATGACTATTCTGATGTTTGTTTTTTTCCTGTGCCAGCAAAGATTCAATAGTGTGGAGGATTTGTCTGAAAAGTCATTCTTTGCCCTCCCTTCCTATTTTTTTTCCATTTCACCCTCCCTCAGCTGTAGTTCATGAAATGCCACATTTGCAAAATAAAGTATCACCAGCACCTCTTAGGTGAAGGAAATCATGGCCAGTATGTTGCCGTAACCTCTCTGCAGGGTAAAAACAGATCACTGAGATGCTCAGGTGGGAAACCCCATTTGGAAACTACCCAGGCTACAGAAGCTGCTGGGTGTTGCAAGATGTATTTCACCTCTCAGTCAATTATAAGCCATTGTGTTTAAAGAAGTGGTACGTAAGCTGCAAAACAGACACTGTGACTATTCATATTTACCAAGTCACTTATTTTTGCTATGTTCAAATATGCCTTTAAATCCCAAGGATGTACATTGAGTTTCAAGGTCTGTATTTGTAAGGAATTCCCACATGCAGATCTCATGTCTATATGGAAGGCTGGTTGATTAATGCCCTCTGTATAAGTTTTTCTTCCATGATCTGGGAAAATAATAACCAAGGAGAGGGCAAGGCTTCTACCCAGATTGTCTGGAAAAGGTTAGATCCCCAAAGTTAGATGTCTGCCAAAAAGCAACTGCAGTTACATGCATCAACCTCTGCAGATCATGGGTTTCTTGGGTGCTGACAGCACAGCACTTCAGAGTATCAGGCCTCACAGATTTAAAAAATGAAATAGAACAAAGTAGATCCAGTAGGTTATTATTTTGGTAGAGTTGTTATCAACCATTTACAATTCAATTGCCCATGATTTCCTTGAAAGTCCTGCAAAAAGAACATTTAGAACTTTGGGTTATTGAAGAACTATCATATCTTAATTGAAGGCAAACTTCCAGCAGCCAAAGAGGTTTTGGCAGAAGATCAGAACTATTGACCTTTTCCAGAACCTACATTTTCTTTTTTTTCTTTTTCTTTTTCTTTTTTTCTCTCTTTTTTTTTTTTTTCTGGTAATTATAAAATATTTTAACAAAAGTCTATAGCAAAGCAAGAAACCAAATTTTGTTCCAATTTTTAGTACCATCATGAACATCATTCTAAGTATTCATGGTGACTGGGTTGCTTGTGGGTAAAAAATTGAGGATAAAGTGATTCATTACTGAAATTTTGGTTGACATCAGGTGGGGTGTTAGCACCTGTGTGTATGTGTCTGAGAGAGAGAGAGAAAGAAGTTTGCATTCAGTAGCTTTATGGAAAGTCCCAAGGAATAAACCATGAAACCTTTCACAATCTGCCACTGTAAACTCAGAGATCTTGCTAAATCTTGACCAAATGATGCCCCCACTCCCTTCTGGAGGATATTTAACCCTTGTGGGCAGTGAGGTGGCAGAGGTAGTGTCTGCTTTTTTACCTCCACATCCTCTGACTCAGCCTGGAGCAGGACATGCTGCTTGGCAGTCATGGCGCGTCCACCAGCCTGCACAGCAACTTTGCAAGGATCAGACATATGTCAGTCCATCTTGCTCACCTTGTCTTCTCTCTCTCCCAAAATAATCTGTCTCAGTTGATTTGACTTGATTTCTTTGTCACTGTAAAAAAGCAAAGTGTGTACACTCAGGTCAGAGAGCAGGGCTGGCACACAGACATCCAGGTGCAATGGTGAGGAACACTTAATCTCACTCCCAACCGCGCAGCCTCCCTCGCCTGCTCCCCACTGCCCCCGTAACGCTACAGTTACTGTACCTTTGGCAGCGCTGATGAATGAAGGATTTAATTACAGTCACCTGAAGCAGCAGCGGAGGTGAAGGTTGTGGGAGGTGTGGAGATGTGAGGGTTTACACTTGCGTGATGCTTGGTGGGTTTTTGTCCCCAAGGTTGAAGGACAAGCCGTCGGCAGTGCTGGGATGCTGGTGCTGCAGGTGGGCAGGATTGCACCCCAAAGGATAAATGCCTTCATGATAAATGGTTTTCCAGATGTACAAAAAATGTTTTGACATGAAATTTCTTCCCAGTGGAAAATGTTTTGGCATTAAAGTTTGTACAATGCGAAGCTGCTCTTGAAGTCCTGTGGAATATACAGGTCCATCAGAGGAAACCCTGGTTTGTTCTCTTTCCAAGGAGGGTTTCCCAGACCCAAAACATTTATCATATTGTACAAATAGGAATTTTATTTGCATGGAAATTAAAAAAAAAAAAAAAAAAAGACCACTCACTCATATATTAAATAATTCCTATCTGTCACAACAGCAAAAGTTTAATTTCACATGTCTTGTGGGCAGACAGGTGACACACAACACACCCGGCCTCTGATTCATTTAATTTCTTTCTGTTACGGGAGTTGCGGGAGTTGCTTAGCCATGAAACCTTCAAATTCACTGAGGGTCATCTGTGGATTTTCTAAGACCATCTGCATTAGCAAGGAGGGGGGACTAAAAGGAACAGAGCCATGGATCAGGAAAATTTTTGCTGAGAGCTTGACCTCCACAGCAAATGCATTTCATAGCTGCATTGGTTTTGTTTGTTTGTTTGTTTTCCTGTGTGTTCCCCCACCGTTTTTAATTCATGCCATCCACAGTCTCCACAGTCTGGTCCAAGGGACTGATTTCCTGGTAGTGACTGGGATGGATTAGGGCAGCACATATTCCAGATGAATTTCCTCCAAAGGGACAATAATTCAACCATCCTTAAGATGGCACCACAATGCAAACCAATCTACTTCCGAAGTGAGCTCCTGATCTGAACTGAAACACTAATGCATATGCAAACCTGGGTCTTCACAATAGTTTTAATTAATGAATTGATAATCTCCAACCAGATTTAGAAAGAAAACCACAATCAGCGGTGTTAAGAGAAAAAAAAAAAAAAGGAATCAGTATTCCTCGAGTATTTGTATTCTCTAGGATCACACCAGATGAGCCATTAAGGTTACTAAGGATATGAAATGAACAAGTTTTGCTCTGCCTTCATCTCCAAGGTTTATGAGTTTTACCAACCCTCCAGCTGCATATAAACCCAATGTAAGAAATTTCCCATCTTGTTGAATAAGAAATGGGCCCATTTCTCTTTCTGTAAATCTCATCTGACCTCAGAGGGAGTAGAAGAAAAGGTTGGGGAGGAGGGTGGGGAGGAGAGGACTAAGGAAAAAATAAACAAGAAATAAAGCATGGGATAAGATCAACACTACTATTCATTTGTCCTAAGAGTGTGAGATAAATTAAAGAACAGAGATCTCTATCTGGGCAAAATGTGCATCCAATACCCTTCTTCGCCTCCACTGAATTAGGAAATATGTAGTTTATGACCAGCTGGGACAATCTCTACTGAATGGCTTTGAGGCAATAAATCACAGAAGCTGGTTTGTCCACATTTCTTTCTTTTCTTCAGACTGTTTGGCTAAATCTCCCACAGAGAAAGTTACGCCATCCAGGGATTCAGCAAAATGCATGAAAAATGTACTCAGGTCACCTACAAATTCTTCAACTCTGGCCAAGGTCCAGTTGTGGCTTTAATACGAGACAATGCCTTAGTGCTCTCCTTCCCCAAATCCTATGAGGGCAGCTGTTTAAACATTTATCATTAAATGTTTCAAAAAAGAGCTCACTGTAGTACAATGATGCTATTTGAGCTCTCATTTTTGTTTCCGGGACCTACAGAACACATGTGGGTTTGGGTGGGGTCATCCCATAGTCCCACAGTTGGCTTAATTTGCTCACGTTCATGCTAAATACCTTACTAATATATTTTTTTCCGTGTGTTCTTGATTCTTCACAAACTGGTTGAGCAAATCCAAAACCGTAGCAGAGACTCAGCGTGTTTGGAAAAGGCCTCCTTACGGCTGCACCAAGGAGAAATTGAGCCAGAAGAGAGGTGGTTTGCTTTCTTATGCTACTTCAAACTGTTCCTCATATCCATTCTCTCTAATTCACTTCTCAGTTTCATTTAGCCTATCCCCATCTAAGGATGCTCCAGATGCTACAAGTCCCAGGAGGACAGAGAAACTACCTGAAGGAGAAATGCATCGAGTTACTAAAGTCAGAGAAACTGCTTCTGGCTCTGGAAGTTCCTGAGCAGCAAATAGTTGCATTTGTGAGAATCATATGCCCTGGCTAAGTTCTTACATGCTCTCCTGTGGCTTGCTTTTGTTACTGCTGGAGACAGCACTTCAGGATAGATGGACCTTTGGACTGATGTGGTACAGCCCTTTTCGTGTTCATGGGAGACCACTTATCTGGGGCACCAGGGTTCTTCTTCTGTGGACAGATAGGCTCCAAAAGGGACAACAGTCAGCTCACTTCACAGCAGGTTACCAAGAGCCACCATTTGAATGACTTTCCAGCCTGAACTGGGCATGAGTCAATGTAAAACTCTGATTACCACTTCCAGAGGTCCTGTGGATCTCCTCTGTGTTCTGAAAACATAGTTTCAGGAAAGGTTTGATTTCCCTTGAGGAGGTGGATTATTAAATGCCAATGTGGACTTCATGGCTTGTGCTTGAAGGCCCCCGGGTTGCCTGTGCTGTCAGGGTCCAGCAGGAAACACCACCAGGGCCAACCAGTCTGCACCCAGTGCTAATCTGTGCCTCTGATTGCCTTTCAACAGCCAAATTTCTTCAGCCTAGGTGGCTGAAATGAGGCAGCTAATGCTATACTTAATGCCCTATTTAATGGCCCGTTTTCCAGAAGTGATGAGAACTTACAATTATCCCTGTGCTCAGTGTGAGCTCTGTCTGTTTAGCAATTAAATAGTCCAGACTAGGCATTCAGATGCCTCATTTTAAATGGGTAAAAGTAAAAAAACGTAGCCTTAGATCCTTGTTCTTCCTGCAGTAAGGTCAAATGTAGATACTTCAAAATAAAGACACCCTCCAATTGACTTCTGAGGGACTCTCAGTGCGAGGTGGGAGAGTTGTTTTTTCCCAAAAGCAGAGTAGCTCCAGCTAGTGGCTTAGCAACTGCTGCATGTTCTGACTCTGCTGAAAGTACAAATTCAAGCTAGATGCCTGCTGGTATAAATCCATGATCCCATTGAGTGGAAAGTCCTGGCCTTTCCAGCCTCCTCTGGGTTGCTACAGACCTCCCTGACTTACATGCACCCTGCTCATTTCAGAGATTTCAAGGTAATGAAAGATCTCACCTAAATGGCTCTATGTGGGGCATTTGCACAACTCAAAAAGCAATTATCATTTCTCAGTAGCAAGGCCTGAGCACAGGCTTTGTTGATTTTGGCTCAGGGTTGGGTGTACTGACTCGCCTGAGGTGCTATTTATGAGCTGGCTCAACATCTCAGGGTAAAGCCTTACAGCCTGAAAAGCCTTTCCCAAGCAGGAAAAAGAACCTGCTGGCACTCTGGAAAGGGAAACCTTGCTGCTCCGATGAAATCTCTTGTCAGCCCAGTGCAGGTCCTTTCCATCTGGAGCTCAATCTACCTTCGTGGCACCAGGTACACCTGCCAACGGCCAAACTGTTTCTGCTGTGTAAGCTTGCCCATAGTGACCTCCAGTCCTCATGCAAGTAGGACTTAGTAAGTGACAGAGTATGGAGTCATAGAATCTGACTGCAGACATTGATTTGCATCTTGGTACTCAAAAATTCCTAGCAGAGTTGGTTGAAAAGTGAGTTTTCAGGTCTGCAAAGGACAGTAGATTTTTGTTTGTTCGTTTCACCCAATATTAAACACTTAAAATCAAAGTATCTTTCAGTCAGCAGATCTTCCATTTATTTCTGCTCTTTGTTTTGGGAACCTTAATATTTACCAAGATGCTGAAAACTGGGAAGTTCAGCAGTACAAATCTCAAGTTTAGAGAGTCAGGGCTTCTTGCTGCCTAAGCACTCCCCAAAGCATTTTATTCCATACCGACATGAAAATAGCTTACTTCAGGGACAGTATCAACAAAATATACTCCTACGTGTGTGATACTTAAGGTTTAATTGACAGCTTTATTATCCTGGCTGAGGTGGGTTCTCAATATGTTGAGGATGCAGCCATGCCAAGAAAAATATTCTATTGCCCCGGAGTTGTCATCTCCAGATTTCACTCTCCCAGTGTCCTCCTCTGCTTTCTCAGTTGACTTTTCCCTGGTTAGCTCCACACTGACTTCAAGTGGTGGTTCCTGATCTGTCAAACAAGATAGACTTTTTGAAAGTCCAAACCACTGCATATATTAGGAATTTTAATCCCAGAAGAAATTTCAACTCACAAATGGCTTGCTGAGGATGAGAAGGTGGCTTCAGCTTGCTTCCTCTAGTATCAACAAGGGGGAACATGGTATGAAGCAACCAGGAACCGTGTTCAGGAGAGACAAAAGGAGGTATTTTTTTCCCAGGTAAACTCTGGGCCTTCTGTGCAAGAGCACTGTAGATGCCAAGGGGCTACCGGATGCAAAGAGCTATCCGAGAAATTCAAGAAATGTTATGTTATCAACAAAGGTCCCAGTTCTGCCTCTTGTATTATCTGAGCTTCAGGCCACAGCTAGCTAGTAGGATATTCTGAGGAAAACAGCTCAGTGTGTTTTTCCCCCTTGGCAACTCCTGTTAGCGAGATGCATGTCTGGGTGGTCATCTGGGCTACAAGGACCCTTGCTCTGACTTTATAAGATGCTTTACATAAGCAAAACAAGAACAAAGATGACAAAACTCCATTCCAAAACCAGAAATACACAAGAACTGCTGTCTCTGGGCAAAGCTGACTACATCCCCAAACAGGGAAACCTGGAGCAACTCAGCAGCTTCCTGAGCCAAGCCAAGTTCAGCAGTCAGGATGGGACAGTCTAGGTCTGCCCTTGCAGACAGGACCCCATTCCAGAAACTCATGAGCCAAAAGCAAGAGCCAGGTAACCTCCCTTTGGGCTGCAGGATTGCTTTACAGAGACCTGCTTTGCCCTCTAGTGACTATTAAGCATAAAACAGGGAATTTTGCACCGACTATTCTGGTTAATAAAAATCAGGTCCTGCTACATCTGCTGGCTGGCAGACAAGCAGAGGGGTTGTTCTGACTTTGACCTGAGAAGATCCCTCTCCCAAGGCAGCCTGGCCACCATTCTGTCTGGGAGGCAAGCAGCAGTGAGCAAGGGAAGGAGATGCTATTCTAAAAAGTTGAGAACAGACACCCTAAATTGAGGAATGAATGTCCAAGTGAATCGTAAAGGGAAATCCTCCAGGGCTGATGCTATTTCTAGTCCGCACATGCCTTGGAACTGAAAAGAGGCTATTTGGGGGGAAAAAAAAGAATGGTTGAATAATGGAAGCAAAAATAGTTGCTCCACATTCCTTTCCAAACCCGTATTGCCTACAAACCCTTTGGAAACAATTGACAATTCATCAGAACATGAGCTCATATTTTGTGATCTATGGGGCCATAGACTTTGTGATCTATGGTCTGTGTAAGTGACTATTAAAAGAGCTCTTAGTTGGACAAATAATAACACTGATCTTTGTTTAAACAGCAGCAAGGGAAGAGAGGGATTGGAGCATGCATCTAGATAGCTGCAGTAGCTGAGCTCTATGGAAAACAAGCTCTAAAAACACCATATAGAAACAAGTTCTTTTCCTTTAAGCCTGAGAATAAATAGTATTATTTTAGATTTTGAAAGTGTTACTCTGTCTCTTTGCTTTCTTGGATCATCTGTAGCAAAAGTCCCCCTAAATTAGCAAGTGTAGTTAGATTGCGTCGTATCACAGAAATGGAAAGAAATCAAATTTCCACTTGGAAGTTCTCATACAAACTATGGTTTAGTGGCCATAAATGAATTTTAATGACAAAATTAAGTCCAGAAATAGTCTTGAGTTTTGCGCGAAGACTAGCAGGGATATTCCAGGCAGGCCATGCTCTCACACTCAGTAAAAAAAAAAAAATCAAAGTCTATCTCAACTAATTCATGAATAAAAGAAGACAGGTTGCATTAGATGACTTGCTCAGTTGTCTATTTCAAAGCATTTTTTGTTTGGGTATTACAGCATCTAAAATTGCATCTAAGAAATTAGTTAGAATTTTCTGCAAATCAGTGTCATCCACTGGATGAATACTCCTGGTAGGAGGAATGTTTGGCTCCAGTTGTTAAATCACTCAGACCTACTGCAAAAGGATTTGGAAAAAAAAAAAAAAACAGACTCACACAATGTCCTTAACCATTTTTGAAACTGCTGCCTGGCTGTTGGTTCCATATCTGTGCTGGATACCCGGATGATACTTCATATCAGGATTTTTTTTTTTTTTTTTAAGAATGCTCCTTTTCTGTGTTTTTCTACACATAATTCACTTTCACAAATTGTTTCCTGCAAAGCTTTTCTGGGCTACAACTGGCTTAACTCTGTTGATCCATGTCTGTGTGGTGCTCTGCCATGGATTTGGTGGCTTGATTAATACCATCAGATGATTGGGAGAGGGATCATTTGATTTTTAACTTTATGACTCTAACAATACCATTACTTGCAATTCCCACATCCCAAAAGATGGGCAGTTGTATAAATTCTGTGCTCTTGTCTAAAAGCTGCTGGCCCCCAGCAGCCACTAGACAGCATCATGCAAGGCAGCTAGGAGGGGGCTCAGTTTGAGCACAGCCATGCTCCTGTTAAATTAGTTTTAAAAAAGGGTAGATACACCCAGAAGGTATCTGTAAGATGTGGGTTGCTCTTATATGGACAAACTCCATTTACCTGCATTTACTGTCAACTAGAGTGCATGCAGATGCCTATCGATGCTTAGCTTTGGCATCTCCGGGGACTATAAGATAATGCAGACAGTCCTTCCAAAAAAAAAAAAAAAACCACCAAATCAGCCCAAAAATACTGACTGGCTAGAACAATGATTTTGAGGCTTTTAAAACTTCATTTGTTTCATTGTTGGTTTTGTGTTTGGTTTTTTCGGGGTTCCCCCTCCCCCCCTCAACTTTTTAGAGACTTAGGAGTGGCTGTTCCATAACCCATAACCAAGTGTTCAAGATCTTGCTTTTGATAATAACCAAGTGCTTCACAGGAAGGAAAACCACAGCAGCAGATATTTGATAGTCTCTTGCATGTGCATCATTTAGTACACAATAGTTTGTTACTGGTCTTAGTAGCTCAGCTGATTTAGACCTGAAAATCTATAACTGAATCACTTGATTTTTATGGCCATGGTCCTTAGCTCTTCTTGACAGCTGCAAGGGGTAGAAAAGCACCAGGAAAATAAATTTGTAGTTATTTTCTGAACAGTGCCAGCTGATAACCATCCTGCAGAACAACTCAGGAATGCCAGGAAGAAATAGAGAGGATTGATCATGAGCATCTGTCCTCCAAGTTCCCATATATGTATCTAAACAAACCTGTTTCATGCCCATTTCATGTAGAGATGTGTCCTCAGTGGCAAAAACATGGGTATTGCTGGGCAGTTCCAGCTTTGCAGAGCTGCAGGGTAGGCTTGGACACAGCTGAGGCAGCATGAGGCTTCTCTGGCTCCTTGGTAGGATCTCCAAAGATGCTGTTCTCCTCAGCCCAGGGAACTTGGATAACACAGAAATAGGTCAGGTTGAACACTGCTGAAATCTTCCCAAGGCAGATCTAACCACACTAAAATTAGCAAATGCGTAAGAGTGCACAAACTCCCTTCAGAGTTGTCCACCTGCACCCAAGTGCTGCTGACAAAGTTTTTCCCCCAAGAGCAAACAGGTGTTATTAGCATGGACATCCCACCTGATTCTCCATCTCTGAAGGTTTCATTGTGTCTCTTTTTCTATGAAGAGTCCTGAGAAGGCAACATTTTGGCCTGACCATCGACAAGGGAGGTGGAGGTGCAAGGGAGAGGAACAGGCCACAATAAAAGATGCTCCTGGCCCACTACTTAGTGGTAAAAAAGAGCAAATAGGTAAAAAAAAAAAAAAAAAGCATGTCAAAGTTGAAGTACTCAAAATAAATTGTTATATTTTTCACAAACAAGTAAATTTTGACCAAGTAATTAAGACGATGAATTGTATCAAGGGAATACATTACTCTGAAGGAGTGTAGTGGAAGAGTGATTTAAAGAAATATCTAGACTTTAAAAAGCCCCAAACATCTATTCAAGCTGGCAAGAGCTGCTGAAATTCCATGTAGAGTTCTTAAAGAATTAGCTGAACTAAACCTATGAACCATTAGTGATCGCATTCGAGGAAGCAAAGATGACAGCAGAGGTGCCAAAGGAGAGGAAAAGGGTAAGTGTAATACTTACCTTAAAAAGAGGGCAGAGAGGGGCTCTGGGGATTAGCCTTTCCAGGAGTCATGACATGCAAGTGATTACTGAGCATCTCATCATTTGTACCAAACAGATAATGAAATGATGAAGACTTGCCACCAGGGATTTGATGAAAACAAGTGTGTCAAACCAATCTGAGTTCTTTGGGAAAGTGAGTGACCTGGTACAGAAGGGAAATCCAATGTGTGTGATCTAGCTTGAGAACAGTAAAGCTTTCCAATGCTTTTTCCCCTCTGCCACCTCATAAGTAAACTGAGAAATTATGCTATAACCACCGCTGACTCACAGGTATCGGTACTGACCGGTTCGGCAGGAAAGTGCTAATATTCCTGTCTTTCCTCAAGTACATTTGCATCCCACCGGTGCCATTATATCAACAGTACCTTCTACTTCCTTACCTGCAGAAGCTCACTTCTCATGGCCTCACCATAATAGATGAGGCTGGAAGTTTTACTACAAACCTTTAAAGATCAGCACCCATGGGGCCACTGCAGACCATAAATGTAATCAGAAAATCTATATGAAGGTGGAGACAGTCCAGAGCAAAAGGCTGGATCTCTCTTCCACTGAATTTTGAGTAATTTTGTTTTTCAAATAAGGGTGTTTTATAAACTCTTCATACCTTAATTGGAGTTTGAGCCAAAAGCCACCTAGCCTAGATGTGCTCTCCAGCAGTGAAGTCCAGTTATGGGCCAGATCCAATTTCTGTGCCCAGCCCTGTGGATACATACCCAATGTCAGCCAAGAGGCAAGTCTCCTTTCCCCCTCCATAGGCTATTGCAACGCATTCTACAACATGGAGAGCGCAAAAATAATCCTAATCTTGAGCTAAATTCCAGCTAGGGAGACCTGTTTTGCCTCTAGCTTTTGGGGGGTAGGTACTGTTCCTTGGAGCGGTGCAGCGTTTTCTTATCCTGTCTACCAGAAGCCCCCTTTGAATTGAAAGGCATGAGAAAGCAGCTCGGCAAAGCCTGCCTGACAAGATTTGACATCTAAATTGAATATCCAAGCCTCAAATTCCTAGAGTTTGATTGAAATGTCAGTGGGATTGCCTCTTGGTAACTTGTGGGGTATAAAACTGTCTGTGTGCTCCTCCAGATAAGGGCTTCTTTGTGCAGCGTTGTGTAACAGCTGCCACAGGGTTGATGTGGGCCAGGCCACAAATAACTTCCACATAAATATTTTTAGCAAATACTTTCTGCTCTCTTGAGATACACTGGACAGCTTGAAGTGTGTGTATCAGCATGTGAAGTAGGTGGGGGAAGCTAGAAGAGCTCCCATCCTGAGCACAGAGCAAATATCACAGCACTCCTGAGACGCACATTAACGCAATAGGAGCTGACGCCTCTATGCGAGAGTGTCCAGATCAAGTAAGATGTCTCAAGAGAGCCGCCTTATCAGAGTGGCAAGGTGTGTTGTCCTGTGGTAGAAATGTGAATGAAGCCAGTGCCCATGGGAGGTGAATGCCAGCAAATTGCTCTGAGCAGGAGGATCCATGGCCAAGCCCCACACTGCCGTCCTCTCTGAAGGAACCCCTCCAGACATCTACTGACCTTTCTGCTGTGTGTTTAATGCAGGGGGAACTGCAAGCTGCTGGTTGCATTTCCTATGAGGATAACCTGCTTTTTAGGCTCCACCTAAGGTGCACTGTCTGAGTCCATCTATAGAAAACAGCACTAATCTCTGTAGAAGATTGTCTGGCCCTGGAAACAGCAAGGGTTAACAGCACAGCTACTAGAAGGCTGCAGCTACAAGGAAAAAAATGGACCCTTCACCCTTATACATGAAACCATATGTTTGGAGCCCAAACACCTTCGAAAATGCAGAAAAGGACAAAATAACCTACTCATATTTACCCCCACACACACTCCACGGCACTTCAGAAAGGTGTGATGTACTCCCAGTGTGCTAATCAGCCTGTACAAGCTACAGCTGATGGCACAGTGGGAATGTACAAACTAGTTATGGATTTCACATATATTTATCATCCATGATTACCTGACTGCTTCTGTGCAGAGCATATCATGAACACATTATCATGCTTTTGCTAGATTCTGCACATACCTCTTCAAAACCAGATGAGCCAACAGATAGCAGCAGTAAGTAGTCAGGACAGGAGAGGGAAAGAGAAAAAAAAATGGTTTGAGTTGATCCAGCCTAGCATTGTCCAGATAGTCTGTGCACTGCAACATCTAATCTAGGGGAGCTTCATAAAAAGGGTTAACTTCACAAAAACGTGGAGAGGGAGCAAGAACGCTAAAGGATATTAGGCTCACTATTTAAAACATCCCTTCAGCTTGCAACATGATATGAGGATACACAAAAGAAAGTAATCTTGTCAAGTGAGCTCTGAAAGTACTGGGAATCCGGACACCCAAAACCTTAAAAGAGCTCATTTTGAAAGAAAACACCAGCACATTTGCCTTCAATTTTTCCATAGAGACAATGTAGAAACTGTATTTCACCTGCACAAACTGAGCTTAATAGATACAGTATTTCTTATCACTTATTTATATTATTATTTTGTTGTTGTCTTATTAAACTGTTCTTATCTCAACCCATTAATTTCTTCCATCCCTTTCAGTTCTCTCCCCTTCCCACTTTGGGGGCAAGGGGGAAGCCAGCAAACAGCTATCCTGGTCTTGGTCACTATCTGGGATTAAACCACAGCACAAAAGGAATTATCTGGAGCAATGGTCTGGAAGTACTCAGATATTCACCCCTCAGTACTCTCTCTTAAGGGAAATAGTAAGCCATACTTTACCATAGTGATCCATAGGAAAGCAATCTCTGGTGACTCTCACTTCCACCTCCTACTTCCAAAACAAGCATAGAGCAAAACATCTCAACCCAACACTGCTTCTCAGTCATTGCTGTGAGGGCTTGCGTAACTATATTCCTCAGACACAGATGTTGTAATTAATAATAATTGTCTGATTAGTTAATGGGATGACCCTTAAGGGAGTTGTTTGAGGCAGTTAAGGAGTTGCTGCAGGTGGGACTTGTTGCAAAGATTCTCCCTGCCACCTGCTAACCATGATACTTAATTATTTGGAGCTTTCTATCTTCCAAAAAAGAAGGAAAATACTAGTGTAACTACTGTGTAGTTTTAATATCAATCCTGTCTGTTCTGCTTCTGCAGCCAGGGATGGATGCAGCAAGAGCTTCTAACTATCCCTAGTTATAAGGGGAGGGAGGTTACAGCATATGATATTTAAAAAGAAAGGCCAAATGCCAATCTGAGAGGAATGAAATAAAAATCAAATAATGCAGTAGTTATTCCAATTGAGTTATAAAGGTGACAGCAGCTAATGGGGAATACTGCTAAGGTGCCATCCGGGCAGCTGTGAATTCTCAACATTAGTCCTAAAGCTTGCTCTTGGACAAGTATCTCTTATTCCAGTGTTTCCATAAAAGCATTGACTAAACAAGGACTAAAAAGGGTTAGCTTTGGTCTATAAAGTGAGTGGCTGCAGTTTCTCTTTGTGGTACTGTAATGGAGAGTTGCTATTTTCCTGCCAAGTGTTGAATTCAAACAAACAAACAAACAGAAAGACACAACAAAATAAACCAAGCCAACTCTACCATAAATAAAACTCAAACTGAAAATGCCAGGATTAACAATTTTTTTTAATTGGAATGATGTGATCTATTTTCTCTGCCATGTCTTTCCTTGTTCCATCTCCTTTCATAACGTCACCTACAAGAGACTAAATATAAGGAGCCGGTGACAGGAGGTGACGCCCTGCAGGCTGCTCGGATCTGGATGCTCCAGCATTACACTGGTAACTGGCAGACAGACGTCTGCACACAGATTTGGACCATGCTTGCTATGAAGTCATTGCTCAAAAGCATCTGTTGTGTTGACTTCTTCACTGTATGAACGGCCAAACTGGAGAGACTTATGTACCTTCAGGAAGTTTACTGTCAGGCTCTGTGTGGCAACTGGGGTGGCACAAAATAAAAGTAGAGCAGAAGATGTCTCCTAACATGTGTACCACCTGCCACATGCTTCCCTACTCATGGAGGAGATAGAGATTGAATTGTCCAGATACTGTAACAGCAGAGGGGTATGAGGGCAGGAGACAAGCTGCTATATTTCAGTGAGGAATAAATAAGAGAAAGAAAGCAAACGGGTAGGCTGGAGGACAGCCAGATGGTGAGTCCCATCCACCTGCTAAGTTTGCCTTCCTCTAATAGTCAGGCTGGTGGGTAGAGTAGCTGGAAATATGTGGACTCTGCTTATTTTCATGACAATAGTTATCAGGAAGCTTCAGATACAGACAGATAAGAAAGGGAGGTGGCTAAATTAGAAATGAAGATGGGAAGCAAAATCATCTTGATCTAGTTTACAAGGTAGTGGCCTTGGGTCTCCCCTTGGCATAAAATTAATGTAAGAAGAGTTGCAAGCAGTTGAGCCAGACTGAGCAAAGCGTTAGGCTTGGAGTCATCTTCCCAATGACGTCTGTGTGTAGGAGCTTGGCAGGGGGGAGAGGGGGCACCTGGGAGAGGTCTGGCTCAGGGATAAAAACAAAGCAAAACAAAGGTGCAAAGTGTCCCCAGGGAAAAAGGTAACTTAGCCCAGATACTTGGGTCTATTTCCATATGTTCCAAAAGAAGCAATAATAAATACTTAAAATTAGAGTGATATTTATGGATTCTGCTGACACTACTGGCATTTATTCAACTGTATCCTTGAAGACCTCAAGAGAAAAGGGAGCATGAAGCCAAACAAGCAGAAAACTAGCACCCAGCATTAATAGAGCAGCTCTATATGGGATAATTACATGAGGAGCGAGGTAGTAACCAGGTGTTGACACAGCCCAGATACCCTCACTTTTCTTCATTCAGGTCCAGCTTTGTGCCAAATGCTGGGCAAAAGTAGACCAACTGAGCATTTACTGATGGCTGGGTGAACCAAGACTCTGGCAGGATTGTGCTGCCAAACCAGCCAAAACAGATGCAGACATTAGGGGACAATAGCCAGATATTCGTTGCTCTTTTTTTTTATGTGTGCAAATCTGAAGGGTATGGTGAGTGAGTTTGAAATGGTCTGACTCTGTCAGGATGTTAAATGCAGGTGAATGAACATGTGCCAGTGAGGCTGACACTGAATGGGAGAAGCAATTTGCTTTCTTGAGCATCACCACAAGTGGAGCAGATGCTTTTGAGGCAGAGATGTGAAACAAAATGATGGATGTTACTCTTGCCCGCCTCCAGAAAGGAGCATGCAATTAAAATGTGAGCATGAATGGAGCAAAATTTTCTTTCTCTGACAACAGTGTGCATTGAAAGAGTGTGAGCAAAGCAGAAGGCATGAATTACTGTCTTCAGAGACATCTCCATTTGTGTTGGCAATATATGGGAGGAAAGAGGTAGTAAGGCATTGTATAGCCAAGTTCTTGGACTTGATACACAAACATGAGTGAGATTTGAGGAGCTAATATGATCTGATATGCAAACATGTTGATTTTTTCCAGTTAGCTGTAAGAATACAGTTGGAGGCTTTTCAGTTGCTAGAGGGTTGGTTAAGGAGCTCATGGCATCACTGACCTAATTCTTTAATAAATCTTAGAAGACTGGGAAACTGCAAATACTGAAAACTGAGAATGGTGGGCCAGTATGCAGAAAAGGGCAAGTGTGATAACTGATACAGGTCTGATGGGGTTTTTATAATGGTAGCTGTTTTTCAAAGGAAAATGCTGTTTTCATTTAAGTTGAAAACCAAAAACCAACAAAACAAACAATGGGATTTCCTATTAATGGTGAGTCACTGCAGGCTCATTCTCAGAGTAATCAATATGGAATTGCCCACATAAGGAATTTCAAGGTGTTGGTGTCATAAATTATTAGCCAGTGAACATTGCTCGATGGGAGCAGATATTCCCAAATGACCTTTTCCCATCAATAGTATTTGCAGCTTGGCTGGTAACTGTAGTTGCATAGATGTGGTAGTGTTTTGTAAACATCACCCTGTGCACATTCACAGCAGGTTTTTGGTTCTTCATCCATTGACCTATAGATCTCAAAAGATGAGAACTTGTCATTGAACATGTTTCTAATGGGAGTTGGTATCTTCATGGCTGATCTGGAGATAAATAAAACATCATTTGCTAATAACCGTGGCAGATGGCACAAAGATTATCTGTCATCACTATTTCCCGCTTCATCGAGCATGCAACGTGATCTGGGTTGCCTGATGAACTGGCCCCAAGCAGATACAGTGCAGCATAACAAAAAAATTTGTCTAAGATCATGCCAATGGAGTGCTGGGGGGCACCTCAGCCATAACACCTCCTTGGAAAAGGTGTTAGAGTGAACGAGCAATGAAATCTGGTTTCCCCCTGAGATGTGGTAGCATGAAGGAAAGAGTCAGTGGGAAGCAATGAATAGCTGTGGGTCAGGGACTTCAGCTCCTTGTGCAGCTCAGGCAACAGGAGAGATGTTTCTGCCACTTGCAATCTGAAAATAATTAAACACCATAGAAAAGGAAGAAAACCTTTTGGAAAACTTGCAAATAAATCTTTCACGGACAGTGGATTGCCAGACAACTTGGCAATAGCTTGCAAATGCCCCCACGGACAGAAATATCCCTGAAAAGTCTCTTTGCTGCAGCAGGGGAAGGTAGAACGAGAACTCTGCCTAGAAGCAAAAAACAGGCAAAACAACAATCAGGTATGATATTAAGGGTGAGGCTGATTATTTACTTGAACAAATACTGATGAGTTGGAAAACCCTTTGATGTTTTCAAGCCAAATGACTTTGTGGCACATAGTTTTAGCAAAGTACAAATCATTAGCCTGATTACAGACATATCAGTGTAAACGTTGTGCCACCTGTGTCTGACCATTACCTTATCTGGTATTACGCAGAATTAAAGTCATGTTCTTCTACAAACTATTCTGCAACACTTATGTGCCTCATTAACACCTTTACAAAAGGGACCTGAGTGGTGCCATAACAGAGATTTGTGGTAGACCAACAGCAGGAAAAAAAAAAAAAATAGAGCAAGGATTAAGGATTTGAAGCATCTTTTCCCTATTTCTGGCATCTGTCTGTTTCTTCACAGTCTTGTCATCATTTGGGAAAATGTCTTCTATAAATACACTTAGATCAGATGCTCTGAGATCAGCATCTAGTGTAGTAGATGAGAACAAAACTCTTGTTGTTGTGAAGAAGAGTATTTGTAGAAGTTCTTGCAGGTTGTTGAGTGATCCAGCATTTCAGATGTGAGGAGCAGCCCGTTATTGCCATGTCCAGGGGAACCTGCCAGGGAGAGACCTCCTGGGTAGCAGAGATTTGCAGTCAGTAAAGTGAAGACAAGTTGGTGTTGCCATGGACTAAATGACTGGCTCGTGTTCCCCAACTGCCTAGCTAGCTCTGCTCGGTGTCTTCATGACACCACCAGCCTTCCCTAGGTTAAAAACCTCTGGGTAACACGGCACATTATGACCTGGTAGCCTTGTACCATTGCATGCTATAGGTAGGATATACAAGGTTATATAGGAGTTTTTACTTTAGGATATGGTGGAAATTTTCCGTATGTACTAACTCTACTCCCCTCTGAACCATTCTCTTGTGAGGACTGGGTGGGCAAAGGTGATGACAGTATTGTGCTGATCGTTAACTTTGGAAACAATTGTATTTTTGTATACAACTGGCAAATACATGTATACTGGAGAAGAGAGCAGTGACTATAGTCCACCTGAACCAGTCAGCATCAGATAGGACATAAACAGATTTGCACTAATTTTCAGAGAGCAGATTTCAAACCCTGTGCAAACAGGTTTTAAAGCAGGACCTTGTGCTGATGCTCGGGGGTTATTTCCAAGCAACATGCTTAGGAAGTTGCTTGGAAATCCCCTCAAATAAAACTGACATTTGTTCTAGGGTTTAGTCCCTGTGTCCTTGCTGAGACACCCTGTCCAGCACAGCAAGGCTTCAGGGTCTGGGAGCCCGGTCTCTGTGGGCAAAGGCTCTGCACATACTCAAACCCACTGCGCCTCAGTATTTGTTATGAGAGCAACCAAAACCCTGGGTCAGTTTGGTGGGTAGTAAAAGGGGTAGTAAAATCATGCTAGCTCTGTTGAAACAGCAGGAGGAGCAACGGTTTTTACCAGTTTGCATTTGTTCTTTCATGAAGAGATGACAGTTTACCCAAAAAGGCTGGGTTTGGCCATTTTATATATCTGTTACAAGCTCCAGCTGTCATTTCTTGCATCTTTGGATTACTGTAGTCAACCGAGACAACACCATGGTCAAATAAGGGCAAAGTCTGTAAATAAAAGCTGTTTAAATACCAAAAAATAACAAATACACTCACTATGGAGGTTGACTGATTGAAAATTATTTGTGTATTATAGCTCGTGTTTGCAGCTCTACCAGACTCATTGACAGTACCATTCCACATCTAGTTGTAAGCAACTGGAACCATTAAATATTTAGGGGTGTTTTGGTTACTTCTCACCAAGCATTTGGCAATTTATCAGCTAACTTTCCAAATATCTCATTCCTGCTGCTCTTCTTTGATCACTGAGAATGGCCATGTATGGACAGAACTTTTCTAAGCCATTTAAAATGCATCTGTGTGAAATTACGAAGAAAACCATGCCTGGAGAATTCTCTGGAGTCTGAATTTCTAACTCCTATGAGCTGGTAGGGTTTTTTTTGCCCTTACTTTATTTAGATTGACTCAGCACCAGTTTTTTTTCAGTTCTGTGTCCTCGGTCTGTTGCAGCAGGGCTGTTAGGATTCAGCTCACGGAGACTTGTAACGGGAGAGCCATCAGCTGTGCTTGATCTCAGAAAGAAAAGGTGGAAGAAGTGGGAACAATACTGGGAAGAGGGGCTGCTGAGGGAAGGACGGCAGAGTGTGAATCATAATTGGGCTTCAGCACTAATAAAATGGGCAAGACAAGGCCCCTTCCTTCCTCACAGCTCCAGCAATTTCTCTGAGGCTGCACCTGAGGACATCAGATAAGGGTCTGTCCCGGAGGCCACAGACACTGTACCCCAAGGGCTGAGTTTGTATTTCCAAGGCGGAAGAAAAATTATTACTTGCCAACCTGAGAGGCAGCAACCAGACTGACCAGAGCAGTGAAGGAGACTGTTATTTTTGTCTCAGGGAAAGAAAACAAATGCAATATATCACCCGGTCCGGCATCAGCTGAAGCTGGACAGCTGACCCCCAGGATTAGCACCCTTCCTCAGTGGGGAGAGAAGTCATTATACAAAGCAGAATGAGACAAATGAAGTTTTCATTGCAGATGAAGAGTGGGAAACGTTGCTGGCAGCCAGCTCAATGGGCTGATGAAACTTCAGCCCCAGGGAGACTGTTCAAAGGCTCTTTCAATTATTTAATGAAGTGTGGTTGAGTTTTGACCCCTCAGCGCCATTGCCTGAGGTTTTCTGTGAGTGTTTTAGGTCTTGTTCCTATCCCTGAGCTCATTGACTACTCGGAGAATTTTCAAAATCATATTTCTCTAGATTTGTAATGGTTTTCTTTCTTGTTGCGTGAAAGGCCACACAACTGACAGAACAAATTCATCATACAGAGAAGCCAGGAGAGGGACTAAGCCCAAGAGCCCACTGGCAGCACAGGGAATGGGAGGGGACCTCAGCCAGCTTGGGCGAACCACCCTCCCGGGCACCAGCTGCTGAACAAGGCTCCAGCATTTACCAGTTCCCACAGCACTTTTAACAACAGCAGGTTAAAGAAATCAGTTTTATTTAGAGAGACGAGACTTGTCTTAAAATTTTTGACCAAGTTCTTTTAAACCACAGTGACTAATGCACAATACTGCATGGTGTATTCCTGCACTGGCTGGGGCTCCCATTGCCCTCATTTGCAAAATGCAGCCCTGCTCCCCCTTCTCCAGAAGTTACCACCAGGAGCACGGCTTCTTCCCCATCCCGACCCCCAGCTGTCCTCCTGCATCCAATCCCAGCAGCAGTCTTGCGGCAAACATGACCACAGCTGGGGAAAAGCAACGCCAGAGAAACACATTTTCAGCTCCACTTTGCAATTTAAATTAAGTAGAAGGAGCTGTGCGTGCAGCCCCCAGCCGCTGCTCTGTGTGCAGCTGCAGGTCAGTGTCTCACTTCACCAGCACCGGTGATATTGCTGCAGTCCTCTGTGCTGGCATGGGACTGACGGTAACGACACCACGTCAGCCTGCAGTATCATTAAAATATCCTAGCTGAGGCTGCAGTGAGTTTCTTTTGCTGGCCCAGCACCTGCGATGCCCTCAGCCTCTTGGCTAGAGTACGTAGAAGTCATTGTTGTTCGACAGGTCACTGTAATGGCAGAGGGCGAGAGCGGGACCCTGTACTGGCGGGGGATCAGGTCGACTTCTGCCCTGAACCCCCTGTGCCGTGGGCCTGGCTGAGCCTGGCTTGCAGAGATGAGTGTCCCACTTGGGCTCACCCACAGCCCGGTGTTTGCGCTTGAGTCTGCTGCCACCATTGCAATAGGTCCCACAACATCGGCACGTCAAGAAGTGCTTGGCTCGATGTTTGGCCATTGACACAGGGGCTGGGGCTGTTCCTCCAGGAACGAGGGTCCCTCCCATGGTGCCCCGTGGGTCAGGCTGCCCTTTCAGCCGGCTCCTTCTCCTCTGGACAGTGTCCAAGCTGATGTCCGACTGGGAGGAGCAGCTCTCGTTCCAGCCGGTGCCAGCACTCAGGCTGCGCAACGGCAGGGCGAGCCGCAGCGCCTTCCAGAACTGGGAGCCGGAGCGCTTGGACTTCTCCCCCTTCCAGGTGACGAAGGAGACGGACTCCTTCAGCTGGAGGATGCTGGGGTGGGTGCACTGCAGTGGCCTGTACTCCACCACGATGAGCTTGGTGGCAATGGCGTTCTGGCACATGATGCCCAGCTTGAACTCCAGGAGGCTGATGCTCTTCTCTGTCAAGTAATCAGGACTCAGGACCACAATCATCCTGCGGCTCCTCTGGATGAAGTCAAACACGGCTTCAGTGGTATCTAAAAGTGCAAGGGCAGAGGAATTGGGGTGTACAAGGGGGAGGGAGCAGGGAGAGAAAAGCTGAAGGAAGTTGGTAGCATACCTGCACAGATACCCCCATCCCACAGAGGAAAACCTGGCATGAGCCCAGTCAGTGACTTTCGACTTCCCCACATTCCCGCCGGCAGGGACTGCAGAAGCAGCAGCAGCATTTTAGCTTTGCAGTGGGTTTTTGAGAAGGCTGACGTGGTGAACGAGAAGACAGGGTGGCAGGATAAGCCAGTACCATACTCTGACTTCTGCCCTGCATGGCATCACTGCTGCCCAGGGAAGTGCAGGTGTCTGATAAAGGGCAGGTCTTGTTTGGGAACCACCCGCCTATAGCTCTGACAGCCCTTTGCACAGAGGGGAACAAAGTGAAGCATGTAATTGTGGCACAGCTTGCACTGCCAAGGTTGAGACCCACCGCCCTCTCTCTCATCTAGAAAAGGAAGCCTCCAAACTTAGAAAGCAAAAAAATCAGCCTTAAGCATCTCCATCCATTCCTCTAGCTGTGATGGGAGGTGAAAATACTGTCCTTCAAAGCATTTATTGGGATTAATTGCAGTTTGTAAAGCTCAGCAAGATGCTGAGCTGGAATGGTGCCAGGCAAGGGCAGCATCTTTTTTATTATGAGTGTTGAAAAGCAGCAAACCTGAAGGATGTCCTTGGAATTCTATCTATGGCTTGGGATGCAGCAAGCATATTGAAGGTGTCTAATACGTGAGCAGTGGAAAGAATAGGAATTAATAGGGCCATGGCACTTAGCAAATTAACCCAAGCTGATTAACAGAACTGTAAAAACTTTAAAACCCATCCACGTACTGAGTGCTGGTGCCTGAGATGGACCTGAGGACAAGGTGGTGTTCAAGCAGGACAGAGAACACTAGAGTAAGAGCTCTTGCACAAACAGAAAGAAAAACCACATAGGAATGTCTTGCAAAGAGCTGTTCTGAGGACAAGAGCTTCCTGCTGCTTCCATCACCCTTCACACTGCTAAAGCCATGATTCCTCAGTCTGGAGACTCCCCTCCCTCCCTGCCAGTGGAACACTGGTCTTTTATATAAATAAAAATAACTCTCCTTCCCTGCACGGGCAATGCCTCTTATAATTCCAGCACTTGGCTGCTTCTTTCCTTATCTCACAGCAGAAGTTGCACCATGTTGCACCTGGATGCATCTTATTTCAAGACTGTCCAGAGCAACACTTTTTTTTCAAAGATATATATGACTAGCTTTAAAACTCGTCACCAGATTATTCTGGGACCAAGAACTTGGAACAGGAAAAATGATTGAACAATAATATCATAATGGAGAAAATAAAGCACTGTTTGGCTCATTAACATAATCCTGGAATTTAAATCAAAGTATTTAGAGTATTTTTCTCTTGTGTACAAGGTTCGGGGGGATTTTCTTCCCTGACACACAGAGGAAAACACCGATTCTTTGAAACCGAAAGTAGATTATAAAGTCAGTTCTGTCAGAATCGTCACTTAATGCTGTGAAACGTTCTTACCACCCTATTTCAAAGGCACAAAGAATTGGCAGCAATCTCTCAATTTACTGAGTCCAATCCTCATTCAAATCTTTCTATAACCGGTTGAGATCTATTTTGAAATCAGTCAAGCTTCAACACGTTGTGAAAGAAAAAGCTTCTTTGCTGGTTTGAAAGGACTTTCTTTTTGAAACTGAAATTGTAGAATCACAGCAAAACATAGGCAGGAGCAGCCCCTGGGAGGTCACCTATTCTACCTGCCTGCTCAAAAAGCAAAGGTTCAATTAATGTGAAGGATTCCAACACTGCCAAAACAAAATGTTTTGATTGAGCTGACAGTGATAGTTTTCTTTTATCAATCTTGAATTTGCAACACCTTTTGAGACTCAGAATTTTTTTGGCAAGGAAAATGCTCAAATTCCCGAAGATAGATTTCACTTGTGAGAATGGGGTGCATTTAGACTTGACTGAGCAGGGTACCTTGGGATGTCCAGCTTACAAAATCCTGAGTGGCCATTTCACAGTGTGCAGATAAGATGGTTCCTCCCAGTGGTACCAACGGCACAGGATGGGAAAAGCAGCAAGAATGCTGTGGGGGTTTGGGTACCAACAGAGCTGGAAATAAGATACTCCTGGAGATCTGCTTTATACTAAAAAAATCCACCTTTACTAAATAGTTACAAAGGACACTGCGTATTTTGTTGGTTACTTGTGTCTCCCCTAATGCACCCCAGAAATGTGACAAGAAGAGCCACACATTTGTCCCAGATCAATAAAAACTGTGGGGTCATAGATCCCATACTCATACCTGATAGACCCCAAATCCATAGATTGGCACAATAATCCATTTTGGTCATGTTGTGGAAGTGCTAGGCTCTCTCTCAACTTACCTGCTAGCATGCAAACAAGGAAAAAAGCCAAGAAAGCGGCTTGGATGAGAAAACATGAAGCTGAATGAACATTTTCTATGCAACTACCTGGAGGGTGATAAGCAAAGCAGCTTAAGAGGCAGTTTGATTTCTGTGGTTAGGGCAGATTTCCAAGATTTCTGTTCAACACCCTGGCTTGGTCTCTCAAGCAGAGATTGTGTTTCCTTCCCATCTTTCTATCTTGTGATTACCAAATGAGTACTCTTCAGGTCAGAGACTCTCGATGTGTGCGTGTCCACTCCTGGGTGACATCTGAATGTTGTGTGTCACTGTGTTTCTGCCTGCATGGCCCTGGCAGCAGCGGTGGTGTCTCAGGATCTCTGCAGGCACACCATGAAACAACCAGGAAAATGCCCCCCTCTAAGAAGGTGTCCCCAGATGATCTTGATACTTGGAATACACAGAGTCATCTTTCTTTAACAGCCTTTTGCAGACATAATGGGGAGGAAAATGATACTTATGAGAAATGCACAAGGACTGAAATGCAAAAGTGAAAATGTTTTATTGAACAGCAAAATAAAATAATACTGACACTTCACAGACCAAATAACACAAAGGCAAAAAAAAACCATACAGAAAAGAGAAGGGAAAACTCTGGAACAGCTGTACAACATCAAATGGCATGGGGAGGGAAGATTTTTTTTTCCAATTTGTGCCACACTGTTTCCCCATGAAATAACAATGAGGAACTTTGTATGAGCTGCATATTGATAAATGTTAGGTTAGAGCACAGAAACCCAAATGAATCAACTGAACTAGACAGATGCTGTGACAGAATCGCATGATGGAAACCACATGTGGCATAGGATGAAATGGCAGGTGTGTTTGAGCTGCTTTGCAGATCTGTGCTACAGCTGGGACTGGGGTTCACCCCTGGCCTGACAGCTCCCAGCAAAGCCAGTGGTAAAGCTCCCAGGGGAGCAGAGCCCAGTCCTGCGCTATTCCTTCCACATTGCTCTCTTTGGACCTCTCGAGCCCCCTTGAAACCATCACACCTTTTTTGGGTGCTCTGCTGTTGTCTCTCCGCAATCCTGTTCTGGGGTTGCAATGGCACCAATGGCCACTGCAATGTATGCCAGAGAAGGTCCTGGACCATTGTCTGTTTGGAAAACTCTTCAAATAAAATCAGCAAAATAAATAAGGTGGATTTAACTTCCTAAAATAATCAGACTAACTAAAGCATCAGCAGAAGTTCTCTTGGTACCTCAGCCAAAAGTGAGATGTGATGTGGTGAGGTCTGGGATGTTAATTGAATTTATGTGTATTTTCGAGTCAATTTTTAAAAAATTAAATTGGAGTCTAACACAATTCTGCTTTGGCCTCAGGGCCTTCCCTCTGCCTGCAGATCTGGCAGCTGATTACAGGAATGCTGAAAACACAAACAAAAAGGTGAAGCTGGGCAAAATGACACAGCTGTGATGGCTTCACAAAGCTGAACATGGTTTTGGGTACTATCTCATGCAAATGAAGCTTTCTGGAGTAATGGAAGCAGCTCTGCTCCTCCACAGGCAGCCACAGTAGAAAACCTCGTAACAGCAAAGCTTTTAAGCACCTCTGAGCAGATGAAGAGCTCCTCTGCTTTCAGCCAAGCTGCCTGCAATTTTACCGGCTTAGAGCACGGCTTACTTGGGGCAGAAGGATTGAGAAGGTGGTGAGAAAGCAGCTTTTTTTGTTCCACATTTGTACAGTACCTATCCAACAGCATGGGTAGCTGTGGCTCCCCACTGCCATAGAATAATGTTATTAATCACACCATGCTAAGAGCAAGAGGTTTTGCTGATGCCAGGATTCAACCCCACACCTTTAAAGCTGGGCTGTTTACTGGGATGCCCTTGAACCTTCTGGCTCAGCTGGGGGAATAGAGCAGAGATTCCAATTTGTAGTGCCTTTTTAATGCCATTATGAATGGCTATGCTTTACCCACTGGACACTAACAGAGCGAAAGCATGCGTCAGAGGTGACTCAGGAGCAACCATTATCAATGAAAAATAAGCATGCACTTAGTGTGCGTAATACTAAACTCCACAATGAAGGGGGCAGGCCCTTGCATCGGGAGCTACAGGAGTATGGAGACACCTCCAGAGCTCGTAATTTTATGTGAAAACATTGTGAACAACAGTACTGGTCAATGCCAGAATTCCACTATGCTTTGGTCTGTGCTACAAGGGAATGGACACTCCCCTCCTTGGTCTGAAAAGCCTGTTTGCAAAGAGTTAACTCACCAGATCCTCTCCTATGCCTGCTGCCTCCATCAAAGCGAGGACTGGTATTCAGTGGTTTTGTAATTTCCATTTTGTGCAAAGGTTGCAGAAGCTGAGATACAACCTCTGCTCTGCAGGTCTGGGCTGGAAACAGCGTGGCCAAGGCTAGTTTAAACCTGAGCCCTGAATTACCCCTTGTCCTATCACACAGGCCCTACTAAAAAGTCTGTCCCCATCTTTCTTATAAGCCCTCTTTAAGTACTGAAAGTTCAAAATAAGGTCTCTCCAGAGCCTTTTCTTTGTTAGGCTGAACAACCCCAACTCTCTCATCTTTTCTTCATAGTCTTACCCAGCTAGACAGAGCTAGTAGTTTTTAATAAGTTCAAATAAGTTTGTAGGGTCATCTGGGGAGCTGGACATATATCGAGTGTCATTCCAGAGGCCTTGGCAGCACCTTGCATGGTGCTTTCCCCCAGCCAGCAGCACAGAGAAAGTAGGCAGGTTCAGTAGTAAATTGGTGTTCTTTGCAGTGCTTGTGAAGTCCCTGAGTTTGCTTTACAAAGAAACATCTCTCATGGCCTGTACTAATGAGATATTTTCCTTGGATTACGAGCATTACAGCTCTGAAGGGTCTGGGGTACTTGGGAGACTGCAG
The DNA here is from genome assembly GCF_964273445.1 of Streptopelia decaocto. Taxonomy (NCBI): domain Eukaryota; kingdom Metazoa; phylum Chordata; class Aves; order Columbiformes; family Columbidae; genus Streptopelia; species Streptopelia decaocto. The sequence goes on along the minus strand of NC_138660.1, from coordinate 7,184,510 downwards.
CGTCCCAAAGACTGACCAATTATTAGTAGAAATGCTACAATACAAATAACAGCCATTTCACATTGCCAAACTATCAGAATGTACTTGATTCTACAGAAATGTGGAGAGCAAAGATGAGAAGCCTCAAGAGTCTATGCTACCCCCACTGCAGCAGAAACCTGTGATCCCTAAATGATAAGGACTACATAGCTGGCACAGGTATGAAAGGCTTTATACTGGAGCCACCTTTCAAACTGTTCCACAACCTCTGTGACTGGGACCAACAACCAGGGAGGAGTGGAGCCATTTAGGAGAGGAAAGGAGCTCTGTCCCAGATGCTAACAAAGGTCCCATAGGAATCAGGGCTACTGGCCTATACAGACACCACGCTATCACAAGGTGCTGGCTGCATCCCACCAGGATAGCCCAGATTAGATAGACCCTGAACCCAGGGCTTGTGCGGTTGATGACAAGGATGTGCATTTGCAGAGAGGAGGTGTATGCATCTTTGGTCTCTCTACTACCAGGGCAGTAGAAAAGCTGCAGGGAGGCATGACTGTCCTCTGAAATGCTTGGGACACAGTCCTTCATGGCAAAACCCCTGAGTTCCTTCCCACTCCCTGGCCTAACTTGTAGATTTGGGTGGTTTATTTTGTTTTGGTGTTAAACATTTTTCAGGCATATGTATGAGCCTATCAAGGCTCAAACTCCTCCTATTTTTTTTCACTGGCATTTCAACCTGCAGCTGCTTCCAGAAACTGCTGTTTGGGAACTTGGATTTCTCGCCTTTCCATTTAATGACAGTCAAGGCCGCTTTGGCCTGCTTCAGCTCCTTCACTTTGCTCTTCTTGATGGCTTTGTACTGCACTAGAATGACTTTGATGTTGCCCTTGGAGGCCATATTCTCTAGACCAGCCTTGAGCTCCAACAGGGCTTGTGTCCCCTGCAAGACGTAGTTGGGGCTCAGGACAACAAGCAGACGTCGGCTTTTCTGGATGAAGCTCAGGGTTTCGTCTGTGACAACTGGGAGAAAGAAACATTGAGGCAGTTAGTGATGGCCAAGAACGTATTGGTGAGCTGCTGCCATGACACCACGTGTCTCTTGAAAAGGACGATAAAATCTCTTGGAGGCCCTCTCTAGAGACCATACTGGTGCTTCCCAACCCTGCAACTGATTCCACACAGGGCCTCCTACACCACAGCTGGTACCCACTGCCCCATACAATGACATTTTCTACTCACAGCCCCAGGCTGCCTACGGATGTTTCATCCTCCCATGATACACAGAGATGCCTAAGGTAGCTACATCTAAAAGGCACTGTACTACAAGGCAAAGACACCGTCCAAGGCTGTGAGGATGCCAGGTAGCCAAGAGGGATGCTCTGATAGGCTGCGATTTAGCTTCCTTCTAGTGAGAGCAAAAAAACAGGCTCTTTGGAGCTAAGCAGGAAAATTGCCAGGTGGACAACACAAGGAAAAGACTCAGCCTGAAAAGGCGCTGGGAAGTCTGAATGCCTATACTTACATCCTCCTCTGGCAGATGTCCAGAATGACTCTGGGTAATTCCTTCACTCCTCTTGCCTCAGTTTCCCCACACCAAACACACACAATAAGTATCTACACCCTCCCTGAGCATCCTCATGGGTTAATTTGCTTTGGAAATACTACCATCTCAACTCCTGTTACTCATCCAGCTATTCCTGTTGATGTCATCAATGAAAGTAGATTTGAGTGTTTCCAGAAATGACAAGTAAACTGCTCTGAGGACTTTTAATGAAGTGTCCCAAAAGTGACACCCTTTGAGCTGGAGACATGTCATAGCAACTGTGGATCCTCTTTAATTTTCTAACATCTACAGGTAGACTGTCCTTAGGTACCTTTCTGTAATTAATGTGAAAATTCCTTGTAAGTGCGAATCCCAGCGCTTGCACTCTCTGCTGCAGAATCTCCCACACTTCATTGACAAGGCAACGCTCTTGACTGGTCAGAAAATGCAATGGAGAACAAAATAATGCTGACAGGAAACTTCATTTAGCTGTCAAGCACATTTGATTAGTTCCTGTCAGCAAACTCGGAGGATAATCCATCTCTCACTGTTTCTTCATCAAGGACAACATAACTCTCTACCTGTAACACAGATGCACACTGTGGAGGCATGACACCAGCTGCCAAAAGCTGTTCCCTATACCCGCTGTGCTTCCCCAAGAAGGACATTAGTCAAATCCCAAGCTAAGCAGCAATGGGGAAGCCCCAGAAGTATTGCAAAGGGCTGTGTGATGACAAGCCACCCAGGCAGTGTTCTGGAAGGCTGGTGCTGGGTTGAGGCTGGCAGTGACGGCCACCGTGAGTGGGGATGGGTGAAGGGCAGGGAGCCCAGGAGAGCTGTGCTAGAAGGAAAATGAAGGGAAGGATGGCAAAAAGCAGCAGAGAGAACAGGAGGGAGATGTACATCTTGAGGAACAACTGGTGAGAAAAGCTCACAGCAAACCTCCTACGAGCCTGGTGCTGGCATCAAGCAAAGAGAGGCTGGAGGGTGCCCTGCCATGTCATCCAGGCTCTCCCTAAAAGGAACAGCACCAGAACTGCAGCTGTAACCCTGTCCCCTGAGGCACATGTATTTATTTGTCCTCAAACTTACATGTGCTGTGTCCTAGCAATGATCTAGGAGACAGAAACAGAAGACCCCAGACTGATTCTGCTCCCTCTGTCCCGCAGCTGGACTGGGACTCCAACAGTCCCTCTTGTCCTACCCAAAAGAGACCCCACTGGACTTTATCAGCCCAGGTTCTGTCATCAATGGCATCCTGACCCAAAGCCTGTGAATTCCAAGTGGGGTGGTATGCATGGGGAAAAAGTTCAAGTTTTGAACTTTCAGTAGGCATCAGGGATCATACAGCCCACTCACCCCCAGGACACAGGAGTGCTGACTAGATTTGTGCCCTTGCTGTGGCACCTCTGTGACCATATGCATATCCAGAGAGTTTCACAAACTTCCATTCTTAGTGATTCCCTGCATCCCTCCAGCAGACACTGTGGCCAGAGCCTTGTATGTTTTAGCTTGAAACCGTGAAAAAAAAATTACATTTTAGTGAAGAGTCTCGCTACCTGCAACAGAGTACTCTTAATCGTAGCAACTTAATTGTATGCCATGTTAGACACAGACACTATAATTAATGAGGGTGAGTGGGAGGCCTTCTGGGAGGGCATGTGATCATCTCAGTGACGTTGGCACAGTGCTCTCCACACCTTCATGCAGCAGACACTCCTGTTTTTTACAGACACTCACAATTACATTGCTGTGAACTATCAGTCTGGTCCAGGATCACACTCCCCCTGCCTCTTTTCTTTCTAGCCTTGCCTTTATCCCCTTTCTTAAGGCAGCTCAGAGCGTTTGCATGAAGGTCAGTGGTCCAGTTCCCTCATGTTGATACATCAATCACTTCTGCACATCACTCCTGTGGGGAGCAACTCAAATGACCAACCACCACCACTTGCTCACCGCAGCCTTTTTGGTGGCCTGGAGCATTTGTGACATTGTCACATGAAGCAAAAACATTAGAAGGTACCAACAAGAATGTGTTTATGCAAATGGAGAAAAAAAAAAACAAAACCAAAACCAAAAACAAAGGATAAAGTTAATCTGGATAGGTCAGTTCCTATCAATTATCAGTACCTCAAAGAACAACAAAGAGAGGTTGCACATAGAACGCAGCCCTCTGTGAAATACTCACTTCCCCCAGGGAGGCTGTCTCTGTCAAAGATACACAGCTTGTACCCAAACTCATTCTCCAAGACTCCCCGCAGTGTCAGCAGCACAAATTCCTCCTCCTCCGCGTTGCGTGCGTAGGACACGTACACATCGTACTCCTTCCCGTCTGAGCATTGGGAGCACAGAGAAACACAAATGGCAGAAGAGACACTTGTGATACTGCACATGCTGAGCGTTTGACTTGCTTCCCAGGAAAAGCAGATATGAGGGCTCGCTTTGAGCCCAGGCACCGCAGGTTGAGACACATCGATTTCTATAGTTACAAGACAGAAGCGCTGCCTCTTTGACTATCCAGCCTGAACATGAAGGTACCGAGACGCTGCTGGGTCTCTGAAGGCATGAGATCACAGCAAGATGGTCAAGCCATTCTGTCCAGTGTCCTTTTGTCTTTTGACATCTCTGACATTGCTTCCCCTCATTGCTGTCTATCCACATGAGCAGTCCCACCAGACAGAGACTTGTACCCTACCTACACCTTCCAAAAGCCACTGCGGTCCCTTGGCAGTTTCACACCACAAACTGTGAGAGCTCGAACATCCTCCTCTTGCTACAGAGGAAGAAATCTCAGCTCAGAGTCCCAAGAGATGAACTCCCAGTAACATGGAAGCTATGAAAGAACTGAGGACAAAAGAGTGACTTCCATATCCATCCTTTTGGATGCCTTCCCACATGTTAAAGCAAATCACCCTGGATTCGTAAATCCTTAAATAGAGTCACTAGAGAAACCAGGGACTTACTGAAACTCTATGACTTATCTTGCCCATGAAGGGTCTGGCCTGTAGCAGGATAAAATAAATACAAGCCCTTTAAGTCCTTACCTAGGATGGTTTCATCTGTTCCAAAATGAGCCCGATAGAAGAGGACCATTTCAAGCCAATAAGCATGATAGATGACTATCAGCACCACAACGAGCAGGACAGTTGCCCCCAGTCCACAGGCCAGCTCCACGGTGTACTTCGGTGCTACAACTGGATTCAGAAAGAAAGAGGGGATCTGGTTTACCAAACAGGTTGAGCTTTCAGCTAAGCAGAAACAAGCTTGTGTCACATGCAGCTGAACATAACAGAGGAACAGCCAGGAGCCAAGCTGGCCCTTCAGAGGGTGGCGGCCAAGCCAAGGCTTTTCTGGCAGGACACGTGCTGGATGGACAACCTGGAGTCCCCATTCTGGGTTACTAGGTCTGGTTGGGCTGGCAGAGCAACTCAAAGCACAGGCTTGACTTCTGTCTCTAAGCAAGACCCTGGGAGCAGCCAGATGGTAGAATAACCTATTGATGGGAACCACCCGCACAGTCCAAAGCCAGCTCATGAATGTGACCTTCTCAGCGGCATATGTACACTCTTAGGGCAACACAACAACATTTACTTCCAGGAGAGTCAACCAAAGCTCACCTGCAACAAAATAAAGGCAATGGCCACCATTTTCCCTCCATAAACACACACAGTTCTTGTGGTTTGCCCCAGACTGACAGCAAGGATATAACTGGCCATGGCCTGATTGTTTTCTACCAGGAAAGAAGAATCATAGTTCCTTACAGAAAAGCTGAAATGCTTGCAAACAAATAGAACAACCTATCAACATCAAGCCAGAACATCACAGCCCCATCCCCCTCCAACTCATACAGTGTCTGTCACACCACTGCTGCTTCTTTGTATTAAGGACAGAAAATAACTCTTCTAACTGTATCCCTGGGCAACTCTCTTTTTGTGGCCATTCAGGTAACAGCTGACATGCACACTGGCAAACTGCATGATGAAAGAACAACAGTGAGTAGAAATATCAGCAAATTCCAAGATTTTACTAGAAACTGAATTACAAAAAAAGAAAATTGAAACAATTTAGCAACTTTCATTAGGTAATGAGCAGCAGAAGTACATGAAAAGGAGAGGGAAATCTTCCAGAAAAAGCAGGAAATGTATATAACCTAATGTAATGAAAGAGTTGGAGCCAACATATATAGATACTTGCTAAAAACTGGAAGATAAGTGCTGAGGGGTTAGGTTCTGGCATATTTGATGTTCCTATGCACAGTGGGATGGTCTGCAGTGAGCTTAGTTGAAGGTTGCTCTGCCAGCAGTGGTTGCGGAAGGTTCTTGGAAGAGAGCATGAAAGAGGGGTGTTGAATAATCAGATCTGCTCTGAGCAAACCCACTCAACTGTTCAAGAGCCAATGAGGGAGGGAGAGAGAGGATAATACAGATCAGTCTACTAAAAAACAGCATTTAGGTGGTACTGCTGTATAGAGAAAGAATCTGAAGATTTTAGATTCGCTTCTGCTACATGTACAAATGTTATCATCCCTGAAGAATTATCTATGTAGGATGAACACACAAGCAGATGGTTCCAGCCTTTGTCAGTTGTGTGTTTGGTCTATCGATCTTTCCCAGTGATCTAGAAAAGGTTTGTCTCAATGGAATGGGAAGGAGGGAGAAGGAAGGAGGAAGGACTCTGTGATCCTTCCCATTTTAAGAGGGCAGAGTGGGGGGAAGGAGGTGTCTGGCATGGGCTACACAAGGCAGGGCAGCATTCCTCATGGGAGAGGGAAGGTCTGACCTACAGCAAGCAGGTATTGAAGCTCTAGATGAGGTTGACAAGAGAAATATCCACCTCAATCAGGAAACATCACATACTTATAGTGAAGGCTCAGTTCTTATTACCGAGAGGTGGGTCTGAGAAATGTGAGCAAAATCTTTGATGCAAGAAAGATTTAGGAAAAAACCCACACTCAACAGGGCTGGATCAGTCCATACCATCCATGCTGAGGTGGCTGTATCTAGACTGGAGCGTCATGGCAGCAAGAAGTAAAACCACTGAGAGTTGTGGTTAGACTGTCTCACTCCTTGAGCAACGTCAGCAACTTCAGTCTACCTTCTGGAGAATGACAACCAGTGGCTGCTGCATCACGCAAAACCCTCACACAATTGAGTAACCTAACATCATTTCAAGCACCCTGTCCCCTTGGGTCTGCTTCAATTGTGGTACACAGACGGGATGAGAACAAGAGGTCTATCCACCCGTTTCTCTCCTCAGGCACTTTACCATGGTTAGGGTGCATATGACTCACATCCTTTGCTCCCTGTCTCCAAGTAGTGGTGCAGTACAACAGCAATAATACAGCGGTGTAGAGAGAATAGTGTGCGTTGGGGAAAAAGGGCTGATGGAATTATTTGTTCCTGTACTGTTTTTCAGGGCAAGGCTAAAGGCAGGACTGACATCTGCTTTTAAGCAAGCCTCATCTCACACCCATGCTCTGCAAGTCTTTTACCTTTCATGTGCACTACGGCCTGGCTATGGTCCTCGCCTCTAGCATTTCTGGCATAGCAAGTATAATTCCGTTTCAAGTCCTCTGGTGTGGCTTTTGCAACCGTTAGAGTCCTTATGATAGTTTTGTCTTCAAAAGCTCTAGTAATTTCACTGTAAAAGAAAAACTAGGGCATTACATATGTGAAACAATATGCACCAGGTTATTAGTGACAAATAGTCCTTTCCCTGATATAACCTGATCCTCTAAAAAAAAAAAACCCAAAAAAACACCTAAGCTGATATTTATAAATCGATAAGACTTCAGATTTTAATACAGCTGCAGCTGTTTCTTTATCTGTTTTTTCTTAGTATTTTTTTTGCCATTCATAATTTTCTCATACTGCAGCTGTGTCACATTGCATTTTACAGATAAATAAAGTTTTTGCCTACAAAGCAACAAGATCTCAGGAACTCAGACTTCAGAGGCCAAGTCACATTCCCTGGGCAATCCTGGATGAGTCATTTTGTCTCTCTCTGCTTGAATTGATCATCTGCAAAATGGGGATAATAGCATTTCCTTTTTCTACATAGGTTTGCAAACTAATTGGGGTAGCGACTGCCCTTGACACTCAGCAAATGGGACTCTCAACCTCATTTGGGTTTCTTCATCTAATTGAATGTCTATTCCTTCTAATCAATACTATATATAATATTACATTTTTGTTTTCAGCCTCTGTTTTTTTAAACATTTTTATCACTTATGCTATTTGGGAACATTTCTCTAAATAAAACTGTGTCTGCCCCTGGTTTAGAAGTCTGACAAGAGCACCAGCTGTTGGCACCGCTGCCAGAACCTAAACAAGTGACGATGTGAACTGGTAAACAAAGCTCCCTCAAAAACTTCTGTAAGATGAGATGCTGTCGAGGTCTGGAGGCCTCCTCCCTAGAGCTCCTGGTGCTCAACACGGCATGGTGCAGACATAGGAATTTCTGATTAACAGGGACACGGGGGACTCCACATTCCCTTGCAAAGGAAAATGGGACTGTAGCATGTCTGTGCTCACACCCCTTTGCAGGATCCAAGAGAGAGTCAGATACAAACGAAGGTTCACATTAGTATGTTACCTTTGTGTGACTTTTATCTTGGGGTCCACGATGTCATCTGTGCTTTTCCCATCTATGGTCCACCACACCTCAGTCCGGGAATCCTTCAGGAAGGTGAAGAAGACCTCACAGGGCAGAACAAGGTCCTCTCCTGGGAAGAAAGGACCATAGTGAGGTATTGCAAAGCAGGAACAGAATCACCCTGGCTTTTGTGCTTTCCAGTGATCTTACCAGCCTGACCTCTGCCTCCCTTCAGGAGGGAATGAGGCCAACATCCATCTTCAGACATCTGATAACAGTTTAGCACACCAGACATGTTGATTTATGACAGAAAAATAAATAGAAAAAAATATCCTGCCTTTTCAAATATGTTAAAAACTCCTTGACTGCACCAAGTCACCCATCCAAAGGGAGATGCTCCACGCCAACCACTTCCCTGTGTTTATCATCCCCACTGCACGAGGCATAGATGCCATAAAGTGAAGGATCCAGCTCCAAAAAACATTTTTGTGTGGGAACACTTGTTCAGGCATTTAGCTTCCCCTCAAGGTTAGGCTTAGGAGTGTGAATATCTTTGTGATCAGCCTGTGGTTTTATCTTATAGAGTGGCTATGGAAGAAGTCTGATTTTCTGAGCCAAAAAAGCTGTGCTTTAAAGTGAAAACTCTACTGCTAATCATCATCATTGGCACCACATTTATTACAGCAATGTAACGGGACATGATCCATTCAAGATAGGGAATTGCTTCGAAGAGCCATCAGTCTAAACAGATGGGGTGGGGGAAGGGGTGTGGTTCCCCATCCCACAATGATGTGAGGCCAGCAAAAGGAGAGCTCTCATTAATTAGGAAGCAATCGGCCAAAAAGTGGCCAGAAGGCTGAAGCCACTGAGTGGCTGAACAAGGGAGGGTTGGAGCAAAGCACAGCCAGGGACTGAGACAAGGTCCTACAGGAACTTCTCCAAGCAGTCGAGGGTCCCTGTTTCATCTGCTTCTGCAATCCTGCATCTCCGTGCCTGAGTATCTATCTTTATCTGTGCTTGCAAAAATAAACTTCGAAAGCTGTGCTGTCGTATTCCGGCATAAAAAACTGGAACTCAATGCTGTCTGCCAGGCAACTTGCAGCAGCTCATGTGCTCTGTAAGGGAAAGCACCAGGGATGCAGTGGAAGGGGAGAGCTGCTGTGCCTGGCTGAGTCCCCATGTCCCTGCAGGCTGGCTGCCTGGGCAGCAACAGCAGGCAGAGAGCATTGCACTTTACCTGCTTCGAGTTCGTAGACAACTTTCTCATTTGGAGAAGAGAACTGTGGTGGCAAGGCCTTTTTTGGAGATCCTGTGGGAAAGAACAGAGAGACGCCCATGGAGACCCAGACTCCAGGAGAACCTGGGGTCCTCGCAGCCTCGCTCATGATGCCCTTACACCCCACTGCATATGTCCCAGTCTAACTTGTGATACAATCCTGCTGCAGAGTTCCACGCAAAGAGAAATCTAATCCTAGTCCCCAAACTCAGGGCCAGACCCAGATTTTGAGGCTCCTCCAAAGTTTAGGTAACTCTAGAAACAAGTTTTTGAGCCTTTCATGTCAGAAGAGCTCCACACCCCTCCCATCTCCCACAAGACACAACCTGTACCAGTTTGTTTTTATTGCTGCTTCTAAAAAACAAGATACAAACATCATTTCCTGTCACAAGTATTTAATTCAGCTCTTAAAGCAGCCATTGCTGTGGGACTCAGAATGGCTATAATGGGACAACCCCACAAATAATGTCAATCAAAGGGCACAGGAGTCAAAAATTCGCAAGAATATCAGGGTTATGCACTCGCATGCCAGCAGAGGGTACCCCTGGCCATGTCATGGGCTGTACCTCACCAGCCTAAGTGTGGTGACCCTCTGAGGTGCTTGGGACATTTGACATGGTGGTGGGTAGAACCTTCAGAGCAACATGCCCTGGACAGACACACAAGGCCGACCCCGGCAAGCAAAAGTATACCACATCAGTTGGGTAATGCATATTGAGCACAACCACAAATGGATCCTATAACAGCCTCTTCTAGCTGTTTTCACCAGTTCTACAATTACCCACATGCATTTTACAAATTTTAAAGCCATTCTTACCCACAACCTTCATCTTTATGGTTCTGGTGAGATTATAGGCTCTTCCATGGTCCTTGAATGTCACAATACAAGTATAATTCCCTTCATATATGCTGCGGACAATGCCGATGACAAACCTGGGCCCTCGGGGGTATCGTTCATTGAAGTTATGCACGAAGTTGCAGTTCTGGAGTCAGGCAGAAAAACAGTTGAGTTTTAGGACTCAAAAGTAAAGATATTTGTTTAAATGCTACTACAAAGATCTGTTTTTAAACTATGACTATGATACTTGGGATTGTGATGCAGGTCAGACCTAAATACCATGAACTTTGAGAATGTTGGAATAAAAAAGCTGGTATGTTCACCTTGATGTCAGCATATCTAACTCTTTCAGGATTAATCAAGCTACCCTGAGTGACTTAGTTGAGATTGAGGCCCCAAAATCGGCAACTGGCAAACAAAAATCTATAGTACAGAAGCCTTAATAACTCTTCTCTTCTGTCAGGTGAGGCAGGAAAATTCTGCTAAGTATCAAGCTAGAGATCCCTTTTCAGAAAGGGGTTATGCAGATAACACCATGATTGTCATAAAACCCAAAGATGTGCACATTTTCTAAGAGATTATTTATGAATGGCACATTTCCAAATCAGATACATCCTCACAGGCAGTTTAAGGCAGGGGTCATATACCATTTTTAATGATTTTTATTAGGCATGAGATGACTTGCTGCCTGAAAAATTACTTCCATGGGGCTTTTTGTTTCATTCTGCTAATTGATTGTTGAGATGTGAATTTCAATTAATGGTACAAGTAAAACATTTCAACTACTAGAGTGAAACTGCTCCTCTTCGATAAAAGCATAAGCTTTTCCTGAAGGGTTTTAGAGTTTTGTTTTTTTTTTCTTTTGGGGTAGTTTTTTCATTTATCTATTTTTTAGATCAGATATATTTGTTGCCAACTTTCTTTATTATTAAGTTCACTAATATAGAACCTTCTATTTAGAAATCAAAAAGCGCTTTATAAGCAGCTAGAGAATTCAGTCCCATAAGCCTCTGGCTGCACATCCCCTGAGAATTCTTATTCTCACTTGACTAAAGGCATCCACCTAGAGAAAAACCCTGAGGTCAAAATTTAATAAAATTGAGTAGTAATTCTCTAGGAAAGAACCTAAGGATGGCTGGAAACAGCTCAATTATCAGAGCAGGCAGGGTAGGGGTGTCTCCATCTTCATAAAAGAGGTTTGCTGGTTTGTGTCAAACAGAACATCCATGGTCCTTGCAGAGGCCTGATGTACAACTTCATTTCCTGACCTCAAAGGATTTTGGAAAGGATGCCATTTTCATTAGCAGGTGGTGTTTGGTTTTGTTTGTTTATTTTGGGTTGTGGTGTTTGTTTTTTGTTTGTTTGTTTTTACAGAAAAGGGAATATGAATCACAGTTTCCTTTACAGGGAGATAATGCCTTGCTTACGTTGCAGGTCAGGTGTACCACCAGCAGCTAAACTGAAGCTCCTAAATCCCTGCTAGAGCATTCTCCACTCATGCATGTTGGTAAAAAAAAAAAATCCAGTGTTAGCTCTCAATTTTATTTAAGTTCCTCCAAGGGTAGTTCTATCCTTGAACTCAGAGGAAACAAAGCTCTTAGAATTAGTAAAGCTGCATTAACAGCTTAATTGCTGTGGAGACACTGAAATATAGCTCCACGATTCTCATGCCAACCATTGCTTTTTCAGATACAACAAAGACAAAAAGTCCTTCTTACGAAGTACCACTTGACAGTTGGTGTTACACTGGCAGGGTAAAACCCATCAATATCTGGACAGATGATCTTCTCATCGGCGTCCTCCAAGTAGAGCATCTGCTCAGCAGGTTTTATTGAATGGCTCACACAAGAGTGCGGGTCTTTTGCAACAACCTCCAAGGGAAATGCAACTTTGCTGCAGTAAGTGGTATTTCTAAGGAGAGAGGAGGATAGGGCTGATTAGTTGAAACTTGTTTTCTCCTGTTACAGTGGAATGAAATAAAAATCACATCTGCAATAATGAGCATCATAGCACTGATGAGGCGTATACAGCCTTAGTTGGCTCATTTATAAATGGGAAAGAAAACACCAGAGATGGCCACACAAGCTCAGAAAAGCCTATAAAGATGACTAACAAGCAACGTCCACTCCCCTGCTGGTAAAGCAGATAATAGGGTCAAAGACACAACGAAGAGACAACGTGAGGAAGATCAAAAAGAGCTCTTGCACTCAGTGCATAGCAGATGCTATGTTCATTTTGTACTACACTTAGAGACACTTTTAATTTCCTAGAAGTCTGAATCTCATGAATCTTTGCCAAATTAGCATGCAGTCAAAACATTACCCCTGCATCTGTAGCTGTTTTTACTGTAGACATACAGACCACTTCTTAATAGTGTCTGTGGATTTTGCCATGGGCTCAGCAATAATATTTTCATGGACACTTGCAGCTAGAAAGGAGAGGCATGTTCATTAATGTTTGCAAGGCTCCAAGCATTATTATGATGTAAATTGGCTCAGTACTGAGCGGTCTTATAATTGTAACATTCTTTTCCCTTTAATGCTTATGTAAATGGTCTTCTCCCTACAGAAAGATCTGGTGCTAGCAGTGTAATTTTACCACTTCCATGAAAGTCCTTTGATTATGCTGAAGACATGCAGAAGCTGCACTGCACAACCTACCTGAGCATGCAAGTATAATTCCCTGTGTCATTGAGAAGAGCAGGCCAGAACCAAAGGGTGTCTTTCTCCTTACTGATGTGATTGTCTGGGAGACGAAAATTAATGGGCTCCTCCAGATCCCGGTCCTGCCCGATCCTGTACCAGATCAGGGTTAAGCCAGCAGAATGGGCTGTGCTGTAGTTGTATTTCAAGAAAGTCTCAAAAAGCGGGCATTTGATCTTGGCAGGTTCCCCATCATAAATCTGGATCTGCTTCATGGTGTCCACACCCCAGTCATCACATCGTTCTGCAAACAGGAAGAACAAAGTATCTTAACTTTCAAGTCCGTGGGAGAAGAACAGTTCTGCCCATGTTCCCCACAGCCCTCAGTCCTGTCCCCGTTAAAATCAGAGGCAAATATGTGGTGTTTTCAGTGGAAGCAAACTGGGTTTTTATAAAGCAGGGCAAGAATACTGCCTTCATTCCTAGAGAACCTGCAAACCTCTACTTTTCTTCATACACCTCCTTCCAAGCTATTTATCCCCCATCAGGAAAACATTATAGGATATTGCCATAAAACACCAGGCTTTGAAAAGAGCTCCAAGAAAATTCAACCTTAAAAATATCCAGTGTAGGAAGATGAAATCTGGGTGAAAACGATGCTAGAGGTGTGTGTGCATCCAGGCAGAGTGACAGGGAAGATGGAAATAGAGGTGTTGGAAGAAGAGAAGCAATATGAACATCAACCCTCCCTTGGAGCTACGGGCCATTGTCCCTGCCAGAAGAAGCTGGATCAGGGGTTCTGGGAACAAGGTCTGTCGTTCCTGTGATGGATTCATGCAACACCAGCCATGGTAACACAAAGAGTACAAGTGACATGTAGCAACTGTTTATAGTGAAGTTTGGGAAGGGAGGCTGAGGGGCAGAAGAGACAGTATGGAGGTGGCAGCAGGTTCCCTTGGGGATCCCCAAGCAGCCCCCAGGTGCATTCCCCAAGCTCAGTTCCGTAGGCTCAGCATAGCTCACTGACTCAGGCTGACATAGAAACAGGGCAGCACGAGAAAAAGCTGTACGGTGCCTTTTTTTTTTTTTAATTTATTCTTGTCATTTGTGAATAGTTTCAGGCCAAACAGCACAAGTCAAAATCCACTTCTTTTCCAAGAGCTCCTTTCCACTCCATTCCTCCTACCCATCAGGATGCCCAGTCACGGAGGGACTCTGCACAAGCAGAGCACGGTACCAGAGTGTCAGCAAACCTGAGGGCAACCTGTGCTGCCAGCACCAGCTGAGACACACGTAGAGGCTGCTGTCACTGCATCCCCCATCTCCCTGCCCTGATGAGGCAGAGCGTGGCAGGGCAGCATCCAGCACACCTCCTGCAGCTGCTGGGACGCATTAACTGGGGCAGCCTGACATCTGAGAGCCCAAAATGAGCTGAATAGGAGAGGGGTATGCTGCCTGCAGCGGTCTCCAGGAAAGGTGTCTCAGCGTATCACAGGCACACCGCAGACAACACTGCAAAGGCTCTCCAGTTTGCAGATATTATTGTAGAAGAATTCAGACCAAGAGGAAAAACAGAATACAATACACTCTTTGAGCCCTGTTCTTCTGAACTGACTTCACAAGCCCAAAGCAGGATTTCTGGCATTTTATCTTCCTTAAATAGACAGTGGGATGTAGCTTAGCCCCAAATTCATACTTAATTAAAAAAGCAAAGAGATAAACCTTTGAGAAGATGGGCGCACAGTGCTTTAAGGCATCAACACTGACTCCTGTGGCTTAGCAATGGTTAGTCACAGCAAGGAGGAAATCTGGGCCAGTAAGAACAGAAATGTTTTCTGGCAGGTTTACACATAAATGTAAACGCAAACTGCACTGCTCCTGCTGTGGAAAACCAAACACCCATACGACAGAGTGCTGCTTCTGGAAGAAGAAAGTGAATTGGACTAGGAAGAGGCAGCGAAACCACCCAGGGTACAAGTATTTGCCAGTAGGAACCTCAAACCTGAATGGCTGGAGAGTGCCATCACTTGTCATCTAAAAAACATATAGATGTTTCTTTTAGAACTACACAGCATCATCCAGTACAGTTGCTACCACGGCCAGCGCCAAGTCTCATTTTGAAAGACAAACCAGTACTGGAAGCTTTATACCACAGGAAGGTGTGTAGTCACCAAGTGCCATGAGGGTCAAGGCCAACCAGAAGCAGTACACTGCTTTATGCTGGTGGGGTCAAGCTACTGGATTAGGCATGGTCAAGTTTCCATAGAGTGGTAAATGAGACAAATGGGCCTGCCATAGACTGCCTGCTAATTGCATTACAAAGTACTGCTTACTATTCATGGAGTGGGGGGCATTTGTTTCCAGAAAGAAAAGTTTTCCCTCTGTAAGGGGCAGACCTGGGTGTGTAAATCAGGACACCTGAGTTCTCTTCCCAAGCACCTGACTCTGCTGTCTCCTCTTGGCTGCAGAGAGGCAAATTGTCCATATTACTTCAAAGGGCAGAACTGAAGAGGAAGAAAACTATATAAAACATTACAGTACGGAAATTCTTGGAGTCAAGATCAATGAAATTTGCAATCATGAACAGCTCTTGCATTTTGCAACAGCTCATAAATCAGCACTGTAGAACTAGTTACCTGTTCTACCTGAATGAGTTACTGAAAATAAATACAACTATTTTATTTTTTTTCCTTTCCAGATTACTCAAAAGCAATGTACGGGTCTTATCTTGGCTGGGGAAGGGGTGACTGTTATTATTCTTTACTGTAAGAGCAGTACTTGGAGATTTTGTCTCAGACCTGACTTCAGGAACACTGTCACACCAAACAGCTAGTCCTGAGGTTCCCCACATGTGTCCTGCCTTGTGGTGCTGCATGCTCTGAGCTGAACCCCAAACATAGCTCATAACTGTGCTGGTAACGAGCACAGGTGCAGCCGCACAGCTTGAGATCACAGGCTGTGCCTGTCACCCTGTTGACAAGGACACTGCCAGGGCAAAGCCAGCCCAGCACAGCCCCAAAGGCTCAGGGAGCAAAGCCTTGATCCACCACTCACAGCAGAGGTGGCAGAAACACCATGCGCTGGGGAGAGAGCTCCTTCACACATGAAACACCGACAACAGGAGCTGTGGTGCTTTGTGCAACTTCCCTCCTCCCCATGTCATGCTGACAGCAGTACTACTATGATTTTTGGGGTGTTTTATACCAGAGATAGCTGGGATCAGCCTGACAAGGTATGTGAGGGACCACAGGGCATCCTTCATACACACACGTTTGTGAACCTCTTCCTCCTCAGCTGTGATGTGGCTCTTCTCCCTGTGCCAACATCATCCTTTGCTGTGGTGGCACTTTTGCAGCAAACGGGTTGAGCCCAGACAACCGGCTGCACTCCTCATATACACATGAAGCAGAGGGGATGCTCACATTATTATTGCTATAATTTAATTTGTAACAGCTCCCTGGGGTGTTTTGTGCCCTCTCCACTCTTTTTAACCTTTCTTGGAGTTTCAGAGCCTATTTGCCGCTAACACCAGCATGCAGCTGCTTGAGTGTCAGTCTGAACTGGAATAGTCTGAACAAATTTCATTACTTCACACTGAACCTCATTGGCACAGAGCAGCTCCAGTAACAATATTCAAGAGGGCACTGCAGAAAGAAGATGGAAGAAGCCACTCTACTTGTGAGAAACTTCACTAACTACTACGATGTTGTGACTGTTTGGAGCAACTCACACTCGTTTTCACCCGCTAAGCCTAAGAAATGAGTTTCTGCTCTCTTGAAATGTTTCCCACACAAAACAGCCGCTGGGGTTAAAAGCAGCTCCTGATTAAATCATTGATGCTGTGACTTCAAGGGTTCACTGACAAATGGAAACCAGTGAAGAGATGGGGGAGCTATATGCAACTCCATGGTCCCTTCCACACTGCACAGAGTGGAGCACTACACACACAACTGAGGGACACAACAAAATCATCTAAAAATCCACCGTCCCACAAATGCATCTTCCTAGAAATGTCTCTGCAAAATACTTTTGAAAGAAACCACCCTTCTCCCATTATCAACGAGGTGCAGATGCCTCAACTGACCCCTCTCACCACTGGGTGCTCTGCAGTCACACAGCAGGGCAGTCTATGACCCATAATACCTACCCCTGACAGACGATGCAGGAAAAAGCTAAGAAGCGGTCATGTTTCCACAGCCCTCCTTGGGAAAAGGGATAAGGGTTACGCAGGCTGGAGGGAGGTTTCACGGCAGAGGGAAAAACCCACCACTAGCACAGGAAGAGAAAGTGCAGGCAGAAAAGTCACGATGAGGATGCTCATTCTGATTTCATGTGCCTTGAGATAAAGGTAAGAGAGGGCTGCTGTGCTACTGTTCCTCCTGATGTGCACCGGGAACTAGGTGAACTGGCAAAGATAACTCCAAATGTCTTCCTTGCTTGTACTGTATGTCGAGATCTGTGTTCACAGGGGTATCTACTACTGGTACAAGGGACAGAAACCTATTTTGTTACAGAAATAGTCAGATCTTTCCCATTTCTAAAGCTGGCGCTACAACACGCTTAAACATCAGGCATCCCAAACCACACTCCTCAGAAGCCAAATGAAGCTGAATAAAGTGGATCCTCCAGATGCAAAGTAAAAAAATCAAAAGAGACGGGGCAGGGGTGGGGGAAAGTAATGATGCTGCTCAGCTCCATAAAGGTGAAAACAGACATTTCTGGAAACCTTTCCCAACCTTCCACTTATTGCACTGATTTACCCCCTTGAAACAGAACTCCAAATATACACAGCTGAAACACTCCTTTTTGAAGAGCATTGGCAGCACCCATTACAACCACCTACACAGTCAAAACAGAGATGAAATTGGTGCAATTGTTTAGATTTTTCAAGAAAAGACAAACTGCTTAACCCATGGATCAAAAAAAGAAAACTAGAGTAAGACCACATCAAGAAATGCTGTCCCATTTTGTCCACAGATTGGCATTTCTATGCAGCCATTTTAAGTACTGCCATTTCAAAATAAAATTCTCAACCACCAGAACTCTACCAGCTCCACACCACCTCCACCCCTTCCCTCCTCAGAGGCTACAAAAACAAAGGCTTCCCCTAGTTAAAAGTACTGTGAGATAAATAATAAAGAACCATCCTTATGAGAGGCCATCTATCATGCTGGCACAAATTACCCTGCATTTGCCAAATTGATGCACCCATCTTAATTGTTTCTAATTTTGGGAGAGGGCCTGCTTTGCACACAGGCAGGACCAAGCTACAGCAGCAGAACATGACACCATCGATGCTGCTGGTTGAATGACCCTGCAGACCCCTCTTCCCCATGCCATTTCAGCAGTAGCATCAGATGGGGCTGCACTATCTCAACAGCTTCCTATTTTCTTCGGCTGCCCCTGCTGGCATTATCTGAAGGAAAGCTGATATGAGTCAGCCTTCACCCGGGGACCACAGCCAGGCCAGCAGTTAGCTTGATGCAAGAATCAGCATCAACAGGCAGAAAAAGTGTGTCACACAAAGCAATTAAGTAAGGATTAATCATTACTACCTTGATTTTTTTTTTTCCTTCCACCGTCTTTCGAGCTCAAAGCAGTCAGTGAGAAGGCAGCAGAGGAACTTGGGCTGAATGGAGGAGCAGCGCTGTGAGCACAGGAGGTACCAGCTGTAGTCAGCTGCCACACGTGGGTGCACCTTCCATTTATACTGGTGCCCAGAGCACCCACTCTTCCATTGCATCTGTGTTCTTCTTCTCACATGTGTATCCTGCACAAGAACACCCCACAGCATCACACTCCCCCCATATGCTTTGCTCAGCAGCAGAGCAACAAGGCAGTGTGGCAGGGCAGCATTCCCCATGCTGTCTGTACCCCATCTGACTGCAACGTGATGGAAGGAGGATGGCATGGACTAAAAACAAATGAGAATATCTTCCCTGGACTACAAAAAGAGGCACAGACCCAGACGTACTGAAATCAGTGGGAATGACAAAGAACTTGGGTTAGCCCTAGCCAAGATCAGCTACTTCTCACTTTTTGTTCCCACCACCTCTGCAGTGTCAATGGTGGTTAGAGAATGCCTAAAAAGTGATTGGAGCTCAGCACTGCCTTGGACGCTCAGCCTGGAAGCTGCATGAACTCTGCAGGAATTTAGAATCTGACTTTCAGCTGGAATACATCAAAAAAAGGGCCTGTCATAACCTCACTGCCTTCTTTCTACAGCCTCTCCAAGAGAGCAAATGGAAATGGTCCTGGCAAAAACCTCCCTGTGAGCAGCTCAGACACAACCTGGCTCTGTCCCTGTGGTTCTGCTGCAATGGCACCAGCAATGTGGATTTATGCTTCTCCCAAGTCTCACTGTATTCATGCTGTGTTGCTGCTGAGCTGTGATGCCCCTGTGGAAGCAGATCCACTGGATGCTGCACATAAGGATGGAGTCTCTCTGTCTCCCCAGCTGCTTTTATCATTTAAATAGATACAAATGAGAAAGGAAGAAGGAAAGGGACTTCCTGTTGCAGAACAGCTCATCATTTCCAAAAGCACTTTTATGTTATACATTGTGGCTACCTTTTGATTCTGAAAGTCTAGTTTAAACAGGTGTGATGGTCTGCCTCTCTGCCAGCTTCACAAAAACAAGCTGACTGCATAAACTTCTGTTGACTTCAGCACAGCCAGAACTGCAGAAGGAGCAGCCAAGGCACAACATCCAAAAAACTGTGATTCTGTAATGGAGTTCATAGCTCAGGACTCCAAATTTCCTTATCTAATCAAGCACAGCCTGTAACATGGGGAGGGGTAGTTGTTGTTTGTGTCTTTTAAAACTCCTCCACGGAGAGCTCCATGCCTCCACTCTGTGCATAAAGCTGTGTTTACTGCATGTGGCAGAGTATTTTGGTTACCTCCAGCAACTGGGTCAAAAAAAAAAAATTCAGTCTTCTCTAGCAAGCTAGACATGTTTTCCTGGAGGCCTTTCTTAAAATTGAGATCAAAACGATAAAGGTAGGGCTATGAACTGCTTCAGAGCCTGAAGGAGAAAAGGAGCAAATAGCTACTTTCCATCCCGCTTCATTGAGGAAATTGCTGCACCAAGCAAAGCAGAGCAGCACGGGAGGAGGAGAGACAGAGGGAATGGAACAGTCTGTTGCAAAATCATCTGTAGGAAAGGCAGCATGAAAAGGAGGTTTACCTGATTAGCATCACCCTAGAGCTGTGCTCAAGCTGGCAGGGGCTCTCCTGTGTGCCTGGGACATCAGACTGGGACTTGAAAAGATCCAGGCTCAACTCCTGGCTCTGCCACAGTCTTGCTTAGTTAAACCCATGCAACCTAATTATTGTACTTGGAATCTCTGTTGCCTCCCATCCTGCTTGAAGATACAGTCAACAATTCTGCACTGCCCACCAGACATCAACAGGGATGTCTGCATAAAAACCCACTGCAGTGGTTGGCCTCAGAAAATGCAGAAGACAGTAAGGGTGTATGAGGCTGGCAGGAGTCACTTGTGTGCAATAAGGTGTAGGAGACTGAGTGCACAACTGTGCAGCTGCAGAGGGGGACCTGATGGACAAGGAGGGTAGGAGACAGGTCCCCAATGTCCCCTGATGCTCTATTTGATACACACAGAGGAGCAAAATTGACCATCCAATATCACATCAGCAACACCCACAAAATGGGCCACTTTCCTCCACACGTTTCTGCACTTCAATGCAGATGGGTCACATCGTGTTGATGCCTGTGCAAAACTCACCCCTCACAACCTCTTTCCTCAGCTGACAAGAAGCAGACGTGAGGTCTTATCTCCTCGGCGGGCACGAGTCTGGCTGGTGCCGAGGGAGGCTGGCGGCTGCAGTCGCACATCTGCACCCAGGCCAGCTCTGCTCTGCAGGTTTTATCTCCATCCACTTCAGGGTTATGCACCTGTCAACACCCTGGGTGTCGAATAACTTCATGCCCCCAAGCGCCATAAACTTCTACAACTGCAGTAACTCACAGATGTGTATGAACGGTTATAAAATCATGTCCTAAATCAGGACAGCAAGAAGCTGAGATTGGAAGAGTAGGAGGAAGTCAAGAAATCCCAGGAGAAGATGATGAGGGAGGGATTTAGTCTCTTTAGAAAACAATAACGCAGTTTAATCTATTTTTCTTTTGACTTTACACACTAAAATAAGCTTCTCAGCTTCTGGGGCTGTCACAAATCATAAGGAAAATAAGGCCACTAGAACCCCATCAGTAGAATAAGAACTATATAGTAATAATCCTGAGGAGCCGCGCAAGGCTTTCCATCTTCAAAGTGTTATACAGACAGTAATTTATTAATCTGCAAATTTCCCCTGGCCATAAGTAGCTGCTCTGCCTCTCTGCTAAGTACAAGAGAGACACACAGTGCAGATCGGCATTCAGGAGAGATAGTGCAGGCAGCAGCTGTGACCTCTGGGGCTGGATCTCAGTTTTTGGCTTGCTGCAGTCAGACCTTCAGTGCTCCAGCCACCATCTGAATCCAGAAGCACTGGTGATGCTGGGTACTTTGGAATCGACTTAGAGAGGACAAAACTGGTGCCTGAGAGCCTCTGGTATGGGGAAGTGCAAGAGACATGCTCACAATCCAGCAAATACCACCAAAGCCCAAAATAAAACTCCCAGAATGAGGCTCCTGGCTGCCTTACAGCCACTGCCTCCCATGTCGGGGTGTCACTTGGGGCAGAAGCTGGCCCCAGTCCTGGGCTCAGCCTACCATACAGCCAGTCTGATAGCCCCCGAGGAACCTGTCAGAGGAGTTTTCCATGTAAACACAATGCTTACTTCCACCAAAGGACTATTTATGCCCAGCAGTTACCTGCTCACACTAGGTGGGTCCTTTAGATAATCAGCATGAGGCTGGTCCTCCTCTCCTGGCAGCAATATTCTTCTGCTTTTCTAATTCCCTAAAACAATACTCCTAACCGTGATCCCCTTCCCAGCCCTCACCTTGCAAAAGCTGGGAGCTCATGGAGAACGAGAGAGTGGCCTGGTTAGGAGAGAGAGAAAAATGGAACAAAGAGTACAACTACAGCTACATCTCCTAAATAAACTGGTACCTAACATGGGCCAGCTTTGTCTGAAAACAAGATAACATTATTCCATGTTCATAATGACTTACATTCTTCATATGACTGGCTTTTTTGTCGCTTTTAAGCCAGTGTATATTTATATGACTTCAGGAGTGCCAAAGAAATCACTGTAGGACCAAAACTGGGTTCATTGGTTTTTGCTATTCTTCTCTGGATATCAGAACATCTGGGTTCATTAAGCATCCTATAACACAAGCACAGAGATGTAAGCCTTATTTCCATCCTAAGGATGTCTTAACTGAGGAAAGCAGAAGGCCCTGAGTACCATTGCAAACAATGTCCCAAAGGTCACATGTAAAGAATTCAAACCCAGGCACTGCAGATCATATATGTTCTCAAGACCAGAAGAGATTTGTCCACACATATGACAT
This sequence comes from Streptopelia decaocto, assembly GCF_964273445.1. Lineage (NCBI taxonomy): Eukaryota > Metazoa > Chordata > Aves > Columbiformes > Columbidae > Streptopelia > Streptopelia decaocto. The sequence continues at coordinate 7,162,156 of NC_138660.1, read as the reverse complement.
GAGTGAGTAGCAGACTCAGGCACAAATTCAGTCTCAGACTCCAAGTCTTTTACTCTACACTACTCAGATCACATTTCTTTCCTCTTCCAGCTTGCAGCTCTCTTTCAGCAACCAATTTTGTTTCAGCACCAGCCTCCATACACAGTAGAAACAGCCAAGCCCAAAGAACAGATGTTTAAAGCCAAAGTGCTGTTGACAAAATTGGGAGGGGAAATAAAATGTACGGATTTGTCTCTCCAGTAAGAAGTAGGGTAACGTACAACGCTGAAGGTTTCTGACACACTACCATCCATACTGGCTGAACTGGATGGAAAGGCTGTCTGCATTATAGCCAGACCAGTGCTGGTGTTTTACAGCTGAAATTAGTAACTGGTAGCTCCTCATCCACTCTGTAAACCCAAAGAGCTCAGGACTCAGCAGAGCTGGTACCCCGGCCTGGGCAGTCCTGGGCTCCTGCCCCTGCCTCCAGCCTTCCCCAGCCTGGACTGGAGAGAGAGCTGGTCCCAACAATACAGCATTACATGACTGTTACAGCAAAGCACAGAAAAAAGATCCCATACCAAGTTATACATCTTAAATATCCCAGGAGCCAGGTTCCCTGGTGACAGCGACCCATCTCCGTGGCCTCACTTGGTGTTAGGAGACCACTGGGCAGATGCAAACTGTGCACAGCCCATCTGCATTCACTCCAGATAACCTCTGCTCTGCTCCCTCCATCTACACTCCCCTCTCTGAGAAGAAAAAGCAAGCCCAAATGCCGTAACATTATCAGAGCATGTCCAGTCTCCCACGCTGCTCTGTATTTATGACTTTGCAAGGGTGAAATGAGCTCCAGTTGCCTTTTGGTGCCAGTTCCAGGAAACCCCACAGTGTAACAGAGGGCTGCACAGACGGCTGCCCCTCCATCCAAGTACAAGCAGTCATGCAAGCCTGTTATGAATAACAAAAGATGTTTTGACAGCCCAAAGTAGTTTATGATGTCCATGGAACAAAAAGGGAGCTCTGAACCAAAGAGTGGGTCTGTCACCCACAGACCTGCAGAAAATTAAATGCACACACTACAGTGGATTTGCAGAAGAAACGTATTTTAACTGATCACGTATCCCATGCATCACCCTTCGACAAATGTTCTTGCAGCACTCCACAAGGGCTCTACCCATCCTGTACAGAAAACCCCTGCTAAAGGAGAAATATTTTTAAATCACTAAATACCTCACAGAAATACATGGAGGGTTCTGCCAGATCAATTGGCACAAGCCTGCATGACCCAAACACCAGGGTGCTCATTTCACAGCTCCCAGCTGACAGTCTCAGCTTTTAGAATTGCTCTAACATTTCCTGGGCAGCCCTGATTCAATTGCATCTACCTCCCATTTCTGAAAAAGCCCAAGATGACTGCACGTGGGGTGTCGTAACACTGCCTCAGCAGGAGGAGGATATTGCGTTGGTGGAGAGCAGAACAGCACATTCAGAAGCACACGCAAAGCGGGGATTTTCCCAGCAAGCAGTAGCAATCTGCGTCTCTGGGTCCCTCCTTCCCCAAGAACTCTACCACCTAGGGCTTAGCGGAGGAGATCTGGGCCATATATTCTTTCTCCTTTGCTGCTTCCCCATTGCTCACCACTTCCACTAGGTCCCTGTTAGCCAGGATGGGACGTGTCCTGCTGAAGACTACAGCCCACTATGAGAGCAATCCAAGGAGAAAAAGCCTCCCAGCCTTCAGCCTCTGCAATGAGCCCTACACTGAGATGAACCTTGCTGAGAAGCACGTTGTGATTCTGGCCCCAGTAACTCAGCATGGTCCAAGAGATAATGATACAAGAGCTGTTCATCTGCTCAGAATATTATAACTGCTTGTTTGCCAGCACTGCAGAGGGCCAAGGGCTCATGGGGGGACTTGCCAATCTCCTGCACAGCCCTTATTTCTGAACATTTCCCCTAATAAAGCCAGCGCCTGTTCTTTCCTCCCTCCCCCTTTCCACTTGCCTCCTGCAAATCATGCTGTCTCCTTCCACCCCCAAATAGGAAGTCCAGAGCCGAGACACACACAATCTGCCTCTTCACAAGAGCTGGGCTGAACATGTGCCAGAGGAGCTGCGAGCATTACAACATATTTCCTGTCAGGAAAGTGACTCAGTGAGATGGGTATGAGAGCTCCTCTCACTCAAGAAGTTCCCCTCTCCCCTTGCGTTGATGAGGCACGAGTCAGAATCTGAGAGCCGGAATTTCAACCCCTTCCGGATCTAACCGGGAATAGCAGAGTTCAGGTTCAAGCCCAGGTCCTGCGTGCAACTCAGTGACAAGTCAGCGCCATGTACCAAGCCCTGGTTTCACCCCTCGTAGAAGGAGATTAACAATACTGACCAAGTAGGCAGCTTGAATTTACAAAACACTTAATTTGAGATGGTGCTTGTTGCTATTATGCCCCCATTTCCACCACAATCTCAGCCTCTACACGTGAGCATTATACAATACCCACACAGAACTAACAGCATACATGCATTTTGCTAAAGTATTTTACACACGACCATTTCATCCAGGAATACTGTAAATGCTTAAAATCACTGCAGCCAGTTTTCTTTCTCCAGTTTCAGATCACCTCTTCCCACGATAGGCGAGCAGACCCATCGCATGCCACATCCTTACCAGAGCCGCTGCCAAGGGTGAGCATGCACAGCCAGAGCATAACAGGCAGGACACTGACCATCTTCATCCTGCTGAGACAAAGCACACACAGAGCTTCTGGTTAGTTTACAATATTTCATCATCACAGACAATTTTTTAACTCTGAGTGTATGCGTTTATTCCTCTGCTCACCCGATGATCCTTTAATTCTGGTATGTTCTTTTTTTATTTCATTAGGATTCCTTAGGAAAAGCATCTGTATGGCAGCATTGTCCAGCCTACAGGCAGCTGCATGAGCTCTCCAGCCCTGGGAGGTGCTGGCTCGGAAGAGGACAGCTGAGCTCACTGACTTCAGTCACTAGAATAGTCTATACCTATGAGCACAAGGAGTAAGGTAGATGCTTGCAGGCTAGATATCCCAAACTTTGACTCCCAAGCCACTAAAATGCTTTGCTGAGACTTCACTCTGCCAGAGCACATGCTCATTTCTAAGAACAAGCACAGAAAGCATTTGCGAGCAGTGGCTGAAGCACATTTGCACTGAACACACATCCAATAGTTTGGAGTGACAACCGCACCAGCGCAGCCTGAATTTGCAAGGTCTGCCTGCTGGTGACCTGAGAAAAGGCCACTGCCAGAGTCCTGACTGCTTCAGCCTGTTCCTGCAGGTCGAGGCAGGACAAAGCTCCACCAGCAATTTCCAGCCAAACCCTCCTTGGAACGGCCACCTTGCAGGACAAAACAAGTGCCAGGTTTGTATGCTTTTTGGAAATTATCTGAATAAAGGTTTATACTTTCAAAGCAGCACTAATAGGCAAAAAACAATCCCAGACTTCTCCATTCCTGCTAAGGAGCACAATTTCCTGTAATTTGAGATAAAAGTGTGCTGCCAGAGTTTCACTTGTCGCCTGCTCCAGTATCTGGCATTCAGCTCTCAGAGCTGTTCACTCACTGGAATTAAACTTCCCTGTGTTTCTAGGTTTTCCAGGGTGCAACTTATAAGCTGGTAGTCACAGAAGCTGACGTTTACTAGATGATCTCATTAATGGGGTGAAGGTTGCACTTGGTATTCCCGGGTGCTGTCAGATCACAAAGGGAGAAGAGATGGTTAACAGGCTCAGCTTCATCAAAGCATCTCAGGTCCGCCAGGCAGATGCAGTAATGAGCATGGTGATACTGTCAGGAGCACGTTCATGAGATGACAGGGAAATCTGCTCCATCAAAATGGGCTAAAAGGGTGGGGAGAGAAATCGCAGAGCTCCCTTAAATGTGTCTCTCATAAACCTGTCCATAATATATGCATTATGCAGGAGGGCTTCAAGCATAAGCAGAGAGCACCTAAAATTGCACAGATTGCAGAGATTAACAAGAATGGGATGTGTGAACTGTACTACTCAACATCCAGCGGCGGATATTGAATCCTTCCTTTTCAATGCTGGCATCTGAAAAGCCTTTGTATGATGCTTTCCCTCTGCTGGACTCATCTCAAAGAGACAAAGGAAATCTGGAGCAAGTGGGCTCTTCCCCGCACAGTCCATGCAAAAGGCTGCAGACTGCCTCAGAAGCCATAATGCCTTCAGAAACAGGCAAGAAGCTGGGAAGAAGGAGAGTTTTCTTCCCTGGGGTCCAGCTGAAAGGGCTGGTTGATGCCTACCCCCTTCTTCCAAACTGAAATGCCAACTGCTACTCATACCGTTCTCTATTGCTATCTACAACCAGCTCCCAACACCACTTAAGATTATTCCATATGCAGGAAACAAACTGAGGTACTCCTAGCCCTGGAAATGCTGCAGAAAGATGGAACATCTTCATGCCATCAGATCAGACAGAACCAACACGCTGCATTTCTGGTTAGAATTTAAAAACTTTTGGTAATTCAGATGCTGGAAGAGAGGGAGTGTAATCAGCGGGAGGATCGTTCCCATAATCAAGATCCCTCATGTGTTCCCTCTCTGTTTGTTATTAGATAAATGCACAGAGCGTCGTAACTCACCCATATTTTCCAGTGATTCTCTCCTGCATTTTGCACCAATCAGACTGAATTCAGCCCTGAAGCAAGGAGGGACAACTACTGACTTTGGATGAGTTTCTCTCATTTAGAGCAAGGCCATTTATGTGGCCTGAGGCCAAAATAAACTACTACGTTTCACTCAGTGATACATGAACTCTGCAGCAAGCCAATATTTACATCTACTAACTATGCTCACAGGAACATGCTCCTTTCGACTGTCTCAAAGAACCACCAGGTCTCTGTTCCCACAAGTAAGGTATCTAAGCGTTCTACACTCTGCCTGCTAGTAGGAAAATTCTGATTTTATAACTGGGTAGAACAAGAAACAAGAAGTCCTGCACAGTGTGATTTACTTCTGGTTCATTCCAGACTCTCCAAAGATCTTATCAGTGGAGACAGACAGACACAGAGCCTGTCGGATAACAGCAATTTTGGCATTATGGAAACGGGACTCCGCTGACCACAGCCCTGGCTGCTCTCGCACTATGCAAAATACAAAGGGCCATGGAAGGCATGTGCACAGAGTCAAGGGGTGGTCAAGGTGGGTCATCACAACCTCCTGGATGCCCTCACCACATCAGCTTTTGCCAGCTGAGATGAAGGAAGAGGATTCTCCCACTTTGCTGAATAAATTGAGAGCTTGCATGCACAATGAACTGAAAAAAGAAGGGACTGTAGGGCAGGATGGCTTCTGCAGTCCAGCTCCTTTCCTGTGGCATATGATTATTCAAAAAAAAAAAAAAATCAAATTAATGCCACAGAATCTGGTGGTTTGTACTACTAACACAGCACATGGACCAACTCTTATGCACTAGTGCTGCTAGCACTGCGATGCTTTGCTTTAAATGGCGCAAAATCTGTGATATACCCCAAAATAGAAGGGTTATTTCCACAGTAGTCCTGTGGTCACACAATGTCATCATTTCTTCCCAGGGAGGATAACATGATTCTGCCAGTGACACCAGGAAAAGAGCGTTGGACCGCCCATTGAGCGGCAGAGAGAGGGTGGGTTTTGCAATGCTGTAAGAACCTGATGCCACAAGACTACAACCCACCCCAGTCTTGCCAGGAACCAAAGAGTTCTCTCAGCCTTTTCCAGCAACCTGCTGCTTTATTTTGTGTCATCAGAAAGTATGTTGCCATTTTGCCTGTATACAATGCAATTGCAGCGGTGCCTGATTAACTTGTTGCACAATTTGGTATCACTGCACGGAAACACCAGCATCTCTGGCTGCAGTCAGAGAAGCCAGAAGTCAGAGAGTTCAAAACTCCAGCTGAAGCGGAGGGGTTCCCCCAGCTGCATCCATCCAGAAAGGTCACAGACTTCACTTCTAGTATACAGAAAAATAAAATAAAAATCAAACGCTAAAGGAAGCCAGGGATAAAATCAGCAAGCAGAAGTGCATACCAGCTCAGAAATCACACCACAGATCAAAAGCAGGCAAGCAGAGCTGCCAGAAGACAGCTGGAGAGCTTTGGTACATCCTCAGCACTCCAGGAACTTCTCATGAGACCAATATACTCAGAGGTGTTCTTAATCTCTCCTGAAATTAACATTTTAATAACAATAATTAACAGAGCAGTTGGGAAAAACAATCCATCACTGGAGTTGCTCATACTGTTTTTTAAGGAATTTACTTGAAATGTTCATTTTGTTCCAAATCAGAAATTGTTTACTTTTCATTCCTGAGCATTTTCTTCTTCAAACTTTCACCTTCTGCCTACTAGGAAGCCAAGAAAAGCGGGGTGGGAGGAACAAGGTGACGGAAGCGTCTCCTGTTCTTAAAAGCAGAGGTGGTGGAAAGGTTTGTTTTTTCATTGTATACTGGGCAGCAGTGGCCTTTATGTCAGAAAAAACATTAATATTTTCATATAAAATACCTTTTAATAAAACACCCCCCCAAACAGATCTAGGCAAAGAATTTTTCACTCCTGCCCTTAGCAGCATGGACCTTACAAAGCCTACGCGCTTTCCAAACAATTATAAAACCCCAGACAGGTGTCAAATAATTAACAAAGAGTGCTGCACTCAAAGTAACTACTGTACACCTATTCTCAAAGACACTGTACCAATTCTACAGAACAATGCTGCATTTTCCAAGAAAATGCCTTTGTCCCTCCTAACCACAGGCACCTAGGGAGAGCTGACAGGTTTTTTGCTTTTCACTGAGAAGTCACACCCTGGCACGCAGAACAAAAGCACCCTTCAAAACCTCGCCACTAAGTGCTCCGGCTGAAAGGGCATTTAAAATAAAGCAGTTTCAGAAAGAAGAAAAAAATAATACCGGCCAGAGCAGGTCTTACATATTATTTTCTTTCTGTAATTCTGTCCCAAGCCCCTCCGAGTCAAAAGCATTTGAGAGTGCAGGACTGGCCCCAGGAAAAGGGATGCAGACACGAGAAGGCTAACAAAACCCAGGGTGGGCTAGCTTAGGAAATACTTTGCTTCCACACCATGTGGACTTGGGGCTGAAGGGCTGCAGCGTGGGGCTGGCGCTCAGGAGAGGGGCACAGCTCCTCAGCTCCAACATCATAGAATCATTTAGGTTGGAAAAGACCCTCAGGATGACCACATGCCCACAACCCTGCATCATCACCCAGCAGCATTGGAGACAGCTTCTTGGTGAGTCTGCTAGGTTTTCTTATGGGGAAAATAGATGTAAAGTCCAAGTAAATGTAAAGGATCCAAAAGGCAGACAAAGGGCAGTATGCAAAAGCAGCTGCAGAAAAGTAATAGCACAAATACTAATGGAAAGTGGGAAAAGGCCCTTCAGCCCTCCAGGAAACACTTTTGCTTTTCAGTGTGTGCAGGAGTAAGTCAGACAAAGGGAGGAATTACTGTAGCATAAACCATCTTGGTGCCACTTAGCTGGGATTTGCGCAGCGTCTCTCTGATGCTGCCTCTCCTCCAGAGGCCCTTTGGGCACCGCACAGCACCACTGTTTGCTGCAGCACCAGCGTGTCCACTCATGTCCCTGCCTGAAGCAGAGCCACTCCTGCAGAAAGCCCTCCCGCGCAACCCAACATTACACCGAAATCTCTGAAGATGTGGGTAGAAAGACAGGTGACAGGTTTTGGAAGCCCAGCTTTTTCTCTCCAGGAGGAATTTACACATTAAAGTTTTCCTTCCCAGACAGCTTCCAGAAATGAATGGGGGGGAACCAACAGCAATTTGATGGCTAACGCCATAAGCACCTCAGAACACTTTCCCTGCTTTCGTGCACGCTTCACCACACTCATCACTTCAAACACAGGCACACTGACCAGCACAAGGCCCCTGACACTGTCCTTGGAAAACATTCACATCTCTCCTAAGGGCAGAGAGCCCAATTTGTCTTGGCAGCAGCTCCCTAACAGCCAGGCACATTTCAGCAGGAATCAGCCAGGGCTGAATCCTGGCCCACAGTCAGGGATGCTGTGGAGCAGTCAGTGCGACCCATTCAGCACATCCAATAGTGACACATCCAAGTCAGGGACTTGCAAGATCAATGCTGAAGTCTCACTTTTCTCAAGGTAGCTGCACTTAGCAAGCTATCACATGCCTAACAGAGTGGGTTGAAAGGATTTTGTTCTGGGATGTTTCTATTATAAAAGTAATTTGTATCGTTAAAACCAAAGGAAACACTTACGTTTGAGCAGACTGAAACTGTAATCACAGCAAATATCAAACACTAGCTTTTGCAGAGGCGGGGTGAAAAAAGAATTAGACTAACGGGAGGGAGTCAGATTGAAAGCTACCCTAGTCTCCCCCTTTACTAATACAAATCATCTGCTGTCTTCCTTGTCCAGAGCTGGCTCCTGACACTGGGGAGCTATGGTGCTCATACACATCTTTACACCCAGGTCTACTGGTACCCAGAAGAGGGGAAAACCAAAAAAAACAAACAAGACAAACCAAACAAATCAAACACAAACCAAAACGCAACTAACCACATACACACAAACACACACAAAAAAAAACAAACAAGAAAACCTGGAAGCAATCTTCTCAGTCAGTGGCTCAGCCAGCTCCTCGCCAGTTGAGGACATGGCACCAGGCACCTGAGGTGGCTCCACTGCCCGTCACCCACTGCTGCCTCTTCCTGGCCTCCTGCGGTGAACATCCAGGTAAAGGGCTGCAGTCTGCCACCTTTTTACTAATTACTTTTTATTAAATCACCAACACGAGAATGAACCAACCCAGCAGTATATCACTCCAGGGGTCACCCCGGGAGGTGATCCCAAGCTATTTCTCCTCCAATGCAGCAGTGCAAACCACAGCAGCAAGGCTGACCTTCAAAGAGCACCAAGAGCTCCTGTGGGCAGAGCAGGCAGTGGCCCCTCCTCGAGCTCAGAGGCTCAGGGAAAAGCAGGGAGATGGTCATTAACAGTGACTCATTTCTGGGAGCTCCCTTGGTAGTGGAAGATTTGCTTCTGTCAGTACCAGTATTTGGGACAGAGGTGAATGCCAAGCAGGCAATTTGTGGTCTGCTGTTGGCACCTAGATACCATCTCCCAGTGTCCTTTTGGCTCAACAGATTTCACACTAATAATCAATATTCAAGGGAAGAAGCTATTTTTCCCCCTCTCAAGAGAAAAGAAAAAGTGCAACCTAGACATGTGGAGAGAAGTGCAGGGGGCTCGAAAATAAATCTGAAGAAAGTCAGTATCCCCTCCTTTCTGTTTCAGTTCTTCTGGTGTCCTCCTAGGGCTTGGCAAAGCAGAAATGCTATGGATCCTGCACGCTGCTCTGCTTGAGACCAGGGTGCTGCTGAGTATAATTTGGCAGCTGTTTAGCAAGCAGAGCATGCTACATTTCATACATTTAAAATAAACCAGCTCAATCTGTCACCTCTCTGAAATATACGCACACCTGGACAAGACAAATAAACAGCTGGGACTCTCACCAAGAGATCTGTGGAGTGAGCTGAAGAGGGGCAGGTTGAGCCACAGCTATGAAATCAAACAGCATGGATTACAAATGCATACATGCTGGCTACCAAGCAGTTCAAACACCAATCTACAAGAGCACTTCTGTGCTCAAGGAAAAGGTATCCAGCCAAGTTAGTCTATTTTTTAAGCCTGAATAGCCAGGGAATGAAAAGCTTCCAACAGAGCTTCAAAGAGTGCTGGGGCCTTCCATGAAGCCAGACACAATGCTTCTATTTTGGACAGCGATGTTATAGCAAAAGGACAGCTCTGAGAAATACCCACATATTGCGCTACAGGAAAATAAACTGACAAACTAATCTTTGCGCAGAAAAAAAAGAAATCTGCAACCAACATGGCTCAAACACCTGAGGATACTTAAGGAATCCACAGTGAGATTTCTCCCTCACTGTAAGAGTGCCCATTAGCTCTTATGGAGCCCCTGGAGACATCTGAGAAGCATTTAATTTACACATTCTGCTTCCTAACCTTTATAATGGCTTTTAGATGTAAGCAACTCCACTGCCTTCCCCAAGAGGTTATTCTACTGTCCCTGTGCACATAACAACACATCCACATTGTGCAACAGATTGCACAGCAGCAACCCTAAGCTAGCCCAGCCCAAGTCTCTAAATCCAGAGAATACAATGCAGACTCATGCAGGTTTATCAGCTGGGCTTACTGCCTTTTGCATGACCGGCCTGGGACTCTTGAACCCCAGAACAGCTTTCCTGAGAGAGACAAGCCCAGCCTGGCACAGCAAGAGCTCTGCTGCCCCACTGTACATCCCACTGTCACAACAGGGGCTGCACCCAGCTCTGCTGAGCACTAGCTGTAATGGGCTCTCAGTCTCAAAAAATACTGCAAGAGTCTCTTAACTTCAAGCCCTTGCTGCCAGCTACATACCTGCACTTTAATTTCATCTCCTCCGCCTATAGCCCTCAGAACTTGCAGATCAGATTCCCAGGATGACTGCTCTATATTCAGCCGACATCTTCCCCCTTCTTGTTCCCTCAGAGAGGGACACAGCAGGCAAAAAGCCTCCAAGCACCACCATGCTCCAGAGCACAACATCACTGTGTTTCACTCCCCTGTCCAAGCATCTCTTTTTCTGTGCTGTTGCCACAAAATCCCCAGGCAGACTGTGATGTCTCCAGCACCGCTAGCTGGTTTACCCACGCTGCTGTGAGTGGTGAAGACCTGATCTCCAACTCTCCCTGCAGCGCAAGAGGAGGATATCCTCAAGTGACTCCAGGTATCCTGAAGCAACACATTCATGGGTAAAAGCAAGTCAGCTGAGCTTTTCTGTTTCAAGTTTGAGCCACACAGTCTTTCCACATCTGGCACTTATATTAATCATGTTAACTTAATCAGATTTACAAGAAAAAGCAAACAAGAAGAGGACTTGGAGATGCTTTCTTCCCTCTCCCCTAGCTCAGGTAGGCTGCTCTGTAAGCGTGCAAAATTTAAAGCAATAGTAAAAGGAACAGCAAAGGCACTGAAAGCCCAGAAGCTACCTGCCCCATCCAGGGCAACACCCCACTTGGAAGCAGTTCTTCCAGCCCTCCCACAGGCCTCCATCTTCCCATTCCAGCCACTTGGTCCTCCTGGTGACTATCACAGCAACTTTATTATGTGTGCCTGCCCCGTCCTGGTCAGCACAGTACAGCTGCACCCTGCAAAGGGGACTAAAAAAATCTGGGTACAGACAGAAACGAAGGAGCAAAAGGGAAACAGAACAAGACGGTCCTTCCCATGCCACATGTATCACATTTGCTCCCATGTCTCTAACATTTCCTTCCGCAAATATTTGGTTATGACATCATAGGACACTTGCTTGGGCTCTGCCTGCACTGACCTCATCAGCGCAACTCTAAATTCAACCTTCAGACAATGGCACCCAGAACTTTCAAGTACAGGAGCCCCCTGCGAGGTCTGCTCTGTGACCCACAGCACCTACACAGTGGGAAGGCTGAGGGGAAGCTGCAGGCAGCAGTATGCTGTGATTGTCATCAATATTAGTTATTTGGGGAGCATATGATTGATCTCATAAGAGCAATGAATTCATTTCTCCAGCTGAATGACAAACAAAAGGCAATATATGCGCTGCTGACATTTCCAAAGGCTACAAGGAGCAGCGACAGGAGGAAATACTGCTATGTGTTAAAAATCCTGCTGTGAAGGGCCAAAAATCTGAAAGGTCTCCAAAATTTTCATTCCTGAGGACTTTCAATGCCAGGAAGTGGATGCCTTCATGTTCTCAAATCTGCATGGACCTCAGCCCTGGGCTGACACCTCCTTGCACTGGGAGGCCAGCAATCACTGAGTGTCTTTGCAAAGCTGGGTTAAGCTTCTCTTTTGCTCTTTGACACTTCTTGGCATCAACTAGAGACCATTGCACCTGGCAGAAAATAAATTTGGAGAAAAGCATTTCCACCTCTCTGTGGTCTGGGTCAGGGTGTCTGTGCATGTGCAACCTCCCAAGGAGCCAGAATTAAACAGCCACCCTAGAGTCCATGTGGCAACAGGAGAAAGAACAAGGAAGGTGGAGAAAGGTAAATGCACTGAGGCTGTGGCTATTTTTGCAGGAGAACAGATGACGGGGAAAGACAACCCAGCCCATGGGGATGTTACTCTAGTGGAGTCTGAACTTTGCCACATCCTTCAGTCCCTCCAACACATCAGCCTGGTCCAGCTCAACTGCAATCAGCACAATTTGCCACAGCAATGTGTTTTGGGATGCAGCAGCATATCTGTGCTCATTCACAGAGGCTGGGTGCCCTACAAGCCCTCCACAGCCTGCCCATGTTATCAGACTGGTGAGCAACACATACATCCTCCTCCCGTTATCTGGATCCCTACTTATAAACAAGGGCTGGGAGGTGTCTGCGCCTGAAGGAAGAGCAGGGATGCAGCTATTTCTCAACAGAACAAATCCAATTATTCGTATTAGAGGGAATTTGTACGGCTCTTACTGTCAGAATAAGTATTTTCTACAGATCTCAGAGCTTTGAATCAACAGATTGCTCATAAACTTATGTAGGCGGGGCCCTGGATGTTACTATAGTAGGATGGAGGTGAGTGTATTTTACTTTTCATTCCTAGTGAGATTTGCTGTTTGGTATAGGGCTAACCTGGGGGGGAGAAAAAAACCACACCTAAAAATTTGGGCTCCTGCCACTGCCATTTACAATGCTCCTCTAAGTCTCTAAGGCTGAAGACTTTAAAACAGTTTACTAGTTTAGGGTAGCAATATGAGTTTCTCGTTAATCTACATGAAACCTACAGAGGCATCAATCACCAGCTGTGATGCATGAAAAATTGTAGTGCCTCCCTGGTAATCAGGCATCAGAGAGCTAATAAATGGCTGTCCCCTGAACTGAGCACATTAGTAGAGGCTCCTGAAATCTGTGCCTCCGTTTCCCCAGCCACATTTATGACAGCCTCTCCCCACCCTGCACCACAGCCGTGCATCTTAATGTCTCTAAAGTGCTTAGAGATGCTGAGATGAAAGATGAAAGATAACATACGAGTGCAAAGTATAGATTAATTCCCTGAGCTTAGCACTCACTAGAGCTGATGGGGCTAAATGCACCACATACCCACCACACAAAACTTGGATTCTGAGCCCATCTTAAATGGTAACTATGAAAGCAGCAGTTCCCTTGGAACAAGCTGTTTTGGGGCTGGTTGGCTGGGCACATGGAGCCCCTGTAGGCAGGAAACACAGAAATGCAATATACTACTATGAAAAATAAATGCATTTCCAGAATAATGTCTCACACCTGTTCCTATAGAACCTGGTAGTAGGATTTCAACTCATCTTGGTAGGAATATGACAGAGCTGTTCAGGTTTTATCAACCAGCATGTTAAGAACACAGCCAAACATAATTTGAAAAGCTATTTCCAGTTCTGTTTGTTTTTTGAATGATTAAAAATCCAGTTTAAATATTGCAAGGAAAACTTTAAATTGAGCAAGACAAGTTTTGGCTTCCTTCCGAGTAGAAGGCAAACCCCAAAACGCTATCGCAAATCTAACAGATGGGAGTTATTTTGCACTCTAAAAATTTCATTACTTTGCACTGAGATTAACTGTAATTAGCTCTTTATTTACATCTAGAACAAAAGGTAAAATGATAAAGAAAGGCAACTATAATCACAAATCACAGGCAGAAAAAGGCAAAAAAAAAAAAAGGCAAAAATTCCCTCTGAGAAGAATATGTCACGTCTTTCTCATCAAGCAGCATAATTGTTATAAATATATAGTTAAACAGCTCCCCAGCATCCTGCCAGCGCTAAGGATAAACATTTAGGTCACAGTTTTGCAAGCTTTTACAGACAAGTTGATCAAATGTATAAGAATCATGCTCTGAACATCTGAAAACATTACATCCCTACAAGTGCACAGCATCAAGCCTAAGAGAGTCAATATTCCATTACACACTTATTTCAGTCACGCAAGGGATTAAGCAAAACTGAGAAAAAAAAAAAAAAAAAAAGAACCAAACACCACCACACAGCAGCTTTTCTAGTTAGAGACATATTAAAAAAAAAAAAAAAAAAGAAAGATAAGTTTTAAAGTCCTCCTCTAATTCTGATAACACCTCAGCTTAGTAAAGTTGAAGAGGCTTCCTACATATCTGCTCAAGTCCATGATTCATGTTGCATCTTTGCCTTTCAGCCACACAAGAAAACTGTCCAAGGAGCTTCATGCAAAGCCAACAACCAGCCTTTTCTCCTGGTACTTCCAGGCTGCAGCACAGACCTCCCAGCTCACATCCAGACAAGCCCCTGACCCACAGCCACATCTAAAGCTGCAAGGGTTAAACACGAAAGCTTGGCCAGAAACACCTAAGCCAGCTGTTAGCAATTAAAGAGTAAAGGGGCTTGATGGCAGTCTCAAATGCTTCTGAATTAACTGGACACTCTCCCACACCACCTCAGGGATCCCAATACCCATGATGGACGTGGGATGGGCACACATGACCATCCAGTTCTCCTTCCAGGCATATTATGGTCTGCTGTGGACACTTAGAGAGAGCTGGCAGTTCTTGATGACCCTGCTCTGGGTGGGATTTCCAAAGTAATAGCTCTCTGGGACCTCCCTGGTGTTCCCAGGAAAAGGAACCACTTACCACCCCTCTGACTCTGCCCAGGCTTCACAGCAATCTCTTATGCTCTGACCCAGACAGAGCTTCTAAGTTAATGATCTCTTTCTGTTAACACACCTAAATCTAAAAAGACTCCATAAGAATCAATGTAGCTTTTTCATACAAACACAGAGTTGGCACATAATAGAAGAGAAATAAGTAGAAAGAAAGAAATAAAGAAGAACACTCAAACCCAACACCAGAGATGCCACCCACTGCAAAAGTTAAGGACCAGTATAATTCTCCTCATCTTACACAAGAAAGTGAAGGTCTCACTCTCTCACACTCTTTCCTTCTCTTTCCCTAACGTTCTCAGAGACTTCTATCTTTAGCCAGTTATCCTTGCTGCAATTTTCTTAGAATTGAAATTGGATAATCACCCAGACTCAGGGGAAACCTGTGTCAGAGGAATTCCTGGGGATGTAGCCCCCATTTGATGAGAGTTGTAAAATTAACAAAGGATTGACTAAAGATACAATTCTTCGGTTCCAGTAGAAATCTTGTTTTACCAGCAACTATTTTTAAGAAACCATATAACAAAATGTGTACAGGTATATATTCATATTCTTGTATTTTATTTTCTATCAAATAAGACTCCGAATTTATGAATATCATGATCTGTGCTTATGTCTCACTGGGACCTCTGAGGTTGAAGGTAACAAGCGTGCTGCCTAAGATCAAACTTCCCAAAAGCATAGGTACTGTTTGAACCCATTTCCCCAAATCAGTGTCCTTTTTGCACTCTCTGAGCATACATACGGCTCAGTCACACGCAAAAGCCCTACACATAACACCACTGTGCCTGAGAAACTCAAGATTAGCCTTCTGCTTTGAGAAAACATTTTGGGGTGGAAAGAAATCCTAAAATACCTCCCAAAAAAAGAAGCTGTTTTGTTCTAGTTTAGCAGTGACCAAATCTCAGCCATACATTTTGCTGATGGCAGAGCAGAAAAAGGCAGTTATAAACCATGGAGGGAAAGAAACCCACCTGCACATGGGCCTCTGTGCTACACCCAGGCTGCAGAGCTGGTGCAAGAGAGGGGGGTCAGCTCAAGGGTTGCAAACACGACAGCTTTGCCTTCCTTCTGCATCTGTTCCACCTCACGCAGCTGGACAAACACCAGCTCTTACCCACTGGGTACAGAGATTCTACTGGACCAGCTGGATCAGCCCAGTAGCACAGAGGAGACAGCTCTTTGCTCTACCAACAGGGACAGTAAAATCCATGAGCTGTGTCGAGAGAAAGGCAGGGGAGGAAGGAGGAGAACAGGCAATGTCTGAACTGTGAGCTGCACTGTAGAAAGTGTTTCAGTTCCCAGATAACGTGGCGCTGTTCACAGATTTCAGCTTATATAGGCTTTTCCATATATCTATTTTTATTCCCAAAGCACTTCCTATTGCTGTATGATGAAAAGAAAGACCAGGCAGTGTGGATGCTCACAGATATGTAAACACATTCACATGCTGGTTATAACCTTCCTAATTGTCCGCCTTGCTAATGCAACCTCAGAGAGCCAAGTTGGGACACCTCTTCTCACACACCATCAGCTGCGAGGGTTGTATTTGTGGCAAGTTGTTGCGAGTCAGAGTCTTACTGAAATGGGAGGACATTTGACAGCAGTACAGGACTCGGGACAAATAGGGAAAAGAATATGGATCATGTGCCTGCCAAAACAAGCAACATAAGAGAAGGAAAGAACATATTCTGGCCTCTCCTCCTGAAGGAGTAAAATGCTTCTTCCCTGGTGCTGGCACCAGGCACACGCAGATGTTGAAGGAATAAAGCTGCGACAAGCTCTCTCTGCCTCCTCCTTCCTATATGTGTGTTTCAGAGTATAAAATTACAGCATCAGTGCCAGCAAGGAGGAACTTCCCATACCTCCATGTGTCCAGGCACCATCTCACCTCACCACTCTCCCAACCCTCTCAAGTCTCTCTTACCTATGTGCTCCTGACAGACACTTTGTCGTAGCACTGCCTGGCCCAGGGTACAAGCCTACTCAAGCCTATACCAGCACAGTCCTCATCCCTGCTGCATACTAACTAATGCTCAGATGCAGGATACCTGCACAGAACCCCAGGGGTCTGGAAAGAGAGAGCCCGTAAGTGTTCAGACACCAGCTTTCATCACAGACTCTGGAGGGACCAGACATGGGCAGACTTGAGCAAGCACAGCTCTTCCTATGTAATACATAGAGACTTTGAACTCAAGCTACATCCAGAGGGACGGAAAGAAAGTCACAGGGCTCTGTGTGTGTAGACTTCTCTGCCTGACAACAGAGGCACTGGGCTAGAAACTTAACCTCTCACCCCACGGCTCTCTGCTTCACCTCCATGCAGCATCTCCCATCTTCCCAGCTTAATGTTTCCTGATCATTTCAGTGACCTGCATGCTTCCACCACCCCAGTTCCTCACAACCTTATTCTCCACATCCCACATTATTCTGCAGCCTTAACTGCTCCTCCAGAGAAAGTGTTCACAGTGGCAGGAAAAATTTTGCACCTACTTCAAGAGCTTAATCCTCTCCACTTGCCCTTTCCTGCTCACCACAGACATGCAGGCAATGAGGGCAGAAAGCTGGACCCTTCCCAGCACCGAACCCTCCCACCAGAAAGCCCTTGCACTGGGGTGATGCTCTCCATGCAAACAGGAGAGGCTTTTCCTGCAAGGAACACAAGACAGCAAGTAAATCTTCCCAAGCTGCCAAAAGCCACCTGTTATAAATGGCCCTCTAAGTTATGAGATATGGACTCTCCACAGCACAGTTAATAAATAATACCCCACAATCCTTCTGTGTATGGAAGTGTAAGTTCAGTGACAGTTCTGCTCATCCAAGAGGGGCCACAGTTAAAAATGGAGCGTCAGGAAAATAGTACGTTATTAATTACATAGCAAATATTTTTTTTTTTTTTCAAAAAAAATAAGGAGTTCACTGCAATCTTCCAAATTCAGAAGAAAAAGCCTTTCTTGGGACAACAAAGCTAAATGCACAGAACAAAAGCCACCATTTTATAAGAAAAGAAGATCTGCTAAAGAAAACAGAATTTTATCTAAGCATTATGACTAGCTATTCACAAAGCAGAAGCTAGGACAGAGAGTGTACGTGTGAGAGTGTATTTATAGTCCAGTTTACAGTAACTTCCTAAGGCCCTCAAATCAGGGTCCTGTTGTGCCAAGCACTGTACAGACAGGCTGAGGAACAAGCACTGCCACTGTAACGAAGGAAACTGGCATGGAAAAGGGCCACCTGAAGCACAGGAGCCCTAACAGTCTCTTTCCCCCCGTCTCCCTTCCTTTTCAGGAAAACATTCCCAACATCCAGCTTCCATCCAGACACCCCCTCAAAATGCTTTGCAGAAGGGGCAGCTGACCTCAACAAACACACATCAAAAGACATCTTGCTGCCAATATCTAGCCACTTTCAGGCTGTTCTCTTGGACGTGACTGTTCCACTTTCCTGCTGCGGTTTAAGCCTGACCCCTTCCTCTCGCCCCTTCCCTTTCAAGGTTCTATTTGACAGCAGAACAGGTATCAGAGGTTCACGCATTTGAAATGCGGATGAAAATCAAGTTGTATTTGTCAGTGCACGTAGCACCTTACCTAGGAATATCCACATTTCCCTGGCCCGAAGTAGGAAATTGAAGCAAACCGCTCCGCATTTCGGGTACCGGGGACACGGCCAGAGACACGTATCCGCGGTCCTGCAGCTCGGCTCAGACTTGTCTCCACACCGACTGCGTCCGTTACCGAGGGACAGCGGCGGGTCCCCCGGCTCCGGTAGCAGCACAGCCGCCACAGCGCCCGCTCGCCTCCTCCCTCCCGTTACCCCGGCCCAACGGGGCTGGACGCGGCCGCGCACGTTCGCTCTCACCGTGCAGAGGCGGCTCCGGCCGTGGGATGCCGGGCTCTGCTGCCGCGGCACCGCAAAGGCTCCTTGGGCTCTCCCGAGCGTCTCTTCGTCTTTCTTCCCCTCCTTTTTTTTTTCCCCTCCGGCCGACGAGCGGCAGCTGCTGCCGGCTGCGCACCACAACCGCCCGCCTCACCCCGCACAGCGCCCGGGCTGGAAACCGCCTCCCCCACCAACAACTTTCCCTCCCGACTGCCGGGAAGTTCACAGCCGGGATGGGACGGTCCCCGCCCTGCCCCCGCCTCCCTCCTTGCCTCCCTCCCTCCCACCGCCCACGCCCGTACAAACACGCGTGTGCCCGCCCGCCCCCACGCGCCGGGGCTCACCTGAGAACGCAGAGGGCGCGCTGCCACGTCCCGCGCGCCGTGTTCTCCTTCTCTTGCTGCTTCCTCCCCCTCCTCCCCAGTCCGCACCTCCCTCCTCCCCCGTCTCCGCCCCGCGCTCACGGGCCGCCCCTTTCCCCGCCGGCCGCGCTCCTTACGCGCACGGGGACGGTTCCCCCGCCCGTAGCGCAGCCCCGTGCAGGGCGGGGGGGGATGTCACCCCGGGGAACCGGCAGCAGCCGGGATGGGGGGAGCAAAAGCGGGTTTGTAACGCGGAAGCTGCCGCGCCGTCCCTCTCGCACTTTGCAGGGTCTCGCCGGGAGGAGGCGGGTTACGCGGCCGTGCGCGGGCCAGGGCTCCCTCTCCTGGTCGGAGCTGAGCGGGAAGGGCGCGCAGGCAGCCCTAAAGTCAGCACCCCATCACCCCGAGCCACCAAGTGACATTTGGAGCCAATTCTCTGCCTGTTTCTTTAAAGCGCGATGGCGTGCACAGCCCTAATGCTGCTGCAGCTGTCTACGCTCTCTGCAGGTCACTTGCCCCCCGTAAAGCAAAGTTTGTCCTTCTCCCCTCCGTGGTGTGCTGGGAGGGAAGGGCTCATTGGCAAGAGCCGTGGCACTGCACAGCACCCTGGGTGCTGCTATGCCACCTCGTCTCAGAGAAGCTACACCTTTTTGCTGTATCACTGCCACAGAGGCACACCAGGTGAGGCTGAATTTGTTGCTGGACAATTAGCGGACACCTGAAATGGACTCTAAGGGAAATAGTAGTGAGTCTCAGGAGTGATGGAATAATCTACGGAAATTTGGGCTGGCACCTTCTCATGGAGAATGTGGCCAGTGCTAATCAAACATGTTAGAAACAGTATCGTGTAAACTACTTCAGTAGTTAGAAACAGTATCATGTAAACTACTTCATCCAGCCTAAAATGTCCTGAGTTGGAAGGGACCCACGAGAATCATCGAGTCCAACTCCTGTCCCTGCACATGACAATCCCACAGTTCACACCATGTGTCTGAGGGCATTGTCCAGTCTCTTACTGAACACTGTCAGGCTTGGGGCTGTGACACCTCCCTGGGCAGTGCAGCCCCTCATGCAGGAGTGCCCTTGCCCCAGGCAGGGAGGAAAGCTTGATCTCCCTTCAGGTTGGCCAGGAGGCTCTTCCACCCTGACAGCAAGTGACCTGGCATTATTCGTGCTTTTGTCACCTCTTGGCAGCCTGACAGTGAAGCCATATGTCTGGACACTAAGCCTTTTGCGCTAAGAGAGCTCCTATGAGTCCAAAGTGCTGCAGCACTTTTTAGCACTATTGGCTGTAATACTACATCCATGTTGAACTGCGTTCAGGATTTCAGTCATTATCCCCAGAAGGTGGCTCCAGGTTATCTAGGAGACCAAATTTCACTCCACCCTGTGAAGCTCCTCTGCAACAAACCTGTCCTGGAGAGCAGGTCCAGTTGTACCTGGTGCAATTGCTCACAGCTACCACTAGCATGTATCTCCACATCTTCCCCACAAGGCTGTGTGCAGTACCCCTGCACACACACCTGCTGCTGTGAAAGGAGGTCCCTATCCTTGCCAGCCTACCCCAGCCCATCAAGGGCACACCTGAAGTTCTTCCCCACCCCAAGGAAGAGCAGCTGTGGTCTGGCTGTGCCACGGGGTGTGAAGGAGCTGTGACGGGAAGCCAGCGCAGCTCCGGCAGGAATAGCTCTTCCTCCTGTACCTCTTTCCTCTTCCCAAGGCTCTGGCACAGCAAAATTAGGCAGAAAGTTTCTTATCTCAGCAGCTTTCTTGTGAATGCCCTTGAAAATCTGCCTACTTGGCTTGTGCTTAGAGTCAGCTCTAATCAAGCCATGTCTAACCCAAACCCATCCAAGTATTGAAGTAACTCAATGAGACAGAGCTCTGTGTAGACTAATTTACCCCACTCTTAGGACAGGTTAGTCTGTGTTTTTCTCCATACTACCTGCACAGCTCCAGGGTCCAAGATACCTTGTCTGAAGCTGCTTTAGGTGTTTACACACTCAGCTGCATTACTGAATATAGGCAAAACTGGAATAGCAAGGAGCATTTTGTGAGCTGTATTTTCCAATCTACTTACAGAGAAATATGTGCTTAAAATCTTCTGTTGAAACACTACAGTCCACTTTTCTCATAGAAGATGAAATAAAAAAAGGATTGCATATTTTAGTTGTGATATTTAATGCAGCTGTGGGAGTAGCTCAGCTGCTCCAGTTACTGTTACAAGAATTAAATAATAATAATAATAATGATACCTTGTTCTATGTAATATCTGCCATCCATAGATACAGATCTGGGATAGCACATGTCGTTATGCTTGTTTGGGAGGATCCAGGCCCTGTTGCAATACTGGTCATGCAGGTTAACAGTCATCGACACATACACCCTGGGAAATTCATATTGTTCCAAAATTCTAGCCTGCCAGTGTAAATTAGGGTCTTTAGACCAAGATAATTAATTTTCTCTGATTTTGACAGAAAGCCAGAATACAACTTTGGGCTTCATTTAAAGCCTCATGAATTCAGGTTCAAGACTAAGTTTCCAGGATTGTTTTAAGGCTATAGCTGATAGCAAAATCCCAAACCACACCTGCTTATTGTGTTTTCATGGGAAAGGTTTCAAACTCTTTGCTTATAGATGAAAAGAATTGGCAATCCCCTACTGTAAAATAAGGGTAATATTGCTCATTTGGGCTCAATGCTGTCATAAGGATTATTTTTATATTGCTATTTTTTTCTCCCATCCTCTCTCCACACTTGCACATGCTATTTCTGTGCAGGTTAAAATGCAACACAGTTACACACTAGAGTGAATTATACTACAGTTTGAAGAGCAGTTCAGTAAGTAGATAATATTTGTTAAGCACAAAAAAGCAGCCTTGTGACACAATTTTTGGGCAAGGAGCAAAGAGTAGCATTACTAAGTGAAACCACGGGGGGGACTTAAATATCAGAGGAATGTGTTGGTGTTTAGCCAGGACACTGGAGCTGCTGGGATTGCAACTGCTGAGAAAATATTCCACAGATCTCCAGTAACAAGTAGCCAAAGGCCTTGGTTTGCTGCTGCTCTGTTCCCATTAGGCAATGTAGAGCTAGAAGCACAGGAGGAACCCGGATCATACAGCTCAGTTCTCTGCCATGTCAGGCACAATGTTGTTCATGGTCTTTTTAACAAAAGGACTGTGCTCCAACTTGAAACAAGTTGGTGTTTTCTGCCCATTACTCCTTCTAGGAGATTCTCCCAGACTGTCCGTGTCCCTGATGGTCAGGAGCCCTAGTGTCGTTTCCATCACCAGTTTAGTCCCATATATTCTGTCACCAGCATAGGCTCTCATTTCAGTAGCTGTTTTGCTCACCGCTCCTTACTCAGGTATTTTTATGGAGATAGTTCTTGTCTCCTTTCCCCACCCTCCCCGCCTCAGCTACACAGAACTGGCTTTTCAATCTTCTTTCCTAAATGACTCTCAATTCACCTCAGACCTCCATCTGCTCTGGTTTCGGTTAATCTTAAAGTGCCTATGGATGACCAAAAGCAGTTACGGTATTAAATGGGAAGAAATCTCACTGATTCCTCATACAATGACATTTAAGTCCCTGCTTCTCATTGGAATATCTCACTTAGTAATTCCAAAATTACATTTATGTTTCCGCAGATGAGCTGCAGTGGTGATCTTATATTTCTCCACCATTTCTGCTTGCAGTGCTAAGTTCCCAGGCTGGACCCGAAACATGTTACTATTCCCTTGTCATTTCCCAATTCTCTTGTATTTTTCCCAAGTCCCAGCCTGTATGCAGTTTTCTGATTATTTTTTTTTTAGCCAGCATTTCTGATACTGGGAGATCAATGTAGTTTTATAACCTCTAAAAGACATGTTCTCGCTTGTTACTTTACTCACACCCACCTAACCTATTTTTCCTTCTTCCTAGTTCAGGAAACAAGCCCTAGACTACATATAATTATAGTCTGTGTAGTTATAAATGAACGTGCCTTCTGTGTTTTACACCTACATTTTAACTGGCATTGAGAAGAGCACGCCTGATAACCTAAGATACAGGACCTAGAAGAAATGGGAGAATTACAGACATTTCTAACATTGCGGCACATGGACCTCCCATCTGCTTCTGTCAAGGAAGCTGAGGTTACCCACACATGGGTGTAAGGGCTGAATATTTTCTGTTGAGACCGTTTTCTAGTAAGAAACCCGTGCCTGGCTGTGCAGGCACACATGACTTTCAGACAGGTATGTGCTGTGCATTCACCGAAATGCACGAGGAGCTGCAATTCTATCTGTGTCATGTAAGCCTGACTAACACAGATCGTGTATTTGCCATATTGACTAAGCCCAAACTAGATCTCCCCAGCAGGTACGTGCGTGAACCTCTATAAAAACCCTGCACACTGAGGAGGGATTGGAAGCACAGCTCCATTATGAGTACATCTATGTTTATTCCTGCCGATGTAGCAAATAGCTGTTGTCCATGTTCATGTGCTAAATATCATTAGTGTCTCTTCTTCCGTGTTACCATGGTGGTAGGACTGCTAATGCAAATGCTTCTCAAATGGAAACTTGACCTTACGTGACTTGCACCTAAGTCCATTCATATTTCTGTCACAAATGTTTTGATGCAGCCTAAGGCCGGAGATATTTTCCAGTCATGAGTCCATGTTTCATATAAGCTAAAACTATTTCAAGTCAGCAATGGAGAGGAATATCTTCTCATCCTGCCAAAGACTTCAATTTTTGGTAGGTATCTGACTCACAAGTACACATAAGTTGGACACGGTTTGCGTTTAGGATGCCTAAACATCCTTCTGCATAACACATTCCAACATATCAAATTTGTATAAATTGCCTGAATGTGGAATTTGCAGGAACACTTAAACTGAGCTGGCGTTTCAGTTGGGCAAGACCAGCATCTGTCTCAAACAGTCTTTGAAGACAGCATCTAGCCTGGGCATTAATTAGCTGCAGCTTACCTCGTTTGCCCACTGATGCCACCGAGAAGCGTCAGGCCGTCAGCAGACTAATAAAGCTGGATGGTTTGAGAACAGCCTTGGTCATCCAGGCAATTCCCTACTGCTGGGTGTTTCTGCATGGAGTGGTCTCTGGAGCTGTTTTCAGACACCTTGCTTCTCTGGCTGACGGTTTGCTGACACCCTTTGCAAAAGGGAAAAGGCACTGAAGCAACATACTGTCTTTCCTCAGTAAATGGAGCCAATTAAAAGATATTAAGAAAGCGAGAAAAGTATTAATACATCATGTTTTTATCCCACCTCATTGTAAATGCTCTTCATGTCTTGACATAAGTTTATACAGATGTTTTGATGGTTTAATAGTTTTTCAAGTCTTTTCTTTCTGAACAAAGCCCAGCTTTTCTGAAAAACTGTCCAGTGATGAACTGCAATGGTTATGGAAAAAAAAGAGAGCATCATGCTTGGTGAATGAAAAAAATCCATTAGCACATTCCAAAATCTTATTATTATAATCAATAACAGTTTATTTTTTCCCCTAAAAATGCAAGATCATTCTGCAGAATGGCCTTTTAAATCTTTGATTTCACTTCAGCAGTGATGAAGCAACATTAACCTTCAGACTCTCGGTTTATCTGTGCATAAGTTAAGGATTTCTTAAGGAAAACAAGCCTTTTGTGTAACTCTTAGAAAGGTTACACAAGCAACAGAAGATTTTAGGAGCAAACTCAAGGAACTGCAAAAAACCTTACACAATTCCTGGGAAGGGCAGCTGCAGGTTAGCAAGACCCTGATGTAAGGAGATGGTCTTACTTGTCAAAATTGAGAATTCCTCCATAACAGTGTTTTGACCAAAGGGCAGGACCCTCTGCTCCTGTTAAGCAGTGCTGCGCTAATGGAGCTGTAGCAGTTCACGCTGCTGGAGGTTTTTGGCAATGTCGAGCACTGTGGTTAGGCAGAATCTGCACAGGGAATGATTCCTGGCATCCTTGCACCTCATTTCCCTGGTTCGTGTACTTCCAGGCATTTGAAAGCTTCTTTCCCTCAATAGCTGCTATCTATCATTATAAAAATGAGTGTAATAGACAAAGCAGAATGGCCAGTTTTGCCCTAATTCCATGGACCTCACTGGATTTACATTAGAGAAGACTTTGAAATAATAAATTTGCATTTGCACAATAATTAGGAATGTGCTGTAATTCCTCTCACCCTGGCTGCTATAGATTTCCCAGGTGCAGGCTCAGCGCAACGCAGCCCTGCACAGCTGCAGTGGTCCAGCTGGGTGGCAGGAGCAGGGGGACATGCTGGCCTTGCTGGGATTGTCACAGCAAAGGTGCTGCTTGGAAGTGGGTGCCTTCTGCTATAGGTGCACCTCACCCCTCCATCATTACCTCCTGAAGCACCAGGGAGGAAAGATTCTGGAGCAGCCTGCTGGCAGATGTAGAAAGGGTAAAATAGCCTAACAGATCGATCAGTTTTTAAATTAAAATCTGTATGATTATAAATGTGCTCAGGAGCTCTGTGGAAGCAGAGGGCAGGACTCAGGGATGCTCCTGGTAACTTCTAGTCCTGGGTTTCCATGTCTATCTTCAAGGGAACATCAGAAGCCCTTAAGACTATTTTCTTTCCTGTAGCAGGAAGAGGGATTGAGCCAAAATTTGCAAAGGTGCAATAAATATTGTTAGCTTCCTAGAGCATAACAAGCTTGGACAAAGGTTTTTGAAGAAATGGGTAAGCCACAGAAATATTTCCTTAATTGCGGATGGTATCCGGAGAACAGCTATAAAGATCAGCAGAGGAAGTGTTCAATTTGTACGAAGAATGATGAAAGGGTGCTGCCTGTGTGTGTGGGTGCAACAACCTACAGCTCTCACAGGAATGTGGGCACCTTGAGGAAAGCACTTTGGTTAGGGCAGCTAATTACCGCTCTGTAATTTGACAAAAAAAAAGGCTGAATTAATTCAACCAAAATTGGGTAGATGTATAGGCAGCCTTAAGACACAAGCCATGCTTACGGAAACACTTTGTGTTTTTTTAAGCAGATCACCCACCTGCCTCTTCCTTATGAAATCGAGAGATCTTAAAGATCACTGAAGAGGAGGGAATCAAGAGCAACGCATTTGTTAGCAAGTCATAAATTTGCAGGGAGAAAGCGAGGGGAGCAGTAAAAGAGTGAACTTGAATTTCACAAGGGCGAGCGGCACCCTCGAACCCCGGCAGTTGCTCAGCTCATGGCAGAGAGCCATCAACCACGAGATGCAAAGTCGCGGAGCAGCATCTGACAATTAAGTTCACAAGTCGTTAACCAGCAATGTAAAGATGTGCTCGACAGGCTGCAAGTTAAACAACCTCCCAGGTTTAACACCGAGGATTCATAATACGCCAGAGAAACTTCTGAAGAGAGTAACTGGCCAAAAGGAAGGGAACAATAAACCGTGTGATGGAAGCCAATGCTCCTGGGAACTTATAGTATTTTTCCAGTTAAATTTCTCTGTGTTGTTATTTCTCTGTGTATAGCATAGATGAAAGATCCTGGGCAAACTGTGCATGCTCAGAAGGCTGAAATTAGAGGACATTCCAAAGCAAGGTTGCTCACCCTGGTAAACGTAGTATCTTCATCTGACCTGAAATGAAAGGTGTCCTTTCAGGTTTGAGCCACTCAACTTCTTTGAAAACAATTTAAAATACTTTAAATTTGCATTTTTTTCTTTAAGAATTGACTTCTATTTCAAGCACATTAAAATTCTCCCCTCCACTCTCTTTTAGTCAAAACTCTTCACTGAATTTTTCTTCAGTTTATAAATAGTTTTGGTCCATCTAAACCATCATTTTTATGACTTTCATATTTCTGGGGAAAAAAAAAAAGCACTTCTATTATTAGTCACCTACAGTCTTCAAGATATTACCCGAAGTATTGTCAAACAACTTCTGTTCCACTGTTACTGGGAGGATACCCTATTAAAAGGATGTTTTTTCTTTGACCAGTCACTTCAGACAGGTTTCTCAACCCACAGTTGTGCAATCAGTTAGCACATTATTTTGAGGTTGAAAACACCCTTAGAGGAAATTTCCAGTTTGTTCTCACGTGGTTGTGTGCTCCCAGATGCCTTTCTCTTGGCTGAGCCCACACCGCCCTGTTCAGGTTCTCCAAGAATGACACCTGTCCATAGGATGGGGAATAGATGTGAGATCCCATCCCAATGGACAAGTGCATTGCCTTGGGCCATATTACGTCAGGAAAAAAGTTGTGTACCTGATGCTACAGTATAACATGGGAAATTTAGTGTTTCTGATTCAAACCTGAGTTTATGGGGAGGGAGCTGTTTGGACAGGAGTTGTGAATCCCTATCACTTTCCAGATGTACTAATACCTGTTCTGTGTCTGGCTGATGCCTCCGCTTAGCTCCACGCTCCTGCTCTTGCCACATCTGAGATATAATGACAACCTATGTCACCTATACTTAAGTCAGGCTTAGAGTATAATTTTTCGCACATTCAAGATCTAAATAAAAGTTCTCCCTTGCAATGGGTAATAGTAGAAAATGTAACAGAAAAAAAAATGTCTCCTAGAAAGCCAGTTAAATAACTTGTAATACAGACTTTCTTGTGAGGATAAATGTGGGGCTGCAACTCTTCCCTTCCCCATGAATGCTCTGATCTGCTGGTGAAAAAGATATTTCCTTAAGCTTTTTATATGGTGAAATCACCTAACCTATCATTTTCAGGGATGGAATTTTTCTGCTCACACATGCTGTCAGTTGTTCTGTGGGGTTATTTCTCATGCAAACCAAAATAGTTCCTGATTTAAAATGTTCCTCAACCTGACTGTTCACATGATAAATGACATAATGGAGTCGCATTCGTTAGCACCAGAAGCAAACTCCAAAATAGAACCAGACAATTACTAAACAAACATTCTGTAATTATCTTTTCTTTCCTGACCAGCTGAATGATGAAGAAAGCGGCAATGTGTGAAGCTCATGATTAGAGATGGTCATTTAGGCAAGAAAAAAGATCAAACTCGAGTGTATTTCATCAATCAGAGTGTGGAGGGAGCTGGTTTCGACTGATGGGACCAATATTGTGGCGGATGTTGATTGTTTTCCTGGTGTTGACTCCCACTGACTTCCCTTTTTATACTTTTAATCTGTCTCCTACACCACTTCATGCAGCCTTCTCTGGCTGATTTTCTTCTATCTTGGAATAATAATTAATTCTATTGCCTTTGGCATGACCTTGACCTTCAGCCCTTACCAACAGCTTGACAGAAATCTTCGGACACATCGCACTATATATTACATTATATATGTTTGAATACTTCATGGAGGTGTTTCCAGGTAGGCATGTCCTCATAAGAACTGCAAGAGTCTTTTACAGGCCTTTGTTAGTCCTTCTTTGGAGC
This sequence comes from Streptopelia decaocto, assembly GCF_964273445.1. Classification (NCBI taxonomy): domain Eukaryota; kingdom Metazoa; phylum Chordata; class Aves; order Columbiformes; family Columbidae; genus Streptopelia; species Streptopelia decaocto. Next base: position 7,133,836 of record NC_138660.1, on the reverse strand, counting down.
TCATTAGTCCATTATCTGGCAACATATAGTCTTCTTCTGAAGCACACCATTATTTCAATTACAGAATGATCATAATTAGACTCTCTGCTCATTAGGACTTCATCCCTTAGTCTACAGATTGGAACCTGTATAAATCTTAATTAAAATTAAAAAAAAATTGCTTGTTGTTAAACATGATTTTAACTTTAAATACTATCCTGCAAATTAAGGACAAACTTAGGCGCTCTTTTACATACAGTGAGGGTATCACCTATTTGATTACTTGTCCAATCAAAATAAATGTTCAAGGTGTTCGAGGCAAAACAGCTCAGAGATGTTGCATCTGTTTGGAAAGAACTTGTGTGGTTTGGACTCTGAATGACTCTGGGCTGACACCTCTGCTCTGTGTATCTCAGGTCTGGTACCCAAGGGCCATGGCTACCTCAGAAACATTGTCTGTGGAGGTATTTGCGATGCAGGGGAGGAGCGCATATGGGGAGGGCTCGGGGGAGTTTCTGCAGGATGCTGAGCTGGGTCCCTTCCACACGATGGTAAAGCCAGGTCCTGCCTGGTGATAAAGGGGCAGAGACTTTGGTTTCTTAATATGCCATTCTGGCAAACACTTCATTTGTTGGATGAAGAATCAGTTTCTTTCAATGTGAAGCACAAATGGTCACTAGGGAATGTCCTGAAAGGAAGAACCTGACGTTTAAAAATTATTTGTTCAAAATAGTCAGTGTGTATTTACAAACAGTGGGGCACAGCCAACAACTCAACAGCTGGGTGAAGTTCTGTCATCCCTGAAAGTATTTATGGCAGTTATTAATGTTAGTTTAGCTCCTGATGAGCCCTAACAAGGGAGTATTTGGCGCCGTGAGGTTTTGTGGCTCTGTGGAACAGGATTTCTGGAACAACCAGCAGGTAAGTCCTCGCTGGGGCTTGCTCTCGATCGTGGAAAACCAAGCAAGGTGGATTTCTAGAGACTTGCCTAAAGCAGCAGTAAGTGCACCCAGTGTCACAGAGCTGGTGAATCCCACAGGCCTCCCGTGTGCCTGACTGCAGAGGAAAGGAGCTGTTGCAAATCCCTAGGGAGTAGCTTTCTCTGTTTCTCTCCAGCTGTATCCAGGTGTGCTTGTACTTCTGGAAGCAGCTAGATGAGCGCTTTATGTTTCAGTTACATATCCAAAGGGCATGTACTTTTGTTATTGTCAGTAGCACCTGTCATCTCCTCCTGAAACAACTCTCTAGGCATGAAGTAGATAACATTTCATGGCACTATGCATAAAATCAACAACTACTAGTTTCTGTAGCAAAATAAGCAACACCCCAGCCTTGCATTCAACACAAGAAAGAAGGTTTAATATGCAAAGCAATAATTCACAAGGAATCTGTTGTCCTCTTTCTATTAACCTTTAAGATTACCCCAGAGAAATGTGGAAGGTCAGTCCTTTCCTCCTCCCATCATTGTGCTTTGGTACGATGTCTGAGGCTTTACTTGGTAAAGAGCTACTGGGCAAAGACAGCTCTATCTTGTGTTGCTTTGTAATAAGGAGTGGATTAAAGATACAAGCACAGCTACTTCATCACTGTGACCTAATGACATTCAGTAAATGCAAGTGCTTTGAACTACTTTGATTCCAAGAGCAGGAGAGGCAATGATTGATTAAATCTTCAGTGTTTAAGATCAGAAATAAAGTCAGGGAGATATAGCAAAAGGCCAAGGAAACTGCGGGAAATATTGACTCAAAGTCACTTCAAGTGTTAGGGAGTACTTCATCCTCCCAATGCCCAGGGAAAGCATTTAATTTTTTAATAGCTTTTTTTTTTTTTTTTTAATAATCAGTCAGTATCATCACATCATTCTGCGGGAAGACATGCTTCTGGTCTTCCCAATTTTTATATACTCAACAGATTATGCAATAACAGATAAACTATTATTGCTCAAGGATTTGTGCCTTGTGGTTTGAAGATGCAACACACAAGTGGGAGTGGTGGGGCACAAGTGGAAGTGCCCGTGTCCACCACTGCTGGAGGTGAGAGCAGGGAATGGCAGGAGCAAGCAGAGCTGCTGGCTCACGGCCACTGGGCCAGTTGTCAGACACACAAGTATGCCTGAGAGAACTGGGAGTGTTTTGCCTTTGAAGATGAATCATAAAAGTGGAAGCATTGGTCTAAGCTCACTTAAAAATCAGACTTGTGGAGTTTTGGCTTTTTTTTCTGGTGAGCACCCCCGACACCTATTTCACGCTGAACGACTCCCAGCACAACACACAGTTTTTATACAAGCCTTATGCGAGGGTTGAATTGGTCAGGTCTTGAGAATAGTGTTATAAAATCAAAAGTCATGAAATTGAAAATAGAAAAATCAATCAGCATTTTATTTCCTTACTTTTAAAAAATACCTCTTTTACTTCCTTTTCAGACAAAATTATTGATTATGGTCCACATTAATTTTTTTTCCAAAAAGTATTACCTTAGTAAAAACCAGGAAATTCTATCTCTGCATACAAATGATTGGTTTCAGCTGTGATTTTCTAACTCCCAAGAGAATTAATGAATAAAGAAGAGCTCTTTGTAATGCATGTGTATATGTCTGTATATCTGTGTTTAGATACTATATTGCTTATTCATTATTTATGTCACAGGAGCTTATTCAAAACATTGCTCTATCTTTTTTTTGAAAATACTTATCTAGAAAAGTTACTGACCTGTCTCTCCATCGTGTCACTTTCATTGACAGCTCAGGTCCCTTTTTGTGACCCCCAGGTGGGCTTCAGCGCAATGCCCCAGCCTGTGCTGTGTATGGGCCTGATTCATTCTCGTGGTTCCAGTTGCTGGTATGTCTGAGACCCACTGTATTACACCAGATAAGTCGTTTAATTCCTTGTGCCTGCTTAGCTCTCCCCTGCAGCGATGGTGATGAGGAGAGTCACTCGGACACACGTGGGATGCAGCCGAACCTCCCGCCTGCTGCCCCAGCACCGCGCTGCCCCGATGAGCCAGGAGCTGAGATTTCAGCATCCTGCTGGCAATGCCAGTCTTCTGAGCTAGGAAGACACAGCAGGGTCTTTTGATTAAAAATGGGTCAAGATTTAATTGAAATGAAGATATATTTTTGAACGTGCAGAAATTCAAACCAGCATTGAACCTGAGTTTTTTTCTCCCATTTGATGGTCATTATTTGAAAGGTGTGCAAAATTTCTCGATCTCTGGAGTTGATGGTGACTCAATTATGTAATAAAGCTCTCCCCTCACTGCCCTCTCCCCTCCAAATTTCCTGAAGTTTTGTTCATTATTTCACACATCAGTAAGTAAACATCCCCCTTTCCATCACTGGCCTGATGGAGATTTACTGCATTACCATGTAAAGCAGAAGGATCATGATATGAAATGCAATACAGAGGCACAGGCAATTTTGGTATCCTTGAGGAATCTCTGCCAAGAGCATGGAAAGCAGTTCAATTCCAAATGTAATGAGATTAATTTGCGAGTCACTTTTATTGAACCTTTTGTGATTTTCCTGTTCTCTCCAACAATTACAACTCCTGACTGACAAACAGTGTTATTATGTATAATAGGGAACATTGCCATGTCTCTGTGTGCAGTGTGGCTGGACAGGGTAGATTTCAGCTTCATTTTTTCAATATTTTCCAATTAGATGACCAGACGTTAGTGTTCAAACCTGTTTGGTGGTTTCCAATCATGGCTCCTTAGCAACAGAAGTAATGTTACATTAAATTGATAAATGATGCTCTTAAAAAAATTAAGAACTCCAGTAGAGAGATTAATTTGTGATGCCCTTTTAGGAAAGATTTACGGGATGTGATGTGCATTTGCTATCTGCCAAGTGCAATTCTTCATCACCTGAGTACACAAGCTTTGCAAAACTGTTTTCTGATGAAGTGCAAAGTTAGATTTCCTCATCCTTTGCAGCTGATGAGGAAAATCTACCCATTTGTTAAAGCTCTTCCTCTCACCCTGCTGCAGCCCTGGGGAGTCCTGGCTAGCCTGGCAGGTGGCAAAGCTGTCACTCAAGGCACAGGACAGATATCAGGCACTGGGACGTTGTCTCCTAATGCCCCTGGCACTGATGCTATGGACCAACGCTTTCCAGAACCAGTTTCTGCCATGCTGTTCCGTTTCTCTTCATTCACAAGATACTGAACTTATAAACAAAACAAAGCTACAACCTCCACAACTGAAACCCTCTTTTATCATTTGTCCTCTGTCCTTTCCTCCTCAGTTTAATTAAAACTAGTTTTAATCTGGCACATGGAGGATGTTAAGACCAAGGCTATTAATTTTGTAGTGATGAGAGAGGGCCTGCTCCTTCCACTCAGAGGACCAGGCAGAGTGTCCCTGCCTCATAGAAGCTGGTCTTCTATGTAGGCTTTCATGTCAGGTAAGGCTAAGACAGACCAGTGAGGGGTGGGGGTAGTAGGAACAAGGTTTCGGGTGGACCTCATGTGCACCATGAAGTGATGCTGTGCTTACATTTCCGAGCCCACCTTGGGAGCCTACCTTTATATACCTGGAGAAGAGGATCAGTGTTCAGGCCAACACAAGACTGCAGGTGCTTTTTCTGGGCTGAGTTCCTCAACCATTTTCATGGCTTTTGTCTGGACTACCCTGATGTGTGCCACTGCCCTTTCATGACTTCCAGCTCCTTCACAGTGAAGTCACTTGTAAAAAGCTGCTTGTTTTGTGCCCTCCAGTTCCCTTTTCCTTTTCACTGATTGCTTCATATTGCAGGCAGTCCTCCTGACATGTGCACTTAATCAGTTTGTGACAGGAAGATGGGTCAACGGGCGCGCTCTGAATAAACAGCCAGAGCCCAAAATTGGACATAGGGATTGCTCTGCTGAGCACAGTTCTGGTGTCCTGGCTCCCACTACAGCCAGAGGAAAGTTAAAGAGTAAGTATGAGTTATGTTTCTTCTACACCTCTGTTAGCATGAATCTAGTTTATGCATCCAAAATGGAAAGACTTTCCAAAAACCACTTAATCATTCTGCAAATTCTCATTTTCCATGCCGATGTCTGATTTCTTTTTGAATGGTGCTTGGCTCTTTTCCTCAATAATTTCCAGCAGCGTTGTATGTTCACGGGACATTTATATACTGGCTGTAAAATGTTTTGATGGGCTTTGGAAGATTGTATTAAAGGATTTGATACCCATGAACTACCTGCCAGTTGGCTGCCAGTTTTTTCTAGCTTCTTTTCCTTCTGTTGTTGCTATCAAGCAAATTCATGCCCAGAGAATGTTCCACATTTGCCTTGATGGTGGCAGTGATTCTTAAAGTATCTTCAGGCTCTTCATCTTTGACAAAGACTGGCTGGCCTGCATGAAATCAATACATCTGCTCCCATGGGATTGCACAGTCTTGAGCTGTGCCCCAGTCCTTTCCCCTGAAGCCAAAGATGTTGAAGATGGAAGCAGCTACCTTCAGGCCAGTTATTCCATCTCCAGGTGAAATAGTCTATCCTTAAGTGGTCCACCTGTTTTCCCAGACAACATAGAGCTGAACTTTATCACATCTTCTTCACTCCTCTTCTTAACAGGTTTTATAGCAGGACTTATCCCTGCTGCTTGTCCTGCAGACATAACCAGAGACAGATGAACAGGTGATTTGTTTCTGATAGTTACCTCTTGCCTCTCATGACAGTCCTCTGTGACTTTCCCTGCTATGAGTGAAAATTTACACTTTCATTTACATTTATGTTTACATTCTAATTTGCATTTACATTTTGTGCAGAGTAATAGATTATCCTTCTTTATGGTTTGAAAACACAATCTTTCAAGCATTATTTGCCCAACAGCTTGCAAAATGCCAAACTATGGGTCATCAAAGAAGTACAGGAAGTCCAAGTAATCTATTGATTTTAGTGGATTGGATCTGTTTCAATGCAACGTTCTGTTGATTTTTAGAAAATGACATAATATTCCAAGACTTCTTGTGAGCTCCAAGAGAACAGGTGTTTTGTCAGGGAGCAGAGAAGAGTTTGTGGCTCCCTCTTGCTTTTAGTTTCACCACCCATGAATTCTGTTTGCAATGTTTTGCATATAGTATTGCTTTTCCCTCACTCCATGCTGCCCTCAGGCACTTCAGGCAGATAGCAGCTCCATCGCAACTGGGTGTGATGCTGGAACTTACCTTCCTTCAAGGATGACAGTTTCCAAGTAAATGTATACTTGGTGTAATTCTAGATTTATTGGACCAAGTCTTTGACCTCAAGAGGTAACGTTCTATATTTTATAAAGAAAACATTTTCCTTGCCAGATGAAATGTAAGGGCAGAGTGTCTCATATTTTATATAGCTGCTTGGGCATTTCTCTATCTTGGGATTAATGCTGATGGTGTAATTTAGATTCTGTAACAACTCGAGACAAATGGATTTACAGAGTTATCAGTCTAGCCACATACAGGCAACGTTGCTTTAATTGAATTTAGTGATGGAGAATGGAAAGAAAAATACTTCTCCACCTGACTTGAGAATAAATGTCCAGCTGAGGCAGGACGACACTTTGCCTTTATTGCCAGTGCAGGTGGTTACCACAGGCATGATGGCAGGGGAATGATGCCTGGGCATGCAGAGGGTTGCCTTCATGATGTGGACAGAGCAGGAGTGAGGTCTGCTGCTTTGTGGCGCTCATCCCAGGGCTTGAGCTGAATGGCAAAACCTTGTGAAGCAATCCAAGGTGATCTTACAGCCCACCTGGCAAGTCCATACTGCAAGTTCATTTGTTTGCATCACCAAATTTCCTAAAGAATCAGGGCAGTGTGATCGTATGACTTATGGACTGATATCCATCCATCTCACTGCTGTAGCTCCACAAACTGCTGGCTGTGTTCGGTCTGATTTAAACCTTCTCATATCAACTCAAACACAATAGTGACCTCCTACAAGTTTAGGAAAAATAGCTGACCAGTAGAAAAGAGAGAAGTGTTAATGCTTCCCTGAGAAGGAGGATGTGTCAAATACAATGATATTGGGATAACAGGAGTCTGGGGCTATCAACTTGAGACCTCGAGTGGGAAAGGACCATCTCCCTAACCAGGACTGGCTTTAGCCAGTGCAGCAGAAATGCCAGTCTCCCTGCTGCCTCGCTCAAATCCTGGCCATCCTTTCTTTTTCCTCACTGTGTTGGCAGGAGATTTGAGAGTACATCACCATGTGCCATTTCAAGCTTCATTTGAATAAGCATCCCATATAATAGACTTTTATAGCTCTCTTTCTGTGAATTCTAAATTAACGCAACTAATTAAAATGTTCCAAAGTTTTATGTAAATAACTAATTAGCATTTGAGAAGGAATAGTAAATTCACAGATGGTTGTTCTCCATTCAGGGTCCAGTCTGCTCACACTGGCTGTAGCCAGTGCAGTGCTGGGCCTGTGGTGCAACATCCTCCCTAGTGGGAGCAAACTGCTCAGGTTTAACTCCAAGGGTCACCCATCGCCATCCACCCTCCCTGCAGTGGCAACTCTACATTTTGCAGGATTAGGCCCACTCTTTCTGTCCCTGACACCAGAACCTGCAAGAGTAAGAAGGGCATGGGAATGTGGGAGCATGGATGAGAACCTCAAGGAACATGAGGTCTGTGCACAGGACATTAAGTGGGTGTTTGAGTTGTGATTTTTAGTGTTCATACCAGTGTTTCTCCAAGAATGTTCCCCTGGAAAGCCTTCCTCAGGCACACCTTTTTACGTGTGCAAGCTATGATGCTTAACACAATGCAGCTGAACCTCAGCACTCCTGGGTTCCAGCCCCAGCACTGCCACCGAGTCCCTGGGAGGCTCTGTTCAGTCACTCAAACAGTGTGCTCGGGCATCCCAAGAGGCAACATAAGCTAAGTATTTTCTTCTTCTCTTATAGGATTGGGGCTACTTGATGTCTGCAGCATACCGGAGAGACTTTTGGAGAGGTAGAACTGGAAAAATACCCTGTGAGAATGAGGAGATCTAAAAAACAGATCCATATCTAATGCTGATTGCTATCCAGGTGGAACTGAGAAGATCATCACTTCTCTGACATCCAGACTCTCATGTGTATCAGGAGTTTTACATTTACACAGCTCCTAGCACCCTGCACATATAAATACTATTACAGCACAAAAATACCTAACTGCAAATATAAGGGAGGAGTTTACAAAAGTATCCCATTGGTGTTTGCTTACTCTAGAGGAGAAAGATTATAATCAGAGCAAAGGGGGAAGAGATCATTCTCTCCTCCTAATGAATAGGTCCTACACAACCATCCTCACCTGTTTTAAGGGTAGCTCAAATTGTTTGCACCTTTTGCTTCCAGACCTGCAAAGGCCTGTGGGAGATGGGAGGATTATAAAAACCTGCTTCATGGGAGGCTGAGGCTTTCTGGTGAATTTGAGCTAGACCTGCAGGGAGGGGACATGAGCTTGGGAAGGTTTATATTTTTGGGATGATCCTGCTTGGCCAGAAGGAAACTGAGGGAGTAGAAGCAGAAGTCAGGGGGGAAATCAAAGAGTGAGTTTTAGGGGATAAGTTAAAAGAAAGAAGTGTGTAGACTATGGCTGTTTAAATGTGTTGAATTTAAAACCAGGAGTGTATTCTTCAGACGCATTACTAGGGGAAGACATAAAACTGAGAGATTAAGTGAAACAGTAAAGCTGGTGGGAGATTTGCAAGTTGAGGGGGAGAAAGGGTTATGCTAAGCATTCCTCTTTCATGGTCTTATTTGCAATCCCTGCCTACCTTGGAAGAATCCCACACCTATTTTTCCATCTGTTTATACATGCAGGAAACTCCTGGTGAGCAGGCAGGAAGATGCAAGCTCTCTGTCTCCAGCTAGTGTTTCTTGCCCTGGCACCAGCCTGGAGACGAGGTGAGGTGAGCTTAGTGGCTGGAGGGCACTCTGGCCATGCTAGAGGGCTCTGGAGGCTGATATGGAGGAGCAGCAAACCCAGAGGAGCCTCATCTCATCCCTGCCCTGATACCACCTACACTGCTGCAGCATCCTTGGGGAACACAAGACAGGTGGGTACACAGCATCTCACCTCAAGCATCAGCTCACTGTGTTTCCAGACACAGCATTTGACTTTTCACCTGTCACAAGGGGAAAGTTAGAGAGCAGCCTGCTGATGCTGTGTTTCTTGAATTTGTAAGGGTTGATATGAGCCCTCCTTAATTCTAGGCATGTGGGTGTTTGGCTGCAGCCTGTCCTGAACTGACTCTGCGTGCAAGAAATGAGGCTCTGAAATCACTGCTTTTCCCTGCCTGGAGCCCAAGTGGGCTGGGGGTGCTTGGCAGGGGACAGGCTACACCTGAAGCCCCCAACAATTCAAAACAAGTGCATAAATGGCAACTGGCAAGAATTCAAGATGCAAGGTAAGGCTATAAGCAATCAGCTATGGCAACAGTCAATAGATATTTGCAAAATCTGAGGAAACCTTAGGCTGGACTGCTAGCAGGTGTCTTCATTTAAGGACACAACACATTGAGCCTTTGATGCTTGGGGTCTGGGTGTTGCAGGAGGCATCAAGAGACATGTACATGTGCCTGTGCCCATGTGGCTCCTCTTGCAGAGCTAACCAGCCGCTGGACCGTGGGGTTTATTGGTGGAGTAGCACATGTGCCAGCTGATAATGACCAGCAGTGTGATGTATTTCAGCCTTCATTACTAAGTGGTTCTGTCTGGAAAATTTACTCAAAAATGTGTTTCAGGATGTGCCAGATATTCTTATGCTAATTTCTCAGTCAAAATCTCCCATGTGGTGTCCAATGTGATATCAGTACTCAAAGGCAGGGGAAAATGAAGCCTCTATCTGCTTTCAAGCAATTTATTCTCCTTTTGTCTTTTTACATCCAGCAGCTAAGTAAATTACAGGGATTAAGATACAAAAGACATTTAGTTTTTTAACTGTAATTTCTTAGCTTCTGGCATCAGAGTAACAAAAAAAAATGAGAAATTAAGAAAAATAATTAAACCGCAAATATAACTTATAATAACTAAAATACAAACACAATTTTAACTGATTAAAAGTAAGAGGACCTGTTTGAACACAAAGAAACAGCAGCAGGCTTCAGGATTCAAGTAGCTGTAATCAGCTTCAATTTCACGTTAAAAAAACAAAGGGGAAAATTTCTGCTGGTGATTACTTTGACTGTATTTCTGGTATGTTTCATTTTTCTCTTTATTCAAGCTGCTTTTAATTTTATCAGCTTCATCCCTAATTCTCCTTTTTTGTTCCTGAAGTCTGGAGGGTTATCCAGCCCTTTGAACTGATTTCTGACATGCTCTGTGGGGGGCACAGTGTCTGTCTGGAGAGCTTGTGAGATGAAAGGTCTCTTACACTCTTTTTCCAGGTGGCCTGTAATACACGTAAGTTTGTGGCTATGTGAGAAGTCAGTGACAGAGATGGGAATTATTTCAGGTTCCAGTGTCCATGCTAGAAATAAGACAAGCCAAACTACCATTTATTCCTCAGGTGAAGTAGATCTTAAAATGCAATTCTGAGTTCTGAATTGTCCCATAAAACCAAACAATTACTTTATTTAAAATTCAAATTATTTTAAAAAAAACCTTAACTTAGAGGAGGGAAAAAACCCCATCAAACCACTTTTCTAAATTATTTCTGTTTCCCTTTGCCTCACCACAACACAGCTCTCTGTAAAACACTTCACACTGATTTTTGGTTTTAATGGTGAAAGCCTGGTCAGTTCTAGAGTTGTTGGCATATGCAGAATGTTTGCTGGACAGGTGCACTTCTCAAAGCTGCTTCCCTCTGAATTCCAGAGCAAGAAAGCCCCTGCTTAAATCCTTTTGTGTATGCTCAATACTTCAGTTGTTGCAGTATTTATTTCAGGTGTTCATTGTAGGGTTGGAATAGGGGTGTTTGGACAATTCGTAGCAGTTTCCCACAACAGTTCAGTGAACTTTATACTTTGGATAGTTTTAAAGTTTTGACTTTCTATGAGTGTGTGATTTGAGGACCACCTATGTGTTGAAGAAAGTTCTCAGTCTGGGATATGCACACAGGTATAGGAAAAATCCCTTTTACAAATAACTAACCTAAAAGGAGATTCCTTTTCCTTTAGCTTTCTGCCAGGCAGAAAGCTTCACTGACCACATTCTCTGCTGGATTTTCCCTACTGATACACAAAGACAAACAAAAGGGCTCTCTGGATCATCTGAAACAACAGAGGTAGCTGCAGTTGCCTCAGATCTGAGGGTGACCTGCAAAGCCTTGCTCCTGGGGAGGATGCAGCGGAACAAAGTCATCCTTGTTTGCACTCATTTAAATCAGTGCCCGAAGTCTTTCCTTTCTGTGCAGCACGTCCCCCGCACAGGCTCACAAAGGGTTGTATTCATGAGTGATCAGCAACTAGTTATAATCCTTTTGAAAGACAACAGGCTGTGCCAGCTCTACTGAGTTAAAGAATCCATCCTTCCTTGCTCATGCAAGCCCTGGACTGTATTGGCTGACTCCTGTACATATGGATGGGTTTTTGAGGGTCTAAGGATGAACTGGGGTGGTTTCCATGGGGTTGGGAAAGGACTCCCTGGGTCAGCAAATCCTGTTGAAGTGGTTACATCCTCTGTAGGAGCTCAATGACTTCTGTCATGGAAGCCATTTGGTTTTGTGCCCACGCTCCTCCCACAGACAAGCTGTTGCGCAACCTCACTGCTCCGGATGGGGCGAACTTTCTTTGCATTTCCAGTCTCAGTTTATTCATGGCCAGTTTGCTACCATTTGTTCCTATGCCAGCACTGGCTATTAGCTTAAATAGCTCTCCCTGGCGCTGGATTTATTCATCTCAGTGTGTTTGTTGGGAGCAAGCAGCTCCTTGCAGCTCTTGTTTCATGAAGATGAGACCGAAGCTGCTTTAGTTCTTTTGTTGCAAAGATGCAATGCTCAATCCTCAGTCCTCCCTATTACCCTGCTCTTCTTTTGGGTTAGACTGAATTTACCTGCCCTGAATCTTCCCAGGACAGTTGAGGAGGGATGATAACAGCCTGCCAGGGTCTAGATGCTGAGGATGTAAAGCCTGAGCCAGCCACAGAGGTAAAGTTGAGTAGAGAGAGGAGAGATCCCAGCAGACTTGGGCTGGAGGAAAAATGGATTGTAGTGGTGATGTGAAAATACTGTGACATAAAAAAGCCAACACATACTTAATTAACTCTTGTCAGTGATCTTTAATGTGGAGTGCATGGCTGCCCTGCCTTTCCTTGTCTCCCACATCACATCCCTGTGCATTCTTCATCCTGTCTCATGTCCTTCCCTGTGTTTGTCTCACCACCCCTCCTGCCAATGTCATTCCTTGATTTCTTTCTGGAAAAGTCTTTCACAGTCCCGTTCTGGACTGTCCTGGGAGGCTGGTCAGAGCTTAACAAGGTGATTGCTTTCCCAAAAGTCACCCCCAGCAGCTGCCAAGTGCTCTGAAGGCAGCAAAGAAAGAGATTTAGACAGGTTAAAACTGTTAGCTGTGCTTATGAGCTGTCAGGGTCTCTATATAGGTTCCTGTTTGGAGTGAATTCCTTCCCACTCTCACCAAAATCCAGAGGTCCCCTGAAATTTTGACTCAAACCAAAAGCCTGCCTGAAAATTATTGTATGACAATCAAGCAAGCAAAGGCCATCACTTCTAGCATACATATGTACAAGAATGAGCTCAATTTCTGAAACCTTGGTCCTGTCAGACCTGACGAGTTAAATCAGTTTCTCCCAAATTCCTCCTGTCTCCCAGCCTTGCACCCACTCTCATGAAACCCAGCAAGAGGCAGCCCCCCGTGGAGGTGGTTTCTGTGGCAACTCTAAAAGTCACCCTTTGGATGATCCTAGAACTGCACATCTTCTTCCCATCAAAAAGACCAGGCACTTTAAGCAAAGAGATAATGGACAATCATAAATTGCTGTATGTTGCAATAGTCCCTGTTGCTGCCTGGGAAATGCATTTGTCACCTAGCAACGACATAAGGTGATGAGGAAATAACAGATTTTTAATCTAATGGCCATGAGTTAACATCTATCACAGAGCAGCCTCCAAATTCCACTGATGAGGTAGATATAATTGATTGAGGAGACAAGAGATACCAAACTTTTAATCAGTAAGTGGATGAGGAGGAGGAAGCAGGGGCTACGTTTCCTGTATGTATACATGTATGTGTGTATCTTCATAGAGGGAATGACAAAAACTCGAGAAAAATCCCTCGGACTAGAGATAACCCTCAGACATGGGGCTACCCAGAAGCTGAGTCTCGATATTGCAAAACCCTGAGGGCAGCAGTGTGGTGGTAGATAGAGAGCAGGCAGGAGGGGCTGCAGCTCACCGTGCGTTTCAGTGCAGAGCACCTTTGGGCTTTCAGTGTCATGTCCTGGCTGGCTTAGAGCAGTTGCTGGGGCTCTATGATATTCATGTATTCAAGCTGCTCAGCAAATTGCAGACACGGAGAATTTTCTTGCTGAAGCAGCAGCTTTTTTCTGTATCAGAATTGCCAGTCAAGCAAAAGACAGGGCTGTTTGTAGACCCCTCTTAGCCAACTCTCTCTACTCTTGACTTCGTTACTGAGAATACAGGGACAGGTTTCACAAATTGCCCCCACCTCTTGAAACCTCTGTATGGGACCAGCCAGTAGAAAACATCAAAGTTTGTCTTTAGGACAGCAAACTGAACAGTGGCAGAATTCAGTTCTTCCCCTTTTCTTCTAGATATAGACCCAGAACAGGTGCTATGTATTATTTTTCTATACCAGGAGCTCATTGTGGCACCTGACCCCCAAAATACTGGGAATGATCCATTCAGCAGCTCTAAATGGGAAGTACCCTGGGTGATGGCAAGAGGAAAATAATTGTGAGAGGAAGAAATCTGAAATTAGTTTATTGATGGATGATCTCTTTGAAGCCTGCAATTGTAAGTCACAAGGTTCCTGGGAAGGCTGTGCTCATTTTTATACTGCAGGAGCTTTTTCTTTTAAGAAAACAGCTAAGAAATTGGTTTGGTAATTTATTCTCGAACAAAAGAAAAGGATTGTTCTGGACCAGGACACCAACATGTTCAGACCATTTATATTGTGTAGCACATGCACTTAGCAACTTTATTAGAGATGCTTTCTCAGAGGGCGTCACCTCAGAGGCTTGCCTTTAATTAGCAGTGATCTGAAAGTAAACATTTGAGAACTCTAGGGTTTGGACTGGGTTTATGCCAAACTTTATCAATAAATAACAAACCTGGGTTGAGTATGTGTATCACAGCTGGTTAGACTTCTTGACCTTTTAGATGAAACAAAGCCACAGAGGTATACCTTAAGAACAGCTTAGTTTTGTCAATAATTACTGAAGTAATGGCATGATAACATAATGCTTAACTTCTGGAGTGACAGCTAAACATATTCATGGCAACACCCTTTGTGTTAAATCTGGGAGAACTGAAGTTAATGGTGCGTTTCAGCCACAGGCTGTAAGCTTCAATAACAATCTATTACTGACTGCCAAACAAACTGGGATCATCTGTTCTGTGGTGATCAAAGCTACGGTGCAAACCACCTTCCAACCCTTTTTAACGACGTCATGTGGATTTATCCATTAGGATCAAATTGGTCCTTGTATTGTGCAATGAAACCACTGGGGATGTGTGTTTTTTCAGATGTATTTTCCTAGCAAACCAACCGCTGGCAGCTGTGTAAGAGCAGCAGAGGTGCCAGTGGTGGTTGTCTCAGGCTGGGAAGGGTTTGCCTCATCCTTGGTCCGTGTTTGAAATCATAGGCACAGTGCATGGAAGATGTTTGTAGGTCACACTGCTTTTCCTGTAATACCAGAACTGCAGCTGAAGGCAGCATGTAATGAAAGCATAGCCTCAGAATATGGTCTTCAATGAACCTTTATTTGTAGCAGGTCCTGTTAAATGCAGCCATGAGTTAATAAGGAACTAAGATTCAGCAACAGGAATTTGTGAACAGCTATGAAAATACCAAAACAACTGCAAGGTGCTGACCTTAAACTAGTGTTCCTTTAACTTTCAGCAGCTGTTTGAGTGTGTCCATGCAAACCCAAATTCATTCCCTGGCTAACAGTAATTTCTGAAGCACGGGAAGCCATTGGGTAACGTACCCTCTGGCTTAAGGCGCAATGTGCAGAGTAGTTTTAAAAGCTTCAAATTACTGAGGGTAAAATACTGCTGCAAACAAAGCTCTTCCCATGTTTCTCCTGCTAGTGATGCAGAGACCTGGAGCTTTGTGTTTCATTTCATGGATCACAGGAACTGGAGTTCTGTGTTTAACCTTCTCGCAGGTAACCAAACCCCTCACTGGGACCAGGCTGATTTTACGGATTTTGTGGGGGGAAGATTTCAACTTTTATAGAATTTAGTTTTTGGCCCCTTTTAATTTTTTTTTTAATAATTTTTTAAGGACATGATAAATTTGGGAAAGATTTAACATTTGCAACAATTCCAATTAATGCAGGGAAAAAAATGAATGCTGTGATCTTTTACTCTATGGCTTTTGAAATGGAAGAGCATGAGTCTTCAGCAGCAAGGGTGGGTGTTTGTCTATATTGATAGATTACCGCCTCAGAGCAGATGCACTTTGCTGCAGTTTAAGTATGCTAAGGTAGCTCTGTGGAGGTAAATT
Organism: Streptopelia decaocto; assembly: GCF_964273445.1. Lineage (NCBI taxonomy): Eukaryota > Metazoa > Chordata > Aves > Columbiformes > Columbidae > Streptopelia > Streptopelia decaocto. The sequence goes on along the minus strand of NC_138660.1, from coordinate 7,118,255 downwards.
GAAGTATGATAAAAGAGAATCCAGAGGTTGTCATTCAGCCACAAAGAATATTCATGGTACACGTAATCACAGCAATTGGCTGTCTGGCTTTTACCTGTTATTCTAATAATCAGTTGAAGTGCAAAAAACTAAAATATTCTGCTGCAGGGTGGATGTGTGACATGGCAAATTAGCTTGTTTTAAAAGGGTAAGTCTGGAAGAGTTGAAGCTTCTATATTTTGCTCTATTCCTCATTTGGGTTTCAGCTGCTCATGAAATTTCATAGATAAGGTTTTATATGAAAGGCTTATTATACCTAAAGACCTCTGGTGAAACCTAGGGACTGAATAGCAGTGTTTGGCTTTGACAGTGTGTGCACAGGATCATGATCAGATTATGACATGTTATAGAGATTTGTGAGGTGATTTCTTGCTCTTTACAGTGACACAAACTTTGCACAATAAAATCCTTACAAGGAAGTCCTGTTAATTAGAGATGTAAGATGAAATCCCTCAATTATATATATTTGATACAAATTTATAATACAGAACAGAGCTTTCCACTTTGACTCAAAGTCAGAAATCTATATTTGATACAAATTTATAATACAGAACAGAGCTTTCCACTTTGACTCAAAGTCAGAAATCTCTACATGTTTTGCATATATGCAGAAGGAAACCCAAAGTAATTATTTACAAATTACGTTCTAATAGTTTTCTTCAAGAAATAAATCTAAATTATTCCACCTTGCTCATTCTGCTTCCCAGTGTTATTGCAATTCTATATTTGATCTGAAGTTTTTTGTAGTAAATTCGGGCAAGTGTTACAACACGCCTAATGCGAGTTAAACAAAAATTGTATTGAATTTGATTCAATCACACTGACTAACCACTCCAGTTACTTTTTGCCCACGTAATCTGAAACTGAGGCTAGGATCAACAAGGCTTACAAAAATAAACTTGCTTGAGCAGAGAGTAGAAAATATACCTGAAAAACAAGTTTCGGGTTCACATATTTGCAATACCTGAAATCTGACTCTGGAAAAGATGCACCACTACTATCCAAACAAGGAAAATGCTGGGTAGGGCACACATCTGAACAAAACAGCTCAAATTTACAGCTACATTCACAATTAGCTACTGTAAAATAAGCTACCAAAGAAGAATTTGATCACAGGAGATTTTCAGCAGACATTTCTGAATAGTAAAGCCCAGTTCCGTAAACAAGTGCTTGTGTGTCCTTGCTCTCATCTTTCACTCTTTCACATCAAAAGAAATGCTTTCCCTTTGGCCTACCTTTCATCTGCAAACTATTGAATTTGTTGAGCTCTCTGCGAGGTTATCCACTGGTTTCGATACGGACTAGCTGAGACCTGAGACACGCGGAGGCAAGAGCTCAGCCCTGTGCTCTCTGGGGAGAGCTCTGGTTTTCATCCCTGCAGGAGCCAGCACCTGTAAGGCTCTTCCTCTCTGACTTCCCACTCTAAGATCAGTAATTATACTGGTAAATTATATATAAAAAACAGAACACATATCTGTCCTCTCTGATTTACATGTGTTTTCAGTTAGCAGATTCAGAGTTGGACTGTGAGCTTGGCAAGAGGTGAGTGTGCTTTCTGTTTTCTCTCCCCTGGCTGCTCCCACCTTGGGCACTTTCGGGGATTCTGTGCTCCTGCGCAGCACACTGGTACGGCAGGTGAATAAGGCTTCCAGGAAACAGCCTTTTCGTTTTTCTTCCAAAAGAGGAATGGGAGGCTGGCAATCCTTTAAATTTTCAGCAAAAACATTGGTGCTGGATGCCAGTATTCAAAGACAAACCACTTGCATGCTGTTTTGTGCATCATCTGTTCCCACCTACATAGAGAAACTTCTTGTTCCCTTGATGGAGGAAAACTTCTCAGTGCTCTACTCGCTGATAATCCTTTTTTTCCATGTTGGTAGATGCGTATTGGAGCTGTTTTGGTCCCCTCATGATGGACTGAAAGTTCCTTTTATTTTTCCCTTGTTAGGTGCATTGGGCAGAGTGATGAGAACTTTAGCAGCTGGTATGTGTGGTAAGTTTCAGATCTGTTTTAGAGGGGAAAAACTGACATATAATATTCTTTGATAGATATATAGAGAGAAAGGCATTAAGAGAGACTGATAGCTAGAGAGCATTGCTCCTGGGCTGTCCCTGTGTTCTGTCTTTACTGACTAATGGGAATCATTTATCCATATAGTCCTCACTGTACATTGACAACTGAGCTGGGTAAAACCGATGGATGATGCTGGGGAGAAACACTTGAATTTCCAGCCAGGACTCGGTGCTGAGTGCTCAGCACTGAGACACTGTTTTCTGGGGACTTTGATCCTGTCCAACACACTGATGGTGAAACTGCAACATTTAATGGCTATTTGCAAAAGATGTTAATGAATATGTTAATTTGAAGACATGCAGCCATCTGTCGGTGCTGCCCGCAGATGGTGACGGTACTGTTCCTCTCCCTCTGCCTCTGCCTCAGGTTCCTGATGTTGTTTTTCCTGGCCTTGCTCCTGTCCTGCGGGATCTGCTGCTGCCTGCAGTGCTGGCTGAAGCGGCGGAGCTGCCTCCCTCCCCGGCGCACCCTGGCCGTCTTTGCACTCGGCAGCTCGGATGCTTTTTGTGGTTAGTCCTCTCCCTACCTGCTGCAAGATCTCACTGGCCCCGGTGACCTTCCTGTGGCCCACCCATAGCCCAGTAAAAGGTGGCCAGGCTTGAGTGGGAGCCTGGTTGCATCTGGGTGATGTGTTTCTGGTGAGCAGTGGGGTTCCTGATCAAACATCCTGAGGAGATGTTCAGACCATGGACTGGAGGGCTTAAGCAAGCCACATCCACTTTTCCCCAGCTGTACCTTCAGGTGAACTCAGTGCTGTCCCTGTGTGTCCCAAAGGGGGCTTGGCCACCCTAATACTGGTGGTGTGTAGGAGCTTCTCCTTGGTTCTGGGGCACTCAGCTACCTGACATACTCATCCACAGGCAATGCCTGAGGTCAGGCAGCCTGTTCCAACACATGAACTGAATTTCTCATCAGGCAAGACTGCACTGGTCTGCTTTAGCCACCCCAGCAGGCAGCTTGACTGACTGATACACCCTGGGGTCTGTCAAAAAGTTGTCTTGGTGGGTGCTGTTCATTGTGGTAGACACCGTCAGCATTCCCTCAGGAGAACCCAGGCTTTTGAGGACTGAGATATAATGACTGTGTATAGCAGCCAGCACTGACCTGGAGTATTGCAGCATCAGCAGGCTGGGCCAGACAACAGTCCCTCCAAGAGGAATGAAGTTAATTTTGTCATTGGACTAAGCCCTTCCCAGAGGAGGTATTACCTGCTTTCTGGGTGGTCATGAACAGTGTCTCCACAGGGAGGACCCAACCCAAACCAACCCTTATTCTTCTGTTCTCACTTCTTGTATAGTATCTGGGGTTTATGGTGAGAGGCTTTGTCATGTTATCCTTCAAAAATTACATCCATACCTTTCTTGTTTCCAAGTGGTTTGGCAGCTCCTCCCAGACTCATCCCTCTCACCCCCATATTTGCTTCTCACACCTCTTTGCTGTACGGTTACAGCTTTGCTTCTTCCCCAGCAAGTGAAGCGCCTCAGTGCCCGTTGTCTGCATCTCCGAGACCCTGCATGACTGCAGAGATGTCCTCTTCTCCTGCCTCACAGTTCAGCCTCGGGGGAACTGACTTGCCTCCATCCTATGAGGATATTATGAAGGAAAACAAGCTCTAGACACCACATGTTGGCTTTCTGCAATTCCACTTGATTCATCAGAGATCTTCTGTTATGCGACAGTAGTGTAAGGGCAAATCAACCCTTTCCACAGGTTGGCCGAGAGACTGAAAAGCAGAACGTATTTCATCTGAACCTAAAAGGGAAGACAGATCCAACAGAATAAATGCCAAAAGTACGTGTTGAATCTGTCACAGGAGCTCAGCCTGACATTTTGATAGGGCTCTGGATTTCAAGAAACTCCCTCAAAGATTTGTCTGTATTCGGGGTTTCTGGCTCAGTCTCCAGATTTATCTCTTCAGGCTGCTCAAGATGGTGCAACCCAGTGTGTTTTAGGAGTGAATGTTGATAAATTACTTGGTAGTTACTTCTCAAACTTAGGCTGCCTCCTTCACTCGGCACAGTGCCAACAAACACCCTCTGGCAAAGTCATGTTGTTCTAATTCATTGTAATGCAATCATGCCACTCTGCGATGAAGGATCGTTTGCCACATTTGAAATATTTAGCACAGTATATCAGATTTGTCTAGTGCAAAAGGCAGCAAATTTATGACCAGAGAAGGGAAAGCAAGAGATGGGGATTATATAGGGAGTAGCAGCAGGAGCTGGTTAACAGCACAAAAAAGTGAGTTTATCTGAGCTGTTCTTAGTTTCATAGTGACTATCCCCAGCTATGCTGGCCATAACCCTGCAGACCTGTGGGCTCCAAATGGCCCAGGACCCATATGACATGAATTAGGGAGCTAGGCATTTGGTGCTTAGCTACAGAAATTTGTTAGGATAAAGGATGTAATTTTCTTTGATGTAACCACTGCAGACAGATGGAAAGATACTTCAAGAAACCATCCAGTCTGCTGTATACCCGAGCAGGATCAGCTCTACCTAAGGCTGTTCCTAGGAGGTATTAGCCTGTGTAGCTCTCAAATTTCTGAGAAAAGATGCCAAATTCCTCCATAGCTGAATTCCAAGTGAAAGCAAAGATTTCCTTTGTCTGTCATGGGCAGGTCACTGAAGGTGGGATTCAGCCTGCCTGACCTGTCTACTGCTGATCTCTCAGAGGTGAGGGCTGGGGGCTGCAGAAGGAAGATATCACACCTAGTACTGGGCACCACATGCCCATGGAGCCACCAGCTCCCGAAGTGGGTAGCTGGGTCCATCTTAAGTACCCTAAAAGATTAATGGAAGCCCACAGCCTGCCTCATGGAGCAGCTTCCCACCCGCAGATTGGGGTTAGTACCAGCTCCCCTGATCAGGAAGGAAACTCGGAAGATAAATTCACTAAAGGTTATGAAGTGTTCACATATTCTCATAATGAGGCTATACAAGTACCTTTGCTAGATAAAGAATTATAGCATATTTTGAGAGACAAATTCTCTGCCAGCACCACTACAAATTATCTCCATAAAATCTTATTTTAGAAGCAGCTTTAATGTTTGACTCTTGTGTGAAAGGAAATAAATGATACTGTTGCAAAATGAATGTTTGTGACAGCAGGCTAAAGTATTACAGGGTTTATTAATAGGGAAAATTAGCAAGTACAGACTCAGCCAGTGGAGAAATCAAGCCATTCCTGAGTGTCCTTATACTGGCTGAACTTAGTGAGAACTGCAGGTAATCAACACCTCTCAGGGTCAGACCTCTTATATACATAACTGCTTCCACTACTCAACCCCTTCAACTTATGCCCTGAAGCATGAGATTTCATTATGTTTGTCACTTCAGCTTGTGTAGCCTGCTAGTGGGCATTAAATCAGCCATCGCTTCCTTCCCACCTACACACTGCGTTTGCTTTAGTGACCCCTTCGTGGAAGTGAACTCCACAGGTTGTCTGCGTTATATGCTGCATAAAACATTACCATCTCCTGCTTATTAATTGCTTGTCTCTGAATAAATTGCTGCCTTTAATTTCATTGAATGTCACCTTCTAATCAGATGGCTGGAGAGGCTAACAAACAAGGACTGCTCTGGTTTCAGTGCCTCCATCACTCTACATCCCTATTTCACAAGGTCCAGTAAGCAGAATTCATTATCAAGGTGGTAAATCCTTCCCCAGCCACCCAACAGAGGGCAAGCGAGGCTTTTGGCAACACACCCAGGAGGCTGCTGCTCCTGCAGAAACATTTGTGGGAAAAGGTTTGTATTGCTGCACTACCAGTGTGCATTCAGCTTCATGTTTGAAGTGCTTTAATAATTCACAAAAGGAACAAAATTATTCCATCAAAATTGCACCAACTAGTTTATAGTAAAGCAAGCTAGTGGCTATCACAAAATGAGGCTCCAGCTGGAGTCACCAGTGTGGGATAACCTGTGTCCTGTGGTACTTGTGCCATGTGACAGGAGCCACGGGCACTTCCAAAAACTTCCAGGGTTGCTTGGGGCTGGGGTGGGCATAGACTAACCTTGCTGCTGGTTTGGGGTGGGGAAGGACAGCATCCTGAGAGGGGGATCAGCCATCATTGCCCTGGTCCTTCATTTCCTGACCATCAAAATGGAGAAAAAAAATCAGTTGCTTCTACAGATATATTTGGGATGACTCCACTGACCTACCTTTGCCTGCAAAAGCTGCTTCTCCCAGGTGCTCCAGCCAAACCGGCAAGGTTTCTCCAGACCTGTGTTCGATTCCTACAAAAGCAGAGATTTTACCTGGTATCTGATGCTTTTGTAAGCACTCAGCCTTTAATGATGGCAGTTAATGCAGTTTGGGTGATGTTCCCAGAGTTACAAGGAAAGATGAGCCATTCCTATATAGTTCTATCACTTTAGGAATTAGGTCTGCTTTGGAAAAGCACTTGTTCTGTTGTGACTCTCTGGCTGCCACATCCTCTGGCTTCTGACTTTAAGAAGAAATGGCAAACTGCTCTAGAAAAACACAGAAAACACTAGAAGGCAGATGTATTTCTGGGAGAACTTGTTTTCAGTAAGCCTTGAGAGGGAGAAATGGGAGCAATGCAGAGGAGCTAATTGCTTGGTGACCATCTGGAAGTGAAAAACAAAGGGGACCTGGTGAGGCACACTGCTGGACTTTCACCTCTGCAAATCAAGAGCTGAATAATAAAGTCATAAACTGGCTTTCAGGCAAAACAGAGCAAAACCAAAGGCAGCTGAGTCATAAAAGGGCTACCAGGAGGGTTGCACGCAAAGATGTGAAAATAACAGAAATGCTCATTAATCTGTTGGGGTTTTTTTAATAATCATTTGAAGACTCTGGATTATGGGTTAAAGGCTTTTGTGCAGGGTCGAGGATGGGGCCAGGGACAGATGCTCGTTCTCTTCGGGTCACTAGATGGCACAAGTCTGGCTCTTTCCGTTCTCGCTCAAAGACAACTTACAGCAGGGACCCAATAGCTATAGGGAGAAAACTGTCCTCTGCATCCTGTAACAGTGCTTGGACAGAATATTTTGGTCATTAATTTCTTGCCCACAATATTTAACAGATGTAGAAGAGGAAACCGTGGGTGTCCAGCCCCAGCTGAGAGAGAAAAGCTCAGTTTCTTGGTGGAGTTTTGTTTTTCTCTCTTTGGAAGTTTACAAAATGACCAGAAGTCAAGTGTCTGAACTGGGGATAAAGTCTGCTTTCGCAAGGGCTGGTGTGTGTTCTTCCAGGAGAGCAGTGATTCCCTTCAGGGGAGTCAGAGCAGGACACCTGGCAAAGCACCTTTGTAGGCAAAACTTGGATGAGGGTTAGAGAAACACGATGCTGAAAGGCAACTGCATTTATTATATCTCACAAATGTTACAATATGTAAGGAAAACAGAATTCTGAAGTAACATTCTTATCTACTAAAAAGAATTGTTCAGATCTACTGAATTCACACAAAAATCACATTACAACATGTGAAAAGGAGGGAAATCCATATTTTGGAAAATATTCATGCAGCTGCAGTAGGAGATAATCTAGTTCACAAGGTCACAGTAAGAGTGCATCCTAATTAGAGCCGAAGTTACCAAGAGTCCTTATGAACAAGGCTGACTGAAGTAGTAAGAGGACAAAACATTGCACACAGAAAAGGACAACCACTGCAGATGTTCTTGTTTTATTCTCTTTCTCACTTGCGCATATCAAAATGGGAAATCAATACCTATCTGTAAGGCATGAAATCAACTTAGCAAAGAGCTTACCAACAAGACTTTGTTATTTTTCACAACCTATAACCAGCCAGAGCCCTGACAGGCTGCACCGAGCTGTGTGCTGTCAGTGGAGAGGGCAATGAGGAGCCCCAAGTTCAAGGTGACACCATGGGACAGGTACAGCAGGGAGAAAACCTGGGAGTCGAAGGTCTCAAGTAAGTCCCCGACCCTGCCTGTACCCTGGGAAATGAAACAATGAGACTCAGGTGCCCAAACATACAAAAATATTCCTTGGAAGCCGGTGGAAGTCTAGAGAAGGCTAAAAAGCTGTTGGCACTGGAGGATTAAATGTTGGGCCTCTGCTGGAAATTGCATTTGAGCAAGGAGCCTTGGTAAGCCATTAATGGCCATCAGGAAGGCAGAGTCAGTCTACTGTCATATCCAGCAAGATGCTGCTGAATGGCATGTAGTTAGGTATTAAGGAAGTACCTTATTATCTGAGCTCGCCTACAATGTCTTTAGCCTTAGGGGCTGGTGGTGATTTTGGAAGAAAAAATAAGTCCTGTGTACTTTCTAGGAGGTTTCTCGCTAATGAATAAACAACCAAACTACGATTTGCATCGAGACATGGTAATGAGTTAATGAGGAGTAAATACTATAGTCATGAAATGAAAGTCAGAATTAAATCAAACAGTGATTTAACAATTAAATATTAACAACTGATCAAAGCATCAGATAGACTGTCAGCAGGATTTGAATAATGAAGCAATGCAGCATTGGACTGGTCATTACAAAACATTAACCCAGCAAACCTGGCTGTGACCTTTTCCTAGTCCTCTTGTGCAGGAAATGGATAGATTCTTAAAAGCTATAGTAGAGTGTGGCTAAAACAGAAACATGGTTAAAGAATTAACCCATATCCTACAGAGATATTGAAGAAAGAAAGGCTCTCAAGTGTTCGTGCAGCATTCTTTCTATACGTGTACATTTAAGGATGATGAGTTAAGGTAGTATTTGGGGTATGTGTGTGCTTTATTTGTGTATCCCCAGGGGGAACATGGGGCTGGAGGGACTAATGAGAGCAGTCCTCTATATTCACCCCTCACCAGGGCATACATGTTTAATCCCAAAGTCTCCACTGAGCTGCTACTTGGCGTGATCCATGAGTTGCAAGTCACAAAACAACTCCCACCATCTCAAAACAAGCTGAAGACTGTGAGGACAAAGGCTCAGAAGCCTACTCAAATACAGTATACTCCAGAAAAATGAGAAATCAATGATCTGAAATCTGCGATGGCACCTGCATTAGCAGGTGACCCCAGACTATTTCTCCTCAGCTAAACAAGAAATAAATCTTCCCAGCCAGAGATAATCTTTGTGGTTCTGAAAAAGCTATAGAAAACTGCAACAAGAGGCTGGTGGGTGTTCCTGAGTGTTAGTGGGGAGGGTTAATGCATTGCCTGCATAGTCTGGGAAGGATTTGACTCAGGATTTTGGTCCAAGTGATGATGTCTTTGCTCAGTACCTCCTCCTGAGAAGCGTCTCTGAACTGGGTGAATTGGGCTGGGGCAGCCTGCAGCACTGGGGGTCCTTTCTCCCTCGGGGAGGTTGTGAGAGCATTTGCCTCTCTGAGGAGGAGCAGGGACGTGAGCATTAGAGCAGGTGCTGAGCACAGCTCTGCCTCTGCAGTGGGTTCACCCTCCCTCATGTCCCTGCATGTTCCAGCATGTCCCTGAAGGAGCAGAGGTACAGCCCAGGAACCAGACCCAAAACTGAAATGTCCTCAGAGCTTCCCTGCCCAGGCGCAGCATGCCAGTGCCAGCTCTTCTGCCCCCAAAGCCCCACAGCAAATACATGCTTCTGAGGGGACTGTGAAAAAGTTTTTTAAAAACACAAACAAACACAAAGACAAAACAAACAAACAAAAAAACAACCAAACAAAACAACAACAAAAGCCACTGGATGCAGCTTCCTGCAGTAACAGGCAGAAATTCCTGTCACCTCCAGATCTCTTTGTGCATTCTTGGAATAATCCATGAATTCATCACATCGCTCATAACTCTTGTACTCCTTGTCTCTCAGGACTTAGCAAAAAAGCCTCCATCACTTCTCCTACTGTGTTTACATCTGTTCATTATAGCTCATCTGCTGGCAATAAGTTGATTTCAGTTTGGCTAACATAAATGCCTGTCAACCAAAGCAGCATGAAGCCTGCAGGCACGAAACCTCCCTCTCCTGGGCAGCAGCGCTGCCATGAAGGCTCTTGCTGAGGCGGTTGTGTTGTGGTCTGAGCCTTGTGGAGGTGCTTGAGCCCGCAGAAAAGCCATATGGACCCGCTGTTGTCCCGTCTGTCCCAGGGCCTGAGTGTTATTTGATTAGGAGCCATGGCAGGATTTGGGTTATGTTTTAGCACTGCTGATCAGTTCTGTGCTGGAGAACAAGATGCTGCTTCCAGGATAATCTGTTAGAGGACTTAGGCCCTCGTCTTCCATCATAGCGGCTATTAGAAGTGCTCTTTGGGACACAACCCACTCCATTCACAGTCATCCCACCTCCCTCTTGCCCTCGTAACAGAAGGCTTCACTTCATGTTGCCTGGAAGGAGAAAGAGAGTTTCTCCATCCAGTCTCCTCACCAAGCAGTCAGTGGAGGAAGCCAATCTCCGGTGTGCCTAGGTACCCACAGCTGTGCACAGCCTCCTGAGACTCCACTGTTGTTTCTCCACTGTCCCTGAGCAAGTATATCTCTGTGCTGAGAGCCTTTTCTCAGCCCCTGATGCCCATGATGTGGTGCTCATGGTAGAAAGGACTGGATTTGGGCAACTCCTACCAATCCTCAGAAAACTGTGTCTCCGCTTCTCTTCCCATTAAGAGCATGGAAGAGCTTTTGCATCCATTCTAAGGGAATATGTTAAACCACACTGGTTGTTTTTTTCACCCACTCTAGACATGGCTGATGTTTTAGCCTCATCCAGCCTATGGCAGCCTGGATTGCAGCAGGGGACAGCAGTCCTGAACTGGATTTAAATATCTTTAGGTAGAAATGGGACAATAGATTTTACTATCATTTTTCCTAGTTTCTAGTTGGCATAGACGTGTTGTCATGCCAAAGATCAGACCTTGGATCTTCACTCACTTTGTCCAGGCAAAATTTTTACTAAGCAGAAAAAAGCTGGCAATTTCCAGCCATCAGTGAGTCTAGGATATCTGTAATGTACATTTTACCACTTACTGAGAAGACTGCATTTTGCAGGGAAGAATGCATCTGAATTTGCAGTGTTTTCTCAGTGCAGAGGCTGGTGGGCCAAAGAGAGGGCCAGGCATTTAACACAGCTCTTTATCTTCTGCTGAATTCTCCAGCAGCCTGTAAGAGGAGCAGACTCCCATGCTGAGTGCACAGGGTCCAGGTGTTAGCCTGATGATCAGTCCCTCTCTCTGCCTGTATTTTCTGCTTCATGCATTCTGTCGACACATTGCCAGACACAGAACAAATCCATCTTACAGTTTGCAAATCTTCATGCAGAACACTGAGGTCTGGTCCAGGAGCGGCTGATTTATCTCACTCATACTGATAGTGTTGAACCAAATGCTGAAAGAGTTCGTGTTGGTTATTTCAGTCCGTGCTTACACAAGCAGCCTCAGTGCTCAAGACAGCAGGAATCCCTAAAGCAAGATCTCAGAGATTACTTTCGTGAAGGAAGTTTTTTTAAACTCTAGTAGTACAAACATAGCATAATGTACATCCTTGAAATTTAACTTTGCATCTGTACTACAACCACAGGATGTTGGGTCTCTGCAATCCACTACAAATAGAAGCAGAATTATTTCTGGAGCACTCACTTCCTTCTCACACTCTTGTGTCCACTGCATACATTTTGGCAGTAGCTGTTTGAGAAGATGGCAAATGTACATTTGTTACGATTGTCTCAGCTGAGGAATAGCCTTTCCTCAAGGAGTAGGCAGAGTGGAATCTTCCAGAGCTGGTCTCTGTGAGACACAGGGAGAGAAACAGGATCTACTAATGAGTGCTTGGTGATTTACAGCTGCATAGCCTTGAAATGCAAAGAAAGCAGCACTCCAAGGTATGACATAACACATTTTACGTCACACTTATACCTCAGCTCCCACCTGAAGACCTTGATGTGCTTTTTAGAGCTGCTGAAATAACACTAAAGATATTGCTACTGCGGATGTGCAACCATCCTGAAGGATGTCCCTGAAGGACTTGCCCCACCCTGTGTGCCCGAAGCACACCCCAAGCAATGGCTCTGTCTCTGAACTGTGTTTCAACCCTACCACAGTTCCTCACCTCTGAAGAGATGCATGCAGCAGGTGAGCAGGGCCCCAGATAAGAAACAGCCGAGTGACCCCGCCATGCCGAGCCAGCATGACCAGCCAAACTTGTACTGGATGCCCAGGAACACGTTGTGGAAGACCAGAGAGGAGCGCTCCACATAGACGTCAATGGCGTACCACACCGAGCCGGTAATGCCCGGGAGACCTGCAGGGCAGGAGGGAGGTTTCACAGAGTTCCCAGGTGGGTCACGAGGAGATCACAAACATAAAATCTGGAGTTATAAACTGCTGGTTTGCCCCTGTTCATTCTCAGCCCAGTCACTTTGGTGGGTCCACCCTGGCTCTCACTAATACGAGCACTGTTGGGCAGAGGCTGTGCCCCACGGCTTGGCACTCGGGTTTCTGCATTAAAAGGCAGAAAGCTCTGTGCTTCTCAGCTCATTTATCAATTTATTTCAAAGTTACTTCAAGAATTTAATTTGACTTTCAGAACTTTGACAGCGTTTTTCAGGTAAACTTTGGGTGGCGAATGGAGGATATTTAAAAGAACCTCTCAAATTCTGTTACATGTGCTCCCAGTAGCCGGGGTGAGTTACATGTTAAATCTGCTTGTGCTGAAGCAGAGGTAGATGCTCGATATTGGCATAAAGTCAAATGAAATTACTCAGTACCTAGTTAGCAGTCTATTTATTCTTGTATGTAAAATTCTCCCGGTGGCTGTAACAGCAAAGCACCTCAGTCAGCTGGTTATTTATCACCTAGGAGGTACATTTGTGTTATTATCCTTTTATTAGAGATCGGCTGCAGAGATTTCAGGCTAAGTGACTTGCCTAAGGTCACATAATCTGTGGCAGAGCCAGGAACCAAACTAGAATGCCAGGACTTTCTAGTCCTTCAGCAATTAGGTCTCTTTGCCCTATCAATAACACTGACTTCTTCACAGTAAAATAGCAGTAAATGGAAGTCAGTCAACTCAGAGTAAAGTCACCTGGCCAATACATGAAATGAAAACAGATAAACTCAACTATGTGCTGTTAGGGGAAGGCAGTAAATAGAGAAAGCTATATTGCACAAATAAACCAAGTAAAGATCCTTCCCCCATGTTTACCCTCTGGAAAATCACCAATTCCTCTCCCCAAAATAAGAGAAGCTTTTAAAGCTTTCCCTTGTTTGCTGAAGGGTGTCCTGCAGGGTGGGGACACAGCAGAGAAATACCTGCAATGAGCAACATAACTCCAGACACCAGGCAGATGCGCAGCTTGATGAGCGGCTCATCAGGAAGGAATTTCACACAGTCCAGCCCCAGGATGAGGAAGAGAAATCCAAATCCTGCCAGGATATCTGCTGTGATCATCATGGCTCGGGTCAGCACCAGCTTCACTGCAGGACAAAAGCAGATTGCTCTAGTGCACAAGGAATGGAAATGTGGGTGGGTAATGGGGTCAGATCCCATGGGAACATTTTATTTCTGGGATGAAGCTCTCTCCAGCTTCCCCTAGGAGTAATACCTCACTGAGAAAAGAAACATGGCTCTAACATGTATGTGCACCAAATTCTCTGTCATGGGGTAGGAATTATGCTTTTCTTGTCTATGCTCAGGTGTCCCCACCACTTGGAGAAACATCCTTGATTCTTACATACCAGGGTGCTCGGCGTAGATGGAGTCGTACTCATCACAAGTTTGGATCCCATCAAAAACGTTTGTGACACATTCCCACCACAGTCCACGGCATTTTGTACTCACCTGTGGGTTGAGAAGAGAAAAAAAGACTGTAAGTTAATATTTCCAACAACATAGTGGATGGTGGACTAGACCGTTCAACAGAAATCCTGATCCAGTTATGTCTATGGAAAACTGGAGCTTATTAGCTTGAAGAAGAAAAAAAGCAGCCAGATGGAGAAAAAGGACAATGTTTCCTGTGTCCCTTCTAGTGGTTTTAAAATAGAGCCAAAGAAATTCAGACTAGACATTAGGAAAAAATCCCTTCTTACTGGTAAGCATAAAAATTCTGGAGGAAATTTCTGGGAGGACCTGAGGCGTGGCTGAGGGAAAGATCGAAGAGCAGGTTTGATCACTCCTTGCCAAATGCTTGTCTAGGCTGAGCTGGGCAGGGCCATGGACCAGATGACCTGAAACTTTGATGTCCATGCTCTTTTTACGCCATCTGAGAAGGAGCAGCTCAGAGGGGAGCGTGACTGATGGGGCAGGCATTACACAGGAGCCAGGCACCCGCATGGGAGGTGTCCGCGGCGTGGTAGAGGAGTCCTTTGCTGCGGAGCAGAGGTGTGGATGTGAGCCCCTCTCCAGACGCATGTGGGAGCTGCCCCCAAATGACTCAGCTGTAAACACTGGCTGGAAAATGAGAGGCAGCCGGTGCTGATCCTGGCCCCGGGGCTCCCGGTGTCCTCCCAGCTATGGGACCACGCGTGCCTGAGCCACAGTCATCGCTGAGACATCCAGGCTTGGACAGACCTTGCAGTAGCATCACGGCTAATTGCCTTCCTTGTCCTGAAGGTGTAGATACCATTCCCAGCCCAGCCATCCATAAATCACTTTAATATGGGAGGTATTTTCATTACTGATGCAAATATGGCAACAAGCACCTCTAAAACATTCCTGGAATTGCTCATACAAGGAGTGGAGTTAATGTCAGTGCAGCTTTGGACTCCAGCCGGCCCCACTGCTGCCAGCAACACCCGCTGCAGCTAATGGAAGGAGAAACTCTCATGGGGAATGGGTTTCACACCGGGGAAGGGGACCGAGCTTGCTTGAATGACACAACAACTTGATTTTTCTTGCACTGTGTAAATCACAAAGCAGATAATAACATATCTCAGCCTCTTAATAAAGTCTCATTCAGGATGTATTGAAGTCGGTAGCCAACTGCAATATTGCCTCCACAATACAATGTCTAAGGCAAACTGTACGGCTTCTCTGTGATACTGTACTGTGGATTAAAAGTGGGTAAAAATGACTTGCTACTTTAGACTGGCAAAAACTATATTATTTATGTTTAAATGAAAACAATCTTCTGCTTTGTGAAAATGAAAACTACTTATAATTTGTCAGAATTTTGTGGCAGGTTTAATGAAAAATATGACCAAAAAATTAGAAGCAATGCTGGAAAAACCTGATTTCACTGTTTCTGTGTTTTTCAAGAGAACAATGTCAAGTGAAACAATTTGCCATGTTTATATTGGACAAAAGTTTTTACCATGGCCCTCTTAATCCAGCTGCGACTCCCGTCTTAACTCACCACTGTTTAGGTTGTGCTTAAAATCAGCATGTTTTTATTAGATTACATTTTATTCTTCTTGTATTTATACCATTTCATGCTCCTCTCAAAACACCGTAGGCTTATTCATACTACCCTGTATTCAGCTAACACTCCCAGTTAATTCCTCATTTGCTCTCATTAGTATTGTTTTTCAATCTTACAAGCAGCATTTTCATCTAAATTACTTATAAAGAGACTAACAGGATTCCAGGCTTTGTTAGCCTACAAGCAAAACAGAGGTCTTAAGGTGCCACAGTTGTGATCACAGTCTAGCTCATGAAACAACTCCCTTCCCAGACTAGAATAAAACTTAATAAATGTTTTCTGTTTCTCAGGATGTTTCAATTGTCACCTACTCGTGCTAGCACTGAACACAGGCAGGAGCAGGGATCAACCCATCTCTGTGCAGCACGTGCTCATCCAGGAATAAATTTATCACTGCCTGGTGCTGGAAGGATGGGAATAGATGTCGGAGGGGGAACCTCTGGCTGGCCTGAGCCACGGCTGAGTGATTCTGTTATCTGCCTCTTAACCTTCTTGGCCATCCCTTGCTGCCCACTGCTCTGTACACTGTTTGTCCTTCTGGTTGTTAATCTGCTCCCAAACTACACTTGGACATCTGCCCTTGTACAGACAGCACAGACCCTCAGGCACACAGGAACTCTCTGCTGTAAACAGGAGTGGGGTCAGGGCTGAGGCATCTTGTGGACATGGAGGGGGCATGGATTTCTCCATCCCATGGCAGGACCCATGCACCATGTTGGTAGCACTAACGCCATATCGTCTCTTTCCCCCTATAGCAAGTCTGCTCCAGCTTCCCTGGGCCCAAGGACTCCTCCCAGGAGCTAAAGAGCCACGGCCAAACTCCTCATCTCTCACTTTTGTTATGAAACACGTTGCGACAACCTGCTTTCCCTAACACAAGTATGCATGTAAAATGCAAACTGTGTAATGACTGTAATATGCATAATTATATCCTATGCATAATGTATAATTAATATTTAAATAATTCTAATGCAAAAAATTACAGAACAAGCATACACATCCTCTTCTGTGGAAAGCACAGAAGACAAACATGTGAGAGATGTTAGTCACAGTGTTTTACTGCACTGTATAAAGGTGACAATACACAATGATTACAAGCCCAGCACAAGAGTAAAACAGGCAGCGTTTAACAGTAGTGGTAATTTTTTAATCTGCCTGCAACAGGAAGGGACTGCGTACACAATACAGTGCTTGATGAGAAGCAGATTATGGGCTTTTTTCCAGCACAAACTGCGGCAAAAATTGACCCAGGCTTATCTTGATGCTCACACAGAGTGCACCAGCTTAGACCACTTTCTGTGTTGCTGTAACCTTGCTGTTTCTGAATGCTGGCTGGGACACTGCAGCCCCTCTGGAGGCGGCTGCTCCCGACACTCCCTGACCTCTTTCTCCTGGGCTGCTCCTTTGCAGCAAGACCACAGTGACAGCTCCATCCTCCCCAGCTGCTGGGGGCCAGGGTCAAAGCTGGGTGGTTTCTATCCTGAAGGATTGGAGTTCCTTTCTCCTGAAGTCAAAGTTGCCTGAATTACCCTTTTTCCAGCTGAAAACAGAAGTCATTGTGGACTCCACACTTTTCTGGCCATGGATAGTTCACCTGCATTCCCCTATTTAGAGAGGCAGTGAGTCATTAGGACCATTAAAGAGATCAGTCCGTCAGGTATTAAGGCTGGGGGCATTTTTCTCCATTATTTAGTATTCACACTCAGACCAGGAATGTGAGAGTAGTGGTGACTAATAACCAGCCTGGGTGTTAATGGAGCATTTTGTGACAGCCCAGCACAGGTGCCTTTCTGCCAAGAAGACAAGGTTACATGGCCTCAGGGTAAAGAACTGAATCTCTCCTGGACTCACTTTGCTCAAGATTTGGGTTCCTCTCTTCTGTTTTTCTTGGAAACGATGCCACAATCTGGGATCCATTTGGCTTTTCTTAGACAATTCACATCCTCCTGAAATGAATCTGAAATATCTCCTAAATTAATCTGATAAATGAAGAGTGATATCCCAGCCAGCAGCAGTGGGTGCACACTCTTTTCTCTGCTAAGAGGCTCACGGAACAGACACACTGACCATCAGCAACCTCACCACATTGGATCTATGACCACCTTGGCACCTCCAACCAACTTCCAGTGTGGGACCTGCAATCAGATTGTCAGAATTTCTTTTGGCATAGGGAAGAAAGGTATTTTTCTGGTAATCAGTTTAATCTTTCTTTTCTCAGATAATTAATCACTTGATGTGATGCTGCTAAATGTTGCATTGCCATCACTGAGTACAGAAGAGCTCTTCAGGTTTCCTACGCTGGATAGCAGACAGAAAGTTTTCTGCTGATATATTCAGACAAACTCTGTCTTGCAAGCTGTTTCACCTTCACTGCATAAAGTATCCAGTTTGCCAGGAAACAGATTCCGACACTCTGGACCTGCAGCCCTTAAATGTACAGAAAGTGCTTATTGTTCTGGGGAAAAAAAAAATACAAACTTGCAGGAGAATTAGTGATGGTTTGGGGTCTGGCATCTCAAGAGCACACCCTGCATGTAAGGGGCATTCGTCTCCCTTGTTTCCAATTTACTTTTGCCGATACCTTTCTCTAACATGAGGGTGCTATTGTCTGCACAAGTTCAAGAACATATTTTTGAGTGCTGGATCTGAGACCAGTCCCCATGCTCCCCATAACTTTCTGCTAGCCCTATAGTTCAATGGCTGTTAAGAAAAATACTTGAAAGGCACAAGTGTACACATGGGACTTTTCCACAAAGAAGTCTGATCTACAGAATTAGAAACATCTGCAAAATATCCGCGAAAGATGGAGATGCATGATAACAGTACTCAAGTTTGTGCATATTTAAATCTAGAGCCTGTAGACCTTTCTTGAACTTACTAAATGAGAGCAAAGTCTGGATAATAGTCTGGCAGAGAATTGCACAAAATACTACTTTTTCCCTTCACTTGCCAGAGGAATTAATTTCATTTTCATCCACTTTTGTCCAGCACAACAGGGAAAAAGTCCATGAGAGTGGAGCAATGATATCGGGAACCAAAACTCTCTCTAGCACACACTTGTTTTGGTGATCAGGCTCTCCTCACCCCAGCCTTACCTCCAGGGAATCATCAGCGTTCACCATCCAGCAGTCTGTCCAGGTAGATACTATCAAAAACCCAGTAGAGAGAAAAGCGAAAAAGCAGCCCACATACTGGAGGAAAAACCTCATGCCAGCAGGTGCTCAGCACATCCAGGGGGGTGAGAAAAACAGTGCCCAGCCCTTGTTCTTAAAGCTGCGTTGGAGGCAGAGCCTCAGTGTCCCAGGTCACCACCACCCTCTTCCCGTGGCCATGAACAGTGGGACGTTCTCACTTCTGCAGATGCCACCTGTTAATGACGGTCACAGGGGCAGCGCTCAGCTGTGATGGGGACGGGAGGAGGGTGAGCGCCCACGGGAGCTGCTGCAGCCAATCCGCCCGGCACAGTTAAAGTTCTTGTCATGCCTGGCTGAAGAGAAACGGGGCTGTGCAGAAGTGGCGTGCAGGTAAGTCCTGGACTTGCAAGGAAACCAGATATCATTGCAGGTTTTGGCAAAGTAGGAATTTAAAAAATAGAATCAAAACTTGTTCTTTGGGGCTGAAGTTTTGAGCATTGCTAAGGGACACACAGAAGAGATCTCATGCACACAAAAGTTTATTCCTTTACATTGGTTCATGCTTTAGCAGTGAGCAACCATAAACTGTCTTGGTGTAGATCCCAAGCTCCTCGGTTACCCCGTTGGTCTCTGGTCTGATTCAATGTAGGAAAGTCACTAGAAAGTGAAGGGCAGCAGTCCTAGGACTTCAGAGCCAACACCAACAACCATCCCAGCTCAGATATGGAACTCTGTATTCTGCATTTAAGCCAAACCTAGATAGTTGTCATGCCCTGGACTTCAATGTGTTCATGGCCTGAGTCCAGCTCTCACGTGGGAATCTTGAACTTTTCAAGCCACTGCCAGTTTGGGGGATTTTGTTTGGTTGAATTTTGCCTGTTCACTGACCGCCGTTGCAACCTCCCTGTTTTCCTGCAGGACTCCTGGGGTGAGCAGGGGTCACACAGGCTGCTGGGGACTCAGCACGTCCTCTCACACAGCACTGAGAAACCCAGCAGAGCTCCAGAGCACCTTCCAGGAAAATCAAGGAGGAGCTGGACTAGAAATTCCTCCCATCCCAAAGGTATGAATGCACAGAAAGCATCACATTCTCGGTGATCTTTATTTTTGAAAAGAGAAGCCACAAAAGACTGGAGACCTGCCTTTAGTTGACAAGTCTTCAACACAGGGCTGAGGAGCAGATTCTTTGCTTTCAGCTCTGCTTGCAACCGGCTTTCCCGAACTGATGGTGCCTGTCATCTCAGCTGTCACCTCCAGATGGAGCCAGTCGGTATTTTTACAGAACTGCTCAACGCTTGCTTTGGCTTCTCCGAGATTTCCCTCCAAGTGCAACGGCAATAACGAGTTTATTGCTCTTACAATATCTAACTCCTACCATAACCTCATGAGGCAGTTTTACTGTCAGAGTTAACAATCTTCTGCCCTGGTCCCTCTGATCCCCTGATCACTCTGTTCCTCGGGGGTCACGCTGCAGAAAGTGTCCTCAGCACACGCTTTGGGACACACTGGGTAGAGAACAAAAGTCCCAGGACAAAAAGGCAGGGTCTGCAGGACTTTATGCTGCTTTAGCTTTTCTTCTGTCTGTTTTCTAATTCCATTATTAGAAGCTGACAAGCGAGGAACTTCCCTACTTCCTTCTCTGTCAGATTCATGTCTTGATATGGTTATGCAGGTGTGATGCTTTCTGATGAGTTTTCTGGCATGCAAGTGTCTATATAAGGCAAAAACAGCAATGATTCTCACTCCATGGCATTCTTTGAAAAGCGTAGAGTTGTGTTTCCAACAGTTCTGACCCATAGGGACAGGGCATCAGCCACACAGGTCTCACAAAGTGTAACGACTTTCATTAGCCACATACAGATTGCATTGATATGAGACAGGTACCGATAATATCCATCATCTTCCTATGCTTGTCTTGCACTATGTTAATTAACCTGTGGCTGCACCAGTTTTCAAAGCAAGGTACCTTGGCTAGTTGTTATTAGTAGTAACTCAGAAAAAGTGGTGTGGTGAGCTCAGAAAAAGCCTGAAAAATCTGAGAGCATCTTGCACAAAAAGAATTAAGTCATTAGAGGCAGCAAGAGCAGAGTTCTACAATAGCAGAGAATTAGCCAGGAAATGTATTATAGCCATATGGATCTCCCTGTCTTCTCATTCTGTCCTGCACCCAAATACAAGCCTCTTTCAGAGACAATAAGCCCAGCTGGAGAGAAAGGGGCTATTTTTCCTCATTCAGTGCATGGTAAAGGTGTGCTCGATAGAAGCACGACCAAGGTGGAAAGTTACTCACAGAGTAACGACAGACCTATAGCAATAGCCAGGGTGGTGTTTCCAAGCTTTTCTGATGGGCATATCATACTCTCTTCTTCCAGCTTAGCACATCATATGTTCATGCATGTCAGCCCAAGGAGAAAACTCCACTAACGGATGATGGCAGCACATACTGGTGCCAGTACTGCCTGCACTTTGCTCCATCTCTCCATAGCTGTCACGGCTGTCCTGGCACAGTCTTTTTTATTTTAGTGTGCCCAGCAGTTGATGTTGCTGTCCCAGCTCCATCCACCTCCCTGTGTTCACCCTCCCTGCAGGGCAGGGCAGGTGAGTGACCCTTCCTAGAGCAGGATGCCGGCACTTCCCTGGCCGTGAGTCACTGGGAGATGGGAAGTGGCTTCACACCAGCCATTTCCATCTAACTCAGGGCTCAGGAGTACCCTGGCCTCGACAGGAAAGCAGGTCAGGATCCTCCAGTTTTCCCTGGTGTAAGACTGCTCCAGAGCATGCAACATGATGAAGATGTTACATGATTTTCACCTGACAGAGAGGCCAATCCAATATGTGATCCTTGTTTTGGTCCATGTGTCTAAACAGTTCCATGGAAACTGCAGGAGTTATTAGAAAGAATCCAATATTCTTATTCAGTGGAAAGTGGTGAGGTACATATTTAATACTCTTTACTTAAAATAAGTCAGCATCTTTGTGAAGCAAAGTCTGTAGCCATTTCTCATCATACTCTGCTTTCCCGGCTTAGCACAACAGATGTCCACTCAGCTTCAAAAAAAAGTTCTCCCAAAATAATCTGCCAATGTGTTCTTGTATAGCCTAAAACCTGGCTGATGTGACTTAGCGTAGCTTTCAAATGGATCTGTAAGCCATACTACATATGCTAACTGCATCTTATTCTCTTGGCTAACTTAACACTTCCAGTACTTTGACACTAACAAAAGCATTAGGGTATCCTAATACTTAATCGTCAGAGCTCGGCCATGTAGGGCTCTTAAACTGTATGAGATCAATGCAGCATAAGTTCACTAATGTTCGCCTTATCACCTTGACTACATACACTCCCAGCTAGGAGACGAATGTACTACAGATCGATTGCTTTTATTACTTATTAACACAAGGTGCTCTGTGTTCTACATTAAAGACAAGCCATTTTATTGCAGAGAGTGATAGAAACTCATAGCTGGTTTTCATATGTCTACAAAACCATTCTTGTAGCAACACCCCCATGAAGTCACAGTCCATTGAGCAGGGAACAGTTGTGTCCTCCCTTTACTTCCACAGTGTCTAATATATGGTGTAACAGAGAGGGAAGTGGTGATGCTGTGCATTAATGCATGACATATGGACCCAACAGCAAGCAGGCAAGTAGTCAGTGAGGTGACTGTCATGTTCAGGGACAGGGGCTTGTCCAACAAGCAGGGCTCAAGAGCCAGATGTGATGGAGAGCTTCAGGAGAGATTTCTCTAAGAGTTCTTCTGCTGCCATGGGAGACTCCACAGGCTTGTCTGACCAACTTTTCCCACTCCTCCCTCCTGGCTGTACCCCCTCAATTTTCCTGCTTTATACACCACTGTCCATAGCCTCTGAGTGTCCTTATCTTCAGAGCAGTGCTCCCCAGCCCTGAGATGCATGAAATACATGTCAGCTGTAACGTACCCCTCCAGTTGTGCTCATATGGTCACAAAACCCTAGGAGTTAGCTTGGAAATCCCAAGGAAAACAGTAAGACTTCCACACAACTTGTGACTTTTCCAGCAGGCAATATAAAGGATTAAAAGAAAACAGGAAAGCAAAGGCATTTGCTATTAGAGGTGAGCTTAAAGGATTGGTAAGTAAAAATTGTGTGTGTGTGTTTCTGTATGTGTATATGGATACCATACACACAGGTATGATGCTTGCATGCACTCCTTTAAAACAGTTTTCACAATCCCTCCAACGTTATAGGTAATAAAATAAGCTTTTCAATACAGCTTATTCAGGCTCTCAAAGTACCCTGCAACCTCTCTTTAGTACAATAAATTTTGGTTTATAGCTGCCTATGAAATCCCACACCTGAGAAACACATGATCTCAATGATGTATTACTAACCCCATTTTAGAGCTGGGGAAATTGAGGCACTGACTAAGTGACTTAGATCGAGAGTAAGGAGTCACAGCCCCGCTCCTCTCTAGCACCGAGGTAGCAAAGCGATCTCTGCGTGGGTGTGGTAAGATCCTTATCAGCGAAAACATGTGTGACCACTTGGGTTTCCTGAAAGCAGCCACCGAGAACACACAGTGCCGTGGCTGCATACCAGCTTCATGCAGGCGTGTACAGGCAGAGGAGCTGGGCAGTGGATTAGACACACCTTTTCTCGGCATGTCACTAGTCCCAGTGAATAGTCCTCGTCCCCAAGCACCCCGAGGGCTGTTGATGCCCTGCCACATCCCGGCGGCGTCATCCTCATCCAAGCGTGCGTTTCCCAGTGTGAGCCTGGACTTCCCTGTGCCCTGATGCAAAGGTGATAAAAATGCGAGAGAAGCACAAGGTCTGTGCCACTAACAACCATCATGCTGGGAGGGGAGGGACAGCAGGATGAATATTTAACTCTTTCCACAGTACCAGAGAAAAGCAAAGGAAGAAAGGTCTCATGGTGGAAGTGGTTTGCATTGTGTCCGTGCTCCAGTGGCTGCTTCTCAGAAACTCAGCTCACCTGAGCCCAAGCCTTGTACGTGCGCTTCACCCTGCAGCCTCTCCTGGCTGAAATCCAGCCCCTCTTGTGACTCACTTCACAAGAAACATCCGCTTCAGGCCTCTGTGCCCCTTGCTCCTTTTCACCAACCTGCTTGTAAGAGAGTGATGAAAGGACCCTCTAGGAGAATCATTGAGGGGGGACTGAGGTAACTACTGGGTTAGAAATGCACGGTTTAGTAAAAGGATGTTTGATCTGATATGAAAAGGCAAGGAGGGCAAGACTTGAGGCTCAGAGAAAACAGTTGCTGCTGTGATTCACAGCCCATGAGCACGGGACAGTTTTGGGACCTGCTTAGGCATGTGTGGGTCAGGTTTGGGTACAGGATCTGCAAGGAGTTTCCCTGGAGAGCTCTGGGGCTGTGACCCTTAAAATCAGTGTCTGCCTACCTGCCCATCACCACACACTCACTGTCTCCTGTTTAGTACCCAGCATCCAGTGCATTAAACACTGCCCAGAGTGGATGTGTAGTGACCCCCAAGTCTGTTCCCCCAAAGGCACTGGACCTTCTGTGCACAGCCAGGCTCTGGCAAGGGGTAGAAGCCAACTTCAAACATCCCAAAGACTCCCACAAGGCCACCTCCTCGCTCCATCCGCCTCCCAGCATGGATAGGGACAGAGCAGGGATGCATCTGTCCCTGCCATTGAGCAAATGAGTCTGAGCAGAGCCCCTCATGGCTCACATACACCCCGTTACCCTCTGCCTTCACCTTGCAGCCAAGCTGTGCTGTAGGCTGGAGGGCAAAACCATGAAGGAAGAGGAGGGAGGAAGGGGAAGGACAGCTCCCTGAGGAACAGGGAGACATGGACAGAGCTGCAGTCCCAGTCCTGGGACAGGAGACAACCATGGGGGACTCCAGCCTCCAGTGCTTATCTCACCCAAGGCAAAATATAGGGAGTGGCTTCAGAGGCTTCCTCTCCTCTTCTCTCTCCTGCCCTGTCCTCTCCCCCACATCAGAGTCTTTCTGTTCACTAGGAGAGGACAGCACAGCATGACTTTTCCCTTTTTCTCATATTGTATTCCTATTCTGCCCTGACAGCTGTGGTTCATGCAGGGTTTGGTTTCCCTTACTGTTCTTTATGGAGATGTGCTGTTCCTCATCTGAGATCTCCCAAAGGAGACCAACCCCTGCTTCTGGCTTAGGCTTTGTTTATGCCTTCTTTGTCGACAGCACAGGGTGTGGGCTCACCCAAGTGCTCCCGCATCACCCATCAGCAAAGCCTCTGTGTACATCAGGCTCAAAGAAGAGTTTTCATGAGCAGAGACACATGGCTGTGAGAGAAACACCTCCAACCTCTGGCCTCCAGCCAGATAACTGCAGTTTAAACTCCCTGTAGTCATTGAAATATGACCTTGGGTTGCCAATGTGTTCTCCTAGTCCCAATGCTAAGGGGTGTGTTAGCAAGTCCAGGGGAGAAGTTCCTTCCCTCCTCCTCTGCCTTGCACATGCATGCACAAGCTCTGCACTTAGGAAAGGGTTTTCAAGAGTTTCATTCCCATGTAGGCACTAGAATAACTGGTCACATTTAAAGACTTCTTTAAATGTTTGACCCTGCTCCCCACTGGAAAATCCAGCCATGTGTGTCACAGCAGCAGCTACAGAGTGCTTCAGAAATACTTGGCTCTGATTTCACTGTCTTAAAGGGCACTGATGCACATTGGCTATCAATACTTACAAATCACATCCTACTGCTCCTGTGACTTTCTAGAGACAACTACTTGTTGAAAGATGGTTGTACGGCATCAGAATATCTGTGAGGAGGCTGAGAAATTGTTTACTGGTTCTGGCCTGTCATAAGATTTCCTACAGAACAGTAATCTGTGTATCCTGAATTGTTCCAATATTCAAGTACATCCTAAATAGATTAGGTTTTATGGATCCCCAGAGGAATTCCTAGTAATATATAAAAAGGACTAAGTTCAGCAACCCCAAAAAAGACCTGAAACTTAACCTCCTATCCTTTGCATTGCCCCTGAACAGTCTGATCTACATATCGTATAGCAGTTTATGGCAGAGCCTTTCTAGGAAGGATCCTAGGTCTCTTTATCTTCCCAGTACTGATCATCTGACAAGTCAGAAGGGCTGAGGAAATTGATGGAGGTTGTGGTCCAGGCACAAAAATGTGAGACATCACCATACCCTGGGATGGGAATCTCTGAGTAATCTCTGAAATGCTGAATACAGCTTGGGCTCTTCCTTGACATAAAGGTTGCCCTAAAACCACACTCATGGGTAATTGAGATTGATAGCTTAGATGCTCAATGAGTGAGCAACATAAATGGTGGTAACTCTGGCTTCTTAGAGGTAACTGTCTTCAGCATTGGCTTAACAGCAGTTTCTGTGGAGGACCTCAGTCATGAGGCATCTTCTCTTCTTCCTCCTTCTACCTGTTTGTTATAGCGTTGCAGTGCCCCCACCTTCCTTCATCTGATTTCAGGAAGAACAACCTGAGGTTCTCCCAAAGAGGAAAATTTTTCTGTGGTGATCCCGAAAGTCATTGGATTCTTACCAGTCTCAGGAAATTAATTCCATAACTAGGCCATCCAGTTCACACATGAGCACAGACCTCACCCATCACTGTGTCCTTTGCAGAGACTGGGTAAGACATCAGTAGAAATGTGATCTCTGCTGTAAGTGGTCAGTGGAGGATGGGGACCAAGACCTCGAAGGCATTAGGAACATCATGAGAGCAAACAGGGTGGCTGGATGCCAAAGATTAGGGGTTCACAGAGCCTATTTCCCAAAGGATTTGAGATATGTTTTCCTAACTGCACTTTGAAAACTATTCCATGGATGGTAACAGGGATGAATTTTATCTCATCAGGACCTTGGTGTACATCTCTCATGACTCATGCACTGAGTATCACACACACACACACACACACATTGATCTGCCTCCCTGGCCCTCTCAGTCAAGCCTGGGTCTCATTTATTGTCATTGCTTCTCTCCTGCCCTGGGACTCCAACACCAGAAGCTGCTGTGCTCCACCTGGCCCTAGTGGTACATGGTGGGGAAAGTGGCCACACTTCGTGATTGACCCTTCCAACAAGGCACACTCTCCACCTGTGACTTCACCATCGAGCTTCTTCCCTACATGCCCCACCACACCTGTCCCATGACACCACAACTCGTTTCATACCTGTTGAGAAAAACATTTGTTGATGATATGACATACAGCTACCTTCTATCAACAGCACGCAGAAGCAAGTGTAATAACTCCCTGCTTTTCCCATCATTACCTCTCTAGCACTGTGAAACCCATTGTTTCCATTAATTTGATTGTGTCTGAATTCTGTTTTCTATCTGGCCTCTAGTACAGAATGTCCAGTGAAAGAACAATCCCAAAATAGAAAAATCGGAAACAAAATAAATCCTATCACATGGGTCAAAACTCTTGGTCCTCATGGGATGGGTTTTGTGCCATGAAATCTCTATTCGAGCTTCCAGTATCACTTTAGAAAACAACACGTGAGCAGCCAAATGCAGGACAACCTTTATTCCTCAGCAGTTTGCTGTCTTGCATAGGCAAGCCCTGCAATCTGAGAGCTGTGGGTAATGACACACACAGTGCAGCTTTATACCTGCCAAAACCACTTGTTTACAGACGGAAATTATTTCAGTGTTTTGGGGCATTCTGTGAGACAGTCTCAGGCCTTGTGGTCATTTGTGGGTTGCTGATTCAGGAGGAGAGGAAAAACAAAGGCAACAGGTGAAAACCGAGAAGCCACGGAGGAGACAGGATCCCTTCAAGAGGTCTCATCAGAGAATGGTTTGGAAGAGAAACCAGGAGTCTGGCCATTCTCCAGCCTCGTGCAACTTCACTGTGCTACATACAAGCACATTTTAACTAGAGCCATATGAAATCCAACATGTGAAGCGTAGAGTGAAACTACTCTCAAAACTGTAGCTTTATTACAGCCAGTGAGGAAAAATAAATGTTTGAATGACTGCAAGAAAAGGGTTGATTATTAGCTTGGTTTATCTCCAATAGATTAGAAATTCCAGGTCAAGTCTGCTGACCAAACACAGAGAGTTTTATGGTGTTTCTGACCCCCAACATCTGAAAATGAGTGATTCATACAGCCCATTTTAAATCAAATTTTCACAATATATTCCCTGTGTGTAGTCAGTATCAAATAAGTCAAGTCAGTCCCTCTGAGTGATGCTGCCTCCATTAATCACAAATTCTGATTCCAAAGAGGAAATCCGAGCTTCCCTCCTGGAAATGGAGATTCCAATTTGGGTATGCAGGGAAAATCTCTGATTTTGGTGCTATTCACTATCCTGTTACCTTTTAGGCAATAAGAGTCATTTGGAGGTGGCCTTTTCCAACAACCTTTTTTAAGACTTTGTGGTGAATGGGAGTCTTGCAACAGTGAGCAGGTGATGAAGGGTTAAGCTTCCTGTGCGGCTGTTGTTCTCTGCAGCCCTGCAAACTGTGATCTTTGCCTGCTTCAGCTGTTACCATGGTCAAACACAACATCCACCCCTTACTGCAGACTGGGTTGTACACAATTCTGACTAATCCCAGGAAAGATTCGCAGCCATCTCAGATCCTCGTGACATCTAGGAAAGACATCTGGGAGCTGCCTGCAAAGCAGTGCTTGGAGCTAAGGTTCAGCAGGGGTGTTTCTCCTGGATGGATGAGGGAAGAGAGAGAAGAAAACGCAGCCTGCAGGTAAACAACAAAATAATTCTTAGGTTTTTCTAGACAATGTAAGCCAGAGCTAAATGCATGGTCCCACTGGTCTTCCCTTTTTCCCAGAAGCTTGGGGACATCAAATGAAGCAGCAAGCCATAGGGTTCAAAAGAAAACAAAGTAAACCTGCAAAACTCATTGCTGAAGGATGCTGCAGGTGCCAGAAGTTTCAAAAAACAAACTGCCAAATTTATAGAGGAAAAACCAAGTGAATAAAATCAAAGTTAAAAGTACAGGCACTGGTTCAGGATATATTCAGACATGGATCAGAGTGGGATGTAACACATTTTGGGGTAGTGTCACTATGGTCTTGTTTTATTCTCTGGCTCTGCAACTGCCTGCCACCAGTGGGCTCAGCTGGTGGTGTCTGGCCATCCTCATTTTCTGGTCCAGGTGTGGAGCTTGTGTTTTTGCCCTGAAACCAGAATCATGCAGCTGTGCACCTGCCAATACTTATAAAGGGAATGAGATGTTTCTCCCAATACATCAGTTTTAGGTCAAGGATTAATTCAGGGCAGGCTGGGGGCCAGCTTTAGGGAACGCCAGGACAGAAGATCACACACGACCTCATACTCTCCAAAGGCAAGCATTGCAGAGTGAGACCTGTGAGAAACACCTGAGAGGTGAAGAAACCAGGCTGCTCAATTGCAAGTCCTGACAAGCATTAAAGCTTGTTTTTGCCAGAAAAGGAAACGTATCGTTTACTACCCACAGAGCACAAATCTCTGCTGAGTATGGAGCTGAGGCTGCTTGCTGAGTAACAACATTCAAAGGAGTGATATGACCAAGGTGTTAAGCATTTGCTCAGTGCAGGAAGGACTGTTGCGTATGAGGACAATCTCTATGCACAATTAGAGGAATCTGTGTACCTGCAGACTAAAACAATCCCAGTTTGATTTCAGTAACTGTCTCCAGACATGTCTCTTCTCACATGATCTTGCTTTTGTAAATGGCAAAAAAATGAAGACTCACATGTTTATTGAGTCACTAAGGACTGTCAGTACTGGAGTACCTTTAGCCTGGAGAATACAGAGGAGATTGCGACACCTTGGATAAACCCAGGTCTTCCAGCTGAGTTTAAGGATCTGAAAGAATGGTATTTCCCCAAAAGTCATGTAGAAGGAAAGGTGAAAATAGAGTGAAAACTCTTTGGGACTTCCAGTGAAAAAAGTACCTTGGGCAGAGGAGGAAAACCAGTGATTATTGAGTAGGAAAAGGATTTATTTTGCCCATTGAAACAGCACAGAAAATCATTTAAAGAAAAGAAAGAAGATACTTCACATCTCAACAACAGGAAGGAAGTCCAGAAGAGGAGATTTGATGCTCTCAGGAATGGTGTAAAATTCTCAGTAAATTCCAGGGGGCTGAGAGCATTGATGAGTGATGAAGGGGAAAAGCAGAGTTTCAGTGTTTATCTTGCTCTGTAAATTCCTCGTGATGTCCACAGAAAGAGTTGCTAGGTTTTGAACTATTTCGTGAAACGTGAATAATAAGTATCAACTTCAAATTGACCCTGGAAAGCCAAATGTAAATTAGGTGTTCATGAAGCTGGGACTCTGCACACAAGGCGTTCACATGGGTTGTGAGGGTGGTTCAATGGTCAGGGAGACACAAGCAACTCATCTTCAAGCTCTCACTTCCACAAAGCAAGATGCAGGCACAGAACTTGTGCCTGGAAAGTGTGCAGAAAGGCACAGGGAAGATCCTGTGCTGCAGCCTACGTGGACTATGGAAGGTCAAAGAGCACATGGGTGTAGTTCAGTATTGCCTTTCATCAGCTTTGTTTGACCCAAGGCCACTCTGTCATGCATTCATCCAGTAACACTGCCCAGTACAGCATCCAGCAGGGTCAGAGGAGCACTGGGATGGCTGTACAGCCCCTGAGGAACACAGCACCCCTCTCCAGGCACCTGGAGACTGTGATCCCACAGCTCCCTCACAGAGTAAGACTGTATTTAGTCTAAGCTACATGGCCTTCTGGAAGGGGGATAAACTGAGGACACAGGGTGTCCTACTGTATGTCCAACTGTATGTCCTACTGCAGTCACATTCACACTATGGACAGATTTGGCACAAACTGGACCAAAGGTGCCACCAGGACACACGATAAGCTCAGCTTTTCCCAAGTACAGGCTGGGCATGGATTGCAGTCCTTCCAAGAGCCAGCAGCATGGTCAGAGCGCTACATCACACAGCACATGTCTGCTACATGCATCTCCTCAAGACCACACTTGATGTCCCTCCCAGTGCAAGTGCAGTCAGATCATTGCCACTCCTCCCTGTACTTTCCTAGAAGATTCAGTAGAAAGCCCAGGCCTTTCCCACACAAAACATCTCTTTTCCCTGCCCTGGCTGCTCGGAGCCTTTAGCCAAAAGATCTAAACCTGCTAAAGTGTCTTTGGAACTTGTACCCCTGTCCAGAGGTGACCTCAGCTGCAGGAGTCAGCAAGGAGCTGCCTGCTTTGTCTGGGGGTGGCAGGAGGGTCAGGAGAGGGGTGAGTCAGTTCAGCACACTGAAGCACCTGAGAACACTGCACATTCCTTTGCAGATGTACATTATCAGACTGATATGACTACCCAGACATCAGTGATCAAATCCAGACACTCCTAACCCTGCTCTCTTCAGGTTTACGTGGGTTTCTGTCCTGCCTCTTTCATCAGGCAAGGAATTGTGCCTGCCAGGGACCAGCTCAAATAGCCATGCTTATTTCTCTACTCCCTCTAGCAGAGTTCTTGATAAACATGCAGAGAGATGCATCTACTTTGTTGTCTCTGCATTGCCAAAGAAAACTTCACTGCTTTCCTCTTCTTCACTCCTAAATCTGTAAAACCGGGGCCCACAGAGATCCAGAAAAACACCATTTCTTCATCTCTCAGATTG
Organism: Streptopelia decaocto; assembly: GCF_964273445.1. Taxonomy (NCBI): domain Eukaryota; kingdom Metazoa; phylum Chordata; class Aves; order Columbiformes; family Columbidae; genus Streptopelia; species Streptopelia decaocto. Next base: position 7,087,111 of record NC_138660.1, on the reverse strand, counting down.
ACAGATCCCTAGTTCCTTTGCAAGTGAAAAAGGACACGACTGGAAAAGTTTGCTGCCAGGTAACTAGGATGGATTTCATCAGACCAGCGCTGCTGCCGGGACGTTGGGGACCAGCAGCCACAAGTGTTTTCAGAGCAAACCAGCCTTGCTTTGTCTCTGCCCAGTGTGGTGAGATTGCAGTTGCTTTTCTCCCCTTTGACCCCCCTCCCTGTCATTGCACAGGATGGATCAGGTAATCACGAGCCTGTTTGTTTATCTGTTTGCAAATCTCAGGAAGCAGCTCCAGCAAAATCTCCTAAATCATCAGAATGCAGCAAACCACAGTGTCTAAACAATACAATCCTATCCCTACCTCCAGCAGGACGTTTATCAGTAATTATCACCTATTTATCTCAGAGCCTGGGATTACAGCAGGTCCGGGCTGAACGCCCTCTCCATGCAGCCCATGGGGAAGGCAGGTGGCACCACCCAGATCATGCCCTGTGCTCCCCGGGCCCTCTGAAGGAGACAGTATTTCCTCACTCCGCCTATTCTGAGTCCGGATCTGTTAATATTCAAATATACACATAGGAGAAAGGGAAACTGTACTAACTGAACAAATACACGCCCAAGAAATAGGACGCTCCTTCCTGGTCTGTAATCCCCTTGTTCAATAAGCCTTAGTAAATCATTGAAGCATTCAAAAATTGAAATTTACCTTTTAGTAATTTCTTTTTAGAAATTTTTCCTTTCTCCCAGCAGTGCGAAAATGTACAGCACATCATCCTTATTAAAATAGTAGATTTTAAAGTTTGGATTTAGGGTCCTGGCAGCATTTGTACATGGATGACAAGTATTTGCTCAGCTGCCTCTTTGAAAGCCTTTTGAAATCATAATACCGATCATTTTTATGACTTCTCTATTGCGTTCTCTGCAGCAGTTTATTCCCGTGTGCGCTGCGTGCCCGGGGAACCGGGCAGTGATTCCGCCAGGTGGGAAATGTCCCCCTGTCCCTGCCTTGCAGTGGTGGCACTGGGGTGGGCTGGGGAAGGTGGGTCACACAGGCACCAGCAGGACAGGTGGGACCGGCAAGGCCCCATCTCCACCTTTCCCGTCCCATGCGCTGGCTCGGGGAGGTTGTCTCCACCGAAAAGGGACATTTATAACTCCGGCTGGTAAAGGACAGTAACAGGCAGCAAAATCCAAGGAAGGTGAGTGTGGGTTCATGCTCTCAGGGCCCCCAGCTCTAGAAGCGGGGAGACCCACAAGCACAAATAGAGCACGCTTTGGAGGTGCCAAAACCTCCGAGGTGCCAAAGCATCCCCTGGCACGCCCTTTGGGGGTGCAGAAAGGACAGTCCCACCAGCCGTTTCTCCAGAGACAGTAAGAAGGAGGAGGGTGCGCCCCAGGGGCTTTGGGTCGGGGCGAAACCTTGAAGGAGGGGGCCACCCCCGGGGGGCGGCATTTTGCTTCCTCCCTCACCCCGGGGGTATCGATGTCCCCCCCGACTCTGCGCCCCAGTGAGGAGCGGGTGGGTGGGGGCGAGAAGTGGCAGCAGCCAGGGCGGCTCCCCCGGTTCCACCGCGAAAGAAGGCGGGGCGGGGGGGCCGCGTCCCACCGCGGAAAACCCCGCGGGGCGGGGCCGCCAGGGGGCGCCCTTTGCGCGGCTTTAAAAGCTGCGCGGGGCGGCGCGCGGGCCGCAGTGGGGTGCGCGCAGCAGGTTGAGATCGCTCGCTCTCCTCGCAGCGACACTCCGCCCGCGCGGAGCAGCCCTTCCCCCCGCGCTCCCCCCGCCCCGACTCCGCGCAGACATGGCCAGCGGGGGACTACAGCTCTTGGGCTTCGTGCTGGCCTTCCTGGGCTGGATCGGCATCATCATCAGCACCGCCTTGCCCCAGTGGAAGATGGCATCCTACGCGGGGGACAACATCGTCACGGCCCAGGCGCTCTACGAGGGGCTGTGGATGTCGTGCGCCATGCAGAGCACGGGGCAGATCCAGTGCAAGGTGTACGACTCCCTGCTCAAGCTGGAGAGTAAGTCGAGGGTGGGGGAGTGCGGCTTTTGGGGTGTCCGTTCTGTTGGGGCTGGGGGTGTAAGTCCCGTCGGGGCTATCCTCTCTGTCCCAGTGCTTCTCCGGTCGGGGCTGAGGGTACCGTTTCCGTAGCGTTACCACCCCCCACGGCCGTGCCGGTCGTGTCGGGGCTCTGGCTGAAGTGCTGGAACTAGGGGTGCCAGTCCTGCCGCCCACCCCCACCCAGTGCCCCGTCCCGCTGGGGGTGCCGGTGCTGTCAGGTGTCGAGGTCTCCGTCCCGTTGGAGCTACGCCGCTTGTCTGTCTATTCGGGGTTGAAGTTGCAGGGCTCGGGGTCACCCTACTTTTTCGTGGCGCTTTATCCCGTCGGGGCTCGAATGGGTGTCTCTTGGGGGTTCCCCCCATGGCTCTCCCTGCCGCGGCTGAGGGTCACTCCGTTCGTGACTGTCTTTCGGGGTAACCGGGTCTCTGCGGCGCCTGCTGAAGCGCATCCCGCGGCGGTGCTGCCTCCCCGGGCGGGGGGGGCTCGGCGGAACAGCACCCGGGGGAGGGAGCCGGGGCCGTCCCACAGCCCCCTGCCCGCATGCCGGTTGCCTGTTGCCTTCAAAAACACGTCCCGGGAGGGGAAGAGTCAGACCCTCCACGTGTGTTCGGGAAAACGCCGTGATTGCGAGCAACAGCTTTTGGCTCTGGCTCAGCAGGAAGCAAAGTTGATCAGCGGTGCTGAAGTGGTCTTTTCGAGCACTTTTCATTTTCGGTTTGACTGTTTTGGTCTTTTGTTCTCTGGGAAAGTGGCTGCAACTCCCGTGGGGGTTTTCAGCAAACGGCTGGCAGGTGAGCTGGACTCCAGCCAAGGTAGCACTGCCTGTAGTTTTTAAGGCAGACAGTACATCAAGGTAATCTCTAGGTCTATTATGTTGTCCTGGGGCGGGAAAGCCATCTCTCGCATGCAGGAACTGCAGCCTGGCTTGCTGGGGTGTCAGTCGGAGCGGTCATGCTGAGCTGGAGCCCAGTAAGGGCTGTTTCTAGGGTGCTGGAGCATAAAACTTAGGCTGACACCCAAAGGGATAGTTTAAAAAAAAAAAATCCTTCCTCGCCTCATCCAGAGTCCAGTAGTGTCCTAGAACACCTTCATCCCTCTCCCTCTCTAATTAATAAAATAATTACCACCTTGGTCACCTTCTCGTTCCCAAAGGAATGGGCAGGCACCAGGGACCATTGGGAGTATCCTCAAGTTCGATTGCCGCCAACCCTTCCTGTGTGTCGCGCAGTGAAGCCGGACACCGCGGCCCCACCTTCGTTTCTATCAATCACTCCTGCTCTCTTGTCCCGAACACCCGTGGGCCCTGCAGCTCCCTTCAGGAGTGCGGTGCACGCAATTAGCACTAAGAGGGTGCAGGGCTGTGGATAATCGGGGCTGGGTTAAGCACACAGTCCGGGTGGTTTGCGTAGTAATTATGTGTAAACTCTGCTTCGAGCTTCTTATCTCGCACTGGGGGTGGGGGGCGAAGATGCCAGCAGGGCTGAGGAATCTCCAGCCACCCCCTGGATGGGTTGCGAAAGGTAAACTTGCCTCGGGGGCTGCGTGGTTGCGGCCCATTGTGCTGTAAATAAGATCTGCAGAATCAGATGCGGAGCCTGGCTTAAACAGACTCCAAAAAACCTGCCCGAGGACCTCCAGACCTGCCCCATTCATGGCTGAGTGCTGAAAACCAGCTGCTCCCCTCACCTTTGTCCTGCAAACAATAAAGGCTCTTCTCTTCCAGAGCTACGGGGGAGGGAGGTGTGAGGTGCCAGGGACCGAGGCTGAGCTATTAGTGGCCTTTTGTCCTCTTACTGAGCCCCTGGCCCTGCAGGGCATGCTCTCCTGAAAATTCCCAGGAAGCTCATGAAATATGGAAATCGCAGGGGATTTTTTTCCTCGTTGGGGAAGTCAGTGAGGGCTGGCTAAAGGGAGTCCTTGTTCTTTTGTACCCCGGCTTGCTTAGGTTGCACCTTTCCCACTTGAAAGCAGATCATGCCTAGGGATATACATCTTATCTGCTGTTTTCCCTGCCTGATCTCCCTTCAAGGTCTTACAGCCACATAGGCTTGGGCAAGGACCAGCAGTGCTGTTTTGGGTGGAGGTGTGATAAAAAAAACATTTATACCCAATTCAATGGCCGCACCCTGGGACAGGTGCAGTTTGTGCGCTAAGAGCTCCCCCACCGCATTCATTGATGTCATGGTGGAGGCGGTGCAGCTCTGTGGGCAGAAAGACTTCTCTTGCCTGGCTACACTTTTCCTGCCAGAGCTTCACATGACCTGAATGCTCTGAGCCACACGTCAGAGCCTCGTGCACTGATGGGATGGCTTTGTCCCCATAGAAAGAACTGAACTTCCTCACACCTGCAGTAATTCATGGTCGTGGGAATGCTGGACAGCTTAGCCAGGAAGCTTTTGCATAGCTGGTGCCATTCCTCTAGATGTGTCAGTGTTTGGCTGCTTGAACTGATGCTGCATGTCAGAGATGGGGTTGGCACAAGCTGATGACCACCGTTAGCCAACTGAGGGGCCTCCAGCTTTCCGTGTGGCCGCGCTGCTGGAGTGCACCCATGCTGGCACTTCTCCCGCAGCTGTGTTCAGCTGAGGGCTTAGGTCAGTGCTCCCATTCAGGCAACAGAAAGGCTGCCTTTTGCCAGCTTACGTGAAAAGCAGTGCGTGGCCACATGCAGACATAGAGGCAACAAAAGCCACCCTTGCAACAAGGCTTTGTTGCACGGCCTCAGCATTGTTCTTGTAGCCCTCCAGCATCGTCCATGGAGCTCAGCTGAGCTTTGTGCTCCTCCAGGGTCTCAGGGGGGTGGTCTTAGACAGCAGGAAGAAGGGTTCTTGGTACCTGTCTCTGGAAGCTTTCAGCCTCACCTAACCACATTCTCCAGTTCAGAGCAGAGGTTGTTCTGGGTACTGTCTAGACTGTTAGCTAAACATACTCAATGCCTTGTTTGGTTTTGGTGGGAGAGGTTCTGTGCTTGAGACAAGCTGAGACTCATCTACCACCTCATTACCAAACCTAGTACATGCACAATGAGCCTTTGTGCTCTAGCCTAGAAAATAAACAAGGGTTTGGATGCCCTCTGGTTCAAACAGCATCACTGAAATGTGAGATCTTCTCCTACAACTTTACCACCCTGGCTTGAGGAGCTGGGGAAGAGGATGGGTGGGGAGAAGGAAATGTTCATGCTCAAGTTACTGCTGCTCTGTTGTGATGGTGGGTGAGTTGGGAGGGTGGCCCAGGGAAGGACAAAGCTATGGCGTGAGGGACAAATGTGTCCAAATATTTTGTTGTCTCTTCATCTTTAGATCTGGAGTAAGCAGGTAGAACCTGCTGGTATCTGTACTTTCATGTGGGTTAAGGGTTAATTTACTCCCATGTTTCTCAATCCCTGGTCCTTCCTCATGAAAAATCATGATCAAGTGATAAAACAGTCTTGCTTGTTCTGCTCTTACAGAAGGTAGAGGGTTACTTGGAATGCCGCTGAGGCTGTTCCTGTGTGCTGGTGCCCTGTTGTGTCTGCAAGAGGGGATGGGAGTGTATTGCAACACACTGGCTTTATTGCTCTACAGGCAGCTTCTAAGTAGCTTTAGTAGCTGGTGTTACTATGTGTTACTAAATCTCTTGGTAAGGGAATTTCGAGGCTTTGTGGGAAAACAGGCTGCCCAGGTCTCTTCTGACCAGGAATCTGGAAAATTTTGGTCGTGTATGTTGCCTGTCTTACCAGCAAGCTTTCTCTGCTGCTTGAGTAACTGCAGGAGGGAACTGAAGCTTATTTGCTTTGGGGTAGGCAGAGTACAAGGCCACTGTCACCTACTGAACTTGTCTCTTTTGCACTGGACATGCAGTGAGGACTTCCCAGCCTTCCTGTTCTGGCAAAAACCGTGACACTGTTTGAGTCAGTGTCCTGCCTGGATTCCTCTGTACAGTCTTCCAGAGTTGTGGGGAGGTGCTTTGAAGGAGTCCAAACTGAAATATCTGATGGTCATGGGTGTGCAGGGTCCTCGCAGAGGATGATAGGGGGGCTGAAAGCCTCCAAGCCATTAGCAGGCTTTTGGGGTCAGCCAGAATGACTGCAAAGTGTGAGAGAAGTTTGCTGACTGTGATGCTGTTAATGCTTGCTCACATCTTTATTACCTTGCCTGCTGCACAAAAGTGACTTTCATGTGCAGGCAGGGTAGAACAGCAGCATCTCGGATCCTATTCCTTCGAGGAGGTAGATTCAGCTTTCATGGAAACCATGATGGGAAGGCTTTGAAGGCTTTAGAGGGTGTAACATGCTTCTTACACTACAGCGGTGTGTTTAACTCCTGGGCAACTTGCCTCGCGGACCTAAAAGGAAGGTTCACAGCATCTTTCACCTGTATTCTTTCACCACTTGGCTGCATGAACGCCCATGGGAAGGGAAGGAAAAGTCCATAGTTAAAATACAAACAAGGCAGTCAGTGAGTATCCCTATCAGAGTGAGCATCCACCCCTATCAGAATATAATCTGCACACAGAGCCATTACAGCAATTTTGCATTACAAACAGGCATTATAAAAATCCCATGGCACTTTCCCAACAGCTCTTCTATAATGTAGATGACATAAACAGAATAAATAAGGAAATGTGATAACGGAATAAATAAGCAAATGTGATGACAGAAAAATAACCTCAAACATGCTGGTGACGTCTTTATTTTTATATCTAAGCAGTTGCCAGAAATTGCTTCTGTGTCAGGTAATGATAATTGTGGGAAGGAAAGTCTTAATGTAGGTTTCAGATAAAAATGGCATCATGTAGTTTGTGTCCAAACCCACTAACAACAAGAAGTTGGAACTGTTCGTTAGCATGTTTTTTAAAACAGTGGGTTTCATTCTTTGAAACACGTGTGAGCTGCTGTGTCACTTTTATGGACTTGCACAGTATTATGGCTTGCAGAATTCACATTTGTTATTAACCATCCTCAGTAGTTTTAAGCCTCTGTTCTTCAGTACTTCCTTCTTTCTTGCTTTAGGCTTTGCAGGCCAGGTCTCTCATTACTAACCAGCAATAAAAAGGCTTGGCTTCTGAGTCAATAGTGGTTTCTATTGACAAAATACTGTTGCCATCTGACAGCTGTTGAGTTCCCGGCCAGTTTATCTTGCCTTGTATGGGACTGTTTTTTCCCCAAGGGCTCCTGAGACTGCCTGGGCTTTCCAACACCCGTGGTGCATAGCATGGGATGCTATAAGCGTTGCGCTACCTGTTCCTGTTGGGAGATAGCTGTGGCAGCAAGGAGTGTGGGGGAAATCCTGTATCTCTCCAATATGATAGGAGCTGTAAAGTTAAACTGCTGTAGAGCACTTCTGCTTGTTGTTGGTAGCCAGTCCTGTTTAGCAGGTTGAGACAATATTGTATCATTTGGGATTTTTTAAAGCACCTGGAAAGGCCCATGTGAACAATAGAGCTAATATTAAAATAGCTTTCTCAGCTTCTGGATGTGCAGCTTTCATTGACAAACGCAGTTGTTAATGTGTGCATAATAACTAAGAGCTTCTGCGATGATTAACTACACTCAGTGTACTGCAGGCGTTGCAAAAGTGGCAGGAAGACAACAGCTCTGTCTCCCAGTGTGTGTATGAGCCCAGGGCATCCAGGCTGGGTGGAGGCGAGAATCGTTGGCTAAGACAGTCATGTCACATTTGAACTTCTTGGGACAAAGGAACAATCTGTTCTGCAAATGTTCCAACCTGTTGTTCTGTCCTACTGTGAGCTTCCTAAATGCTTCTGTCCTCTTATGCCATGAGCTGTGCCTAAGGGGGCAGGGGTGAGGACACCAGGAGATGTCCCTCCAGGGTTTGCCCCTGAAAGGGGGTAGCCCTGGGAAATGCTCACAATGGTGCTTTTTGTTCAGCTGTTTCTGCAAAGCTGTTGTGGCCACGCATCCAGTTAATACTTGTACATATTGAGGCTTCAGCAAGTTTCATAGCTAGGTCTTCTGAGGTCACAGATACTGCTTCAAGCATCTTCCTCTGCTTGTAGTACTGTGTTTGAAGGTGAGAGGTCTCTTCTCACCCATATAATTAGTTTTCTAGTTGTTTGAGAACTTTTTCCTATTTTCACATTCACAAAAGAACTCTCTCAAAACCCTCTCCTATAAAGCAATTTCTTCTGCAGCAAAACTAAGCCAAACATACTGTAGACTTGATGAAACGATTTGGTACTTCTGCAGAAAATGTCCTTGCCTGTGCAAAGTATGAACTGGTGTTCAGCCATTGGCGTCTCCAGAGCTGCTGCTGTAATGCACAATTTAGCCTTAAACGTGTGGCAGCTGAGCTGGTTGCCTGGGTGGTAACCTGTCAGCTGAAGTAGTTCTGAAAGCTGGCATAACTGCTGTGAGCTAGAAACTATTTTTAGAGTGTGTCCTCCAATATTGGAGATTAATCTATTTTAAATGTTTTGATCCTGCTGTTGTGATTTATGCTAAAGCGATAAATCACTGTGTAAATGGGTTTCTGTAATCAATGCAGCAGAGTGGTTTTGATTAATACCTGGGCAGTGTGGAGGTGTGTCACCTTTCCCCTTTGAAGGAAGTGAGAATTTACATTTAGCCAAGCTGAACTTGGGGGCTTTCCCAAGAAAGCAAAGACTGTTCTTACAAAAATGTCACTTCCTATTTCTTTGAACATCACCTTTTTATTGTATTGCTTTTAACTGGTTTCACAATCTATTTACAGAACAACAAGTTTGTGTGTAGAGACACATCCAGATCTGTGTTAAAGCAGAACTAGAGCCCAGTAGCCTGTTGTTGGTGTTGGTCACAAGAATTTCCCTGTGCAAGCTGTGTCCTCGGGCAAAGTGCAGTAAAGAATCTCAGAGGATGGGTGTGTGGCTGTGCTACCCCTGGGATGGTATGAGAGTGTGTTTTGTAGCACAGGCTCTGAGGGGTTCACCAGACCAATGCTGCCTGAGGAGTTTGCAGGTGCCCTGTTGTAGGCTTAACTTAAATCTTGCAGCTGCAGTTGTCCAAGCTTGAAGTGCTTTGCAGAGTTCTAGCAGAATGCAGGCAGTGGGCTTTCTGAGCTCCAGACTTGGGGTGACACTTTGTGAAAACTGTGTGTGTGTCACTGCTAGACAACCTTCTGTGTCAGGGGACACTTCTGCCTCGGTTACAGCATGCTCCAGGGAATTTGTTCCTTTGATTAAGCAGCCCTGTTTGTTCCCAGATCTTAACAGGACTGTGTATTAAAATCAGTGTTGTTCAAACAAACCTGATTTACCAAGCAATAAAGCTCAGGCTCTTACTTCACTGCTATTCAGGTGTTTTATCACCTTGAGGTTTTCTATCAGTAATGATTTAATTTATAACATAATTTCCTTTTCTCCTTTGATATCAAGAAAATATTAATTCAGTCACTCATGTACATAGGGTTACTATGATTGCCTTCAGATGAATCAGCAACATAAAGCCAAATCTTGGGTAAAGTATATTGTCCAGTCTTACTGAGAACGCAGGCAAATACAACCATTGCCTGTGGGAGGCATCACCCCATGCTCCAATTCTCCAAAAGCACAAGAGATTCTTAAAACATTTGAATACCTTTTGAGTCAAATAAGCTACCGATTGTAGGCAGGGGGAAAGAAAATGTTGTTTTAATTTGGCTGGGAAAATGCTGTTGCTGTTGCAACTGTATTTTTGTACCCTCTGGGACTCAAACTGAGGATTTAACTCAAATATCTGAGGTATTTGTATAAGAGACAGGTTTTCTAAGTGTTGAGCAATAAAGGGGCCTTGCTGTCTGCTGTGGGACTATTCATATGTATGGTGCTATTCATATTAAAACATGTGCCTAAATGCTTTGTTAAGGTAGAGCCTAAATCTGAATACTTCTTTTGATAAACAGATGTACCCTTCCAATTGGAATTCAAATGATCAAGGAACAAAAGATGTCTGAAGCCAATTCCCAGGTCATTTCCTGCAAAGAGCTGCATGCCCTTGTTTGCTATGCATTTTAGAAGAGGCTGAGAGTCCTCTGATCCTGATACATGACTGTTCTAGAGCTTAAAGCTAAAAAGGAATGTCTTGCTTGGTTGTATCCTGTGTAACACAGAGCACAATGTTTTGACATATGGTTATTGAGACCAGTAATTTGAATTTCTATTTGTATATGGAGTTTTCTTTGTGGTAACTCAAATCCTAATGTCTTCTAGGCACGCTGCAGGCTACTCGGGCTTTGATGGTGGCTGCAATCGTTGTGGGCCTGCTCGCTATATTTGTTGCTATGATTGGTATGAAATGCATGAAGTGCATGGAAGATGACCAGACGAAAAAGATGCGGATGGCTGTCTTTGGTGGGGTGATGTTCATCGTTGCAGGTTGGTAACATACAGATAAGTTTAATATTAAATGTGCAATTTCCTAAATGGCGTTTATCTTGCATAGGATGTGAGAGGCCAGGGGAGGTCTTACTGTCGTTGCTCCAAAAGCATTTTGGGCTGGGAATTCCTTAGAGGACTTTCCCTCAGACAGACAGAAGCTACTGTGCCATCAAATAGGTTTCTTGGCACTAGGATTATGCTTCCTATAGGGACTGTGTGCCTTCCATCTGTTAGTGTGACCTGTAACCCTGCTTTAGTGAAAGGCTGTCAGCAGTCTTGCTTTTGGTGCAATGTAACTGTGGGTGACCTCAAATCCGTTCCTTATTTCTCTCCAAATGAGCACTAAATAACAGCTCAGATCTTCTCAGGGTAGCAGCATCTCAACATTACTGCAGATGCTGGTTCTGCTACACTTACTTTGCAGTGATTTTCATGTTTTTCTTAAGTCATGACCTTGTGTTCCCTTCATGCGCAGGTTTGGCAGCGCTGGTAGCCACATCATGGTATGGCAACAGAGTGGCTCGGGCCTTCTATGACCCTTACACCCCTGTCAACACCAGGTACTGACCCATTTGATGTAACACTATAGCATGACAAGTGCTTGCAGGGCTTGGTTTTGAGTAGCTGGGGCTCAAAAGAAAGAAGGGAATTTCCTGAGCTAGCTGGGTTGGCTTCAAACTGCAGAAAAAGCCTTAGGACCATCATCCATGTAGCGCTTAAGTATTGGCTTTGTTTTAAGGCAGCATCACTGTAGAGACCCAGCTGCTGTGACTTCTGTGTTTTTCTTCCACTAAATGCCTATGGTCTGGTTTGCACAGAGCGTGGCCCTCCTGCAGCTGTGCAGGGTGAGCTCAAAACCTGGACTAACCCAGTGTGCAAAGCTCTGAGCTTTGAGGGTCAGCAGAGTCTTAGATGTCCCAAACTGCTGCCTTGCAGGAAGCCAATTCCATCCCAGTTTCAGCTCCCTTCTGCTTTGTGTGGAAATTCTAACGCTGTAATCCAGAAGCAGAACTTTTTGTATTCACTTTCTTCCTTCTTTCTCCTCAGATATGAGTTTGGATCAGCTCTCTTCATTGGATGGGCAGCTGCCTCTCTGACCCTGCTGGGGGGAGCCTTCCTCTGCTGCTCCTGTCCACGGAGAGAAACTTCATATCCAGCCACCCGAGGCTATCCAAAAAATGCCTCCTCCACAGGGAAGGATTACGTATAATGAAACAACGAAGAGGAGCCACCGGCACTAGTAGTGAAAGCATTTTGGAGAGGACACTACAATACCACTGTCCTGACCAGAGTTCAGACTCTAGGTTCTGCCTTCCTCTTCTCCCAAAAATGTGTATATTTTTTTAATCCTCTTTGCTACTGGACATAACTTCTCCTTTCTCTCCCAGCCCATGGAGGAAGGCTAGCCTAGGTTCATAGGTATTGCCACTGGAAAGACAAAACCTCCAAGCTTGGGTTAAGCTTAGTGTTTGGGAGTAAAAGGGAAAAATGATACTGTTTTTTTTTTAGATGGATGTTGGTGCTTTTTTTTAGTTGTTTTTTTTAAAAAAATAGGTTGTAACAATTCGGTCCCATATCCCATTAAGTTAGAGCCCAGTGTGGTGTGTGTAGAAATTAAAGGAACATATAGAATATACAAAGTGATGAAACCAATAGCTTAAGGGGAAACATAATTTTAGGGAAAAGACTTTACATGTAGGAATGCTTGAAGAGACCTAAAATGCTCTTGTACTGTCTTATTGGCATCTTCAGCACCCTCCTTTCTGTGCAGATTGGCTTGGCAAAGGGTCAATCACAATCAAATTGCTGTTATTTAAACTGAAATCTGGAACTGCCCACTCACATGTGGTTGGCTGGCAGAAGATGCAGTGTAAGTTGGCTTAGCTGTATGTTGTCACTGTTTGACAAGACCTTGGAGGCTGATCGTGTCTGAGCCCAAGGCTGGAAAATTCTAGCTACAGAGGTTAGGAAACTCTCAAAGCAACTGCAGGTTTCCCTGGTGCCAGGGAAGACCCAAGGAAAAATGATTGCCTTCTGGTTTTGCTGGGTGTCTGGTGGGGCTGTTGTTGCTGTTTCTTAGACACTGAGTGCTGCCAGTGATTTGTTTCTCCATGTTCCCACCCTTGTACCTAACTGAGCTTGAAGATTTATCCCTTTGTGTGTGTTACAGGCCACTTTTTAACAAAATCTCCTATTTCCTTGAGTCTTTCTCATCTGGGCTTAGTTACCAATCTGTTTGCCTCATGCAGATAAATGTGTTAAACCAAACTGAATGCACTGCTGCTCCCTGATGTTTCCCCAAGGATACCTCACATGCAGCCATTTGATCCTGTCTTTTTTCTTGTAAACACTTTCAGTGATGATATGAAGGCAAATTCCAAAGAAACTGACCCAAAGGCTATGGCATTTTCTTTTAATCCAAACTCAACAAAGAGGAAGAAACTAGCATTTTAAAGATAAAGCCATCCTTGCATATTAAGTCATATCTTAAGCAAAAAAATAAAAGGGGAGGGGAATCATGCAGCTCAGAGGTTTCCACCCTTTAATCTGAAACACCCAGTCAGTCACTTGATGTTTGACTAACACTAGCTGAGGTTGGCTGGAGTGGTCTCGTAATTCCTAGAAGAATTGTACCAGTTCTCCAAAGATCAAGCTTGCTTTTCTACAGAAGGAAACTTGTTGCTTCTGACCAGGCTTTGTAAATGTGTATGTGTTCAGAGACACCAGATTTTTTTTCTTCTGTAGAAAGGGAGAGGCTCTGGGGCTGAGCTATGTACAACCATGGCAGTGGTGGCTTGTATAAGCATTATACCTCTGTTTGACCCAACTCTTTGCGACATAAACCAAAGTTACTAAAAGAAACCGAGCAGAGCATTTGCTTCAGGCTTGAGCTGATGTTGGCCTGTACTTGCAGCTGGGTCATGTGGCTTCCATTTCTCCATGGGGAACTGCCCGTGAACAGCAGCTGCCTCATGAGACCTTGTCTTAGGAGGTGGCAGCTCAGGTCACATTAAAGAGCTACTGAAGTCTGTGCTTTTGTATTTGCATTAACCCTGAGCCAGGGAGCAGACACTTACATTGGGAACTTGTATAAAGTGTTAAAACAATTTCAATAAATGGACTTTTTTTAAGGAAAATAAGACTGTAGCACTTCATTTCTTGTGGTTTTGGTTTTTGTTTTTGGTTTTTTTTTGAGCAAAACTTGGAGAGTGTGCTAGGAAGACAGCACTGGGGCTTGGGCTTTTGGGAGCCTGCCTGCCAGGATGGAGCTTGTTTAGCTGTGTGTATCTACAGCAGACATAGGTGGGGACAGATCTTCAGCAGTGAGTCAGGCAGCTGTGGCCTCTGGCAGAAACTCACCCAGTAATCTGCTACGATTGCAGGCTGGGAACCAGAAGGTCTGCTCCTCGGCAAGGCTGCACCCTGGGTGGAGCAGGAAGGGGCAGGGGGAAAGCAAAGGGCTCCCTGGCAGGGGAGGGGAGCTGGAGGAATGGGGAAGGGATGGGGTGTGGAGCCAAGGCGCTCCCAGGAGAGATGCTCTGTGTTTCGGCAGTGCTTTGCACTCTGTAGCTTTATCTGGGGTAGGGTATGTGCAGGCTGTACAAGATGTTCTGCCTCCAGAGCAGGAAGAGACCTGCCAGTTTATGTATCTCATAAAAACTCCTACATGCAATTCCTTGACATTCCTGGTTTAACAGAATCATGAAGAGATGGGCTCTGGAAGAATCTGTCTTACTCTGAAGCCCCCACCAGGAGGGTATTGTGCTTTTCCCAGGTGTGACAATGAGCACAACTCATCAGGTGTACATTTTTCCAGGCCAGGTAGGAAATGGTTCCACCTGGGGATGGCTGCTTCTAACCTGTGCTCCCCAAGGGTAGCAAGGATCTGTTTCCCTTGCTTCTACCTGGCCTGGAAACCTCTTTCCATCCACTAAGGCTCAAGTACATCTGATGAGAGGCACACTTTATTTAAAACATTTTCTTGAACTCAAAGAGCTGCCTCTTCTATGCCCTCTCTCTCCAAGGGCTGTTTGCTTTTGTAATTACAAACAAAAAGAATAGAGCTAATTAGGCCTTGTAAAGCTGGCAGAGCAAAACAGCCAGGCATGTGGCTGGCTGAGTGAGCTTGCAGTGCCTGGAGCAGACTGGTTGCCTTGGCATAGTTTGGGATCTATGGTCATTCTTATTCCAACCTGTCAATTAGTCAAGGATTTCCACTGAGATTAATTTTTTCCCATGTTTTCATGCTTACTCCCTCCCCAAGGACTTTTGCATGTGCCATTCTGAAGTTCCCTGGGCAGAACAACAGGAAAGCAAAGCGGTCTATAAAATAAACAGTAGGTCTATAAAATAAACAGCTGCTGGCAAAAATAGGCTACTGCAGGGGACACAGGTCTGTGTGAGACTGGCACAGAGGAGACCGCCAGAGGCTACCTTGTTGATTTGCTATACTTTTAATGTGACAAAACTCACAGCCAAACTTACATTTGTAAATGGCTTTTTGGCAGTATGACTGCAAAACCAAGGATGAAGTTTGGGGGTAAATGTAATTTCATATAGCTTGTGATCCTCATTCCTGTCCAGTGTGACAAGAGAGAGAGTATCTCTTGGAGGGCTGATGTTTCAAGAGATGACCCTGACCCTGCTTGGGAGGGAGCTTTCCAACCCTTTTCCCCTGGCTTTCATGCATGATCACGCAATTCCATTTGGCCATGTTTTCTACAGCTCTTCGGCCACCTCTGCTGTAGGTTGTATAGAAAAGGAGTAGCATGAGTTGAAAGTTGGGGGAGAATTTCCCACTGGATTTCAATCCTTGCATGTGACACATTCTGCTGTTAAAGCCATCTTGCAGTGAAATGATGGCATTTGTCTGTACAGACAATGGGAACTTTGACTGCTTCTTGGCATCTTCTTCCACACCATATTTATTATTCATATGGTGCCAGAGCTGTGTATACCGTGCAGGGAACTTCACTGTCAGTGGGAACTACATGCTCATTTATATTACTCAGAAATTTCAAGGAAATAAGAGAGCTCAAGATGTTTTTAGAATAGCATCAGCCTGTTGGATTTCTTGGCTTCTCCCACTCAATTTTAAGAAACTCTGTGATAATGCTTTTATCAGATTCAGCTTCTGATTTACACACGAACTTCTTAAAATAATTCTGCCTTTGTTTTCTGTACTGCTCTGAGCACACAGATATAGTGTAGAAGCACTGGAAACGCTCTGACAATGGAGATCCCAGAAATGACCAATAGAGCTGGTGACAAGGAATGTTTGAAATATTCATGCAAGCCCAGAATTTTTTTATGTAAGGCAGAAGAAATAATGGCATTATCGTGGGAAAGAAAATGCAGCACTTCTGCTTAAGAGCAAACCCCAGAAGTGCCAGTAACTTCCAGAAGTTGCTCAAATGTAGCAGATGTACAAATCTGGGTAAGTCAACCAGACTGAAAGAGCTCAAGCCTTTCTCCTGAGCGTGGAGACACATGGAATAACTCTGGGCCAGCCAGTCAATTGGCAGTGATGTAAAATTGTAGCAGTGTTTTCGCAAAGGATACCTAAAATATGCCACCAGTAGCAGCATCTTCTTCCAGGATCTTACAGCAGTGTCCAGCTGAAATGCATCCTACAGGGTCAGCTCTGTTTGCAGTGGCAGGGTTGCAGTCAAATCTTGCAATGTACACGGCCAAACATAGTCCTGCCAGCAAGTAGCACCCAAGTGCGTGTTTATGCCACAAGGATTTCTCCTGCATGGTTTTTGCTCACCACCTTAGCACCCACCTTCTGGCAGAGGAGATGGCTGGTGTCACACAGAGCAGAGCTAGGATTGCTTATCACAGACCTGATGCAGGTGCACCCATTTTTCAGAGGGTGCTGCAGTTTACCACACCAACCACAGACTCACAATAACCATGTGTTTCAGCCCATGCTTTGCATCCAACTGGACAACTAACCTGGACTTTCTAAACTGACCCTTTGATTGCAACACAAATAGTGTTGCAAGGATTTCCTCATTGTCCCCCTTTATTAGACTTCATTCCTCCAATCTCACTGGTTCCTTAGTTGGCCTGGTTGACATTTCCCATCTTCCTGAAGCCCAGGCTGTGTCAAGGAGCTTGCTCTTCTATGACACATTGCTTTTGATCCTGTCTGCAGTTCCTGCAGAAGTCCTGCATGCTATGGCATCTGCATCACTGAGCAGAAAGGGAAAAACACTCCTTTGTTGAGCCTCATGTGCTTGACTGGAAAACATCCCAACTCCTACAACTTTTCCAGAAAAGCCCTGCCTGGATTCCTAGCATACTGCATCAGGGACTTGGTGTTTCTAGGGTCTACATTCCCTATTCTGCCAGAAACACCAGCAGCCCCCAGCCATGAGAACCTCTGAGTGCTTCTGTTTCAGTGCTTCAGAGGCTGCAAGCAGCCGGCAGCTGTTGGGTCCTCCCCAGGCTGGGGGCTGAGCACAAGGCTGGGTTTGCCTTGAGGCACAGAAACTGCCCTCCACTGCTGTCCAGTTCATCAGCCAGGCCCAGGGGCAGGTTTTGTGTCAGGAACCTGAATTTTGATGTTAAATTTCCCATATTTAGGCATTTTTGTGTTTGGCTTTTGCCTTGGGCTGAAATGGTGTTCTGTTCCTCATCTGCCCTTCTTCTCTACAGTTGTCCAGGTCCTCCTCCCTAAGGAAGGACTTTTCCAAAGTCCTTGCATCACTGGGTCCCTCTGACCATACCAGGCTGTTCTTGACTGGCACAGACAGGCTGGCTTAGATGAGCTGGTAGCACATTCTGTCTGGGACATTGCACAAGTCTTGTTCTTACCATAATATTTTTGTACTTCACCTACCACATCAAAAAACACCATACCTGAGAAAGGCACATCACTGGCTCTTGTCCAGGAAGCTGAAGGATGTGACTAACATAAGAAAATAATTGTATTTTCACATCAGGGCTGAGAACAAAACATTTCTTCATAGTTAATGACCTCCATCTACACTGCCAGCAAGGATCCCCAGACTGAGGGGTACAAAACCAGCTTTTGCCAATGCCCTAGAGTTTGCAGGTGGCTTTTAAGGTGGGGGGCGGGGAAGGTGAAAAATACTCTGTCCTGCAGGAGGCAGGGAGGGAAGAACATGGACTAGTTAGTGCCAAGTTCTCCTACCTCCGTCTTCGAGGAAAGACCCAGCTATGTGAGAGCTGCTCAGTGTTAGTACTGGTGCTCTCTCCTGCCATGGATTTGCCTCCTGCTGCAGCCAAGGGCTTTGATTTTTAATTTGGGAACCACACAGCACCGTTCAGCAGGTGGGAGGGCTGGGATGCTGGTATTCCCAGCCCAGCACTCCCAGCTGCCTTCAGAGCCAGCTCCCCCAGCAGGAGAGCAGCGAAGGAGCCATGAAAACAAGTTCAGCCAAGGTAAAAAAAGCAAGAAATAGCATTCTTATTACAAGGTAAACAGCATTAACTCCATCTTGAGGGAGTAGAAACACCATGGCAGTGGTAGGCTTTTTCTGCCCACAAGCCGTGGAAGGGCGGTGGAACGTGCTCCACCCTCCCCTTGTGTAACACTCCCCATGCAGCAGCTGTAAATAATCATTTACCTGTGTGTGCCTCTCTTTTGCTGCTTTTTTTAGGGCCTTTCTTCTTAAATGCAGCTCTCGGCAGGGTGGCTGTGCTGAGGTGTGCGTGGCACACGGAGCTGGAGCTGGCAGAGCTCTGCCACACGCGATGTGCTGCCGGGTAGAAGCTGGAGCCGGTGGCCCCGGGTTACTCCTGCGAGCAAAGCTGCCGGCTGCGCTAAGGGGGATGGGAGAGTGTGGGCTGCATTTGTTGTTTTTCCAGTGAAAAGAGCTCAACAGTTCATTTTAATTATTGTTTTTCCCAGTCCTGCAATAGCTTTTCTCCACACTTTGCAGTTCTCTATAAAAGGTCTGGTAAAAACACATCAGCCAAAACACGTCTGTCAGCGAGCCAGATCTCTTTGTTTCCCTGACTCCAGGGTTTCAAAGTAGGTACTCTGGGGAACTGAACCTTTCCTGACTTCAGGTGCTCAGAAACTGGGGACAACAAGGGGAAGCCAGTCCCTTCCTATGTGCATTATTTTGTTTTAATGGGTAAAAATGCCCTACCACTGTCCAGACCTTTGGGTTGTCTCTTTTTTTTGTGGAGGTTTACTTGTCACTGGCATGGTCTAACATGGCAAAAGCATCCTTTGGGGAGTGTGCATGGGATGGAACAGAAATGTGACCATGCCCAAGCCCTGTGCAAGGAGCAGGGGAGACCAAGGAGTAAGGAGTAAGGAAACCCTCTGATGCTGCCTTCCTTAAGGGAGGGATGTGGCTTTGGCCCAGCAAGCAGAGTCTGCACAAGAGGGAGTCTAATTTACAGTGCCCTGTAATTTGCTGATGCCGTAATATGTTTAGCTTGGGGAGAAGGCTCTGTTGATATTAATGTGTTCACTCACATTGGAGCTGTGGTATGTTCCATCAACATGAAAAACAACACCACACTGGGCTGTGGCTGGACCATCCTTGTGAAAATAACGGAGAAGCAGCTCGGCTGGGTCTGAGATGTCGGGGCTTCCAGGAGGTGAGAGCCAGCCCCCTGAACCCACCAGAGCCAAGTAGGATGTGCCAGCCCAGCATCTGCTGCACTAATGCTGACTCTTCATTAAGAGTTATTGCCCTGGTTAATTAAACTCAAAGTGTTAGCCCTGGATCAAACAATATTTCCCTAGAACTTCGGAACTGGCCCCAAATTGCTGATGAAAGTGTCAAAAAACAAAGCTCCATCACCCATTTACAACCTTTCCCCTAACTGCTGCTTTATGAATCCAGATAAGAACGGTGAGGATATTGTTGTTAGTACCAGCAATGACAGCAGATATAACACAAATGATCTCAAGGCACAGACTTGGGTGCCAGGGTGATATATCCTGCATGGACACTGGACAGACAGAATTGCACCAAGAGCAAATAATTACTGCTCTGTGATCTGGTCCTACTTTGAGATACAACATTCTCATGGCTCAAACATGTCTCCCTGTTTTCCTAGCGGATTTTTTATTAACAATTGCTTAGACCTATGCAGCACTTGAGCTCATGGGACTGCTCTGGGCTGTCTGCTTCATGTTTTGGGGTAAGTCTGCAGGACTAAGCCCTGCAGATAGAGAACGTACTCATGTGAAATTCAAGCCAGCTCCGAGGTGGTTTTTTATCTCCACAGGACTTACATGGCTCTTTACAGTTTTATCTGCACACCTAAACTCTTCATCATCTTGGCTTAGGACTATGTTCATTCTGCTTACTGATGGGCAGCAGGTGAGCTATGGCCCTCAACCTTAAATCCCCGAAATCAAGGGAAGTGCCTACAGATCTATGAGGCTTTGAGCTTGAGTCTCCTGTCATCTGTGCTCTAACCTTCCATCTCCTCCTCCAGAAATCCACCATGTACTCAGCGAGCTCTGTGTCTGTTGGTTTGGGACTGACCAGCTGTGGTGAGTTATTTGGCTCTGGGTGTAGTCACAGGATAAAGATGGACCAGCTTGTCCTCAAGCTGCCCTGGAAAGGGGAAGGTCTCCCTTGCTCCATCCTTGTTCCCCATGTGCTCTTGCCTCCTTCTTTTTGCTATCTCTTGAGCACACTGAGCTAAGCAAATAGCTCTCTGTCAGGTTTGTCATGTCAGACCAGCAGAAGGCCAGGGGCAGGGCTGAGACCCTTCAGCTTGGAGGTGGGGGAGAAAAGCAGAGCAGCAGGGTAGGACTATAGTTTTGGCAGCAGTAAGGCCTGGGGCACAGCAGGCCAGCAAAGCTCCCAGGCTTTCTGCAGAATTTCTCAGAAACTGGAACATAAAATAAGTAAGACTTTGTCTGGTGTTTTATGCTGCAGAGAAATGACCCAGCTTCTCTTGCACACACCAAATTCTGCTAAAGGCATGAATTATTCCTGACACAGAGCAGCTCTTATCACCACAGCACCAGGCTTTGATAGGAATTTCCTTACAATTTTTCACCAGAACCAGGCTCAAGCCAGCTTTGAAGGGTGATGACATCATTACCCAGGTTAGGAGCAGATGAAAATTGCTCTTACAGAATCGCACTTTGCATGAACCTTTTTCCAAATAAGACAGAGCAGGTGCTTCAGATCAAGTTAAAAACATTAATTACAGCAATAGCAGTAGTTCAAAATGGGACAGGCTTTTTATAGCTTGTTTGTTACTGTAGATCACAATGTCAATATTGCAAAAGTGTAGCTTGTTTCCATCATAATGAAGTTGTCTAGCACTGAATAATGGACTAGTAGAGGCTGCCTCCCTTTATCTTGGCATACATGGAGCTCAGCAGTGTGCGTCAACACTGAGAACACTTGAAGGATTGCATTGCTTTGTCTGCTTGGACCCAAAACCACAAGGACTTTGGAGGGGATTCAAGCTGATTCGTAAAGTACCCACTCTAAGCCAGCTTACCCCCTCCTAAAACTGGCAAACTTGCTTATCTATGTCCTGGCTTTCAGCAGTTAGCCCTCCCTTTCCTCCTATTATTCACCTGGATAATGAAATCCATGCTGTGTGAAAGGGGCAGTGACACTGCACGTGGACTGGCAAAGATTTCCATTGGGGCTCTGCTAACCCCAATTCTTTCAGTATTATACAAATAATATCGTACCCCAGCTCCTCCAAGCAGTGGCTTCAGTTTAGCCATGCCAGGTGCCACATGAACAGCTCACATCTTGGAAAAATAAGTAATGTATTAAGGGTGGGACATAGCCAAATATATACCATTAAATCAACTTGCTCATGCATGACCGAAGTGCGGTAATAGCTCTGGTGAAGCAGGTGGTATTGAATGGTGTCCCTGAGCCTGCACTGGGAATTGCAGCACCTGGACTTCTCTTTGGGATGCAACTTGGCTGTTCCTGCCGATTTTAAAGAAGAGATACTATGGAAATGATAGGACAAATAAAGCATAAAGGGTCCCAGGACTGACCACAGTCTCATCTCTGTTTCAGTCGGTTAAGGGTTTCTTACAGAACAGCTGTGTATCACACATGAAGTGCAGGGCATGCTCTGTTCCCTTCCTGCTGGAGGGAGGGCAAGAAAAGCAGTGTATTTCTATGAAAAGGTTTAGAGAAAGGCTTGTTTGGGGTGATCGTGATTCACATCTGCACAAATGGGAGCTAGAAGTAGTGATTACAACATCCATGGCTTACCACACATTTGAGTTTTCACCTTTTTGCAGAACTGAAAGTAGTTAAGAAGAAATGCTAATAAAAGCTAAACACACACTTTTCCTTCTCCCTCCTTGGAATTTATCTGCAAAACAACTCACGGTGTAACTAATCGAGACCGATAAGGCCCCTCTCAAGAGTTGTGCCTTTTCCTCTTAAGAGCAATTCAGGTGATTTCCTATGAAAGACTGTTTCTGCCCAGCATCTGTAATGGTGGTTTTTTTCTCAGGACCGGTGGCAGCATGTATTTGTGGAGAACACCAGTGCACTTGCCGATGATGGATGTGCCATAACCCCAGCCTGGGATGGGACCAGGTGTCCCTCCCCACAAGTGTGGCACATGGGTCTGCCCCTAACACCAGTAACTCAGCACCAGCTCCCGTCCTTCCTGCAGTCCTTGGAGCCCCCTTGGCCATCCAACCTCTTCCATGTCAGAGATTTCTTTTTTCCTGGAGGATGTTTGTCATGTGGATTTTGTTCAGTCTGTGGAGGCTGCTGTGTGCACAGTCAGAGAAACGGGGTGGGGGCAGCGTTAGCTTCCCACATGTTATCACTGGCTGACCAGGGCAGGTGGGAAAGGGAGGCTTTGGGCTCCATGCAGCCCAAAACCTGTGGGATGGCCAAGGGTGGTTACTATAATGATGATATCTCCTTCCAGAGAAGACCAGAAGAATGCGGTGGGTGCAATCTGGGACACATTCCCACACCCGCCTCTGTATACTTACACTCATTCAGCTTGAACATCCAATTAAGTTTGATGATAGCAATTTTAAAAAAGCAGTAGTATCTGTTCTTACTCATCTGTGAAAACCAGTTAGTGAGATTCTGTGACAGATGATCAGTCAAATTTTAAGCTGACTGGTGAAGTTATGCTCTCAGGATAATTCTGTCTTTCGGAAACGCTGCGCCTGTGTGTCAGTGTGACATAGCGCAGCCCAACCCAGGCAGCCTTCCAGCAGGGTGAAGTTTAACTACTCAGTAGAGCGGAGAATGGGTATCTGTTCTGGGACCTGGAGGAGTAAAAGTGTGTTTGAGTGAATATGCACGTGTGCAGGTGACTTGCACACAGGGTACTAACTTTGCAAGGGTGAATACCAGAATGTTAGAGAAGATCCCAGCACCTGCTTGAAAAAGGTTTCTAGTAGCAACATGAGAGTAATGAAAGCTTGTGACCGCTGCTGTTTGTGGAGAAATTTCTGTTATTTTTACATGGAATTTCCACCAGGAAAAAGGCTAAGTCCATTTGTTTGTTGTAACAACAGAGGAAGGGAAGAGGTTTTCCTTTTATCCCGCTATTACAGCTACCTTTGTCATCATATCCCTTTTCTCATCTGGTGGAGGTCTGTATTCAAACTAGCAATGATCTGACCCATAGCTACCATTCAATAAACAGTAACAAGCTACAGCCAGCTTTTATCTAGATTGAATTAAGCAAGCAGCAGATCAAAGAAGTAACACATTTGCTTTTCCTTACACTAGTGCAGGAAGGGGTATGTTGGACCTCATTAGAAAAGGGTCTTGCTTGTTTTCTGATGATAGAAACTCATGGCTGCAGCTGATCGAATAGAAAGCTCTTGAGTTCTGAGATTAAAAAGTCTTAAATGTGGTTGATGAGCTTCTGACAAAATTAATGGTGAACCTCTGCTTCATTTGGGTGCTCATGTCAATTTAAATCCAGAAATGATCCCAATCTCTCCAGGATGCCATCAGATTTTCAGATCTGGAAGTGTCCCGAGGCAATCTTTGGCTACTGACTCTCAGGTCTCATCAGCCACCAAAACTTTGACTAACCCCTTTCTCCTTTCTAACCCCTTTCTCCTTTCAGATAAACAAACCACCCTTTGCCTCCCTAATCCCCATCCAACAGAACAGTCACTCCCGAAAATGAGAGCAAGCTAATTTACTGATCTAAACTGCTCATTTCCCAACATGATGTTCAGTGCTGTGAGTCATCCAGAAAGACTCTCCCCTTCTCCATTGAGATTAGAGGCAGTTTCAGCAGGGAGCAGGCAGGACATTAAGCACAATGCCAGGCTGAGCTGGCAGCATGGGCAGCAGAGCCCAGGTGGAGGAAGGCTTCCCATGTCTGCCTCTGCCACAGCCCCGTGCTGGCTCCACTTGGAAAAATTATTCTTTGCATCGATAAATGTGATTATCAACTCAGTTACACCATGGCATGACAGGAATAACTCAAACGTGTAAATAAGAATGTAAATAAAATCCAAAATGGGACCATAATCTTAAAGGTGAACAAGATCAGTAGCATTGCCTGAACCTTCTTTTTTAACGACTCTTTTCGGATGCAAATAACTCAGTTTAATAAAGGCAGGTGCTGCCCCAGGACTCAACTAAATTTGGGTGACAAATGAGGCATGGCTGAGAGACAGGGAGCTTCACCTGACTTTAGAAACAGTTTCGTCTCTCTTTTAGAGCTTCAACAATGAGTACTTTTCTTTGTGTTTCAGTCCTCAGACAAACTTCCTTTGTTCTGGTGCAGTTTCTCCTCCCCTGGAATTTGCTGTCCCAACTGCCTGGCTCAGTCATGCTCAGGCATGTTCTGACACCAGCATCTTAGAAGTCTGATGAAACCTCAATGGTCCCCACTCCCCTCGTACGCCTGTACCCAGCCACCCATGGAGAAGCCACAGAGCCATTTTCCTGTGACAACGTTGGCCCAGCAACACCATGCAGGTGCAGGAATGGAGGGATCGCACCTGCTGGAGCCAGGCCTTTGGGTACAAATATTGAGTGACTCAGATGTGACTCACCAGGAGCACGGGAGTCTCATCCAGTCCCATCCTTCCTGATAGGTGTTTTCACAGCCAGACACACCTTGAGTGGAGGACAGGGAGCCACCCAGGACAGCCACTGGCCCAAGGTTAGTGCACTCCCTTGGGAGGACATTTGTGGCCTCCAAACTGACCAGATCAGGAACGTAAATTAAATATTGCACCTCTCACATGGACACCCCAACCACCAGCACTTGCACAGGGTGGCTGTGCTCAATCTGGCCTTATTTTTGGCTTTGAGCACACATGGGGCAGAGGCTGGGGAAATGCCCCTTTAGGGTATCCAGCCTGAGCTGCTCCTTTGCAGGGCTTCAGCTCTTGGGCACCTTAGTGAATACTTGGGATCCTGCTGGGTGTGTGGACACCCTTCAGTGAAGAACTGTGGCCTAGGAGCCCAGCCCATTCTCACCGAGACCAGTCGATCAGCAGTCTCGGCGGCTGACTCAGCCCAACTCTCCCATCCGACTTTACTGACAAACACCTCTTAAATTATGGTGTGACTTCAGACTCAGGTTAATCAAACACTCGATGAAGGAGTCACTCTAGGATTTATGGATTTGAGTACAAGCTAAACTGCTGCATTATGCTGCCGTCACTGTCTAAAGGGCAACACCAAAAGCAAAGTCTAAGGCAGCAAGATGCCTGCTGCAAGAACCCCCCTCCATTTCATTGCTGCTTGTGGAGCTGTGCAGCCATTTTTTCATGAAGAATCAGAACAGTCTGAAATCTCCTGCATCCTTCTTAATCCTTAACATGTTCCTCTACACACAGAAGGTCCTTTTGCAACAGGTAGGATCAAGCCTAGAGTCAAAAAGCAGCTCTGTGTTCAGTGAGGACATTCTCACTGCTAGTGTCAGAGGCATATTGCTCAAAGGGCTGGTGTGAGGCCAAGGTTTCCGCATTAGATAGAAACCGGTAGAATTGGAGAGAGCAAAGTTTCACCTGGAGAGATTGTTTCCATCAGTGATGCCTGCACCTGTCTGTGTGATACCTCTTTGAGTTACGAGGAGGGGGAGCAGGAAGGGACTGGGCTCTGCCTCTCGTTGAATCTGTATCTACACCCTTGCCTTAGCATCTTTCTTTATTCTGGTTTGTATTTGCTCCTGTGCTTTGTGGGAGCAAAACTCAAATTTCAGGAAGCGTCTCATTAAATTTTCCGTATTTTGAAATAGAGTGACTCACTCTTACCAAGCCAGCTGCTGGTTTGTCCAAGCTCTGTGTGCTGAACTGAGCACACGACTCACCCCGGCCCCATGACTGGCCCTAGCAGTCCAGGGAGCTGGGGGTCCCATCAGCAGCCAGTGCTCATCACTTTCCCCCTCAAAAAATGTCCCTTTGTCACTTTTAGACACAAACATGAACGTACGTGAAAGGGCAGTGGGTGGGGGCTTGTGCTGAATAATAATAAGCAGCCAAACAAGTCGAACAGGTCTGCGGAAGCAATTCAAGGCGGGCAAGCCGTAAAGATCGGAAAGGTGAGATGTAATTACAGTTCCTCTAAGCTGGGACAGCAGGAGCTGAAGGATCCAAGACACAAACACCAGTGGTGCAGCCGTGTTACACCAAGGGGAATTAGGCCCTGAAGAACAACATGTTTACAACTTCACATTTGCCACAGCCGAGCCAGCTCCGTGAAGATGTAACTGTGGGCACGTCATACCTTGGCCAGGGCAAAATCCTTTTGGGTGTAAGAAGAGATGGGAAAGAGGAACAGAGGGAAACAGAGCACTTTTTTGGTTTTGTTTTGTTTTTTTCCTTTCTTGTGTTCTATCCCCAAAACATTTAACTGGAGAACAATTTATTCAGGATTTTTCCCCTGTTTTCTATTGTGTGTCATGTGTTCTGCTGATGTATCAGTGATGAAGGGACTGCAGTGCAACAGCTCACATCCAATGAAAGTAAAATGAAGGTTCAGAGCCCAAGAAAATGGCCCCAAAACCTCTGCTACCCTGTTAGATATCAGATGCTAAAAGGTACCTTGGTTTTCACCAGAAAATAGCCTATGGAAGCATCCATAAGCTCGTTAAGCTATCCCTCACTTGTTTTCTTTCTTTAGCTGTACAAAGCTTGCAGTCTTGACTGCACAGTGCCACAACATGAAATGACAGAAGGGTGGCCATCGTGAGCCAAGTGCCCAAACAAAAGCTAGAAGAAAACCCTAGGCTATAGCCAAAGACATAGCTTAACCTAAATGAGCATCGTCATCAGAGTAAAATAGCAAAAGCGGGAGAGTTTTGAAGTGTCCAGTTGCTTCAGATAAGATCTGACTTTCTACAGCTATAAAAGGAAATAATATCAAAGGAAAACAAACAAACAAACCCAGAAGAAAAGCTGGGGAAATGCTGAAAGCTTTCAGGTTTTGTTCTTTCATCACAAGAAAGAAAAAAAGAGGAGCACGTTTGGCCCTTTATAAATGTATTTAAGAGCTAGACCCTTCTTCATGTCAAGCCAAGGGAATTTTTGCTTTTGAGTTTGAAAAAAGCAGAATCAGGGTCATGATTTTAAAAAAGCTTAAATCCCGGGCATGTTTTAGAAACAGATACAAAAGCACATGCTCACTGCAATTATCTACGCCTGCAGTGTTTTCGGACATGTGGACTTCAGGAAAACAATAGGCAGCCCTGTTATCAGCACAAAGGAGGATCAGTTTGGAATTATCGTACCTGTAATGTCGGCAGCCCTCAGCTCTGAGGGTTTCCATTCCCACTGTTGTTCAGCTGTGGATTTGCTTACAACATTCCTGAAATTTAAAAAAAAAAAAAAAAAAAAGAAGGGCATTCCTGACTGGAGTGTGGAGAGAACTGAGTGAGCTGGCACCCTCTAAACAACAATCTTAACACAGGTCTTGTCTAAAACTATGGGGGGCTATTCTGTCAGTGGAAACGGATGGCTTTTGAAGCAGGAAAAAAATCAGATGAGTGGGGAGGGGGGATTATCTGTGTGCTGGGGTGCTCCAGCTCGAATGCAGGCACTGCACAAGGGTAAAGAAGTGATGGATATGTCCCCAGCTGCAATATTGCCCTGTACAGAAGTCGAGACAGTTTTCATCCATTTAAAACACAGGATCACAGTGAAGAATTGCAGCCCCCAAAAATGGTTCAGTAGAAAAGTTCGGAGATGATGGCAAATATCCTGTTGTTACCTGGTGTGATCATTCAGAGGCACACACATCATGGGTAGCTGGGTTGGGCTGGTGAGGAAATATCTCCTGGAAGCCCTCAGCTCATTATTTAGGTTAACTACACATTACTTTCTTATGTATTAGCGTTTAACACTCTTAAGGATAACATTGTTGAATTTCAGAATGTTGGGTGGGACGCAGCTCATCATGGGCAGTCAAGCCTTATGGACTGAGCTGAAAAAAAAAGGTGATGGTGGAGGTTGGGTGAGTTTTAGCAGGTTCTGGTTCCCCAGAGTAGAAGCTTCAGAGTATGAGGTCCCTCTGCACTGTTTGCACTGCAAACTACACTATGCAGATAGTGACTCTGCTTAACCGAGGTGTCAGAAGTCTCTTATAAACCTTATAAATCTTAGAGATGTTGGGTCTCTATCTCAACGGCTGCAAATCTTGGAGCCCAGAGCACCCAGAGAGGGGACTCATCTGTCAGCACAGGTGCTGGTATCTGCAGCAGCCATCTCGTCTCCTTTTATAATCGATGAGGAGAAACTGGGAGGAAGGTGTGATTCACCCAACCTGCCTGACACCGCCTGGGTCACAGCACTTCTGCCTGGAAACTGCCCTGCCAGACCCTGCTGCCACTCCCCTGCCTGCACTGTGTGTCACCCGCACCCTGCGTTGCTATGTGTGTCCTCTGCTGATGTCCCCTGAAACTCAAATCCAGGGCAGAATACTGCAGCCTACCTGCTGGCAGCTGGTGCTCTGAGTGCTGAATGGGGCAGCACCCCCAAACCATCACCCTGCCTCTTACATGGGTGATCCCTTGGCACCTTGAAGCAGGGAGAAGTTTGTGTCACCTGTATCCACATAATCTCAGTCGTGCATTCCATTTCTCCACCTGCCAGAGGAGGAGCTGAGATCTACAACAGGTGTGATCCATGAGACTGTAGCCTATTTGTGCCATTGCTATGGGTAAGCCCCATGGTGGCAATTAGCAATCACTTATATAAAACACCAGGTTTCCAGGGTATTGAGGATTTGTGAACTGAGGCAAGTTGTGGGTAGAGTGCGTAAGAGATCTTGAACCCACCTGGTCTCTGGCAGAGGTGCTAATGGGCTCTTCCCTGCCCCAGGATAACCAAAACTGTGACACAGCATGGCATGGAGCCAAGGTAACAGCCCTTCCAGAGGGCTTTCCCCTTTGTGGGAAGTGGATACTCTTACCTACCTGATGGGCTTATCTTGAGAGAGAACCAAGCCAACAAGAAGGGATTTGGGGTGGGGAAGAGAGGAGGTAGAGAGGAATGATCTTGGAAGGAGGAGGCAGGAGAGGCTCCACTGAAGGGAGGACTTGGAGAGGGGGGAGTGCTTGAAGGCTTGGCTGGGGAGGAGAGGCTGCTGAAGGTGTAGGGTGCAAAGGTGACAGTTGAATATGGGGATACTGGGAGCAGTCTTGCTGGGATGGTGGGAAGGAGGTGAGGGAAGAGCCAGTGGAGAAAGAGAAAAGTGGCAGATAATTTCCCATCTTTCTGCCACAAATGAACAGAGGTGGGAGAGGCTCTGAGGACAGATACAGAGATTCAGCTAATCTCTTTAAAGTTAACCTTTCTCTAAAGACTTGCTGAACAGGTAGCCCATCCATGGGGCATGAGGAGTGAGCCCTGAAGCCTCATCCTTCTGTGCCTGGTGGAAATGCACCGCTCACCACTAGCTCAGCATGCACAGAGACTGAGACCAGGCTGATGGCAGCAGGGTGAGAGTGCTGGGTGCCAGGTTCAACCCCCGCTTGGGGCTCCTGGCAGGGACCACACTGAGCTGTGATGAAGCTGGATAACAGGGTCTGGGTGAACCGGTCCCGCAGGGAGCCTGGCGGTGTCCAACAGCCACCTTGTGCCCAGCTCTGTACTGGTTAAAGTCATCTCTGTTTTCAGCCAGAAAAATCCTCTGCTAAATAAGTCAGCCAGCTGCATATTTAGCTTCCAACACTAGACAGCACTGATATGCTTTGCAGGGCCAGCTCCAGCGAGAGGGGGAGCACTGTGCTGAGGAAGTGGGACAATTTATAGCTGTTTGCAATGGGGGTTAGATGGGTCACCTGAGATGAGGGGGCCTCCCAGGTCTTTTTTCTCCTTTGCCAAGAAAGGTTTTCCTTGTTTGGCCTCTTGGATAGTTGGATCCTGCTGCCCCCTCCCAGGGAGTGGGGTCATTTCAGAGCAGCTGAGCCTGAGAAATGAACCCAGGGTAGGGCTCATATCTTGCAGGGAGCAGAATCCTGCTGAAGAGGACATGGGCCTGGGTGGCTGCAGGGAGCTCAGCAGAGTAACAAGCTGAGCTATATGTTCTGTATTGCTGAGCAATTGTCTCTCACTAGCTGACCACTTCTTTGTACGCCCCCACCCTTCCTGGCTGCTCTCACACTAAACAACAGCGATAAAAAGACATATTTCTGGTGAAATGAGGCCAATGCCTGACCCGGGAGGGGTGCACAGGGATAGGCTGTTTTCTGGGTGCAATGACTTATAGACAGTAATTGTTTTGCCAGCAGGGCACTCTGCAGAGACTCTAGCACCCTGATGTTAACTTCCCCAGATCAACAAACTCACAGTTAAAACTGAACATCCCTGCATCTCTGTTCACACCACCATTGCCTCTGCTCACTTGCTGATATTTTTTTTTCCCCTCTTTCTCTCCTTTGCCAAGAATGCAGGAACCTGCTGCTCCTGGATGGTTCTGAGATGAGTTTCCGCTTCAAGCACTCCCGCTTCCAAAGCAGAGCTGAGGGTGCAGCCAGCCGAGTTGCTGGAGAACTTCACTGTGCTGGGGAAGCACTTGGCAGAGGCTGCTGGAGCACCCCAAAGTGCCTGGAGCAGCTGGTCTGGCACAGGGAAGGGATGTGGGGCTGGAAGAGGGGGATGCATGGAGAACCCCACATCTTCCCTGGGGCATAGGGAATTGCCCCAGCTGCTGCTCAGGGGGAGGCTCTGCAGGAGGAGGGATCAGGCTAACAAATTTTAAACTGAAAAACTTTAGAGACTGTTTCTTGGCAAGAAGTGGCATTTAGGTTTTTGCCTTGGGAAAATCTCTGTGGTTTGGGAAGGAGTTTTTACAAGAAAAGGCAGAAATCTGAGCAAGTCTAGCAGGATATCCTATAGCCAGACCTTAGGGACAGGGTCACTCTTTCTGGGTCAGTGAATATTGAGTATTTATGCTAATTGAAAAGCCTGGCCAGGTGAAAGCTACCTCTATAGCTCCATGTGGTGGTAGCTTCACTTCCTGCCTTAAACTGCACAGAACATGAATTTTGGCCCTTTTTGTCTAAGCAAACACCATGACAATTGAGTCAGTGGCTGCTGGTTTGGGTACTCATGCTGTTGGCAGAGCCTTTTCTTCCCACTTCTGGAATTTCTCTCCTATCCCAGTTAGGAAGCCACTTGCAAAACGTCGTCGGGTTCCTCCGAACACAGAGACCGATTCCCAGTCTGGAGAGCCCCGATCTCCCTGTGCCAAAGTCCGTGGGCAGGTGAGGGTCAATGTGCTCTGCCCCACCCCTGTCTCACCCCCCAGCACCCCCCTGCCCGTGCTCTGCGGGCGGGGCGGGCGCTGCCGGCAGCCGCTGCCCAGAACCGCTCTCGCAGCTCCACCTGCAGGTGTCCGCGCAGGGCTCAGCCTGCAGTTCCAACCCGGCTACATCGCTCACACTGGGCTTGCACAGCCTGGGTGCTATCGGAGCCTTTCTGTCTGCTGCTCCTGTCTGCCCCACTGTCTGCACCACCACGCAGCGTGTTCTCACGCTTCACCCTCCAAACTCTTTGAACTATTCTGTGAGATCCTTCTTATCCTTCAGATCTTCCCTAGAGATAGGATTTCACTGGGACACTGAGGAGAACTTCATCGTCTAGCTATGATGAGAGGAAGGGTGTGTGGCTGCATCTTTAGCTCCAGTCACTTCCCAGGCATGGGCTGCAGGTGTGATGTGAACCATTTGCTGACATCTGTATTTTAAACTCTCCAGCAGTTCTGCTCGCTGCTGGGTTTCTTTGGAAAAACAGGACCACCATGCCATGGGCAGCAAGTCTTCAGAAGGTGGTTTGAGGAGTGTGCAGAAGCTCCTGTCCCCATCTGCCCATGTTAACCCCTGCCCCTCCCCTGGGGCAGGAGGGTATATTTGGCTTCAGTACGAAGTCCAGCAACAGTTAAGCCACCACCTATAACAGCATTTCATCATCCTGGCATCCCTCTTCACTCGGTGCTCCTCAGCTGCTTATGGGATGTGTGTTGTTCCCATTAACCTAAGAAAACTTGAGCATGGTCACTCTTCTCAGCCACCTCTTGTGCCTATATGTAGTGCCCTTGCTCATCCATCCATCTGGAGAACATGGCAGCAGGGACAGTTACACTGACCACCAGTCCACAATCTGCGAACAGCTGGCTCTGAAGTTTAGGCTTGGTGAAATCCCACCACCTGTGACATATAAAATAGAGCATAATGATGCTTAAGCAAAAGTTGCTTAGACCTCTTATGGGGATTAACTAGTTAATCCCTGCAAAGTGCTGTAGACATCTGAAATGCAATGTTAATATTAGTGCCTTCCATGAAGGCAAACAATGTTCACTTCATTTGAGAACTTAAAGCAGACTACTCTCATTAAGACTCCCAGAAGAGTTTTTTGCAACCTTTTGTGTATATGACCTTGTCAGGGCTGATGTGACCACTCTGTGTGAAATAAACTGCTGTGATCATGTTCATTTTTTTTAAAGAGTCAAGCATGGTTCTTTCATCAACTCATTTGTCTGATGGAGAGACCAATGCATGGGGTTTCAGGCTCCTGGACCAAACCTGGTGCCTTTCTTGGCACAGCTGGGCTGCTGTTGGCCTGGAAGGTTTGCAAGGTCTCCATACTGAGTAAGCTGGCAATAACCACATAAATAGCATCAATCCACTTACACTTTTGCACATGGCAAATCCAGGCAGTTCAGTCTGGAGCAGAGTGTGCCTTGACTCTTTCAAAACCAGAAGAGTGTAGTTAGGAAGGTACCGGGCGACGGGAAAACAGCTGTTGCACACAACTGGGGAAGCCGTCAGAGTAAAGAAGATCTCTGTATCTGAGAAACCCCAGTGACATGGGGCTCCTTACCAGCCCCGGGACAGCTTCACACAGT
The DNA here is from genome assembly GCF_964273445.1 of Streptopelia decaocto. Classification (NCBI taxonomy): domain Eukaryota; kingdom Metazoa; phylum Chordata; class Aves; order Columbiformes; family Columbidae; genus Streptopelia; species Streptopelia decaocto. Next base: position 7,054,434 of record NC_138660.1, on the reverse strand, counting down.
TGGTAGGGTGGTTTTCCGGGCAATGCCGAGCAGCCAGGAGGGTTCGTAGGCAGAGGCAGCTGGCGGGGCTGCGCACGGCTGTGTGGTGCGGAGAGGCCGGTAGATGGTGGTGTGATCTTGGCCCCTCTTCCTCACAGCGCCGATGCAGCCGCGATAGATCACTGTGAGGCGAGCAGAAGCTATCGCTTCGGTTACCAGGCTCTCAGCACAAACTCCTGCCATGTGAAGCCCTGTGCCCTCAGCCACAAGAATCCCTGAGTCCCCAAAGTCCATCGCGTCTCAAACAATCCTCGGTGTGCTGCTTACAGCTGCTCTTTGTTCTGCTGGATCCCTGGCATTTGTTACACAGCCTCCAGCTGAGTGAACGTGCGGAGGAAGGAGGGAGGAATTCGTGTATGAACCAGCCAGTTCTGACCTTCCTACCCTTGCCCCTTCCCCCCTTGAATGCAGGGGCGGCTGCTTACCCGCCTTGTAGGGAATGAAAGGCCAGTGAGTGAATCAGAAGGAGGCATTGTACCCTGCTAATCCCCTTGAGCCGACACTTGTCAATAAAAGGCGTGACTTTGTTCTCAAAGTGTGTTTTCTGCCTCCTCAGCCCAAGCCAGGAGGCTTTGTCACCAGAATGCTGACTGGCCCCTTGGAGAGGCTGCCAGCTATAGCTTCAGATGTCAAAACAGGACGGCTCAACCCCTATCTGCCTCACCCGTGATATCACTCCTCTTTTCCTTGGGTTTTGTTTGCTCTACGCAGCATCTCTGTTATGTGTGAATTGTGTAAACTTAATCCTTATCCTTCCACCAAATTAATTTTCCTTTTTTATGTTTCCCTGTTAAAGTGAGACACTTCCCAGGCAGCAAGGAGTCATCTTAGTCCTCCAAGAGGGAATTAATTCAGTGCCAAGGAACTGCAGCATTTCTGAGGAACTGGATGAGATAGCAGAGGGCAAGGAGCTGTGAGGGGCAGTGACATTTCTCCTGGATGTGTTAGCACTGTGGCAGGACAGGGCAGTGATGGAATCATATATGGGAAGGGAAAGGGAGGGATTTCCTACCATGGCTGGTGTTTTTTGATCTCATGTTTTAGAGCTTTAAATTTTCCCAGGATGGGAGCCTGGGCAAGCACCTACACACATTCCATATAGCTGTACTTATTCTTGCAACATGATGGTCTTGTTAGTAGTTGGAAGGTTTCAGAAATGTGCCCAACAGATGCAGGTAATTTGGGGTTTCCAGTCTTGGGAATACTTGTGCCCATTGAAGTCAGCGGGAAAGCTAACACCGCTTCCAGTGGGTGCTGGAATGCCTCTGAGCTATATGGCAGAATAAATTTGACTGTCTTAATGAGTAAAGGAAGACTTAGGTTTTCCATCAGATAAGATAATCAGCAGCAGTGAGCTCTGGACATGGTTGTGTCATGAACAAAAGACACCTAGGTGTCTTTCATTAAAAAACAAACAAGACACATACAAAAAAACACATACAAAAAAACGAAACAAACAGAAAAAAAACCACGAAGTCCTGAATTCAAGAAAAAGGGAACATTATTTTCTTTAAAGCTCCAGGCATTCAGAGCACCATGAGTCACCTTAGAGCACTGACCAGTTTGGAGGTCAGGGTGTTTCTTAACCTCGGGTTTGTTACAGGAACATGCAGCCAGGCCCAGACAAGTTGGTATTTCTGTCCTGAGCAAAGAGCTTATCCACCAAATGAAACAAACTACCCAAAAGGCCTGTGTTCATCCCAATCCTATGGCACAACAAAGTCCAAGTCTCACTCCATGGATCTATACAGCTGTGCCTGCAGCAGAGCTCATTTCAGGAGGACCTTTAAGGTGAAAATTTCCAGATGTTCCACACTACCCATGACGTGCTTCTTTCCCACATCATGCATGTTTCCATGCCACCAGCTCACATGTTTGACTCACAGAGGATGTCTCTCCTCCTCAATTACCCAGGAAAAGCTGCAACTTCAGAGTCAAAGGCTGAGATTCAAACCTTTGCTGCACCTCTTCTTCTTCTGATCTGTTGTGCCATGTTGTCCCTTCCTCTAGCAAGGAGGTTACTTTTTTTCCCTGTGAGAATGGGCTGAGAAGAGGGAAGAAGAGCCATCTTGCATGGTGTGAGGCCAGTTCAGTGCCTCCTCTTACATGGACAGGTAACAAGAGTGTCACCCGTGTGATAGGAATGATATTCCCAGGAGAACATAGGAATTTTTGACTAGATACAGAAATATCTTGGTATGGAAATTTTGTTCATTCATGAGTCATCAGGGGCTCTATAAAGAAGTCAATGAAAGAACCAGTCCTTTGAGCTTGTTGCTCAGGGAACTGCACGTTTTCCTAATGTGGGAATAGGTGATGGAAAAGCCTCTTTCCATTATCAAGTCCTTATAACTGCCAGGGGGGTGTGTTCCCTGGAGCATATTTTCCCTTTTTATTGTGTTGTTTCATCACTTTAATGTACCTTGCTTGTATTTCTTCAGTTCATAACTACAGAAAGTAACTCCAGCTGTAGCTATCCTGCAGCCAAACTGATGTGCTCCACGTAGGAGGCAGTATCCCATGGGTGACCTTACTATGACTTCATGTGGTGCCTCACAGTAACCTATAGATACTGATGCTGTAAAATGGCTATGTGAGAGGTATAAATACAAACACCATGAGATCACATATTCCAAACTATAACTGAATGCAGGATCTTGGAAGAAAATTGACTCAAAGCCCTCCTGGAAAAAGCTGTCCAGCACAGCACACTTAATAAATTTTTCTACAACCCCAAATGTACCATGCACCAAACAGGCTCCTTTTAGAAAGCAGTGCTGTGAACCCCATGATGCCTGAACATTAGTTAGATTACCTGTAATACATCCAGGATGGGAAAGCAGAAGGGCTATCTCAAGTCCTCTGTGCTCACGGTGTCTTGAGATGTTTGTCCTCAGGGACCTCCATGGGAACCATTGTGCAAGACCATCAGGAAGCAGTCAAGTGTTTTCTCTGCAAGTAAACCTGATGGCTTCATTCTTGTGTCACACAGCAGCTCCTCTTGCCCAGGGAATAATAACCAACCTGCCTACTTGAGGGCAGTCCTAGCAGTAAAGCTGGTGACTGAACGGATCATGAGGTAGGCCCACCCAACCCAACATTGATCCTGGCTAAATGAAGATGTATACTGTGCAGGAAGCTGTACGGAGGCTCTGTCTTTCTGGATTCAAGGACCATCAATGGATCAAAGATTCAAACACACACCTACCTCCCAGTTTAATTTTTGCTCTCTTTTCTCTATACTTCTAGGCAAGCCAGAGCAAGGATGGTCCAAGAAGGACTCCTAACAGCTTATTATCCTTGCTCTGGAGCCATCACCCTTCAGATTTCATTGGAGAAGATAAACCATCCTGGCAGATGCACCTGCTTGCAGTCAGAATAGCCAACATCTGCTGTGCAAGTGATTTAGTGACAGTTAACCTGGCTGTAAAAGCTACCATAGCAATGACAATTACAGCATGGCCACGGGGATCTCAGGGCTCTTTATGTCCCATTTTATACTTGTCTATTACTGTCTGGTGATGTTGCACAAAAGCCTAGAGCAGACAATCAAAAAGAATTATGAGTTTAACTAAAAACCTCTGTGACCATTTAACTAGGCATAATAATGCTATCCAACCTGGAACTTGCCCAGCACTCAATCACTTGTTATTTTAAATGAGCAAAAATGGCCAGTTGTTGTTTTACAATTTGGGGTAAAATGGCATGTCCAGTCCTACAGCTTCTCTAAATCCATGCCAAGGCCTTGGTCCAGCACAATCTTTTGTGCCTCTCTGATAGTACAGTAGCTGGGCACTGGGCCACCCTAGCACAGCCTCTGCCAGGAGCAGTGGCCCCAGCTCAGCATGCCACACACCAGCCTCTGCTACGCTGCATTTTTGCTCCCTCTTTCCAGCAGTTTCTCTTTCATTATTCACTGGAGCAGGAACTAGATGCTGTGACAACAAAGTTTGTGCTGGAGAGTCCCTCCCAGGCCAATAAATAATTGTTGATATTGAAAATAATCCATCCAGGCTTCTGTTCAGCATCAGAGGAGGAGAATACAGAGGCTGTACAAGACCTCCACCGCCACCTCCTACTCATGCTGCTTTTAATGAGCTTTAGCCACATTTGTCAAGGCCCTTTCTCAGCAAGGGGCAGCTGTGTGGGAACATCTGGCTTGGGAGGGCTGCCAGAGCTGAGCCATGATGCAGGACCCCATCCCTCAGCAGCGTCAGTCCCCACAACCGCTGCAGCATTTCCCCCCATAGGCACAGAGGATGGGCTGGGTGCCTACCTAGATTTAAGGACTGTACCTCCCAGCAGAGGACCTTCCTCTACAACGCTGTCAAACACTGTGAGCTGAAGTTTTCCTTGTAATCTGTCCACCTCAAGCATTTCCGTGTTTTGGGAAAATTTCAGCTATAACTGCCCAATTCTCTGTAGCTAAGATTTGGGACACATATGCAGTTTTGAGCATTCTTGCCTCTGGTTTGTTGGGAAAACTAAGTGCTGCCCAACCCTAGAGGTTTGGCAGGAGGTGCCCACCTGGAGTGGGAGGTTTGCTGCTTTCTCCAAATTGGCTGAGTTACAGGTGTCTGAAAACCTTCTGGTAGCACTTCCTGAGGGGTGATGGTGCTTGTGGCTTCTGATTTATGTGGCTGATGATCATAGAAATTGTGTCCTAGATATATTAAATATGCCATGCCCTGGAAAATCAGCATATTGATGACTCAGAAGGCACATCAAAATTTATTGCTACATGTAATCTTAATTTTGTAGAGATTAACTTTATACAGCTAACATAGAGTTAATAGTATTTCCCTCTTACATAAAGAAATCAATGGCAGAGCAGCATTTAGGGACAGCATAAAACAGAGAAACGTTTAAATTGAAGTAGTGTCCCAAGAGCAATTTTTAAATGTTTGCACTGAATGAGACCTGAAGGTGTTTCTCTTCTTCTTATGAGAGCCCTGACCAGGTCTCTTCTACAAAGAAGCCACCTTTGCACAACATGAAGTTTATTTTCCAGAATAAATTACTCGCAGGCTTCTGGATTACTGTGGGATAGAGAAAAGTTATCCTTTGTTTTGATTAGCCAGTTTAGGAACAGAGAAGTTCCTTATATGACATGATATAGCCATTTATTTGTGGTTTGCCTTCAGTACCCCCAGCTCTTTGACCTCCCTCAGGTTTGTATTAATCCTGTGGATCTCTGAGGTCCTATTCCTCATTCAGAAACCTGACCAGGCTCAACCTTGATTTCTTTTCAGCTTTCTAGTATGCTAGATGCATGAAGAAAACAGCTAATCTATAACTCACTCTGGGGTTCATTTCTCTCCCCACAACCCTGAGATGCCACTCCGGGAACCTCCTCTGTAACTTGGGACTGGGAGAAGTGATGGGAAGGGGATGGTTTGTCTTGGTTTGTCATCATGAACCCATGACTCTGGATTGCAAACCTTTCACCTGCCTTCTCCAAAGACAGGCCAACTTTTGAATAAGTTCACATTAAGCTCCCAAAGAGTCTGTGCTGATTTATAGGTTAGTGTGGAAGTCATGCGAACCCCTGTGCTTTTTGGCACAGATGCAGGCAATGTCACACCTATTGGCTTTCAATTAGAAACAGCACTTAGCACATATGTAGCACCTGCAGCCTTCAAAGTCCTGCTCAAATATTACCAGAGTCCTGAGAATGTGTTTCTAGAGAGGTAAGAGGTTTGTGCAGAGGTCTGGCCCTAAGTGTGTGCTTTCTGTCTGACAGCTCAGATGCATGTAGCAGACTTTTCTATATAACCATAATCATCCTCTCCCCAGCTCATGCCAGACTGCCTAATCACACCAGGTGTGGCACAGACAGCAGCAGCCTTCAGGTAGCAGCCACTAGTCTAGTGAGCCCCACTGCAGAAGCTTTATTTGTCCTCAGAGACATTAGAAGGGCTTTGTTTCCTTTTGTGGTAAAACCCTGTAGAAAATGACATAAGACCTGACATGTGATGGGTATATTAGTAAGTTAGGTCTCACCCTAAAAGTATTCCTAGAAAAATTTTTCTCTCCACCTTTCAGTGTTCTTAGTCTGTGCATTTAAATAATACTCTGAGGCCAACCCCTAAACAATGCTCTCAACCAAAATACCTGCTCTCTCCAGCTCGCAGTTGTCTTGTGAAACTACACCTGACTGCAGACACAAGGAAATGAGTGCAAACCAACATGGTGAGTAAATCAGATGAATGCTGGTGGGTTTTGGTTTTGTTTTGTTTTTAGGCATCATAAGTTTATTTTTTGTCTAATTTTGTCTGTGTTTAGCTGCTTTTCATTTTATGTTGTGAGATCCTGAGAGAGAAAGGACTGGTTTTTTTATTTTATTCTGCATTTGTACAGCACTTTGCACATGTCCTGAGTGCTGCCATAACACATACATGTTCTAAACATTTCTGTGTATATAACAGGTTATGTTGCTTCCTGCTCTCTAGATGACGTACATGATTAACCTGTACATTTAATTCTTGGACCAGCTCCATAGCTGGTGTAAACCAACATGGTTGTGTGGTTCTTGTCCTGTGGTAGCAGGATTAGTTAACCTGATGGTCACTGAAATGTTACATGTTGCTAGAAGTTTCTTTCTGAATTTTCTCACATGTACCTCTCACTGTGAGAGATCATTTGGTCTTGGGCAGTGCTGCTTACATCTTACCAACTCTCAGCCCTCAGGGAGAACTCGCCACCCTGGGGACCCAGTCTTGGCTCTGTGCTTCACTGACCTTACAGACTGCTGGAAATCAGCAGAAACCTCTTTGAAATAAAGAGGTAGCACTGATATATGATGAAAATCTGGCTCAAAATATGTTTTTTGGGGGGATATCTTGATCTTTTCTCTCCTAGCTGTTTGGTTAAAGGAGAAAAAAAATAGCTAGGGTCTATATAAGACAAATAGGTTGGTTGGAGGCATGGGTGTAGAAGAAGGATGTCTGTATTCACGGGTGCCTGCCCAGGCATTTCCCTTTGACATGAGGAGAGGCAGCATCTTAATTCCCAAATGCAAGGATTTATTGTCTCAGTGTCAGATTGCTGAATGTCACTGAAATGTCTCAATCTCTAGTTTTGTTGTGCTAAAAGCAGCAGCAATTTCCATGGCCAAAGTGCTGCAGAGAGATGAAGCATTCCTGGCACCGGTAGCCGATTTCCCTTCTATTTGGGACTAACTCTGCCCACTTCTTCATTGACCCTGCTCTGTGTTCATGGAAGAAGGAACTCAGACTTGACATAGTTTTTTAGGCTGGACACATGCAAACCTCAAGTAATGCCTTCTTGAGCACAGAGCTCACTCTATTCACACAGAAAAGTTTGTGTGCATGCAAAGCTGGGTGTGCAGTGTAGGGAAGAATGAGCTGCTGTGATGTTTTGTGATGAAAAAGTGGACACACAGTTAAAGAAAAAAGGTCCCATTTTCTCCTGGCCAAGCCTCATTGGGGAAGCTCCAACAAAATCAATGATGTTTGGCCCTAAATGTGAGCATGTTGGCATATGCATAAAAAGAAGCATCCAAATACTCACAGATGATTTATGAGAATTCCTAACGCATTTACTGACATTTCCTCCAGCTGCCCAAGCTCCTTCTACACCATCCTCCCATCTGAGAGAGGGAATTAGCCTCCTTTTTCCTAAATGTTAAATTTGGGGAAGGCATCTGACTGAGCAGACACTCTCTGCAGATGCCTGTGGGGATGGGTTCAAATATTGAAGGGTTTCTATTAAAGTAAACAAGCTAGCTCAATCCACCTCTGGAAAACCAAACACCTCCCTTGGGCTCCTTTAGCAGAGAGCATTTCCCCTCATGGAAGCACATAGTTTGTGTGTAATGGATACAGCATCAATTAGGGAAAATCCAGCACCAGCAGATGGGTTGTGTGATTTGATATCTCCCCCACTTTAACACAGGCAGTGTTATCTTGCCTCGAGTTCTCTGCTTCATCTCTTCCTGTCAATCTGATGCTCAGTTTTGCCCTGAGCTGAAGTTTGCTTTTACATGGATCCTTCTTCAGTCTCTATCTCCATGTTCCCTTCTTGGGGCAGAGGGCCTCTACAAAGCCGCGGTTAATGCCCTGAAAAGACCTGCTTCAATTTATGAGGGAGGAAGAGGGTCACAGACCTTTGGTATTCCTGTCAACATGACCATGATGAGCTTGAAAAATCAATGTAGCTTCTCACTTCAGCTGGGGCACTTACTGACTCCTCACTTCTGGGGAGCAACACTCAAAACAGGCTTCTTCACTCCCACATAACCTCCAGCTGGAGATGTGCTGTGCTGAGGACGGAGCCAAAGGTGGTGGTGGTTTTTAAGCATCTGGGGAGGTGACAGCTGCCCACCAAGACCACAGGCCTGATAAGATGCCCTTGTTTGCTGCTAACCCTGATGTCAACAGCAACCTTCAGCACTGTCATTGCAGCTGGATTTTGCCATTTTTTCTCCTTAGGCTCCGTCTCTAGTTGCTGTGCTGTCCACAAGACATCTCACTTGGCCTATGGACCGACCCTTGCATTTCTAACAGAGTGCTGCTTTCTGGAGACAGAAGGGTTGAAGAAAAAGCTGTGGGCAAAGCCTCTCTGTGTGCCCCTGTTATGCAGGATCCTGATCCGCATTGATGATTCATGACCTGTTTTCATGACAGGTCAGAGAAAATCCCCTGAAGCCTTACCTGGCAGCCAAACTCTGGCCAATGCAGCGTGAGCTGTTCTGCTCAGATGGTTAGTACAGGGGGAGAAAAGTTTCCCAGGGATGACTCACAGATTCCTGGTGATGAATGTGCTGAGGTTTGTCTAAGATGAGGTCAGCTTTCACGAGGCCCAAATGCTGCAGAAGGGGGTTGGCTGTTGACTTGGTCTCCATCCCATCTGTGTATGAAGAGGCACCAGCAACAGCCCCAGTGCAGAGTTCAGTACTGGCAGGCATCCCTCTCCAAGGGCTGAGCAAACACAAGAAGCTCTGCCAGCCATCTCTCCCTACTGCATTAATATCTGAAAACTCGTCTGGAAGCAAAAGTATCAACAATTCCTTGGGATTTGGTCAGCGCTAATAACCAGCACTGTAGCATGCTTATAGACAGAGACAGAAGCAGAGAGAAAAAAAATGGAGCAGGCAAAACTAACATCAGTCTTGCTTTTATTTTAGCTTTCAGGGTGGCTTTCCAGATTTAATTGCATTCAATAGTTAAAAAGCACATTCATTTCTTCATTACCTGCAGTGTATTGTTTGTCCCTGTTGTTAAGTTGTTTTGATTTCTAGGCATTTGAGAGTTTAATAAGGTCTTGTGTTTATTTAAGGAATTGTTGCCTACCCAATCGAAAGATAATGGGTCACTGTAACCTTGCCAAGTGTTTTTGTTTCAGTAAAACCACAAGCAATAAAGTGATACCCTGCATCCCCAACTAATAAACACAAAACAATGTTTGAAACCATGTCTAGCTCAGAAAATAAATCCACCCTTACTCAATGCACTCTATAAAATTAACTAGGTACCTAATTGCCCATACGCTCTCCTTTTCCTAGAAGTCTGGAAAATTTGCACAAGATGTGCTTGAAAATCCTGTAACATATCAGCATAATGTGTCCCAAGGTACATTGCTGTCTGCAATGCAGCAGACTAACTACTCATTAAGACTTCCAAAAGGGCATAGGTTTGATCACATACCCCACTGCCCTGATTTCTTCCCTTTTGGGGCTCTGTCACTTTTAGAGCCCCATCCAATTGCTTGAAATGCTGAAGAACTCTATCTGATGTGATGATTAACTTCTTTACTCACTCTACTGCATGGCTTAGGCATTTGATAGCATTTTCTACATTGGCATTCAAAAAATTTTGGAGGCTGTGCTGTCCTTCTGCCTTCTGAATTGCTCTTCTGACACCTCTATCTGAGGGTTGATAGCATCTCTGAGCCCTCAGAGAGGCCTTTTGTTGCCTTGCCTGCTTCTTCCATAGAAGCAAAGGAGGATTTTGCAGTCTATCCATGTCACAGTGAGCATTTGTGTTCCATGGAGACTGATGCTAGCAGCGAAATAAGAGCCCTAAGCTGTCATATGTCTTGCTTCAATATGAGTCTTGAGCTTCAAAAGCCTGCCTGGAGCTCCATCCAAAGGACCTCCTGGCTATAAGGATGATCTGCCCTTCCCCTTTGGGAACTGTCATAGAGATTTCCAGTTCTTTCTTGACCAGAGTGGCAAGAAGAGGTCTGACCCCAAAATGTGACGCATACTCCCTCTTGCTCCCACTTAGTCTTGGCAGAAAAGGCTTTCTGTTGGCTGCTCCAGTAGGAAATGCCACAATGATGCCTGAGCTTTATATTTTGCCTATATACAGCACTTCATACCACACATGTTGCTATAGGTAATGCAGCTGGAGCAACACTGATGAGTATAGACTCAATTTTGCCTTTCCAGATGCCAGCTGAACTGAGGCCCTGAAGCACAGGATGGCAAAAAGCACGTCAGAAAATCACACCAATGGTGCCCTTGACTACAGCTGTGAGAAACACACTTTCCAGGGCTGTTCATGCAGCCCCTTTCCAAAACCATCAAACTCAGTATTTTGAAGTGTGCATAGTTTCAAAAGCTTGTAGTCATTCACAGTATCACAGTATGTTTGGGATTGGAAGGGACCTCGAAAGCTCATCCAGTCCAATCCCCCTGCTGGAGCAGGAACACCCAGATGAGGTTACACAGGAAGGTGTCCAGGCAGGTCTTGAATGCCTCCAGAGTAGGAGACTCCACAACCTCCCTGGGCAGCCTGTTCCAGTGTCTGTCACCCTCACTGAGAAGAAGTTTCTTCTCAAATTTAAGTGGAACCTTTTGTGTTCCAGTTTGTACCCATTACCCCTTGTCCTATCATTGGTTGTCACCAAGAAGAGCCTGGCTCCATCCTCGTGACACTCACCCTTTATATATCTGTAAACATTAATGAGGTCACCCCTCAGTCTCCTCCAAGCTAAAGAGCCCCAGCTCCCTCAGCCTTTCCTCATAAGGGAGATGCTCCACTCCCTTAATCATCTTTGTTGCCCTATGCTGGACTCTCTGCAGCAGTTCCCTGTCCTTCTGGAACTGAGGGGCCCAGAACTGGACACAATATTCCAGATGTGGTCTCACCAGAGCAGAGTAGAGGGGAAGGAGAACCTTCATAACATTCATAACAGCACTAGCCCTATTGGTACAAGGGACCCCCAGATCAGAATCCAGCTGTGGCGAAGGACCTTCTGAGATGCTTTTTAGGACTGCATCTTTACCCAACCAGCTCCTAATCCCTTCGAAATTCCTGACATCTTGCTTGGAAGTGCTCTGCTGACCTTTGCTTTGAGGCGCCTGCCAGCCTCTTCAGCAGCTGCTGCTCAGGGTGACCCTCCTGACTTGTAACAACAGAGATTGTTTAAAGAAATAAATATACAGTTAGGCCAGTTGCAAAGCTGGCTTCACAGCAATCTTATCTTCTGACAAATACGGTCAGAATCTTCTTAAACAGAAACATACCCTGGCACAAAGATTAAAACTTCCACATATCTCTTTTGCAATTAAAATCCCACTTCTCATGAGAAACCTCCCTCCTCCTGCCAGGATCCAGCCATTCGAGCCATCCATTTGTCAGAGTATGATGGATTAATGCATGAAAAGGATACTTGAAGCTTTTAACTCTCCTTCTCTGGGCATACACTTCAAAAAGCACCCTTGGCCTGGCATACTGAGCAAATTTCACTCCTTGTCCTGAAGGCTTGGCCAGGGAGATGCTTGTAAGACCAAATCACTGTTCTCTTAGAAATTACAGGGGTCAAAGAAGTAACCACACTCTAATTTCTAACAGCTGAGATCTTTGATGCAAGGAACAGATACAAAAGCAGCACTGTTTGTGGCTTACTTATTTTTCACTAGAAGTTATGTTACAGAAACTAGAAAATTAAGGAAAATGGAGTTCTTGCTACTGTGTTCATAGATCTTCTCTGCTTGGCTACCTTCCTTAATCTTTTTTTGGATAAGTCCCAAAGGTAATGCAATCTAGGAGAGAGGGAGCAAATGCACACTAGGGGCTATTTTTAGTTATTACAGTTAGGCTGAGATCTGCTTCCACCCCTGCCCCAATCCATCCTCAGCCAAAAAAGGCCCTGGAGAAACTGCTGAAGCTGTAGTGAACAGGCTGTGCCAGGGACACTCGCTCTGCTGGGGCACTTTTCTTTGGTGCCTGACATAGCCAAGGGTGTGTGTCCCCATGCAAGGTCTCAATGAGGAGAGTGAGGAGAGCTGGTTCTTCTGTCCTGAGCAATTTCAGGCTGCTTTGGTGCACAGCACCTTGTGTGTTGCAAATCTGGTCCCTCCGAAGCTGCCCTCTGCTCCCTTTGGAGAAACAGCCACTAATCACAGCAACATCAGCTTTCACAGAGCACTATGCCACAGGGAATGTAGAGGCAATTTCCCTTCCCATTCTTCAGCAGTGTTTTGCTTCTGCATTTTCTCTAATCAAAGGAAATACTTTAATGAGACAAGATATTTGCTCCTCTCCACTTCATTATCGCCATCTGGATTTGCTGCTCTTGCCATATGTTCCCTGATTGATGTTATAGTCGCTCTCTGCAGTGCCACCACTGGCTGGCATGCAGTTGGTGTTCATGGTGCTTGGCATCCCTTACAAGGGATGCAGAGGGCGGCACAGGGGACCCCAAGGCAGATTCTGATCTCACAGTTGTCAGCCTTGATCTTGAGCAAAACTGGAGTCACTCTGTGTCTTTACACCATGGCTCCACCATATCCCACGGTTTCAATACCCAGCTTTTCTCTAATTTATATTGCTGTGAAACCAGAGTAAGTAGGTTGCTGCAGGGGAATTCATCCAGCTTACTTCAGCTGTAATGAAGCCTAAATATTGGCCTTGGGGGAAGAGAAGGAAAGAGAAAAATGAATGAGGGAACATGTCATTGCTTGGATTGGCAGAATTGTTCCCAAACTACACGTTTTCCACTGGCCTGCAGCAGCTCTGCACATAACAGTGTTATTCAGCCACCCATTCCAGTCTCCTTCTTCCACTCACCCCTTCCAGCCCTCTCAGACCTTCCTCCAGCAACAAAGGCCCTGCACAGTACCTGTGCAGCATCCAGCTTTACCCAGTTGTTGATACAGGTAAAAGGATGGGGTGAGAGGAGGAATGATGGAGCAATCTCCTGCATGCCTCAGCTGGCCACAGACCCTCAATCTCCTGATTCCTTTTGGCCAAGTTTCTCAGTTGGGGCTGATCAAGTGTTGGGAGGATTCTCATGAGCAGGGAGCGAGGAGGTACCCCCGCTGCTGGGTGTTGCCGAGCTGGTACCAAGCAATGCAGAGTCAGTGATGCGGACTCACGCCCAGGTGAATACAGGCTCGGTCTGTTGCAGACTCACAGCCCAACTCTGAAATCTCGGGTTTTCCTCTCATTTGCCCCAGGGTTGTACAGTTGGCTTCGGTCCTCTGCCTCCAGAACTACATCTGTGAGGAGAGACCAGGACCCCCAGAGGTCTGCATGTTACACTAAATGTTAATAATTTTAAGTTCTGCTTCCTTTCCCAGGGATAATTTCCCTTAAGACAGGATTTTGCTGAGGTGTCCTGGTTTGCTTATTTCCTTCCAACATCTGTGTGGGAAGCAGTGTGCCAGCAACCTGGCTGCCTAGCAGCTGTAGTGAAGTGAATTTTATGTGTATAGCATTAGCAGAGCATTTTAGGATTCTCTAGGATGGAAACTACTGCCATATAAACCTAGCACCTTGCAGTAAAAATGATTCTGTCAAATGCACTCTGGAGTAAATTTAGTTTTAACCACCTCTGGGCTTCTCTCTCTGTGTACACAGTGTGGCTATGATCTGCCCCAGCATCACTTCACTCTCATGAAGGCTTTTGACTTTTTACCAGGGCGGGTCTTTGACAAGATCAGGGAGCAGATACATCAACTTATGATTAACTGCACACCATTTCTTCCAGTTTCCCTTGTGTTGCAGATGATCAGGCCATGGATTTTAACTTATAACTTTTGGTCGGATTAGTCAGAAATTCATTAATGTACAAGAAAGATGGACTGTGAAAGGGGAGCCACAGGGAACCTGATAGTTGTGAAACAAGTGAGCTCAGTGTCTTTTAGAGTCTTTCAGCCCCTACCTTTCTACTGAATCATAAAAATTAAAATTGGGAAAGCCTTGGCAACACAAGAGCCCTCCCACGCCTGCCTTGTTGCCTGCAGTGAGAGCCGCTGGTGTGTGCCCTGATCTTGCTGCTCAGTTCATCAGCGCTGGGGCTCAGCCCTGCCTCTTCCAGGGAGAATCTCCCTGCAACACCTGTCCTACCATTGCCCAATTTGTTTTTAGTTTCCTCAGCCGACTTTCTATGTCTCATGGTCTTCCCCTGCAGCTCTCCCCTCCTCTGCTTTGATAAGCAGGGCATTGAGTTTCCTCCTGTGGCAATTCTCTCTCTCCCATCGGGTTTTCATCCTCGTGGGCCTCTTCCTCCTGCCTGATGTTTCCTTCTTTCTTCCCACAGTAAGTTGGGGTCTGGCTCATGTGGAGAGATCTGTGGGGAGAGAAAATACTTTTGGAGAACCAGTCTCTCACTGTTGGGCAACATGGGGAGAAAGGTCTGTGGGGTGGGGTGCAGCATCTACCTGAGCTGGCTAAGCAGCCCAGTGGCTTTTACATAATCATATTTTTAAATATTTTCTAAGTGCTGAATGATGTTTTGAGACCAGACCAGAACTGATAAAGGGAATGACTAAAATAATAAATGCATTGAGGTGCCCAGATTATGAGTTAATGCATAGGAAAAATAAGCATGAGGTCATGCAGTGGAAAATACGGCTGCACTGGATTTGGGGGTAGTTATATTGATTTTACTGGAGGTTCAGTTGATATTTCCACTAAAAGATACAAACTGCTTCAGACAGCTCTTGAGGGGTCCTTGAATATTTCCCTATTGTCCCACTTCAGTGGCCACATCTCACTGTCACAAACTGTGATTCTCCCATGTTGCTCAACAGCAGCGCAGTGCTCACATTTTCAGCATGAACAGCCCTTTTCGCAGGCAGTGCAAGGAGACCTGGACGTCAAATCCACCAGATGTTTACCCCAAAGGTTTTCACAGTCATGGTTTTCATGGGGAGCTCTTCCCTGGATAGGTGATGAGTCCACAAACATACAGACCAGCTGAATGGGAGCCCGGGCCACTCCATCCACACACTCTTATCTCCACCAACCACCTCATTTTGGGCAGAAGAGGAGGTTTGCTATATGTGGCATGTCTCCTTCATGTGTCTTTCTTCACACACCACCACAGGGTACTGTAGTCATGTCAGAGAGAAGCATCACCTGTGGCTCTACCTCCTGGATGAACTTCATGTCCTTCAAACCTCACTCAAACAGGGCACCTCATCTGTTCCCACTGTCCCACCCCATCTGTTCACTGTGTGTGGGACCTCCTAGAGCTACAGCCAGACTCCAGCTGTGTGTGCACACAGTCTACACTTGACCCATCATTTTGGCGATGTCACCAAATTTAGTGCAATTACAGGAGCCATGAATTGGACCCTGTTCACAAACTGAAACTGCCACAGCTCACAGCTAAGTTCATACTGTTACACAATGAAACCATTCACACGTCTCATTAACTCAGGACTATGCATTGAAAATAACTGTGTCAAATGAGTCTATGATTAAATTTTCTCAGTTTATATCATTTATAGGTACCTTCCTGTTCATAACAGTAACTCTCTCTAAAGATGTAAAACTTTTTTTGCTGTTGATGTAGGAAAAATGCTATGTAGAGCACAATACAATAATTCCTCAGTGTTATTAATAATTGTCATCTTAAATAATATAGGCCATGGAAGTATATTAGACCTACATTCAAAGATAGAGGCAGGTGGCCAACCCTTCCAAGACACCAGTGTGCCCGTGGTTGTGTATTTTGTAGTTACTGAACTTTATTTTTATTGGCTTTTAATTTATAACAACAGTAAAGTGCAGTCTAAGTTTCCAAGTAAGCAAAACGTACAGGGACTTGAAATTTGATAAGGTTACCTACACGTGGGAAGACACAAGAACCTTCTGCTTATGTGATTTATATGATTGTATTTCTCTGTTGAGTGCCAACAGTGAGCCTTGCATTCTACTTGTCTGTGCTCTTGTATTAAGGTTTTTATAAGAGACCCAGCATGGGGGTTCCTGTGTATCACAAAACGCCTGCAAACTAAAGCTTGTGTTCAAAGCCTCGAGAAGCACAATGGAGGGATCATTGCAAACGTGGCTTTGGAGAGTTAGTTTCGGTTTGTGCTGCAGAAGAGAAGCTATGGCAAATTCTAGAGCACAAAACCTTGTCCAAATCAGGCAGAGATACAATAAGTCCCATGAAACAAAACAGAGAGACAGGCCAGACCAGGACAAAAAAAAGAATGAGCTGTTGAGGCTGATATTAATAATGGAGTGTAGGAGAGAGATGTGGACAAGCACATGTCTTCTGCCTGGGCCAAGGCCACTTTACTGGATGCTGCAAAGGAGGATAAGAGATGACCTTGACAATGTGTGTGAGGAAGGATACAGAAGTGGGTGATGCACTTAGAGCAACATTGCAAGGAAATTTTGCTGGAAATAATTTTGCAGTCCATCTGCAGAAGTAATGTTTCTCCAGATCTGAAGAGGAAACAATAAAAAAAAGAGGCTGTCATCAGCAAGATACAAGATGGACATGACTTGGAGAAATGTCAGGATAGAGGCCTGCTAGGACAGAGGACATCCCAGGTTCTTGAACTTGTAGGTTATGGAAGAATAGCATACAGCTTTGGACCATGGGTCAGATGTCTGTCTGGGAGACGGTGATAGAGTCAGCTGGTCCCAGGTCCTGAACCTGCAGAAGTATTGCTAGAAGGAAGCAAAAGTGAAAAGATTTGGGAAGAAACCAGTTTTGTGTGACCCTGATGATGGATTTTTCCTAGGAGAGTCCCAAAATGCAATGAAGAGTTATTATTGCAGCACATCTGTTTATTTGGTATTCCTTCTCCTGTCATTCACTGATATTTGTAATCATTCCCACCCCTCCTTGAATAAAAAAATGTGAATGGTAGATGGAGGCATTCTACAGAATTCAGGTCTGGATTTGGATCTAAAACATGAAGTACTTCAGTAATTGTTTTGATATATTCGACAAACCTGTACTTTTTTACATGAGCAAGGCCCTTCACTGAGGGTATGTTGTACTTTTCCATCTGGTTCAAAGCTCTCCCTCTCACTAAGGTACAAGGCTGAAGAGGTCACCTGTGTTTGATTTGGGAATTATGAAGTTTGTCCATGAATTAAATATGAAGGCAAGCCTACAAATGAAACAGAGAAGGCTTGAAATTTAGGTCTTCTTGTGAACTACATGTTGAAAAGCCATTTTGAAAGGCATTTTAAAATTTGCTCTTATCTTGTTGCCAAATCATCAGTGGTTTGACCCACATATCAGAGTTTTCCTCAAGAAAAAACAACAACAACAAAAAACACGCTTCAGATGAATCTATTTACGTAGCAAAAGGTCTTTCAAACAACTGCACAGGGGCCAGGATCAACATCTGAACACGGGCTGAGTTGTTACATTTTTAGAATTATTCCTTTCATTAGTGGTATGAGGGATATCTCAGGCATCTTGGGGCCTGATTCAGAGCTGTAACATCCTAAACTAGTAATTGCTTTGCTGGGTCAGATCCTGCCTTTGTACGTGAAAGGCTTATAACCCATCTCCTTTCCAACTCTAATGAAGCAAGCCCACCTTGCCTACCATGCTGTTGGCTGTAGCATCAGCATTGTTGAATTGTTATGGTTCAGATCTCTTGCAAGAGCAAGACTCCCAGCCAGAGGACCAGCAAACTTCTTGCCATCTGGTGGTTGCCTTTTCATTTCGGCAGTGAGCCAGGGTATAGAAAGAGGAGTGTTTGCCCAAGCAACTGCACTGGAATCACCTAGAGACGCCCTGGATTGAGTGCCTTGTATGTGGCAACTCTTTTTGAGCTCTCTGCTACAATTAGGTAGCATTAAACATCAAGGTGAGGGAAAACACAGACTTTTATGAACAAGAAAGCACGATCAGATTTCTGAATTAGAAAACGCAGCTGTCTGAAATCAAACATTTTGTTCGACTTAATTGTCTTCCCAGTCATTCATATAGTTTCTACATTTCTTCCCCCACAGGGCCTCAATGTTATTGCATGCACATAGATGTCACTGACTTGGAAACAATATGGAATTACATACAGTACTTTGGCAAATAGATCATCTGAGGTGCCTCCTTCGACAACTGCACCCAAGGAGCTGGGTGCTTTATCACGGTGATTTGCAGCATGACCGGCTCCCACTCCAAGCTGGTGCAGTCACTAGTGGCATCTCTGTCTTATATCTAGACAGCAAATCCTCAAGCGCCCCTTGAGAAGGTTGAAGTAGCCCTCTCATAACGTTGCCTCCATTCCCCAGGAGTGCTGATAACCCTTCCCTTGGAAAATGCTTTGTCTAGACCCGAGAACTCGTATTGCATAGGCAAGTGGTTACAGCACATGCCTCTCCCACTGGAGATCTCCCTTTGGTGTGTTTGGTTCTTCCATTGGGAGTACCCTCCCCAGCACACTGGCCTGACAGAGCAGATTGTGCTCATTTGAAAGAAAGCAACAAGGAAGATTGTTATGAAATCTTTGCCAGATAGGAAAGCTCTTCACCAAGAACTCTAGTAAATCCCTAGCCAGGTGGGGGAAAAACTTCCCTTATGTGAAACTGTTGTAAACCAGACCACATAATCTGATCACTTGCCCAAAGAAAGGGTGTTGAGCTCTGTTTCTGATCCTGGACACAGCAGCATAAATGAGGCACAATTTGATCAAAGCCACTAGAGCAGCAGAAGGGAAAGCCCAGCATGACCATGAGGAACAACTGGCGTGATGGAATAACAAAACTGGACTAAATGGGTTTCAAGCATCTCCCATTTTCAGCTCTTTTTGTCTACAAAAAGGTAGCCAACAGCTATACAGATATTCCTGAAATGTCCGAAATAACTAAAGCCACAGTCCCTGGTGAGAGACCGTATTGAGCACAGTGCTGTACGCTCAGACTTCGGAGTACTTGAGAACATCTTAAGTAATGCATCTAATGGGATCCAAGAACAGCTGATTTCACCCATATTAACTGTTTTAGTATGAAAAACTTCTTGCTGACAGGTGTTTAACACTGAGATAATTTAAGATGCCAACTACAATTTTGTGTGTGTCTGTGTGTCACTAGGCTGCATTGCCAAATGTCTCGTCACAAGAATGCCTTAAAATTATTGAAAAAAAAACAAAAAAACAAAGCAACATTTTTGGCAGGGCAGTGCTTTGAAGCAGTGGGAGAGAGGAACCTTGGAGAAAGTGAGACAAACACACAGCTGGGAGCTGAAAAGCCTTCACCAGCCACTCACTGTGCCCATCCCAGATAATTTATTTGCAAGATTCCCAGCTGCGGGAGGCTGTCGGGGCAAGAGGGGTTCGGGGTGGAGAACCCAGCGAAAACCGGCTCCAAACAATAGCCTCGCAGAGGGGCAAAAAAAGCATCCTGCAAACGCCGGCAGCCGCAGGGATGTGGGGAAGCAGGAAGAGGTGTGGGGCACGGAAGGGAAAAGAAGGAGAAGAGGCTGCTGCTGCTGCCGTTTACGTTACCTCGGGGCAATTTAAATTTCACGCCGTCATTTAAAAAATCCCTGCAGCCACGGACGAGCGGCGGAGCGGGGATGCTCCGAGCGGCGCCCGGTCGGTGCTTGCGCTCTCCCCACCCCCAAACCACCTCGCTGCGGGGGGGCCGGGGCGGGCCGGCGGTGCGGGGCCCTTTAAGAGGTGCCGGCGGCGCGGGCGGGCGGCACAGGGAGCAGCGGCCCCGCCACCGCCGAGGGCAGAGTCGCAGCGGAGCCCCTCGCACGGCCCCCGCTGCACCGCGATCCACTGCACGGGCCCCCGGATCCTACTACACCGCGATCCATCGCACAGGGCTCGGCTCCCATCGCACGGACCCCCGGACCTCACCGCGGCGGACTCTACTGCGCGGACCCTCGGACCCTGCCGACCCGCCCCTATTGCAGCCCGCCTCCGGACCCTATCGCACCGAGCCCCGCTACACAGTGCACCGCTACCCCATTGCACCGCACCCTTACTCCCTATTGCTCGGACCACCGGACTCCATCGCACGGACCGCCGGTGCGGCGGGCATGGCATCCGGGAACCGGCTTTGGGGGGCTCTGCTGCTGTTGCCGCTGCTGCTGCCGGCGGCGTGCCGGGCGGACGGTGGGTGCTCGGGGGAAGGCGGCCCGCTGGAGCCCTTCGACGAGCTGTACGCCAGCGGCGTGGAAGCCTATTACAGCGGCGACTTCGCGGGCGCGGCGCGGTGCCTGGAGCGGGCGCTGCGCAGCCGACGGGAGCTGCGGGACGCGCGGTTGCGGTGCCGGCGGCGCTGCCGCGGGCAGGTGCGGTTGGAGGCGCTGGGACCGGGCGCTGGTGGCGACCTGCCCTTCTTCGACTCGGTGCTGCGACGCGCCAGCTGCCTGCGAAGCTGCGAGGAACCGCGCTTGGGAGCCGTGTCCCGCCACGGCGCCGCCGAGGAGGTGCGAGCCGACTTCCAGCGCAGGGTGCCCTACAGCTACCTGCAGCGCGCATACATCCAGGTAGGCACCAACCGCACCCCAGGGCAGGACTGTCCCCCGTCCCATTCCTCCTACCCCCCACTATAGGTTATCCTCTCGTCCACCCTCCCAAAACAAACCAGGTATGGTGCCCCCGCCCCTCTCACTGATTATGTCTGTGGTTATGGCCTGTTCCCAACACGGAGCATCCTGGATGACAGCTTGGACTCTGTCCAGCCTTGGCTTATCTGCGCTTTTCCTGTTTTTGGTTTAAGGGAGGGATGTTTTTGTTTGTCTTTTAGTGTAATGTAGTATAATTCTGAAAATGATCTATCTTCAGTGTAGAGTTTGCAGAGAAAAGCTCCCAGATGCTCTCACCCCCAGTAACACCCTGATGCCCTCTGCCAGAGGTGTTTCCCTTTAAGGCAAGCTGAACTGATGCTCTGTTCCAGGAGCCTGGAGTGTGCATGAAGCTGGGGCATATAAAACCTTTGTTAATAGGATCTGATGTTGTCTATGAAATACTGTGCACAGCTCTGTACAGCCAGTATTTAGCAGCAACTGGCATCTTGAGTATTGTCCTCTTATCCCAGTAACTTCTGCCTCATAACCATTATCTTCCATGAGGAAAATGGTGTTATTCTTTGAACTTCCTCACCAAAAAGACGACGAGAGAAAAAAAAATAAATAAAAAAGAACCCCACACCAGGGTACTTGAGAGTATTTTTCTTTTAGTTCAAGGCTTGTGCTCTGTCAAGCCAGGTACTTGTAAGTCTCACTGTTCATGACTTGTAAGGACAGAAACTGTGGGAATTTTATTTCATGCCAAGCTGAATGTTTAAAACATTTCTGGAAAATTTCCCTCTGGATTTCTGCTTTATTTGAGCACTTTCATAACCTTTTAGTTGCTATAGGCAACTTAATAGGTAAAGACCTGCACAGTGGAGCAAAGGAAGGGTGATTCTGCTGAAATTCCTTTCTAGTTGCAGAAGCGAACATCTGTCCTAGGCAGCACTATTGCCTGTGGTGCAGTGCCTATACAGCTACAGAACAAGGAGACAAATCATCAGTTCCAGGTTTTAAAAACCTTTGGATGTAGCTATGTTACTTTTTCTGTAGTTCCTTTTCTGTCATTGCTTTAATGTCATTTAACAAGTCAGAGACTAGAAGTGCATTGGCTTAACCTCTGCTGTCCATGTGCTGCATAGAGTTCCTGAAAGAAATCCCGGGACTTAACTGGGACTATAATTTGGCTCATACCTGATTCCAGTGAAGCTGGCAGAATTTTCATGTGGTTCTTACCCTGAAAGATGCTCTATGTAATGCCAACATCTGTGGGAAGTGACACTAAGTTTGTCATGCTAAAAAAATAAGTGATTTTTTTCTGCTGAATACAAAGCTTTTCCCAGAGTCCCAAAGGTTTGCTCACATCAAGCCCATCAGAAAACATTCCTTGGAATTAGGGAATGAGTTTTTTGTCTCCCATTTCAGTAGAATCGATTTACAAAAATCCAGATGCTTTGAGAACATGGTATATTCTCCCATTTCCACTTCTGCTGGGTCTGAGGTTTTTATTTTCCTTATTTAAAAATGCATTGTAAACTTATCAAAGCAATGTGGTGAAAACAGTCTTTTTTTGTTACGTATGACTCATCTTAATTTGCTTTTGCAATGTCTGGAGATTTAAAATTCATGCTAACACTTCGATTTTCTTGCTTTCTGATGGAGTAGCAGATGTTCTTGCTGTCTGCATGGATGCCTGGGTTTTGGGCACTGTAGCCAAGGGAAGGTACTCTGAATAGAGCTATTTATGGTTTTAATACCTTTTTCTTTAACCCTTACTGATGACCTTTGGTTTTGTAAGCAGCACTCTGATCAGCATTGTCCTGCAGAGGATCCCGTAGCAGTTTGTCTGTCGTCCTCACCTCGCTGCTGCCCGAGTGAGGGCTCTGTTCCCAGGACTGCTCTTTTGATCTGGCTCAACAAGTTTGTGTGCAGAAGAAAATGCCCCATGTGGGATTTGCCTGCGCTTGCACAAAACACGAGGTCTAATGTCTAGCACTTACACAGGCTCAGATGTGAAGCATCCCGTCGTGCCAAGGCTGAGTGCCAAGGCTATGGCATGTTCCCTGAGGGCTGGGATGCATCGGCACACGTACCCTCTGCGGACACCTTGGCTGCAGCATCTGCTCCGTTTTCTGTCTGAGAAGTGGAGCTGCGAAGTGGGGTTTGTGCACAGACCCCCTACTTTTCTGTAGGCAGGCTGTACGGCTCCAGGGGTGGCTGTTTAACCCCCCCCCCCTCCCCGTTTTGCTCCTTGTAACCAAAAAGGAAATTAGATGCGGTTAAACATCCTGCGGCATATCCTGTCCAGCCCCATCCTGGGCTGCGTGGGGAGGCCTGGATGCTGGGCACTTGGCGCGGGATGCTGTCCGGGCTCGACAGACACAGGGGTTGGTGGCATTTGTGGTTTGAAAGAGGAGGAGCAGCCTGGAATGTGCTTCCCGTGTACCACTCCTGCTGACCTCGCGCTTGTTTGTTTCTCAGGAGGGGAGAAACACATCCCTTCGGGAGGGAGTGACACAGCAAGGAATGGATAAAAAAAATCGAAGGGTTTGGTTCTCCTGCAGTGCTTTGAAAAATGGTGCTGAATAAACATGAGCTAATCCTTGCAACACTCCTGTGGGGTATGAAAAGCAAAGGCTTTTAGTCCTGCTGGACAGATGCACAGGCAAAACGCTGGCGAGCACTGTGTGTGTCTCTGCTGCTTTGGGGGCAGCGGAGCAGGCTGGGGTCTGCTGCTGCCTCTGGTTCTCACTTCAGAGCAAGCACCAGCAGAGCCCAGCCCAGTTGTGCTGATGTAAATTAGTCTCTGCAGTGAATTGGTGCAAAACTGGTGATAGAATTGGAGGTTTGGGAATTTACTGCCTACTGGACCATAGTAGCAGCAGCTGCCCTGGGCTGTGTTGCTCCTGCTTCTGAGCAGATGCTCAAGATGCTTCTGCACCAAGTGCTGTAAAAGGGCAGGAAAGTAAGGATGTGATTAGGTTAAATGCTGATAGTATCACTTTATAAGAACATGTCCCATCAACCTCTAAATACACGTCATCTTATCAGTTCCCTAAATTATTTCCTAATTTATTTTTTTTCTGTACTTCTCTGAAATAAAAACAGTGGTCTTCTGAAGACCACTGTTCTGTTTCACAGATTGATCTGAGTGGTTTTGGTGTCTCTAGCATGATGTGAAGGGAGCCAGTGGTGCACTGCAGGACTGGGACAGCTTGTGGATTCAGCTGAAGGTTTCTATGGACTTTGGGTTCTGGATCAGCCCTCTGAGCTTTATTGTAGTCCCTACAGAGACTGTAGACAAATTGCTTTGACTAAGCAGCCTAAGTCCAAATGTACTTGCGAGTCTTCCTTGCAGCTTCCAAGTATGTATTGTAAGTAGGAAGACTCCTCCTTTTCCTAGGATAATTGATGTTTTCAGGTAATTTAGAAATGTACTGGGTAGAGCTAGCTGAGGCAGTTAGAGTGGGATGGGTTTTAAGAAGATGTGGAAACAGAGGAGTTGCTGAGAACATGGGATTTAACTCCTGAAGTGCAAGTAGTGGGCTCTCCAGCCCACAGAGAAAAAGTTCTTCATTGGGTTTCTGGTGCCATGTCCAATGGCCAGAAGAGCAATTTGCCTTATGCTGATGGCTCTCTGCTGTGTGCTGGCTGCTTGGTCTTTGTCAATGAAATACCCTCCAGGTCTGCCAGGTGGGTATGGGTGTGGATCTCTTTTCCCCCTTAAATTTTTTATTAATCACATCCTCCTCACTTTGCTGCCTTAGTCATCTTGTTTCTGTTAAAACCTAGCCTGCAGGCTGTGATGTTTCTAACCCCTTCTTTTTGGGGATTTTCTAGCTCTGAGAGTGAGTGGAGTGGGAGGAAATGATGTACACTGTGTGAACGTTTGCTGGCTACAAGGTGCTGACTTGGTTGCTGTGTTGGAGCTTGCTGTGGATGGTCTGCCGTGGACCCTGTGACAGAGCATCACTTCCAGTCCTGGTGCTGACTTCTGCAAGTCAGTCAGGTCCAAAAATAACAAGCAACCTGGAAAAGTTGATCACTGTATCAATTACAAAACCAGGTCTTGCCTCTCTTCTACCCTGCTAACCCAACCCTCAAGGTCTCTTTCCATGTCCCATCTTTTCCCAGCCACAGCATCCCCAGGCCTGTTTGCTGGGTGATCGCTATAGCCAGTTTTCTTTTCCTCTGTATATTGATGTGTTGCTCCTGAGCACTTGCTGACATTTCGTGAATACTGACTTGCAATGGTCTCATCTTCCAAGTTGCCTGCATGGCCTGTTGCATGTTGGTGAAGCACAGCAAGAATTGTACGTATGTTGTCTGTAACCATCATCCTTGGATCTAGACAAGGAAAGGACTTTTGGTCTGTGCTCTCATTTAAAATAAGAAATACAGCAAGTCTCTAGTGCACAGGACATTGCTCCTCTTTTAGTCATGTGAGATTGTAAGTAGAAGAAAAGGTGAAAGACTCCAACTTGGTCTTGCTTATTCTGTCTTTGTCCTGAGTTCCCTCTTGCCATGTCTGAGTTGTGCTTCAGTTCCGTTATCATCAGGATTTGGTATGTTGCAAGTGTAAATCAACAATGTTTAGGTTTTTTGTGTTGTCGGAGGGGATGTTTGTTTATTCTTTAAAGTTGTTTCTTTTTAAAAAATATTTTTCTGGTCACGCAAACTTTATACAAGCAACTTAATCATTGTGGTGCTCTTGTCTGTGGAGAACTTTGATTTTGCACAGTTATCTTCTCTGCTGTGTCTTTGAGCTGCAGCTGATGGGACAGTGCTGGAGGCACCGCTGGGAGCGTGTCCTTGGGTCACATCATGCTCTCCTGCTCACCCACGCCAGCAAGGTTTCTGAAATGCAATATAGAAGCAATAATGACTTGATGAAAGACCGGAGGAGGAAAAAAAGTAAACAGAGTTGGAGCCCAAACTTCGGACACCATTGTGGCACAGATTATTGCTATAATCCAGTTCTGCCTTTGAAACTTAAGGGAGGAGATGTGTGCATGCAAAAAACCAGGCTTCTAACCTCTCCAGATTGATCTTTCTGTCTTCTGCCAGTGCTTATGTGACCCTTCCCCCCAGCCATGCTCAGGTGTCTGTCTCTGAGCACCTGTAGCAAGCCTCAGGATGGTTGTTAAGACGTCTCCACAGAATTCTTTCCACCTCAAGCAACTCTTCGCTGCTGCCCATCTCTGTGCTATTCCACTGGGCCAGAGTCTTTTGTCTCCTTGACAAACATCTGGATTACCTGCCTAGGGATTGTGGAGTAACTCTGGATTCACACCAATGTAGTTGCTTTGGGAATGTGGTTTATTTCACACAAGGGCTGATATATTCCATGAGCATTTTGTTTTGTTTTCCTTCATGCCACAATGCTGCATAGACTTAAGCAGATAATAGTGTCTGTCCTGGAGCAAACCACAGCTTTTGGGGGAAAGGTGGTGATTTCGCTTATGGCATCTTATGGGTAGTGACACAGAATAAGGTGCAAAACCTTGCTGCTTAAAAGTCTTTGCAGGAGCAACCTACTGAGGCTGTTTCTCACCACAGCCACCACCTGTCCTGTGAGGTCTGTCTGGTTGGTTGGTGGTGTTGTAGGATTTATGTAACACATCCCAGACAAAGACCTATAATAGAACTGACAGATAATCATTATTTGGATTATTACTATTAGCACCATTTATTTATCTTTAATCTCGAGAACTGATATTACTCAAATACTGGATAAATAAATAGATCCCAGAACTAATCTCTTGGAACATCTCTTTATTTAGATTTTCTGAGAGAGCATTCCTAGTCCTCACCAGAGGGTAAATGTTAGTGCTCAGAAAGTTAAAATTATGTAGACAAAAATAAACTCATTTTATGGGATGGAAAACTTTTGATCTTGATGGCTGGGTCAGTGTTGCAGGTTTAAAGCAGAAATAAATATCCTTCCCTAAACCCAGGACACTGACCCAACTGTCCCTGTTCTTGATGACCATTACAAATGAAATGTTTCTGAAATGTTTCATTTTGAGTTGAAATTATTATCAGAGAGGGAAAGTGGTGACCCAGAGGTTCAATACTCACACGAGTAAATGCACATTTTTTGTGGTGAAGGTGAGCTGGCAGATGAAACCAATGTACCAAGAATTACACTGGGCTCCCTTGCTGTCTTCACAGGAGACAATCTTGACATTTTGGACTTGATTCAGTGCTGCGCTGCACTAAAAGTTAGACTAGATGTTTGTAGTGACTTTCTGCATTTTTTTTTTTCTTTTTAAACAGAGGAAATCCAAAAGTAAAAATATGGTGTTTGCAGATTTCCACATAATTTCAACTGACAGTAAATTAGCACTGCTCTGCTTGGCACTGCTGTGAATCAGGACACCACCAATTAGCACAAATTGATCTTAAACCCACTAAGCTCATTTCATGCAAGCTATTAATCAGCCATTTGGTGGCCAGGGCTACTTTTTTGTCTTGCCAAGTTCCTCTTTCTCACCTCATGCAGTCATGCCAAGGCTCTAAAATATACTGGCAGCAGGTCCCAACCTGCAAAATTTCTGTCTTTTGGAGAAAAAAATGTAAGCTTGGATTCTTCCTTATTTCTTGGCAATCTGTGGTGCTGTGGCTTGGGTGAAAGAGACTTACATAGCTTCACTGGATCTTTTGAAGTCTTGATCTAAAGATATCCCAATGCATGAGCTGGGTTAACATCCCAACTTGAGGAAAAACTGGGTGCTAATAGCCCAGGAGATCCCGTTGGCTTTGGAGAACAGACTCCTGCTGCTGTGCTGGAACCTGGAATCCTGCCCCTTCCCTGTTCTTTTATTCCCTTAGTTTCCTGTGAGGTTTTTTGTATCTTGCTCATCATTTGTCTCACAACGGCTTCCTCCGCTGGCTGCTCCTTGGCAGGGCCGTGCTGCTGAACTGCCCTGTCAATGTGCTGGGATTTGTTAAATGGCTTTTTGCGCTGCCTGTTAATTCTCATCCATACGTCCTAGTGAGCTCTGCTCTGGCTTGTGCTGAGTCCTTTTGTTGTCCTTGGCCACAAGAATAACTAATGGCAGCTGATAATGAACTGCAGCATGTGAATGAGCAATGCAATTTAGCCCTGCTAAGCAAACTTATGCCCAGTACTCACTAGTTGTGCCTGAGGTTTCAACAAGGATTATTCCCATTTCCTCATACAACTGGTGATTTCATCGTGGATGGCGTGGGCAGTAATGAGAAATCATCGTGTCAGTAACTGAGCCGTTTGCTGCCAACCTCCTGAGGATTGCAGGAGCCTTGCTAGCAGGACACTGGGCTCAAGGCAGTGCTTGACATATGGAACAAGGGATTTGGGGGTTATTTAGCTTAGTTTTTCCTTTGGAGGGGGTATGAATTAGTCATCGTGATTGGGTTTGTTCCCAAGGAGTAGGGACCCCTGCACTCTGCACATGGCATATTTCCATGTGTGTACCCTGGACCGAAGCCGGGTTGAGTTTGGATATATCAATATGAACCCGGAGTGACCCAGCTGAGGGCTGTGGACTTTCTCTGCCTTTACACTGGGGAAACTGAGATCAGGATTTGGTCTGTGCTTTTTAATAGTAACCAATGGCAGAGAGGAGAGTGCAAAGTTCCCTGGATGCTTTTGTTTCCAGCCAACATATCGGCAATAGGGTATTGACATTTTTATTTCTTGGCTGTGAGCTGGTGATGACTAAAGAAGGCAGGGGGTCTGCCTGTGTGTGGGTTCAGGCAGCAAAGAGCTGTTCCTCATCAGCCCATGCCTCCCAACCGGTCATCCTCCTTTCCATGACAACTGGTCAGTTAAACAGACCCTCCAGAGCTGACGTCAAGGGTCAGGGATTTGGCCACCAAATAATTATAGCAACAAAAATAGCATCCCCTCTCCACCCCTTCCTTCCCACATGCTTCTGCTGAATCCCCACTCATAAATGTCCTTTTTTTTCCTTTCTTGGATGGGAGGCAAAGCCCACATGTATTAGCTGGAACACATGGCAGAGTTTGGCTGCAGCCCATTGGTTGTGAAGGCCAAATACTGGCTTGTAGTTTCTTGTTCACTTAAACAAAAAAAAATAAGAGGAGAAAAACACGTTCTTTCAGGATTGGATGAAAGGCCGAGTCTATGCTAATACTGAGATGGGAAGCAGATAGGGTGTAGGACAGAATACTGACCATGGTGTTTCACAAAGGAATGTGTCCCCTCGCAACGTGGAGGTGACGGGATGGCCATTGAGAGGTGTCTGGTGGCAGCTGCCACCACCCTCCACTCCCTGCCCTGATGCTGCTTCTCAGGTCAGGCAGAGTTTGCTTGGGAGAATGACATTAGTACCAGGGATGCAGGGCAGCTCTGATGTTTTAAATGTGGGGCAGCCATGGGCAGGATAAATTTTTGTCTTTGTAGCACTAAAGGTTTTATTAAGGGTAGGGGGAACATTTGGGACGTGGCAGAGAACACCTGAAGGAGCAAGACACATCACCACAATGTACCTCTGTCCGCAGAGTTTCATGCCAAGGCACTAACATCAGATTTGTGCAGTGAATGGTTCCCCTGAACATGCTGAATTACGGGGGTTCCCATGGGAGAAGTATTCAGTACTCAAAACCTGAGATACAGGTCCAAAGCCAAACTCATGTCTGTGTCTTTAAAAAAGTCTTGTTTCCACTATAGCAAATTGCATACTTAGGGTATGGCGTTAATATTTGGTAGCAGATCAGAAGCACGTTTTGGGGATACTGTTGGCTCCAGGGAGCAATGCAAGGGCCTCTGCTTCTCTGCCATCCCCGGGTTTGTTCATAACGATACCACGCTGTGTACAGCCGCTCTTTGGCACACGCATGTCTGAGCTATTTGTAGTGTTGTGAGTGCAGGCACCGCAGCACAGAGCTGGTGTAAATGGGGTAGGACATGCCATGACCATCAGGAATAGCTGTGGCTGCACTAAATGGCAATTGATGCTAATGTGACTGCTTGCTGACCTGCACGGGGCTGATGGGTTTCTGCCGTGGCAGAGCCAAACCTTTGCTTGCCTCCTTGACAAGCAGCACCGCTCCTTCCTTTGCATGGAGACACGTTGCCACATCCTCTGCTCCTCTTTGGTGCAAAGCCATCCTGAGTTTTGTACATGCTCCTCTCCTTCCTAGCACACAAAGATTTTTGCAATGGAATTTAAAGCAAAAAAACCAAAACAAAACAAAAACAGAAAAATTGCAAAAATGGTTAGGCACCAACATTCTGCTTCCACCACATTTTTTCCAGACCAGCTGTAGTGGTGGGCTTGATCTCACATTGTGTCCCTGCAGAAAGAAGAGCCTGAGACCGTGCTGTGTCCTGTCAAGGTTAGAGGCAGGAGCACTTGAATCCAGAGGTTCTCCTGCCTGCAGCTTTGCTGCAAAAACAATGGGTGGGCAAATCCTACGTGAGAGTATCACAGGTAGGGAGGGCACTGCCTAAACCCACAGCTTTTTGAGATCAGGGCTGGACTCAGGGGGGGCCGTGATGTGGAGATGTGCTGAAGTTCATAGCCCAGGGCTGTGGGTGCAACTTCTTTTGAAGATGGAGCCAGCCATATCCCTTCCCAGAAAAGATCAGTGTGGTACAAAGAGCTTGGAAAATATCCTTCAAAGTATTTGCTGAAGGTGTTGCTGTGACTGCCCAGGGACTGAAGCAGAGTCTGTTGGTTCCCTTGCTTAGAAATCTCTGTTTTTAAAGTGGTTTTTGCCAAGGTACGGCTTGTTCTAAGGCTTATATATATTCTGGGGCATCCGTGTCCTGAGTTACTCTGTCTCCTTGGAAGCAGATGAGAACCTGCAAAGTATCATTGAAATAGTCTGAAAGGAAGAGCACTGACTTGTGGTATATTGCACTGCACTGCTACTGGAAAACACTTCCCTGTCCAGGGCTGCCAGCCTCATCCAAAGGATCTGCAATTGAGCAAAATACCTTAGTGATGAAAATATGCTGTGTCTTATCCCTGTTTTTCTTACTTATAGAGCCATGTAATAAGTGGATTTTTGTTTTAATGCACTGCTATTCCTGAGATGCTTAATTGAACAAAACATTTAATTTTGTTCTTGAGAGTCTTTCTGGGGATAAAAATGGAAAAAGGACTCTTGGAGATGAGTAGGTAGGTGGCAAGGGATTTTTTTTACAGACTCTGTTAAACCTTATTCTATTTTAAGGAAGCTAGAATTAGCTAAAAAATGTTATTTTCAGAGAGTTCACCTCACCCATGTCCTTTTCAGGTGTGTTGCAAAGCATCTTATCTTCCAGGACTGCTGGTCTCTGTGTTTCAGGGGCTGAGAACAGGCACAAGTTATCTCACATGTGGGCAGTGATGATCCTGGGGAAGTGTTTGCAGGCTCTTAAACAAGAGTTGTGATATGTACTGCTCTCTGGAGGTGGGAGAGGGAAGGCCATTTGTTTAGATGGCACTCGCATTGCTTTTGGGAAAGGCTTTTATTGCTTGGTGGTGTTTCCGAGTCCTGCTGATCCCCTGTGAGAGCAGGAGGCTGGGGCAGGGCTTTGCGCAGCCTGAGCGAGTGATGCTGGTGCATCTTGTGCTGTGAGTTACGTGGTGCAGTCAGCACGCTGTGCATAGGCACTTTGGGGTGCTGCACTGACTGCAAATCCCTGTTGTGGGCTGCTGGCAAGCTGGTCTGCAGCCTCACAGGGGCTGTTCCAGCACTCCCACCCCAGGGCAGGCAGAGGGGACCTGCTTACACAGCTCTGTGCAGCTGTGAGGATGGTTGGTGTGGTGCAGGAGGGGTTAAGCCCTTGCATGGGCTTTGCTGGGGGATGAATGGGCCAAAATGCAGCCGCCAGTGCCAGGATCACTGGTGTAGGTGTGAACCAGGGCACCTGAGAGCAAGCACAGCCTTCTCAAGTGGACAGTATGGCAAGAGTTGAATTGCTCTTCCTTTTGCTCACTTCTGTTTCCTTTGCTTTAAGTACTAATGTCTTTTGGCAGCTGGCAGTTCCCCTCATCCCTTGGTTGACAGTATCGCACTGTTTCCTTTAATGTAAGTGTTGCATCCTAGTGTCCAGATGTTGGTGGCTCTGCTGCATCCTCAGAGCTGGTGCCCCAGGGTCACTTGTGGACTCACTGGCTGTGACTGCCCATATGAGTTTGTCTCTTCTTCCAGCCAGCTGCCTTGGCTCATGAGGGTATGGCTAGTAAAACTTGATTTCAGACTGGATCCTTTTATAAGGCGAGCAAATAGCAAATAAAACAGCAGTGCACCGCTTTAGAAAGCAGAGTTTGTCCACTCAGCAGCTGTCAGCTGTGTGTCCCTTCTGTACAGTCCAGGCTGTGCCGCACGCTTCTGGTAGCTCTCTGCGAGCATGTTCTGCGTGTTGTAAGGGTGCAAAGGACATCCTCAGGCTCCTATCCCTCTTTACATCAGGCAGGCAGCTCCAGCAGTGCTCACGCAGCTTTGCCTCTCAGATTTGTCTGTGCCTGAGCTGCCCATGCTTCCTGCAGTCCCCTCTACCTGGCTGCTGTGGCAGACCAACACTGCCATGTTTTAGCCACATGTGCATATACTGGGCAGTTATTCTAACCCTGTTTGCTGCAGAGCTCCTTCCCTGAGTAAAGTGCATACCTGGCCTGTAGCCTTCAGCTGGGTTACAGCTGAAGCCTGACTCTGCTCAGGCTTCACACAGCACTTTCCCCTGCATGGAGGAGCTCAAGGTGTTGCACCCCTGGCTTCCATCAGCACGTTCCTTAAGCTCTCCCACTCCTTCTGTGTGTTGTGACTTCCCAGCCATCCGTCCTACTGCTCAGGTTTGCCCTCTGCCACCTAAACTGTCTGAATCTTTCTCACTGTGACCTGAGCATCCCTAGACCTGACTCACCACTGCATAAAGGGGCAGATCCTATGGATATCAGTGCTTTAATGCTGAATTAGGGTCTCATTCCAGTAGCCTTGGGTGTAACTAAGGCACAATATGCAATGTCAGTGCCTGGTTGTTGCCCAGTGCCTGAGCGGGTAGTTCAAGCCTGGGTGATGGGAAGGCTGCAGCGTGTGTGTGAGATACCTGGGGAGGGCAGCTCTGCGAGGCAGAGGTTTGTAGAAGATGAGGCTTGTAGCTCCCAGCTGCCTGCGATGTGCAGGAGAGTTTCAGTTTTGGCAGCTGGACTCTCCAGTGTGACAGCTGAAGCTCTGGGTGTTGAACTATTCTATGATTCATTGAATGTTCCCAAGCTCAGGTCTGAGATTAACAAAAAAGATTTCCTCATCTTGGGGGACTTATTCCAGCCTGATTACTGTTTGGGTTTTAGATGTTCAACAAAACAGTCCCTGGAAAATGACTTCTGCACTGTAGCACAAGGCTTCCCACAGTGGTGTTTTTAACTCCAAATCACTGTTATTTTAATCAGCATACTTCTGTTTTCCAGATCTATTTTTGGATCCTTGCTTTGAAATCTAGCTAGACTATAGACTCCTAAATAAACCATTTTTAGCCTGTAGTGTTTTTTGAATCAAACCAAAGCAGGTAGAGGGACCTGAATAATCATTTGCCTGAACTTTTTGTTTGAAAGTTAGAGCACTTCAAGCTGTCACTGGCCTGCCAGTAATTAGTGCACTGAGTTATCTTGCAAAACACAGTGTAGAATCCATACTGTCCTTTCTGATGCTTTTGAGAAGTATTAGATAGGAAGGGTTTGCATACTTCAAGCTTATTGCTTACATTCCTGTTCTTTTGCTGTCATTTTATGCAGTGCATGTAACAGTTCAGCTCCCAGGTGGAATTGTCAGCAGAGTCAGGCGGTGAAGCCGTGCTCAGAAAGGGCTCCAGGTCCTTTGGGGTTGCTTTGGTGTTGCAGCCAGCGTGTGCTGAATAGCAAAGTCCTGCTACGTAGGATTGACAGCTACGCTCTTGCAAGCTCTGAGTGTGCATCATAGGCTCTTCTCAGGTGTGCAGATAAGCATGGAGCTGGTAGGACGAACAGCAAAACCTACTTGTGTGGCACACCTGAGGCAGGACAGGCTGCTTGGGTGTAAGAGCCAGGAACACTTGGTCCCATGAGTAAGGCATTATTTTAAAGGGGTAAGAATGTACTCAACCTAGAAAAGACCATCTTTGGGAAGTGATCAGGATTACTGTGCCAGGTGAAGCAGTGTGCTGGTGTAGCTACCAGTCCTTCTAGGTACCCTGGTACAGCTAGGTCAGTAGTGCATTATGTGAACCACTTCACTGTCCATCTTAATGCTGAGTTTGGAGATTATCCTCTACTATTGAGGGAAGAAAGCTAAGTACAGAGACCTCAGTTCTCAGCCATATTTAATTTTGCTCTGTTTGCTCTTGGGTCCTGAGGTAGGAAAGATAGTGTTTGGAGAAAGACAAGGAAGGGAGAAGCTCTCTTTTCATAGTGCTTCCTATATGCCATCAGGCCTTTTGCAGGTTATCCTTATAGATTCTTCCATTGCAAAACTATAGTAGCTTTAGGCTGTGCTATACTTTTCATGTGCCAGCAAGCTTTGCCCTCTGTTCTTATATACACTCAGTGCTTTAGCAGTCGTGAGCTGGGATAACCAGATCTGCCTTTAGTTAGCATGAGCAGTCATTAAGCAGTGCCCAGCTATCTCTTGTTCCAGAGCCAGGATGCTGCTCAGTGCCAACAGAGACCTTGTCCTGCCAGTAACTGGTGACAACAGAAGGATGTCAGCACTAGGGAATTTCAGGCACAGGTATGTATGAAATGCTGCTGAAAATAACAGGGTTTGGGGTCTCCTGAGTTGCACACTTTGTTCTTGCTCCATCCTGAGGACAACTACTTTGGCAGATTGCACAGCAAATTGATCAGGGATTTAGCAGAGTAGTCTTCACAGATGTCTGGGTTTGAAATCTCATGATCTTAGCAATGAATCTTGCAGGTTTATACTGTGTAATGACATATGTATCTGTCCTTTAATCTGAAAGCATTGAGCTGGAAGTGGTTACTATAAATGGAAAGGAGTGTGACTTAGCCTATGCAGAAGGAAAAAGAGTTATCTGGGTTGGTACCTGTACTTGCTGTGGACTTACATCAGTCCTAATGGCTCAGATTGAAGCCTGGTAATTTATTAAAAGCACAACAACTGCACTGCAGCTTGAACCGTGTGTTTTGAATCCAGCATGCTGGGTTTTCATTCTGCACAGCACTCAAGTGTGATCTGGCAGACCTCATGCTTATACATTGCAACTGCCCAATGGTCCCAACTGTGTTTTATTTGGGAGTGTGTGACCCAGACAAGTTTTGCTGTGGCCAGCAGCAATAGTTGGTGAGGCAGGACAGAAAGAGTGGGGTTTGATCCATTCCAGCCCATATTTTTTCACTTTAGGGGCAGAACGGCACCCAGCACTTCATGCCCTAATTTGCCCATCTCTGGAATGATTTTGATGTGCAGTAATTGTACGCCAGGCACTCGGCATTATGAGACATAACTGACATCACGTTTGGAGAGTGTCAGATGCACTGCATGATGTCTGTGCACTACAAGTAAGCTCCAGCAGGAATAACATGCATAAACAGTAGCAGATTAATTAAAGATGTCCTGTACTTCAGGAGAAAAGCCCAATTATGGAAGCAGTTTGCTCAGAGTCACTAGTGCTGCCTGGCTTGTTAGCAGAGCATGAGCTAACTGTCCTCTCGGTGAAACTGGTCATATAGCAGTATGAATAGTCACAACTGCCCTGTGTGTGAAAGAAGAGACACACGACAGCCCTGCAGGTCCAGGACAGGTCGGATTCAGACATGACCCTTTATTAAAGCTTCTTCACAGAGGGTAGGGCAATGTTTGTGGCACAGGGGTCCGTACAGCAAACATTTGTGGTTAGGTATTCCTTACTACCTTTGCAGAGATCTTGCTGACTTCTGGACTTTCAGTACATTTTATTCCAGATGTTTTTCCCTCAGCTGCTGCTGTTTAAAGGGCCCTCAAAACCTGATGCCGATCCTGGCATCTGAGAGAAGTTGAATATTTCAGATGAGTGGGAGCCCTAAATTGTTACCAGGCTGCAGAATAATGGTTCTCCTTGGTTTGGACCTTTAAATCTTGATGGGATCACTGTAGGTAATGTGACCCAAGGAGTTTTTTTGGAGTGGTTCCTGAGTTACAGACACTTTCTGGCTGGGACCTGGACTGAATCTGGAAAACCAACTGCCTTGTCCAGGGACAACATCTTAAATTTTACAGAGCAGGATGCATTTGGCTGAGGATGAAAAGTGAAGTGAGGGTCCTTAGTGTCCCGAACCCAGTCCTGTCACTGTCACATCACTACACTATACCATATAACCCATCCCAACATCATACCACAAATACCCCTGGGAGTCTCCTCTGCACACCTTTGTATCTCTTCCTGCTGAACCTCAGCAGCAAAACCCCTACAATCAGCAGGAGCCGGTACAAGCGGAGTCAGACCCATCTTCCTTTGCTGTGGCCCAACCAGCCATGGGGCTGAGTGGGGCTGGCAGCTCATCCTGTCTGCAGCTGTGCTGTTGAGAGTTGCTGAGAGTGACCCTCCCTTTGCAGCAAGACTTTATCTGTTTTTCATATGGCTTTGCTTCTAAAAAAAAAAAAAAAAAAAAAAAAAAAAAAAAAAAAAAAAAAGTTGCTGGAAAAATAGTTATTTCAGCATCCACTGAGGATTTTTTGGAAAGTTGATTTTCTGCTTAATTTCAAACCCATGGAGTGAACTGTAATTTCAGCTCTGGAGCATGTTTCAGTTTGTCTTCCCCCCACTAGTGTGTCAAAAGAGAAATGTAAGAGAAAAGTGGGACAGGGAACAGAATCTGCAGGGGAATACGAGGGGAAACTGAGTCACAGCACAGATATGCTTGGCAGACTCCTGTGCCAAAGTGGAGGAGGAGGTCATGGGGATGCCATCGTGTTGGGGGGCACTCACCTGTAGGAAGTTTTGAGTAGAATGAGTCGTGATGGGTTCAGTTTGTTTTGAAGGAGGAACTTGCAAGAAGGTTGGACTTGAACTTCTTTGTGCGGAAAACTGGAGCAGGAGTTTGTGCTGATGCTGCAGCAGCCAGGGAAGCTCTGCTGCAGCTGGGAAGGAAGGTGCTGATGGGGATATCTCACAGGGTCTCAACACTGCACAAAGCAAACGGCTGTTGTTTGTGTCTTTTAACTTGTCAGATGTCTTGTCTGCATCACAGTTGTGAAGGCTGTGTAGCTTGGCTTCCACATCCATAAAACCTGAGTACTAGGTATCTGGCAAAGCCAGTGCTGTCACATGGGGGATTTTGGTCCTTCCCTGGGAGGGACAGATCATCTAGGCCAGGTAGCTGGAGAGGTTTAACTAGGGCTGCTCTCAGGTAGTGTATGTCAGGTATTCCTTTTTTTTGTTGTTTTTGTCTACATCTCACTAGAAGATTTCATATTTATAATATAACCTTTCTTTTGTAGGGCATTGATCTTCAGCAGCAAGCATAGATGCATTTCTTTTCTGAACTACAGTTACATGTGTTGTTACAGAAGAAAATTTGCAACAGAACTGATCGGTCTTTTCATGGGCTCCCAGATTAGCAACTGGTAGCATTTTAGCCTGTTCATAAACACTCTTTCTACTACAAAATGAGGATTTCCAGGAGTTTTTGACCTTTGCTTTAGCAAAAAGGATACATTTACCTGGTATGTGATGCAGTACCCCAAACTCTGCTTTATCAGAGACATATGTCTTTGTATCCAATTACATGAGTGTGAGTATATTACACTGCTCTGTGATGTCTTCTGCAGAGCTGTGCAGGGAGTCTTGCAGATTTGGGAGGTCTCAGAGCTTGCTTGTACATATGCACTCATGGGTGCGGAGCTTTAGGCAAGAAAATAGCAGTTGTATCCCTTGAATCCTTCGGAGTTCCCCACTGGAAGAAAACTTGGCAAAACTATGGCATCCTGAATTTGTAAATGTTTGCTTCTTTGTTCTCATTTGCTCATATCCCCGGAGGAATGAAGTCATTTATTTGATTTGCCCTGCTGCTTCACACTCCTACTTATGAATGGCTGGGAACAAGACAGGGAGTATGAATAGTCTGGCCACATGTGGTTTTGAAAGACGTGTTCGCTTGCACATTAGTGTCCGAATAGAGTAGCTGGCTCTGAAATCCTATCAGTAAGGCTTTTGAGTAACTTAAAACCTGCCTAGTAGATGCTTAGAATTTCTTCCACTCTGACATTGTATAAGTCCCTGTTGAAGTTTCATTACCTCAGTAACCACAGAAAAGCAGCCAGCCTTTTCACTGAAACCTTCCCCACAAAGGTCTGGATTCATTTTTTTTTTTCCTTTTTCCTTGAATGCAGAGAACAGCTTATTGTAGTTTAAATACAGGGTAGAAGGCCAAAATCACATATGGATTTGGGTGGCAGTTGTGCTAAAAATGGAATATGAATGTGTCTGGTCCCCTGGCTAAGTCTGGGCATCTATGCACTAAATATGGAAGACAACCTGTGTAATTTTCAACATCAATACGATATTCAGTGCTTTCTTTAGAGTAGCTTATAAAAGACCAGTCCCAAACAGCTGCTGTTTCATGGGCTGTCCTTGGTATTTTCCATGCTTTAAATAACTCCAGAGCTTTGTGTCACGCTCTGGTGGGAGTTTTCCCCCCTTTCTCTCTGGAAGTTGTTCCAGAGGCTCATGTGTTTCCTCAGTGATTCACCACTGGGTTAGCAGGACATTGTAGCATGGGCAGTCGTGAGATTTCTCCATGAGTCCTTCTCCCGGGTGGAAGTTTCCCAACTGAAAGACTTCAGTCCTCCCCAGAATGGCACTTGTCCTTCTTGGCACGAGTATCCCCTTCCCATGTTCACCACTGAGCCCCATCGAGGTTGTTTCTAACCTGACTCCTCCTGCTACTGATAACATAGACCAGAAGAGTTACCAAGGGACAAAAAATGTAATTTTTTTCCCAGCTTTTCATCCCAGGTACTTTCACACCAGGAGACGGTGACAGCATATGCCACTGCTATGTAGAGAGCCTAAAATCTCCCCTTGAAGCCAATAAATGGAACTCTTGAGGGTTTTTTTTTTTCCTTTTTTTTTTTTTTTTCTGACTGCCCTGACCACAAACAACAAAAAATCAATGGCAAACCAATCATCAAGTGAAAAGGTTTTAAAATTGAACCCCCTGAATTCTCAATTTAAATGTGGTCAGGTTCCACTTAATGATGCCTGGAGAGAGGCAAAGGAAAAGACCTTTTTGGACACCAGGCAATGCCTTATATGTGTCTCCCTAGATGCTCTAATTTTATTTATTTATTTTTTTTTAAATTCAGACA
The DNA here is from genome assembly GCF_964273445.1 of Streptopelia decaocto. NCBI lineage: Eukaryota > Metazoa > Chordata > Aves > Columbiformes > Columbidae > Streptopelia > Streptopelia decaocto. The sequence continues at coordinate 7,015,419 of NC_138660.1, read as the reverse complement.
CATATAAAATTAAGGGATTCTTTTCTTTGGCACAGGATCATGCCTATTTTCAGAAGTATCCAGAGCTTCTCTGAATGCTGCAGTTATTGCTGCTGGGGGAATCGGTGCCAGGCAGCTGCTCTTCATTTATGGAGAATTTAAGAAAAGTTCATAGTGCTTAGCTGGTGCTTTATGTTTAGTAAGGCCTCTATTTTCTCCCCCTGAGGTTCATTAGTCACACTATTTATTGCTTAAGCAGCACAGTAGCAATCAGACAGAAATGATTGATGTTATTTGCTCGGATCCGATATGAAGTATGAAAAGAGATGAGAAGACTTCTCGGTACTGAGAAAGAAAAGCTGTTACTTCTGTCTGTGCTGCAGGGGGTCCAGGGCAAGAAGCTTACTTTAGCTGAGCAAATAAGCACACAAAGCTTACCTAACAGCTTTCTCATTTCACAGTGGTGATGGATTTTTATTTTGTATAATCTGCACAGAGCCAATGTGTGGTTCTGCTCTGCGCTAGTGGACAGGATGCTCAGAGCCAGTAACAGGCGTACAGACTCGTGGAGTTGATGGACTTTCATCTCAAAGAGCCTGCGGTGACTGCAATGACGTGGCAGATAAGTTGTGGAGAGTGGACAAGTTTGGCGAGGTGAAAGGAGGAAAGAGAATTGCCTGGTTTTTGTCTGTGACCGTGGGCAGAATCTGTCGGGGCCAATAAAATGAAAATATATGAAGAGGCTAGAAGTTTGATCACGTGCTTTGCCACAGATCACACCACCACTTGTTAGAATTATTCAGTTTAGAATACTAAAAAGCCCCAGTAAATTGCCTTCCATAAAAAATGTAAAAACCCCGAATCATATAAAAAACAACAAACAAACAAACAAACCCAAAAAGCAATGTGTGACAGCAGGGTAGCAATGGCAAATGGGCTGGCAGGGCTGCTTTGTGCCCTGCTCTGGACAGCAAGAGTCTCTCCAATGACTTCAAGTCCATCCCTTTTTTTTTCATTTTTTAAATTGATTTCAGTCATGTAGGCACAGCTGTTCGAACTCATGTGCATGTGGGAAGTTTTGCTCTACATGTTTTCATTGCAGATAACTGCAGAAGGAAGGAGCTTCACCTCACTGTGGGGATCAGACTGAACTGTGTGTGTTGGCAGGCAGATAAGAGTTATCTCTTCATTAGCAAGCTGGGAACGTTTGATCTAAACTTGTTGTGGTGCAGCAGGTGTGAACTGCTGCCTGAAATTAATTTTGTGTTTCTTCAGTGTCTCCTTTCCATGCCAGAGGCTCTCTGGTTCATCAGCACAGCCACTTGTTTCCACCCTGTGCTTCTGGTTAGACCTAACCAAATCCACAACGGGGTGTAAGGGGGAAACAACTCTTGGTCTTTCCTTAATATTCCCAAGAAAGAGGTTTGCCACGTCTTTCAGTGGATGCCAGCATTGCCACCAGGTCCCTTTCTGGCTGGTTCAAGCGTGACACGCAGTAGACAGGGCAATGAAACCGTTTCACCATAAAAGCTGTGGTGCTAGAGCTGCTTCCTCGAGACAACTGATATTTCACAATCCCTACTGAGAAAGTTTTGCTGTAATCTGCTAGATAAGGAAAGAATTTTTATTTCACCTCCCTTTCACCTCTGAATACACTGCTTGCTAAGAATCTGGCTGTGCCACAGCTGCACATTTTTGCAAGTGGAGGAGGAGGAGGCAGTTCTCGGTTACCACAGATGCTGGTATTACCCCCTTACAGCTTGCTTAGTCAAGCAGATGCAGCCCAGAGATGATGTAGGTTGCATCTCAGACTTCCCAGGTTTTTCCACCCTTCCAGACCTCCCAGTTGCTCATCACGGTTTCAGCTAAAAACACAATTAAGGGAATTGATTAATCCTTCAGGGAAAGAGCAGAAGAAGGACCCAGATTTTCATGTCTTTTCTGTGCAGGAAGCATGGTTGATCCTATGGCTTCAGGACTTCGCTACCTGAAGCCCTGAAGTGTAAGGAATCTGGGAACTGCTCCCAACTCTTAGCCTCTCACTGGGATATGGGGATTGCTGTACTGGAATTGTGTCAACAGAAGCAACAATAGGTCACAGCAGAAGTATCAATGTGGCTTTGTCTGGAAAGTCACAGGATGGACCAAACTCTCACTGAAAGCCAATTGGTCACAACGTTATGAAACCAAAAGTCTGCAGTTCGGCATCTCATCCCATAGGAGAGGAAGTAAGTAAGTTTTCAGAACCTCCAAGTACTGACAGCTGTCATGAACTTCACACTGAATTTCCAGAGGCAAATGTTGACATTGGCCTCCTGGAGATCTGATTGCCTTCTGGCTTCAGCCTCGGGGAGTCAGGACACTTTCGGCTGTGAGGTTTCGGGCTGTGATGCCGGCTGATGCAGCACCTGGAGCTGGGAAACCTTGCTGGGCTGGAAAGTTACTGTGATGCTGGTTCAGAAAGGCAGATGGGGAAAATGCTAGAAGATCCCTATATTGTGGCAGTTGTCCAAAGGAGATTGTTTCTGGGAAGAGAGTGGCTACACTTGTTTCATAACTTCAGTTATAAGCAACCAGCCTGGAACAGAGCCTGGAAAATGTAGAGAGTCATGGGCTTTTTCATTCTTGGTTGTATACAGCCTCTTCATCTTGGCCCTTAAGAAAGAGCAGCAGAGCTCTGGTTTATTTTCTAGCTCACAGCCAAGGCAGACTAGTCTCATAGATACTGGATCCTTGCAGAAGAAAAATGTAGAGGGTGTTGGTTTGTTTTCGTTGCCATTTATCTTGCTGGAGAAAAGGAAGGTGAAGGATTGGAAATGAGACAGGTATATCATTCCCTGATTAATGTGAATTGTCTAATGTATTTTGGGATGAATCCCAGTTTCCTTTGGTTATATTTATCCTAAGAGGTGTGAAGTGCTAATCTGAATTTCATCAAGTGACTTGTTGATGCTTCTCATGTGATAGATGGTTCAGCTGAGATGTTCCAGCATGAGGAAACAATCAGAGGCTCTATGGGTGCTCTGGGGGAGAGCAGTAAATTAGGCTGAAGCTGGAGGTACCAGCCAAGGAGAAGGCTGATGAAGGCAGTGGTGCATGAGTGGCCACCTGTGCCTGGCGCACTGATCTTGCACTACAGATTGATTTTCTGGTCCTGGGTTTTCAAAGATATCTGTGACATCAGTCAAGCAACATTTTCATCTTCCTCTTTCCCGGGTCTGTACCATTGAGTTCAATAGGGTGCCAAGGAGCAGCATGAAATGAGAGGTGACACACTGCCAGACCAACACAAGGCTCCTTTTAATTCTGGTTTCAGGTGGATGCGGAGTTGGAAGAGAAGCAGTTTCCCACCTGGAATTTCCTGTTTGGGTGCTGGGAAGGTTGTTAGGGATTCCGATCTTAATTAGGAATCTTCTGTTTCAATTAAGATCCCTCCCAGATAAACTTGAGCCCCATACCAGATGTGTCATAAACTCTTCCGTGTGATTCTGCTCCTTTGAAGCTCCTTCCAGTAACAGACTATTGACATGCAGTGCAGAAACCACAGTTGAATTTCTAGTGAGAAAACCTATTTGTCCCAGGCTTTTTGTTTTTGCTGTTGTTACTCTTAGTAACATTTTGTGCTCTAGAAAACAGATGATTAATGGTGTGGTGGGAGGGGGAGGTTTGTTTTTGTTTTTTGTTTTTAGGCAACTAAGACAAGAGCAGCTGTATCCAGTTAGAATTAAGATCCCTAAGGATGTCCAGCACTGGGCATTCAAGAGGGACAGAACAGTGAAAATGTTGTGACACTCGCCTCAAATGCTCACCCAGCTTTTAGAACTGGTGGCTGTGGGGCAGCCTAGATCTGAGGTTGGTGTCTGTGCCTGGGAGAGCCTCCACCGGGTTTTTCCTGGATGAATTTGTCTGGTTGCGTTTGAAGTTTCTTAAAGGTTTTGCATCCATTGCTCCTTCAAAGTGTATTGACGCTCTGTGTGAAGACCCGTCACTTTGCCTTTGGTCTGATATTGTCACGTCCTCCTTCTTGCTGCCCCTCATTGTAATGTATTTATATATTTATTGGTGACTCAATCAACTCCTTCAGAAGTCTAAAATGTATTGAAAAAACAATTTAAAAAGGGGATGTTGTCGCTAGACAGGTGATGCTATTTAAGTTGGCCTTTCATGCAGATGATTCACATATAGATTTGTGTGCCATGTTAATGTGAATGCATATTTGTGTAGGGGTAGGAAGGTGTCGTAGCCCCTACAGTGGTGTGAAGCTGCAGGATGGGGAGGTTGATGGGGTGAAGGGATCACAGGGCAGTGCAGAACAATCAAAATACCAGGAGAAGGCTTTGTGGTCAATCTGACAGTCCTGCAACTGGGTCTGCTGGGAGCTGGAACTGGGCAAGTTCAGAGCACAAATAAGATGCCTATTTCCAATACTGAAGGCAATAGCAATAACAGGGATTCATTAAGCAGTAGGGCAAATCATATGACCTGGGAAAATTGCTGAACTAAAATCACTCAAGATCTTTTAGAAATTGAAATTAATTCCACAAAGGCATAGATCTGTGAAAATGTGGGGTTGGGAGGCACTTTAAAAACTTACTTAGTACAACCACCTGCTGTGATTATGTGATTTTAAAATCCTCCTGAGCACAATCCCAGCTTCCCAAAGGACCTTGAGATTGCCTATCATTGGAGTTGGTGTTTTTTTCATGATACCTAGATAAACACTTTTGTATGCTACAAATGAAGCCAGTGGATATGCCCTAATAAATATAGAGAAGTATTAATCACCTTTCCTTTTTCTACATCAGACTTTTATACATTTGGAAGCTGTTTTCATCTCCCCTTTCAGGTTTTTTCAATTCTATCTTGAGAAAAACCCTGCTTTCAGCCCTCCCTCCTGGGTTAGACCCTTCTAGAGCTGTTTTCTCTCTCTCTTTCCACCACCCACCTGCCACTCTGCTGCCCTCTGTTTAGCTTGTGTTCACTTTTCCCAAAGCATAGATTTTGCATTTCTTGCTGCTTGTGTCTTGCCGTGGGACTGTTAAGACTGATGCTATTGTGAGATACACTGTTTACAAGAGCAGCCCACGTTTTTCAAGTTATTCTAGTACTCTGCATTTCTGCAGAAATCAGATTATTTGCCATGCAGGTGTATCCTCTGTGTAAGTCCAAGGCTGGGTTAAAACTATGCAGGAGGAGAGTGCCTGTGGAAAGGGCTCTTCCTACGCAGGGACCTGTCATGGATACAGACCAAGGGGTGATGACGCCTACTTGTGAACGCTGAGGGCATGAGCAGATGTTTCGGAGGTGACAGGATGGACAAAGGCAGCATTTCCTGTTAGAGATGGTTAATTTGCTGACAAAGTTGTATTCAGGGCCAAAAGAGCAAGAGTAGAGGAGTCCCGTGGGTGGTTTCTTGTGGTATTTTTCAAGAGGAGATCCTGATTTAGTATTTCCTGTTGTTCAGTGTTGCAGTGGGGTTCTCCAGTTCCCAGAGCAAGAGAGTTCATGGTGCTGAGCCCTTGCTTAGTGGTGTGCAGTGCAATGACCGCATGTACTCTGCCATGCCAGCAGACATGGGAGATGGTAGATGCTACCTGTCAATCAAATCGGAAAATATAGCTGGGTTGATAAAGAGAAGTCCAGGGAGCAGGGCAGAGCTGCAGGGTATTGCTCTGGAAAGCAATGGCCAGAACAGGATGTACGGACAGAATCCCTCCTAAAACAATCACTCGGTTTACAGGGCTGCACAGCGCTTGGATGTGCTTTTCTGTCACCCACCAAGGCTCTGAGGACATGCTTTGCAAAAAGATAGTGAATTCCTTAGTGTTTTACTGAGTTGCCTGTTTCACCCTTATAAGCAAATTCCCCTCCACTGGGTAATGAATTATCAGATCCAGACAGAGGAAGTCTCTCTTCATTCTCCTGCTCTGAGGTAACTCAAATTCTTTTTAAACTAACGTGTTTTACAAACTGGAAGCACAGGATACAAGAACAGTGGTTAGGAATCTCCTCCAAGTAGTACTCAAGTGAATGGAAACTTAATATAGGTCAGATTACTATGCCAAATCCCAACTATTCAAATTGGGTAGCTGACTTTCAGGTCTCCTAAATCTCTTCTTGGATGTAAGCATCACTAAGCTGCTAAACCCATGTGTGTCTATTACATCATGTTTATGGATAGAACCACCCAGAATATGTGCTCCTTCAGGCTGAAACTCTTTGACCTCTTTAGAAAACTGGAGATGTGTTTTCCACCTTTCCCCCATCACTCTGTTATCACTGACTCCAAAAAGAATAGATAACTTGTCTTCCCCTCATCCTGGCTTCATACTTACCATAAACTGCTGGAACATTATAGCAGACCAGTCTGTGACTGTGCTGTCAGTCCACAGCAGGGTCTTCCTCCCTCTTCCCCCTTCCTCCCTCTTCCCCCTTCCTCCCTCTTCCCCCTTCCTCCCTCTTCCCCCTTCCTCCCTCTTCCCCCTTCCTCCCTCTTCCCCCTTCCTCCCTCTTCCCCCTTCCTCCCTCTTCCCCCTTCCTCCCTCTTCCCCCTTCCTCCCTCTTCCCCCTTCCTCCCTCTTCCCCCTTCCTCCCTCTTCCCCCTTCCTCCCTCTTCCCCCTTCCTCCCTCTTCCCCCTTCCTCCCTCTTCCCCCTTCCTCCCTCTTCCCCCTTCCTCCCTCTTCCCCCTTCCTCCCTCTTCCCCCTTCCTCCCTCTTCCCCCTTCCTCCCTCTTCCCCATCCTTTCCCATAGTGGAGTTAAAGCTCACTTGTTTATGGCTGAGCACATTTTGTCAGCTTTCCAAGCAGCAAGTAGTGCTTGGCAGGGTAATACTGAGACTGCACCGGCCAAAAATTATAAATACTTTGAAATTAAGATTGCATGCTCCTAATTTCAGTTTTTATAGGGGAAAAAGTATCGCTTCATGTTACAGAAGGGAAGCGAAGAAGTGCAGAAAACCCAGTGTTTCAAGCAAGGTTTGATCCAAGAAAGGAATCCAAACAAGTGCTGTCAGCTTGTGGCCTCTATAGTCAGAGGTGATTCCATAAGAGGACGTGATCTCTGCAACGTGCTCCTGTGTCCAGGGACTTGGCTCTGCTGCTGGTAGTTATGGGGAGAAGGGGCCACTTATAACTTGACGATACTATTTCCAAGTTGAGTAAGCATCCTCACAACGAGGGATTAGTTGACAGGGGCCCTTCGCACTCTTTAGGTAAAGGAGGAGATGGACAGGAATAGGTGTCCTCCATTAGATGTCCTCTGAGAGTGGTGACAAGTCATGGAGTGCATGCAGGAGGTCCAGTCTAGAAAGTGTTTTTCTTGTAAATTTTGGATTGCAATGAAACCTAGGTGGGAGGAGGGCACTTGTGGGTGTAACATTTAGCCTGTGGAGTTTTGGGACGCTCCAGGGTCACACTGGAGTGTTGACTACCTGGATTTATCCTTTAGAGGTAAACTACTGAAGTTCTCACCAAGCACATCCCTGCACTGCCCTATGTCTTACTGCCTCCCTTACAAAATGAGGCTTGTAGGCATAGATAAATTAATTATATTTGGAAGTTTCAGAATACCTATTAAAAAAGGGGAGATACAAACCTGCATAAGATTCTGGGTGAGAACTGTTAGAAATTTTAGTATGAGAAGATCAGTGATTTGGGGATAGATGATAGTGAGGATTACGGAAGAGCTGAACTGATACGTTCCCACTTTGTTAATTGAAAAAAAAGATCCTGGGGAAAAATAAACCCTGTAGTAAATTTCTATCAGGAGCTGGCCACCAGTGTTTAAATACCCGCTTTGGTTTTGAGCTATGGTGTGAGATAGCAACCCCATTCAGTCATATGTTCTAATTAATGTGTCAGTTCTCTCCTCTGGAACACAGAGATCAAAAGTTTTTAGAATATGCTTCCTTCCCACATAGAGGGCTATTCCTGGTATTATTTTGGAACTGGGGTTACCAGAAGTTTTCCAGGAAGAAAATTGCAAATCTCAGTGCTCCACAGGCCATCTGCTTAATTTCTTCTTTCTTTTATACATGAGACATTTTGGAGCCTGTATGTAATCAGACAGTCGTGTTGACTGATTCTGGCTTGTCACAAAACAAACACCTTGTAGCCTGGACCAGATGTAGGGAGGCTAATGAGGTGTCTGTAACCAGAGTGTGAAAACCTGAAGTTGCAGCAAAGGTTTGGAATTTGATACCTCTTGAGGTAATGGAAATTGGTGCTTTCAGCAGAAGAGAGAGTGCAGATTTGGGGAAAAGTGCTATTAAAGGCAACAAGGCAGTATATGAATTAGAAATGAGGGATGTTACTTTGAGAGTTGAAGACTGGTTAGAAAGTGAGGTCCCAGGAGAAGCTTTCATGATGCTTCCTTGTATTTGATCATTTTCAACTGCTGAGAAAACACGGCTTGCAAACATGTATTTTAAATCCAAAGTCCACTTTCACCTGGAGTGTAATGTTGTATCTTGCACTGAGAGCTTGAGCAATGCTTGTGGGGATTGTGATCTGAGTATCTTCACAGGGACTGGAGCATGGGAGTGGGTGATGGTGACGGGCTGTCAGTGCTGACACTTTGTCACTTCTCACTGGTCATATGTAGGTAGAAATGGGGATGATTAGAAAAGGAGACTCTTTTGGAAGCTACTAAGGGATGCTGTATTTTTTTTCTGCCTTGACAAGGAGCAAGAAATCTCAGCTTTCCAGCTGTGTGCAGTCATCTCCAACCACTATTATTCTTTTTGATGTGCTTTGTCCTCCAGCCCTGAAAATCCTGTAGAACTGTTGGTGACAGTATATTTTTCTTCACTGATCTTTTGATCAGGCATGGGGGCTGCATGAGTGGCAAGGGCAGAACTAGCGCGTCTTATACCTAGAGATGTGGCTCTGTCTTTGCCTCCTTGCTACTGGATCCTTGAACTGGGCATGGTGGGGTATGTCCGACCCACCCATGGATAGCTGCACACTGTCATCTCAGAGCTAAGGCAGGCTGTCCATGCTCCTAGTGCCCATCACTTCCTTGGGAACCAAAGCCAAGGAGAGGTACCAGATGGGGCAGCCTGTGGTACACAGGACATGCGGTGCATGCTGTTGCTTACATTAGTGGCTATCCAGTGAGAAGACTTTTAATCTGGAACTTGCTATTTGGTGTTTGTAGTAATTTCAGGCCCTGTGGTGGGATTTCTGCCCTGGCAGCTGAGCTCTCAGTGTAACATGGGTGTTGTGGGTTGCACTGGGGAGAAGCCACCTAGGGCTCCCAAGCTCACTTCAGATGTACAAAACTGCATTTAATTTTGAATGCAAAGTTTTTATGGTGGCATTCTTCCAAAATAACAAGGAATGTTTTACCACCTCTTGGAAATACAGGGAAAACCCCCATGGCTTGGGGTGTCATGCTAGCATCCAGGCATTGCATGTGTTGTCACTATCTAGACAGATAGGAGTAGCTATTTTAAGTAGTACTTAGTTTAGGGCTTTTGATTTCCTTTGGGACGGGGCTCTTCATTCATCTTCCTTTGGGAAACTCCATATGTTTGTTTTCCTCTTGCCTGTTTGGCACGTTGAAGCAAAATGATGTGATTGACCTTTAGGGTTACGGATGAAGCCTAGTTTCCGATCCTCATTAATTCAAGGATAGCTGCAGGAAAAGCTCAGAAGCACTATAGATATTACAGATGAAAGCAGAAGCTGAATGGCTTGAAGAGGTTCAGCACTTTGGAAATTTGTAAATATTCAGCTGAAAGAGAAGAGGAGCATGTGTGTGTGGTAGATTTACTGGGTGTCCTTGGCAATCTTTGCCCTTGTTGAAGCAAGAGGAGAGACAGCCATTACAACTTCTTTTTTTTGGTTTGTTTTTTAAAGCAGGAAATCTCTTGGAATTTTGTTTGTGGCTTCCCTGAATACGTAGATTAGATGTCCTTGCTCTTATATCCCAGTGAAAGTCAAGGGCATGGAGTGGTGGTGCTTCCCTGGGAAGCCGGGCCAGTGCAGCTGTTGCAAGCGGCTGCTTCTCCCAGTGCGTCCCAGTTGGAGCCCTGGTGCCACAGATCCATCCTCCAGGCATTGCTTACTTTGCAGCTGCTGAGCGCTGTCTGTGGGAGAGTCGCTCAGCGTTTTTCTCAGGCATTTTGGAACATGTTTTCTGGACCACATGGATCACACGAAGTCCCTGGTTCCCACTGGATTGAGGAGGAAAGCTGGGTGCAATTCGCAGCAATGGTAGGTCTCTCCTGAGGAGCTTCTGAGGAGGGGACAGCAATCTCTGAGTTCAGCCCCAAAGGATTCATTAAGAAACCTCTGTCTTATGCAATCTGCTGTGATAAACATCAACCCAGCGCCTGTGGGACAGACTGGTATATCCTTCAACCCCACACTGGCAAGGACTGCTCCATGTAACTGGCTTTTGGTGGCTGGGTTTGTACAACACTAAATATTCAGTGAGGCTGTTCCCATTGTGTCTCCCAGGGTCTCATTTATCCATCAACCTCCTGCTTCTCACAGCATCCCTGCATGCTCGCCCTGCCCCTGAGGAAGTCAAGGCTCCAATGGAGCGAAGCCAGGGCAATTCACTCAAAGGCACGGGGTAATTAGTGACAAGGCTTTTTACATATCGAGCTCCATCTTTCTGACACAGTGATTTGGCACTTTGAACACAGCTGCTGGTTTAATACTGAAGCCAGCCTTTTTTCCAAGGAACAGCAAGCTTGGCTGTGAGAGAACAGCTTAAAAATGTGTTGCCTAATTGCTGTTGCTTAAACGAAAGAGAGTGCCAGCTCTGCATTCTGGCTGTGCTAGGGAAAGGAGGCAAGGAAATATGGGAGGGGGAAAGCTCCAAGGAAGCCTGGAGCAAAGTGGTTTGTGCAGGTCTGCCAAACACAGCTGGGCTGCAAAAGCTGTTACAAATTTTTCTTTCTCCTGTCCCTTCCTTTCTTCCCCACGCAGAGTCAACTCCACGAGCCAGCAGCTTGATATGGTATAGATTGGAAGGGAAGGTGTTGGGCTTAACAAGTCCAGGCTTAACAAGTCCAAAGCTATCCCCTTAGTTGCTTTGAACATGTGCAAAGTGGGTGTCCTGTGGCAGCCAGCACCTGGGCCAGCAAGTGAGCGTGGAGCAGCATGGCACCATGCAGTTACCTGCATGGGCTTGGACACAGCTGAGAAACTTCACTTGTTGTAGCACAGCATCCTGGAAATGTGCTTATTTTATCCCAGCTGCATTGTCCTGATGTTTGGGCTGTGCAGTCGCAGTGCTTCCAGGTTTGTGGTTAGTGTGTGTTACATAGGGTCAGATGTCTCTGCACCCACGGGGTGGACATGCCTGGTACTTCACTGTTCTGACTCTTTGGTTTTAGTTACTTAGGATATATATGTATATATGTATATATTTAGCATTTTACTGCCTTGAACTACTGGGCTTTGAGGCCTAGAAGTAGGAGAGGCTTGCATAGTCTTGGTCTCTTCACTGCCTGCAGAAGGTTCCCCTCCTGGGAAGCTGGAGGCTGAGCAGCACTGGCCTGGCTACGCTCACCGGTGGGAAGTGCAAACAGGAAGGTGTTGATGTTCAAACTCAGTAGCCAGCTCCCAGCCAGCTGGTTTATAGCATTAACCATCTGCTGTAATGGAAAGGCCGTGTTCAAGCAGAATATCCATATGTGGGTCTTGGATGATGGTGGAGTGAGGGTATGAATGAGTGGATGTGCTCTTTGCTTCCTGGAGATGAATATGTGCAGCTAGTACCCCCTGTGAGTTCAGAGAGCAGTTTGGATCCATCTGCAGAAATGCACTGAGCCTCTGCGGTGGTTAAATGGCTGTTTAGACTTGGAAGGAAGGACTGGAACATAAGATCAAAGGTAGATGGATGAGGCTGTGGGTCTCTGCCATCTGCTAAATGCATCGCAGGTAGTGGGGCTGGCTGTGCTGCAGCATTAAATTCCCAATGCCTCTTGCAAGGGAGAATTCCCGTTGCCTGCATTACATCGCAGCCCAAGTACGCAGGCAGCACTGTGGTGCAATAGGGTTTAATTTTTTTCCAGACCAGCTTTTAATCCACTTACATTTCAGTAGGCCTGTTTGAACATAAATGTCTGTAATTAAATGTGTGTTTCCCAGTTGGACAAAAGCAAGGTAGAGGAAGGCAGCTGGCCTGGAAGGAGGCACAAAGGCATTGAAACAAGCTGCTGTGAGGTGCTCTGATGCTCTTCTCAGAGTTAGTGCATGAAGACGATACCAGGAAAAATGTGGCTCATACTCAGGTGAATTGCCTTGATCAGAATCCTCCTGTTCATTGCAGAAGTGCGCGGGTCTCAGCAGGAGAAGCAGTGAGGAAATTAGTGTCTCTGGGATCTCAGTTATTGCTATTGCATGTACGTGTGTGTGTGTGTGTGCTGTGCTGTTGCGGTTGTATCATCTTATGAGGTGCTGAGCAAAGAGCTCTTAAGGTCAAAGGGTATTGGTGTCATTCAGCATTTCACAGGACTTGACCCACATGAGTAAGCTAATGAGATGCCTCAGTGTGTGTGTGTTTTATCAGTCGAGGACACTGATTGCTTGTGAAACATGGTCACCAAACTCCTAAAGGACACTGCCAGGTCACAGAGACATGAGGTGAAAAAGACCAAGTCAGAAGCATAAATTTCTTCTCAATTATTTCCTTGTTCTTTTTTTTTTTTTTTTTTGCAATACCAGTTAAACAACATCTGAGACTTCAAATTGGAGGGTTATAGTAGAGTAGTGTTCCTTGGTGCATGCAAGAATGGATCTGCACCTGTCTCTGAGCACAATGGAGGGGCATAGTTCCACCCTGTTCTTTTCCAAGAACCCAGTAGTTAACAAATTCGCAGGAAAGAGGGAAATCTACTGTGGCCAAAAATAATTCCTCCTCTGTGACCAAGCAGGAGTGGGGGTCTGGTTGGCCATCACATCATCACTCACACCGCTCTTTGGCACGAAACCTGGAAGGCGGATATGCCGTCAGAAGTTTTAGGGGTATTTTTTGAAACACGAAGGTACTTTCTGTATCCTACCAGTGGGTTCAGCCTAAGCTGAACTTTACCTGATGTCATCGGACCTGGGAGAAGGGGCAGGAATGATGTTTCTGGGTTAATGGTGATGTGGGGTGTAGCTGGCTTGCTCCTTCCCTCCCCGCAGCATCTCAGCGGGGACAGAAGCTGCTCTCAAAGCAGTTTGCTCACCGCCATGGTGACAGCAGCAACATCAGTGCTGTGTGGAGATGGAACACAGCTGCTCAGAGCGGGTGAAAGATGAGAAAGCTCCTGCCATGGCCTCCCCAGGCTTCTTGGCACAAGCACTGGAGCTGCTGCCTCAAAGCAGCAAGGGGGGACGAGGGCAGAGGGCGCGGGGAAGCCACGGGCCCATGAGCCAGGGCAGGGTTTGCTCAGAGCTGCTCTGTTCCCTTGGAAGGGGCAGCAGGGCAGAGAGGGGAGTCAATATTTCCAGTCTTGGCTTTTACACTTTATTTCTGCTGCTTTCAGCAGACTTGTTTGGAGGGAGGAGCTGTAAGGGGGCTGCAAACAATGGCTGCTCACATTTTCCAGCTGTCAGATACTTAATGACATTAACTCCCCAGCCCCCTATTTTTAAAATTTTGTTTTATCTTATTTTTTTCTCTCTGCACAGCCAGCAGAAGGGCTGCCAGCAGCCAGCTTGACCTGAAGCCTGGCCCTGACTGCTGCCCTTCACCTCCCTGCTCTGCTGGGCCACCCTCCAGCAGCAAAGGGGCTGCTTGCTTGTAGGGCATACGGCACCAAACAGCTGAAGGGTGATGGGGGTCCCTAGTCTTTCCCTCCCCTTAAGGAGCTGTAAATGTGGGAGGGAAGTGTCTCCTCCTTGAAAGCAAGGAAATGATTTATGTTGTGTATGGAAAAGGCATCTGTTCTCTGCGCAGACTACTGAAAGCAGCAAAAGCCATCCAGTCTTAGCATCAGAAAGCTCACACCTTTGCCAGCTCCATCATCCTGCTCACTCACACCCACTAGTGTCCCTATCTTTAACCTTTTGTAGCCCCCTTCCTGCAAAGGCTGGCAGATTCGCATTGCTCATTCACTGAGCCTCTCCCACCATCCCAGCCCCTGTGGTGGTCACTGGGTTCAGTCCAAACTCTGACCAGGCTGAAGTTTGTGCCTCACAACCTGGGTGTATCCAGTCATTTTTTTGAGCCCTGCTGGTGCTAGCTTTGGGTTGAAGGGCAGCTGAGCTCAGGAGTGTGCTAAGCCCTGCTGCAGCCCAGTTTGTTCTGTTATTCTTGCGAATTAGCAGACAATTTATACTCAGCCTTTCCTGGGGGTAAAGTTGATGTGGGAGGAGACACTCAGCACAGAGAGGAAAAAGGAAAAATACCTTTGGACTCTATCCAGCTCTTTGAATTCTGTAGCTAAGGTGTATCACACCACCCCTAAATTGATCTTTTCCACCTAGTTTTGACTCCAGGCATACAGTTTGCCCTTGTTATGAACTATGCATGATATATAAGTGCATGTAGGTCTGTACAAACATTTTACACAGTTTGCACACTGTCACAACATGTCTGCTGCTGTGTTTGAGCACACTTGTGTGCTTAAATTATAAGAGCTCTAAAGCTTTTAGGAAGCTACAGCCTGGGAACATAATCCAGATTTATGGTGTCCTTGTCCCCCACTGCAGGGTACCAGCTAGATATGTGCTCTGCTATGCATGCTGCTTCCCTCTCATCATGTGTTTTCATGTTTGCACAGGATCTTCAGGAAAAAAAAAATAGAAATAAAAAAGCTAATTTAGGAACACTTTAGAGAGTTCCAAAAGGTTGCTTCAATTAATTCTTTGGTATCCCTGCATTATTTATTTTTGCTGCCATAGCAGCAGGGTGTCACTAAAGGTCAGTGCTTTAGTTTGTTAATCAATGTACAGTCATGTTACCAAACCCCCCCTGGCCCGGAGAGCCCAGGCTGTGTCTGGGCTGTGGGGATGGTGGGACTGGCAGGTGTGGTGAGACAGACCCAGTGCAGGAGAGACAAGGCATCGAAGTCCGGTGAAGTCTAAGTTGTCAGTCTCTGTAGCAGCAAGGAGATGTCTTCTACAGGCTTTGATTTAAGATCTGAGAGCCTACCGGTCAGATTCTTGAGCCACGATTCATTATTGGGGTTAAATTCCAGCCAAAAGCATTTTTGCTTCCCTTACACTGAAGAAAGTGCACTTTAATGGCTCTTGGGGATGGAAAGTGAGGATGTCCTTCCTCCAGCACATAAGAGTGGGTGAGAGGACCATCCAGCTCGTGTTTCTCAGGGGCTCTGCTGTAGCTTGGAGGAGATAATTGCCAATTTAACAGCAATGCAAAGGAAGGAGCGTGGGAGGATTCCCATGGGGTGGTGAGTAGGAGTTTATTGTACCTCACAGACCGCCCGATGTGCAAGAGAAAAACTGGAGTATTAGGGGCACTTGAAGGCTGTAGTTCCTGCAGACACCACGTTATTCCAGTCCATTTGACCTGTGGCTTCTCCTTTTTGCACCCTTTCATTTTCTGCTTGACTGCCAATGAAAGCAATATGCTATTTTGATATTATTAGTGGTAGAAAGGCCTAATCAGACCTTTTATTTCCTTGACAATATCTGCCCTGCCTGCTGGGGAGCTGACCCAGCCTGCTTGGCTGGTCATGCAGTGGGGTTTCACAAGGGCTGCAGCACAGCATCCTCCTCTCTTTCCTAATGCTTGTCCCACTTACCAAGCATGAAGGGCTGTGGGGAAAAGTGAGCCTGACTTTGTCATCCCTCTTGCTCTCAACTGACACCTCCTCAGGTTATTCAATTGGCTGTCACATCTCAGCCGTGGGTTGAAACTTGGCAAAGAAGGTGTTTGGGCAAAGTGTGTGTGTGTGGGACAGGATATAATGGATTTTCCTGTAGGAAGCATCCTGGATTCAGGGACACGAGCACAGGAAGACGGGTCAAGTTTGCCTTGGTTGGGATGTGTATCCTGTAACAGCTGTGAATCCTAAAAGCAAGGATCTGCTTACTCCATCAGCTCAAAGCTGGTCCAGGCCCATTCCTACGGCCAAGCCTGCTTTCTCTTCAGCTTACAGACTCAACCCAAGAGACTTGTCTCCATTTCCCAGCAGTCCCTATGACAGCCTTTTACCTTAAAAGCTGGCTGGGAGAATTAATATGAAAGGTTCTGCACTGGAAACTCTGGCTGTGATGCTTAGAGGTGTAATTAATTGTGGTGGTTTATTCTGCATGTTAAACTAGAATTTATACTGGCAAATGCTGGAGTTGTAACATCTGGGTTTATGCTGGGAACTACGGCAGGTGAGGAGACGTGGCACTTCCCAGACCAGAGCTGAGCTTACTCTGCATGCTGTCCTCACTGGTGTTTCTTTCGTTTTGTTTCATCAGCTTTCTAATTTAAGTCTCCCTGTCGCTTCCTCGCTCCAAAACTACTTCTTTGGCAGGGTCGGGAGAGTGAGTCACGGCCGTGGCCCGAGATCCTGCCTCCCGCTTTGGCCAGCAGCACTGCGGCTGGTGCAGAGCAGAGCTGCTGGTGATGCTCCTGTGTGCCTGCTTGATGCAGGGCTTGGGGGCATTAACCTGGAGCTGGGGGGAGGCTTTGCTGGTGAGAGTAAATAAATAGGTTAATGAGCAAAAACACCTATGCTGATATATGAGCCCAGGCTGTTTCCTAACGTGCTGCTTTCAGGGAGAGGGTTCTGTGTGCTTACTTGGTAATTCCAGCAAGCTTTTCCTAAAGGCAGGATGACTCTGAAAAGCAAAACAGTGTGGGAGATGCATCTATGCAGATATCTCTTACATCATGGAAATCTCTAACATGCATTGGAAAGTGAAATGAGTGGTAAACAAAGCTGTTCCTTAGGGAATGAATAGGTTTTGCAGAATTTGTGCTGAACAGGGGTAGCCTTTCCATGAGGCTTTTAGGGAACATGGGTTTTGTTCTTTCAGCTGATATCTGAGTATGTACCTTGTGCCGAAACCGCTGCTGGAAGCAGAAACTCAGTTCCAGTTGGCAGCGCTGTGAAATTCAAGGTTTCCTGGAGAAATACCTCCTGTTTTCCAGAATGGCAGGATATTTTGGGCCGGTCATCAAGGATTTGGCTCCTGCATCCCATTGCTGAAAAAAAGCAGAGGAAGTAAATATGCAAACTCTTAGAAAAACCGTCAGGCAATTGCGTCGTTGAAAATGCAAGCGGCTGCTTCTGATAAGAATGAGATGGAGAGCAGCAGAAGGGAGGAATGTTTTGTTTCTGGTGCATAGTGTTAAATGCAAACAAAAAGCCCCTCTTAAGGATAAAGGAAACTCTCAGAAGCGCTGTAGCCTGCTTGAGACATGCAGAACTTTGTCTACAACCTTGAGGACTTCCAGGCTAGCTTCAAGCATCACGTGTGCTGGCCAGACAACAATGAACCCTTTGAACACATTTTGGGTCAGAGCACTGTTTTCTTGGAGGGGGAAAGGGAAGGGAGGCTGGTGCTCTGGTCTTGTATCAGCAGCCGTCTGTGGTGAGCCCCAGATGCCTTCTGTGGGTGCAAGGCTGGTTGTGGCTCCTCTTTACAGGCTGGTTCCTGAGGGACTGAGGTCTCCCACAGCGGTGGATTTTCTGCAGAGCTATTGCTTTGAAAGGCTTGAGGCTCCTCTGCCATAGCCCTACAATTCTGAAGACAGCTTTTTAAAATAATGTGGGAGTCCATGAAATTATCCTGCTGCGATGTGTCAGCTGTTGACACAGCAGCATGACAGTATGTCATCACTTATTTCCTGCTTGAGGGATCGTAAAGCCTTCTTGCATGATTTTGGCTCATTTGCTTTCCAAAAACTAAACTTTATTGTATCCCTCTTGTCCTCACTGTCCTTCTCTTCTAGACATTTTTCGCTGTTACCTTTCCTTAAACTCATTCATGAGCTCTCCAGGTTGAAGTCTTCTTAAAAGCCTTTGGTTGTCTTGGGCATGGGAGAAGGAGTTACCCAGCTTCTTGTACTTGGGGCTGCACTGGCCAGCTGGCAGAGAGGACCACTGTCATCAGAGACATATGTGACAACCTTTCCATGGGAGGGCTGGTGAAGAGGACTGATCTGTGCAGCTATTAGGCAGGTAAATCTGACCTCCTTCCCTGCACAGACTGGGACCAGAAGTGCTTGTGAGCCAGCTGACCTGCTGGGCATGAGAGAAAAGTGTGTGACACAGCATACAAGTGTGATGTGGCAATTGCCTTGCAGCCCTGGTTTGAGGCATCCAGGCATGGTGGGCAGCCCTGAGCCAAGCCTGAAGGAGAGTTTCAATCTGGAGCTGCAGTGAGGTGCCCACCCCATCCTGCCCGCACACCTGGGCAAAACAAGGTGCACAGGCACAGCTGAGAAGCTCAACTGGGGCTCTGGCCCTTCCTGGTGCTTCATTCAAATAATTTCTGTTTTTTCCAGAGGATTTGAAAGCTACTGCTACTGCTGTTGGTCTGGTGTAAAATCCAGCTTGGGGTTGCTGGAAAATTGGAGGACAGTGTTGTCCCTCCTGACCCATCACAAGACAGTGCTTTTTCTGCTGCCAGTGCCCCATAAATCAGAGGTTTTTCACCTTGCCAGTGCAAGGACAGGTCTCTGTGCAACCAGGAATCGGACATATGGACGGTCTCATGCTAAACCCTTCGGAGAGCTGCTGAAGAAGGAGCTTGGCTCAGGTCTCCTGTCAAGTAGGATGAGGGAGGGAAACGTCTCCAGCTTGTTTGTGGTCTGGCAGTCAGAGAGCTTTCTGCCGCTGACACTGGAAACCATTTTTTTTTTTTTATACGTGCATCATTCCTGGGATGTTTCTGCTGTGTGTGCCTCTGCCACAGCCTGGCAGCGTGAGCTGAGTGCACTCCACCAGACCTCAGGGGCTTGCGGGTACAGCCCAGGGCCCCCAAACAGGCTCTGGGCTGAGTCCTGCCACGCCACGCTTCGTTGGGCTTTGCAATGTAACTGAGAGATCTGTGCCCTGTTCTCTGCTTCATGGGCTTGCAGAGCAGCTTCAACTCGGGGAGCTGCACATCCCCATACAGGGAGAGGCTCAGGAGCACCCTGTGCTGGGGAGGTGCTCCCAAAGAACAGCAGGGGAGGGATGCTGTCGTCAGAGAAAGCATCTGTAAATAATAACTTGGAGAACTGAATGCAATACTGGTGCTAGCTATGCAGGTTTGCCTGTGCCTCCATTTGCCAACCAAGTCACCATTTAGGTCATGCGGATTTTATTCTGTGGCCCAGATTTATTTTGGATGGAAAGCTGAATGTTTCCATTAAAGTTACACCTGCAGTGATTTATGTTTTGAATTAGACTCAGCAATGACCAAAACACATTTGTCAGAAGCTCTTAACATTTGTACTTTTTAAAGCATCTTTTTTTTTCTTTCTTTTTTTAATTTTAGAAGTATGCTTTGCTTTTTTAGCAATATTCTGGGCTGGAAACAGATTAATGTTTTTCCAACAGCTTCTTGAAATGAACAGCTGTTGCGCACTAAATCAAGCAGAAGGACTTTGTGGGAAATAAGTCCAAAGTTATTCTTTTTAAAAACAAAACCAAAATTAAATGCAATATTATGGTTAGGTGCATATGCCAGCAGACTAAGTGAGTAAATGAGACAATAGACTTGTGACTTGGTCTTCCGTGTCATATTTAATCCATCAATAGCTGGCTGTAAATTTATGACTAGAACAGAAGTGTTGGAAAGTGGTGCAGCTCCCACACTCTGCAGTGTGGGATGCTCTGAGATGTTGTGAGTGGTACATGATGGTGTGCGGGGCCTGGGACACCCCCCGTTCGCTGCATGGTCTGGGGTGCACCATCACCTGCTGCACCCAGAACATGGGCTTAGGGTTTTTGGGAAGCCATACCTACTGGTTAGGCTTTCTAGGCTTTGTGGATTATTCAAGCTCAACAAGTGTGCTTTGGATCTTATGGGAGATGAGATATGAAGTTATATATTATTTCCTGAGTGATGTCTTCTTAAAGTTAATACAGGAATAGCCCTGAGCTGTTTCTAGGGACCTGCCATACCAGAGATGCTGTCTTTGGGCTGAAATGCAAAATGCAAATCTTTCTCACTGGTTGTGGTGGGATTTCTCAGGACTGCTGTTTTCTGCTCTGGTGTTTGGGGAGAGTCCTATGAGATGTCATTGCATCCTGACTACCTCATTGCCTTCTGTGGTTTCTATTTCAATCTCTGCCCCTTTCAGTTGTGGCCCTGGGTCATCTTTAAGCAAGTTAGTGAATCTTTGTGAACCAGAGGATGTTTAGGATCCTTACCCATAAGGTTTATTAATATAGTTAGCCATATTTGCTTTCAAAATCCCGGCATCAACTTCTCTGTTTCTTTAAGCATTCTATTCTCCATGCCAGCAAAAATCCAGATTTGGTACCAGACAGCAAGAGAGGAATGGAGTCTGCTAGATGGCAGAGTACCTCTGCCTTCATGTACATCATGTGCTGTCATTGGAGCTGCTTGCAGGTTTTCTTTCCTAAAAAAAAATAAATAAAAATAAATAAACATTTTGAGGATTCCTGGTTTTGCAAATTGGTTTTTCAACAAAATGGAAACATTTGCAGAAAGCAAGGGTGAATCAACATCTGGCAATTTCCTCAGCCACCAGGTTTTTTTCTTTCTTGTGGATAAATGCAAAAAAGAATTTAAGTGAAGTGTCTGTGCACATAAAACCCTCACTGTCCAAGTGTGATTGATTAGGGACGCTTGCTATTTTCCTAATTCTCTTACTTAATCTTGGCATCATCCACCTTTTCCGTCTTAGCTATTTCCACTGGAGATGAAACGGTTCTTTGCGAAGGGGCAGGAGACACAGACCCACGTCAGAGGCTCCTCAGACAGACGGGCTGCTGTTCCTCGCGGATGGCGGGGGGAGCGGGAAGCCACCCCACCCTGGCCGCAGCTCAGGGCAGCAAAGCCCTAGTGAGCCTGACCCTATTTGACTTCTTATTTCTATAAACAGCCTTTTATGGTATTTGCCTTTCAAAGAGGAACTAGGGTGTGGATGGGAACAGTGACAAAGAGCCACTTATAAGGATTGAGTGAGCTCTTGCAAGAGACTGGTGCATAATTTTAAGATCAACAGAAAAATCTTGCAATATCTTAAGCCCTGAAATGTCATCTGAGGTATTTAAATGCTGTCATTCAGCCTCCCAGCAGCCAGGGCCAGAAGGTTCATGCTCCTGTTTAGCAGGGAAACTGAGTCATGGAGATGCTTAGTGACTAGTAGAAGAATTCTCAGTAAGTCAGAACCAGAGCCAGGAATTAAAAGCAGAAACTCAGACTCCCCTCGGAAGTGCTCAGAAAACATTGGCTTCTGGCAGGAGCATGACTTCATCAGCCATGTCCTCAGCGAGGGCAGGCAGCTTCTCATTTTTTGCATACTAGAAAACAGTTTTGCCCCAGGTTGCGGGTAATGCCAGGGTGACATCAGTGGTGGGGCTGCAGCCGGGATGCAGAACGTGTCAGTGCTGTCAGCAACACCAGCCTGTGCTCAGGGGGCATCCCTGCGACAGGCACTGCCGCCCATGGACGCTGCTGTGCGATATTCCTGTCCGGCTCCCCACAGGCTCTGGGCTGCTGTTCATCCCGCAGTTGCTGGCAGGGCTCCCTCTCCGGCGGGCTGCCATCCTTCCCTGGAGCCGCACCAAGCAGCTGCTTCCCCGTCTCAGCAATGCTGTAATGGAATAAACACCTGCGTTGTGCCTACAAGTGACACATGGATTCTTTAGGATGTTGCTTACTGGTGCTGGTGAGAGCTGAGAAATGGAGGAGCCAGTGCTTGGGATAGGAGACCCGTGAGGATCGTCCACAACTGTGGATGCTTTTAAGCCCTTGACATGAGGAAGGCTGTGCAGGAGTGTCTCTCTATAGGGTTTCCAGCAAGTGGGGCCACAAGGGTGTCAGAAGTTGGAACTGAACATTGAATGTGTTTAAGTTTGTGCAGGTTGTGGCTGGCATCCAGCCTGGCTCTATCCATGTCTGTGCCCAGTACAGGAATCTGTGCAGACCAAGTGTTTATCTGCTCAGAGGTAGATATCGGTGTAGTTTGTGTTTGTTCCAGTGGTGAACACAAGTCTCTTTTCTGAAGCCCTCTTCTACAAGCAGCTGTTGCAGATGTCCCTGTGCCTGAGCAGCAGACCATGTGGGATGTGGTGTCAGTCCCTGCCCAAGGACTGAGCTCTTCCCCCACTGCAAAGCCCTGTGCTTCCAAAAGTGCCACCTGCCAGCCTGAAATGGGAAGACGCGCATTGCTGGAGGGTCACAGAAGTTGCTATGAGCATGGCAAAGCTGTAGGGTCTGGAATTAATATGTGTCAGGCTAAGAGGTGCTTTGCCAAAGCACCACAAGCTTCCAGCACTTCCCTGGTGTGCTGGATCTGCAGGGAAGGTCTGGGCAGACATGCCAAAGAAATACAGGCACAGGCTGGCAATCTCCAAGCCATGTGCATTATGTACTGTGGGTTATAAACAAACTGCACCACTGGCAATGTGTTTGTGAGAGAAGCCAGAGAGGATGGTGTTACAAAAAAAGTCAGTTCTGTTTCATTCAGGCTGTTTGTTGCTTACAGTTTGGTGCTTGGTCACCAGTGCTGGAGCAATCAATGGGAAGTACTGCATCTGATGCTCTGTGGACTGCTCTTGCCCAGGGTAATAGATTTGTGTCTTATTTCCATCTTTTGGCTGGGAGGAAGAAGAAAGGTGAAGGTGCATACTTGTAGGAGAGCAACCCAGAGTCAGAAATGTGGGATGTGCTGCTGATCCGCCCTTTGCAGAGGGTATGTTTCTTAGTTGTTCTCAAGGAGAGACACGTGCCCTGTTCTTCCTGGGTCACCCCTTTGGCCACACATGCACTGGTCAAGCTGGGAGCTGACACATCCCACCCATGTCATTCCAATAACTCTCATGAAGGGAAAACTGCAGCACTGGGAGGGCGCCCATAGCTCTGCTCTGCCTTTCTGCAGGCTCTTTCCCAAGCCAGGATAATAGGATTAGTGAAACTGCCTGGAAACCTTGGTCAGAGGAAGCACAACCCCTTAGACAAGTCTTCCTCACCTTTTTCCCCAAGCAGGTTTGCTGTAGGTGGCTCCCACTGCATGCGGCACCTGCAGCTGCTGCTTGGTCACCCGCTGGGGTGAGCGGCAGCTCTTGGGCAGCTGGCAGGGTAAACCCGATGCCGCTGCAGCAGCAGATCTTGTGATTCACTGCTATGGACATTAACACTCCATTACTGTGATTGTGTAGGGGTTCTTTTATACACTAATTAACCAACAGTTTGATTTGATGGCGATATTCTGGGCTCTGTTAACAAGCAAGCGATTGTACATCAACATCCCAGCTGGCCCTGTGTCACAAAGGAGGGATTAGAAAGTGCTGCTCTGTGTGCAGCACATTTGGCAAAGGCTTCTTCATCCCCCCGCTGGATCGAATGTCCTGATAAAGAAACAGAGCCGAGGGTTTTTTTTTCACTCCTTTGAGGAATGGCGTTAGGAGCTGGTGACCCTGGGATCTGGTTCTGATTTGCCATGAGACATCAGACTCCTTACCTGCAAGCTGGGGAAAATGATACCTCTTTGCAGGGCCTCACAAGGCTCAGCTAAGATTAATAAAGGAGGGAGTGGATATGGAATAGCTGTGACATTTTATTGTTATTATTAATGATGTAGCATGAAGCCAGGGCATCTCTATGAATAATGTTTGTCTTTTGAGATTTGGCTGCATTTTTTTTCCCTGCCCTTACACTCTACTAATCAGAGCAAAGTTTGACTTTGTAGGAGGAGGGCTCAGAAACCAACATTTTTCAGTGTCTGAAGAAAAAGTGGAGTGTTTCCTAGTGTAATTAGGTCCAGGCTCTCAGGAAATGAAGGCCGTCTAGTTGATAAGTGTTTAGTAATGATTACCAAGCCATGGCTGGGGAAAGTGTGCAAAGTGTTTTCATTTCAGAAGCAGCAAATCTTGCTGAGACTTGTGATGTGTGTGTCATATATGGAGGCAATTGTCCCAGTGGTATGTGGCCTCGCTTGCTGAAGCATGAGCCAAATTCACCCTGGTGTAACTCTGGAGGAGATGCTGGAGCTGCACCAAGAGCCACGTGCCCCTGGGCTGAGTGTTGGAGGTGTCATTCTGGAGACTGGTGTTACTCTTGTCTCAAAGCTAGTAATTCCTCTCTCAAATTAGTAACAGTGCTCGTGAAAGCTTGGTGAGCTGGAGTAGGATAAGAGTCACATTTGCAAGGGTAGAATTGCATCCTCGCCAAATGAAATACATGTTTCTTCAGTAGTGGTGGATAAACTGAAGATGGAAGTGCATGAAGTTCTTCAGCATGCTTTTGTTCCATGTGTCAACCTCAGCTGCAGCAGTTGGAAGCTCTTAGGAAAGAGGACCTCTCCTCCAGAATTTGCAGGGTCAGATTTTGCTGAGAACATGTCTGGCAGTCACTATGCTGTGAAATCAGAACAGTCCATCTCATGTCAGCTTACTTATTCTGCCCACCAGGAGAGCACCCTTGAGGCTTGATGTGCTCTTAGTGTCCTGGATGAGAGGGTAGGCTGTGAGGCCCCTCCCCTGCCCTGTTTCATCTGCCTTCATTTCATAAGATAAATTTTTGTGGGAAAACCCATCCCTGTTTTAATCAGATGGGTTTGAGTTTTAGTGAGACAAATGTTGGAGGAACCTGAGGAAGTTTGCAGGGCTGCTGCAATGGTTCTTGCATTCCAGGCAGGTAGACATGTGCAGGCGTATTTTGCAGCAGCTCCCATGTCTTCTGAAAACTCTAACAAATGCTAGAGGTAGGTCTTTCTCAGCCACAATTCTACTCTATTGAAAATAGTACACTGAGGTCTTAAAGTCTTCCAAATCCCTTATTTATTGCAGCTTGTGTAAATGTGTTCCAGAAAGGATTACACGGCTCCCTGAAGGATAGGTCCATCAGTGGCTTTTAAGCACAGTGGTCCAGAGGAAAATCCTGATACAGGAAGCCTGTAAGCTGTTGCTTTTGCTGATGATACCCTGTGTGGAAGTGTCACTGTGTACCTGCTACATCCTTACTCTCTGCCCATGAGTGTCCACCCCTGTCCACTGCTGGGGTAAGGCTCCTGAGATACATGAACCTTTGGCCTGAACTAACTTGGCAGCCCATAGTGCTTGCAAGACTTTTCCTTTGCTTTACAGATCAACTGAGATTATGTTGAGGAAATATGGGTGTATTTTTCACTTCCTTCTCTTTCTCTACAAGAATTGCTTCCTTGCAGAAAGTAAATGCAATGACTTGATGCCAGCCCACTAGCGGTGAATCTATCAGATCAGCAGTGAAGTTTCTTTCCAAGGATGGCAGTGTTGTCCAAAGATATGTAAGGCATGAGCTCAGCTTGCTTGCCCTTGGCATCAGTCCGTTCCACTTGTGGTGAACAGACCCCACCTCTGATTTGTAGATCTTTAATTTTTCCAAAATTGTTGAGTTGGAATGGTGATCTGATGGTTTATTTAATTAAGTGCCCTAATGTCCATCACCATCTGGTCTCCAACCATTCAGCAGTTGTGAGTGATGATCCATTGGTTTATGACTCAAGCCCTGGAAAAAGGTATTCTAGAAACACTGTGTCTGGAAAAAAACATGGTAACTAAAACCATTTTCTTGAAGCCTGTCAAAGATTTTGTGTGAGAGGATGATGCATAGCTATGAGTCTGTTTTCTCCTTCAGATTTAAGGTTTGCTTGCTTCTCCCTTTGGTGTCCCATAGTGGCTCAGGGCAGAGGGAGATAACAACCTCTTTCTCAGATGGCACTGTCCTGTTTGCAGGTCACCCTCAGGGCTATGCACTCTGCTTTTCAAACCTTCTGGTATTAATAAAATAAACTGACCATAATCATGGTACCTTCTGTAGGAGATGACTTCCTGTTACTAGGGAAAGAGGGAGGGAGAGGCTTCAGGCTTGGGACAGGGTTTAGATAAGCCACTTGACAAAGCTCTGTTTACATCAAAAACAGGTTGCAAAAAAGGGCTTAACATTTTATCATCAGATCAGTGTGGTGTTCTGGCTCCAGGATGTTCATGAGTAATCCATGTGTTCTCTCA
Source organism: Streptopelia decaocto (assembly GCF_964273445.1). Lineage (NCBI taxonomy): Eukaryota > Metazoa > Chordata > Aves > Columbiformes > Columbidae > Streptopelia > Streptopelia decaocto. The sequence goes on along the minus strand of NC_138660.1, from coordinate 6,989,358 downwards.
GAAAGGCGTTTTCTAGGGGCACACGTAGCTGTTTGGGTGATGTTGAGTAACAGCAGACAAGCATATGCATTTTCACGCAGGAAACTTTGGCTCTCAAAAGGCATTCTGCAGCTCATCATGCCTGACTCTTTTTAAAGGTGCTGAGCCATTGCTAAACCCTGGAAAGAGAGGAAAGTTTCTGCTGTAAGAATTTTTCTGTTTGTTTCAGATTTTTCTGTTGTGTTTTTCTGAAGTGTTTTGGTAATTACTTCTATAGAGACGTCAAGGTGGAGACAGCTTGGTTAGGAGTCTGCACCAGTGCCTGATGGTATCAACCAGTGAAGCTCAACTAGTTGCAATGCCCAGGGAGGCAGCATGCTAGAGAAAATTCACATCTGAACCGTAAAGCTGCTGCTCTACGGGTCTCAGAGAGGGAAGATACATAAAAGCAGGAAAAACGCAGAATCTGGGAAACAAAGAATATGTGACAGTTCTGCTATTTTTGGGTTCAGTCTTTGACTTGCACTGCTGTGTTCTTGCACACACATTGGAGAAGTGTTATCAGTCCTTTCCAGGCAGAAGTACTGATAGCCAGAAGTTTGCTGGAATAAGCTGCTTTGCCTTATTCTTGTAGGCACATGGATGGCATCAGGCACAGTCCCCATGTTATTCACCATCACTTGTGCAGTGTTTGTTAATCAGTTCAATCACAAGAGTGTAACTCTTATCCCCTTATTGGAAAAGGAGGTTATGTGTCGCTGTTGTTTTAATGAATTAGTTTACTGATCGGAAGTCTTTTGATAGAGACATGCTGCAATGTGCATTGGCCTTCATCCTCCTCAGAATAAATGCTGCTGTTTGTATCCATAACGATGACTCTATGTTGTGGATTATACTTGTGCAAAAGCACCGTTCAGTGATCCTCTGCCAAGCATCCCCCATTCTATCTCTGTTTCATGACTTTAGTTCTTTCATCACAGATGAGTTTGCTTTGTTTCTGTCCCAAATTGAATGCCTTTTGCTTCCTGAGGTTGGAAGACTTTCTGGAAATGTAGAATATTGTTATGTTCCCGTGCCATCTCTGCTGCTAGAGAGGGAATGTCTAGCCTCCTGTGACTCGTGCTTACATGATGCACCCCCAAGCACTTTCAACAGCCTCCCAAGTTTGTTTTGTTCTGTTTTTTCCCCTAAAAGTAGGTGAACAGTTTTAGCCTTAATCAGATTGAAACATTCCAGCCTTGACCTTCCTCCCTTTGCAGACAAAGGGCTTCCTCGCTCCTTGCCAGCAGGGTTAGCAACATTCACCTCTCTCCTACCAGGTATTTCTGAGACTCTCTGCAGGGGACCACCTGCTTCTCTGTCAATATATCAAATGAAAGCTCATTATTCATCTAACAGGCTGTGGCCAATGGGACTCTTGCTGGTGGTCCGTGAGGAGGGGATAGTCATGTACTGCTTTTTTCCAGCTGCTCAATTTCATTAGCTTAAAACGCATGGACTAATCCTTGGCTGATACATTACCAGGTGTGCAATGACTGCGGCTGCCACAGGAATGCTATGACAATAGGAGGAAAGACATGAATGAGAAAACCTCTGGAAAGCCTGGCTGGCTTTAAGCCCCCCACCTTTTAGTATCTAGCTCTGCTTGTTGCCATTAGTGGATGTGTTGCTTCTCCCATGCTACTTATATCCAGGGGCCACTGGCTCATCTCTAATTATCTGATGGAGGAAAACTGGGATGTAGGAGCCTCATGGGTAACCATCTGCACAGATTGCTGAAGGCTGAGTACATCCCACCTTTTCCATGGAAAATTATAAGGGAAGCTCTTACTTAGCCTTCAGATTGTGCTAGCATCCTTAGAAATAGCAAAGGAGCCCATTTCTAGACAGAGATGGCTTTTGGAGGAGCTGCTCAGAGCCCTCCTGTGGTCCAGGGTGCAGGCTGCTTTGCATCACAGACTAGCAGTGTGGTTCTGTGTTTGCAGCTGGAGGGAGGGGGACAACTGGCCAGCTCTCTGCTGATAGAAGGCACTTTTATTTTCCTTTGTAGAGAGTAGTGTTCTGAAATCCAGGTATTGTCTGTGATCACAGCTGTCGTGTGCTGACATGAAGGAAAGAATCCCATCTACAAGGGGTTTCTTGCCTAAGCTTTAAAAAGCCAGTTCTAGGGGTATTTTTTGGTGTGTGTTTGTTTGTTTTCCAGTTATGGTGTGGTCGTTTTTTTGTTTATTTTGCCAAGAGACCCCACACTGCATATTCTAGGAATTTTTCCCTGTTGAAAATGTTTCACACACAACTTAGCTGTCATCAGAGTAAGCTACACAGAACTGAGTGTTTACACAGGACAAAATCTGGCTCAGACTGTTTTTCACAATCAGATGGGAGGTTCAGTAAACACAAACACAGTTCCCATCGCTTCCTCCACGGATGAATCCTACAATGCCTCAATGTGTTTGAGATTTATGTGGGAAGAGTCCTTCCTGCTGGGAAGTGGTTTTGTAAGTCACTTGCTATTGAGTAATTCCCTGCTCCTTGTGCAGCATTTGTTACCCCACGTGCGCACAGAAGCACACAATGCACAGCCAGAAACGTGTGAAAATCCTCATCCTTACATGCCTGGGAACAGTTTAAGAGTAGCGTGTCAGGGAGAGAAGAAAATGTCTCAGTTTAATTTGCTTTCTCAATACCAAAATGACCTTTTCAGACAGGGGGTGCAGTCTGCTTGGCGTATACATGTGTACACTTACGTAAAATACTGCCAGCATGGCCCAAGTGAGAGATTCATTAGGAAATCTGATTTCCCTCTTGGTTAATTGAAAAAAAGTTATTCCATGAAGAATATTTAGGTGGTTTGTTCTGTTTGGTTTTAAATTTCCAAGTATCTGCCACTTTCCGGAGACTAATTCAATGTCTAGTCAGCTCTTTTGACCATGTACCTACCAATCTGCGTATGTTTGTGTACTGAAAAATCGCTTGTTGGAATAACAAAAGAACCCAAATCCTTCCTAAGTTTCCTTTCTCATGATAACTCATCTCTGAGCCAATTCTCCAAATTACTTCTGTTTTGCATTTGGGTCTACCAGAGAACTGGTGAGCAGCAGCACACAGTGAGATGTGCTGGGGTGATCTGAGGGGAACCGTCCAAAGCACATTAGAGGTTTTCTGCATTTTGAAAATGGAGAAGACCTCTGAAGAGATGCATGTGGAGCCTCCAGGAAGGCATCACTACTGCTGCCCATAACACTAGTAGCAAGGAGAAGGGACCAATCCTATTTACCTTGAGTTGGAATACAAGGAACGGGTGAACTCTTTGGAGAGCAGGGGATGGCATGTTAATGAACTCAAATGCTGCTTCACATCTCCGTCACTTGGTACCTATTCCCTACTCTTGGCTAAGGCCCTCTTCTGCCATATGCTTGCCTTGCTTTCTGATTTTAGTGTTTCTGAGGGGTCAGTGGGTGCTGTTGTGGGTTGCAGGCAGCTCAAGCATCTTTCTGTGAATGTGGGATCCCATCAGCAGAAGGAAATTTTTCTGATTAACTTCTCTGGAGAATTTCTTCCTTCTCTATTTGCAATAATAAAATAGTTGAGGCAAGGTCACATACTATTTATAGCCATTTCACTTCTACTTGCTTCTACTCACCGAGGCAGTAAGCTCTGCACAGACACAACGAGATTAATCCTTCATGGCACTGAACCTTTTATTTCCCTTGTTATCTGTGCTTACTGACTCCAGAGCCTCCCTCCTCTGCAGAGCCCAGCACACTAAGCCTTTGATACAACACAGCAGCATTGGAGCTATGGAAAAGTTTAGAAAAACAATATCTGTTCAGCAAACCAAGAGCTGTCTGAAGATTTGGGACTTTGCTTTCTAGGTCAGCCAAATGACTGAAATTTTTTCTCACAAGCTCCATGCACTCAGCAATTAATGGAGGTTATGTGCAGGTAGATCCAATCTTGGCACAGTAAGAAATGCTGTGGTTTTGATGGATCTTGCACATTTTCCAGTGTATAAGCCTTCCTTCTCTTCCCCTCTCCAAAAAGTTTCAATTCAAACTATGTCTTACATGCTGAAGATACTTTAATATAGAAACAGGCTGGATTACAACAGTTGCATGAATGCATGACAGTTGCCAATACCTGATAATATGTTCAATGAAATGGGAACTCATTGTCAATAATAGTCTGAGGTCTTGATTATATCATGTCTTGTGACCCCACGTCTCCAGCAGTCAGAATAGATATTGCTTTGGCTATACTCTCTCTAAAATCCTTTGACTTTTGGACCTCTTTTTATCCTTGTTTTTGCCATGAAAACTGCAGGGTCAGCTGGGAGCACCTGAGCACCTGTAGATCTTCTGGCCACAGCTGCTTCCCTCCCATAAACAGCACTATGTCAGTGTTAACATAAGCAAAGTGGCGCTGGTACGGTGCACCATGCCCCCGGCTGCAAGAACAGACTGTAAATCTGTGCAATGTTCCTCTCACAGACCTGGCACGATGCCTGTTCCACTTTGTTATCCCCACTGCCAAGCACCAGGCAGCAAACTTGAAGGACTGCAAAGTGTAGGGTCATTGTAGCTAAAACCACGGTGCAGCTGTGTGGTGTATCCCCTAGGGAAGGGGCCAGGGGCTTGTGCAAGCTTGTTTTGCATCTTGGCACGAGGGAAACTTTGGTCAGAATTCATTCATCTCCAAATAGTGAGGGCAAGTGTGAATTCAGAGCACGTGTCTGCACGTGGGGCTGAGCCAGGCTGAGCTGTTTCTGGGTGGGCGATGAGGTGAATCCTGGTTTTCTCTTTGAGAGACACAGCAGCTAAAGTGATGATAAAATCAAACAGCAAGTTAGACATATTCCAGTGTGACAGTTTGTTTCCTCACCATGGCAAGCTGGTGACAGTGGCCTTACAGATACAAATTAGATTGCTCAACATGGAGTTTGCTGGCTGACGTGATTTTACAGCTACAAGAATGATGATGAACTATTAAGAGACTGTAAATGTTATATTACGTTTCATCATGCAGCCTATGAAAACACCACAAAGGATTTTCTCAACTGTTATAAATGAGAATTGGCATCAATCATATAGTGATGCTCAAGATATTCACTCAAGGTCCTTTCTCCAGCCCATGTTTGGTCCTGTCTAATGCTCTGATTAAAACTGCCTTCCTAATTCAAGCCACTACTGCAGATTGGAAGTGGCAGTCCATTGAAGTCCAGGCCAGCACAGTCCCACATGGGAATGAAACTGACCATTTGCAATTTGCAGAAGTTCTTTAATCTGGGATTTTGCCGCTTAAAATAATATTTCTGTTTTTCTGTAAAATGAAACACTCCTAACATTCAAATGAGGAAAACAAATATTTTTCAGCATCAAAACCCAGAAGCACTTGAATGTTGTGTTTTCCCCTTCTTGGCTCTAGCTGTTGGCATGGTAAGATCAAAATGGACAGGGTGTTCCCAGGGCTCTTTCAGTGCTCATGTTCTGATTTTGTGTGTCCTCTCTGGCCAAAATACACGAGGTTTGGTGCAAAGCTGCAGCGATAGTCCAGCAATCTCATTCCAGTGGGGTGAACAAGCAGACCTTAGAGCATATACTAAGGTTGTGCTTTTACAGTTGTCATTTTTTCCTTGCTGATTTTTACTCAGTGCTGGTTGCACAAAGATCAAAATCTCCTTGTGTTTCATGCTTTCATATGCTTATGGTCCCTGAACTGCTTGCCATCTAAATAAACAAAGTTATTACCCTGTGGGAGAAACACTATTATTTTTATTGTTATTCATTTAAAACAATGGAAAATCAGGCACAAAGAAAACAAAATGTTTTTTTCCAATGACTGCACAGTGAGATTGAGACAGGGCCAGGAACTGGGTCCAGGTGTCCTGAGTCCCAGCCCAGACCTTTAAACACCAAAATATCCTGCTCCTTGTGAATTCAGAGTGTTTTGGCAAAGGTTTCCCCAGAGTGTTTCATAATTAATGTCAGTGCTAGTCTCTGAACATGTCTTACCAGTTAGGAATTTGCTTTTATATACACAGAGCCACTTAAAAACTCCCCAAAACTTAGCAGCTGTTGGCTTCTTTGTGTTACTTGTATGTTTCTAAGGCAAATATGGGACATGATAAATTGAAAAATGTTGAGTTGAAATGTTCTACTTTGAGTCCACTTAGCAAAATTCAAAGGTCACCTCTGCTGCAAAGAGCCAGTAGGACTAGACACAGTGTGAACCTTTTTTTCAAGCATGGAAAAGGGATTTTCTGTTGTGTCTAGAAATCAGACTCTTCCTATCTTACAGGGGTGGATTTTATCCAGGAGCAACTAAACCCATCCTAGGATCTGTGACAATTTTTGACAGCTTTCTGAAGAGAATGTCCAACAACAGACTATCGCAACGCATCTCAAAGGACCAGTTCCCTGGCTGAGATGCATTTGGTCCCTTTTAAGTTTGCACAAGCAGGATGCTGCCTGTGAATAGAAATCTGTGGTATGTAAGAACGTGATTCTCCTGAGCAGCTCAAATAGTGGCTTAATGGCAGCCGTCTGGATCAGGTCAGTAGCTAATGTGTCTCCAGCAAACCTCTTGCCCCATCTCCACCTCTCTAATTACCAGCTGCAGCAGCAGTCCCACCTACACACAACATGACCTGAAAATTCCCATCATGAGATGCTCTAGTTGGTCCTTTATCCTGTATCAGATGCTGCCCAGCTGTGATGAGCTTTTCCAGGATGGGATTATGGGATTTCTACACTGAAGGGGCTTGGGGAAGGGATTTGGGGCTTTTTTGTGCTGTCCTCGATAAAAATTTCTCGCAGTCATTTTGCTCACCTGCGGGGAAGCCAAGGGATTATACTGTAGAGTGGTGTCCTTAGGAAAACTCCAAGTGAAAGACTAGAGTAGACATTGTTTTTGCAGTAAAAGCTGGCTTCACATCATACATTGTCAGCACAGAGCTAATCCTGAAAAACTTCTGAAGTTTACACAAAGCAAATTATTTGTGTTTCTGTGAGCACTGCAGCACAGCGGTGCTTTGCTGTTCAAAGGGCAGATCTGGGGAGTGGTCTGAGATGCCATCTGACCAGAGCTTTCATCTTCCTTTTGGAGGTATTCACGCGTGCTTCTTCGGCCAGCTCTGCCCTGGCTTTTCTAGGAACCACACAAGCAATTTTGGCTGTGCTGGAGCAGCAGACAGGGTTTAGGAGAGTGCTCGCCTGGTGTGGCTCTGGCTGGCAGCAATGGCCGGGCTTTTCTTCCAAAAAGTCTTCATGTATCCAGGCACCTGCTTTCAAAACATCTCCATGCTCCAGCAAGCAATGTGGGAATGTGTCTGGAATGGCTCATCTGATGTAAGAGTGCCAGTTTCACAAATCCCCTGGTAGATTTCGGTGTCTGCTCCCATTCAGTGTCTCCCTCTCAGAATCACTCAGGCATCCCTGACAAACTCAGCCAGTGATTTCCAACAGCCGTGATGTCTCCACTTGCCACCACTTTGACTCAGGGTAGCCCCTTTGTTTGCTCTGCAGACTGTGTTTGCACTCCTACTTATCTAAACAGCCCCGGAGCACAGATGAAAGCAATGGGTGCTTCTCTGGGGGATTCACTGTGTGCTGGAAAGTTCAGCATGTGTCTCAGTGTGCTCTGCATCATCCTGCATCCCTCACCTTTAAGCTGGGCTCCCAATTACCATAATCTCTCTATCTATCTCTCTATCCTGGTTTTTTAATGCCAAAATTGTTTTCAGCAGCTTGCTGCACTTTCTAATTCCACCTTGTTTTGAGGAAAAGCCAAATGAAACCTGTTACAGCATTTGCCACTTGGAAATTGTGTTTGAGCATGGAGATTCAAAGGGCTCTAACTGCTTCCTTTGCAGCTAAATCACACTCCCTCTTCACCACTGGGAAAGGCTACCTCACAAAAATAATGCGTGTCTTCACCCTGTATTTGCCTCAATCTTGCCAAGCTTTATGTGCAGTAGGAAAGGAGGCATCATCCTGCCTGTTAAACAGCTAGAGTATTTTATTAATGCTGTCAGACAGCTCCGCTTTCAGAATAGGAACAGATTTGTCAAGTGATTTGGTGTGGGCTCGGTGTTTCCAGGGGGGCTCTCCTTATCCAGCTGAATTGAAGCTGTTGCTCTTACCCTGCTCTTTTTCCCACTCAGAGCAGCCTTTGGCATAAAAAAAGACTTTATGCCATGCTGTTGGTGCAACTGAGTGACCTGCACAAATCCTTTGCCTTTTTTTCCCTTAGTATTTCCCCACAAAACTTTCATAAGCAACACATGCAAAATTGCCATAGGATGTATGTACTGAGGGTCATCCCTCAAGGAGAAGCCCCCATGATTTCATCCAGATATCAATCCCACTAGATTCAGCAGGAGTTCATGTGCTATTGGACGCGCAGGTGGTTGAAAACACATTTGTCAAGGTAACAAGCAACCTGCAGACAGGGTATTGTCAGTTCAGCCACATCTCTGAAGATAATCATATGTCAGGGATGACCTGTTAGGTCATGCAGATGTTTCACCTGAACATCTGTCCTTCTCCCTGTACTCCTGGAAGCAGCTGTAGGTGTGTTTAGTGCTAGAATTTCTGTTTGTTTACGAGGCTTTCTCCAGGGTGAAACTACTGTTCAGTCTCAGTTCTGAATCTCTAAATCTGAAGTGACTGGTTAAAACTCTTCATATCGCTGCAGAGTCTGGCCTTTTGCAGCTGTGCACAGCTGACCTTAATAAATGGTCCTGAGTCCCCATTTCCAAGCAGAAGCCCTTAGCCTGGTCATAGCTCAGCCTCCAAGGCTTGTAGAGAGAGCAGTCTCAGCACCTGCTTTCCCCTCCTATCTCCATCTCATATCTCATGAGTGCATCTCTCCGCATGGCACTGTGCAGGGGGTTGGAGTGGCTGAGATCAGAGGATGTGCAGCTGGAAAACAAGCTGGACCATGTCACCAATAGACCACATTGCAGACAGATAAATGACCTGTCTGGTTCTCAGGAACTCCAGCTCTTCTGATTTCCCTTGCACTGGGCTCTCTTCTCACTTCAGCTGTTTTCTTTAGCCTCTCCATTCAGGTTTTCCTTGGTTATCCCATCATTGCCCAGTCCAGTGATGTCAAAAGGGTGTCAGGGGTACAGGTGTCAGAGTGTACTGCATAAAATGCTGCGTTCACTGTCCTACATCACCAACTTGTGGTCTTTCTTATCTTGTTACAGATGAACAAGCTGGAGGAGGCAGCAAATGCAGCTCACACCTTCTTCATGGCAAACCCTGAGCACATGGAGATACAGCAGGACATCGAGAACTACAAAACCACAGCAGGAAAAGTTAGCTTGGTTGACCGGGAGGCCAGGCAGCACATGGTGAGTCTGAGCTAAAGAAGTGCCCGGGTTAAATGTCAGGCAGTGTGGAGAGAAGAGATTTAGGAGGCCAAGAGAGCATCATCTATGAATGGGGGGATTCTTGCCAAGGTCTATATTAGAATATAGCAAAACAAACTCTCAGTACTCTTCTTTAAAGCAAGCCAACTCCTGCTTTTTGAAGGCACCCTCTGATCTTTATTTGATGGCTACATCCCCAACCCGGTTCCTCTCTTCAGGGAACCCTGGGGTCAACTGTGGCTGTGAACACCCACCAGGCAGCTTTGATGGATGCCTCCTTGGACACCGACAGACAGATCTTGGCTTCTGTGTGTTTCTTTTGAGCTGGGTTGTCCCACCTGGGCAGGGTACATGCACATAAGTGACTGCTGGTGAGGGTGCAGGGTGGCAGGCAGAAGAGTGACAGCTCTTCCCACCTTCCCAAAGTGAAAGGCCAACACAAATGCTAGGGCCACTCCCAACTTTCTGGTTTCACAAGACACAAGGTAGGAGAAGTGGCAATTTGGTGTTATTAGCAGAGGTTTTAAGACAGATTTGCCTAGGTCATGTGCAGTCTTTGCCCTTAGCATTCAGCATTGGTGGACAGGAGGGCTAAAACAGGGAAAAGGAGCAGTTTGTCACATAATGCATAATCCAACAGTGTCACTGAGCGTGCCCTAAGTATGGAGGACTTCTGCATTTATGCAGGTTTACGAGGTTCCAAAAGGCCATTGATGGCTTAAATGTGGTTTAGTACAACCACTTACATCTGGTAGGTACCAGGGGAGGTTGTTATGCCCCTGCCTGCTCGTACCTCTTATTGAAAATCACCTGCAGTTGGCAAGGGCAGGATGCTGAGGTCCAAGCACCATAGATTGCTCACAGTCTTGTCTTCTGCGTATCTACTTTGCAGGAGGACTACAGTGCTGGGGTAAGGCACTATGACAAGGAGGAGTATGAGCTGGCCATTGACTTACTGGAACGTGCGTTGAAAGGGTACTACTCTGAGGATGCAGATTGCCAGATCATGTGTGAGGGACCGCAGAAATTTGAGGAGCATGAGTATCTGGAATATAAGGCTGGTCTCTATGAAGCTATTGCAGGTGAGATCTTTTTGTGTCTTTAGGGCTCTCACCCTTGGCCCTGCAATGTTTTCAATTATTGAGTTTGGGCCTTTGGCTGGAATTGGTGAAGTGTCTTCCCTTCCATCACTGGTCCTAGTGAGTCACACTGCAGGAGGCACTTGTAAGGCCAGAAGATGTAAATGCAGAGCACAGGGAACTGGAACCTCTTATTTTGGTCCTGAATGGAAGCTGCTCTGGAAGAATTGCCTTACCAGATGTGTGGAGCATTTTCAGATTTCTGTAATAACTGGAAGTATACATGCTTTAACATAAACTGCCTCCGTTTCCCCCTGTACACAGTCTCATGTACCTCACTGGAATATAGACATTGCTGGCCCCTGTTTATATTTTCTCTTTTGTTCAGTGCATATGAAGAGAGCAGCTGAGTCCTCTTGGCCATGTTCCAGATGATCAGAAAAGTTGCCAAAAAGGCTCAGAACATAGATTTTCTCCCTGTCCAAAGGGATGGATTTGTCATTAGTGGAGGCCCACCTAATTATGATCTTCATTGAAATCTCTGGAGATAACTGAACATTGTGAAGTAATCTTCACATTTGCATGTGTGGCTCTGAGCCAGAGGGGATTAAAATGGTTCATTCTCAGTAGAAATGAGATTACATTTAATTAGTCGTAAAGGAAAGAAGAGCAATAAATTAAGGTTTGTTTGGTGACAGAAATCTTATTTATCTGATCATGATCTTGGAGTTGCATCAAGCTCTGGAGTTTTGCTTCTTGTGTGGAAAATACTTCATTCAGATGCAGATTGTTTTTTGGTTTTGCGTAATTCTGTTTCTGTAAAGACAGGAAAATGACCTAGTTAAAATGACCAAGATGAGAAACCACCAATATACTGGATGAGAAGCTGCCTTTGTTGGCTTTATTCACCCATGCAAAAAAAAAGAGAAATGTTGTAAGGGCTGAATTGGTACCAGTATAGATGTCAGGTGCTCATGTCTGCTTTTAAAGCTGTGAACAGAGCACCAATGGCCATTTTAAGCCCTCCAAGAGAACGGCCTTCAGTGGCAAAGGAGACCAACCTTCCTTCTTACTGAAAGCTGCTGCTCATCAAACAGGTTTTGGTCTTCGTTAAATTATTTTTGTGCTCTGCAAGTCAAGTGCAGCCCCAGTGAGTAAAGAAGGTGTTTCTATGCTGGGCCATGAGGAACATAGATGTGGTCATGGTGTGGTGGTCACCCAGCACATCACCTGGGAAGGAGAACAAGCCAAATGGTCTCTGCAAGTGGTGTGCCTGGGAATAACAACTCCAAAAGCCAGGGTTGTTCAGACAGCCAAAGAAACAGGGAGGTGAGGGCACACGGTGGCAAATAATCTGCATAGTGCAACTGCTTTCCTATAGGGAATTGAGGGAATGTTTGTTACGGGACAGCTTAATCCAGTCATTACCCCCAGACCAAGGATGCACAGCCTCAGATGTTTCAGCAGGGAGTGGGAACACTAATACACTGAGAAAAAAAGAGTTTAAGTTTCTTCAAAACTGATTTCTTTTTTCAGTCCCAGGGTGGGTTGCTGTGCTGCTGTGTGGGGCTGAAATGCTCTCACCTCTCCACTCTAGGGACAGATGCATTTCAGTGGATTGATTGCAGTTTATATAGCCTGTTTTTAGGGCACCCTGACAGTACCAAGAAAAAGCAGTACTTCTCAGTGATGAATTAACCCAGATCTAGGATGCTTAAGTAGGTTTAAATTACAACAAAATTATTTATGTCCCTTTCCTTCTTTCTTTCCTTAATGTAATACTCTGGATATGTATGGTAAATCAGATAACTACCCAGACTACCTGCCCAGAGCAAATGGGAACTGTTTTGAGTTTCCACTTGATTTCATCACCAATTCCTCAGGCTGTTTTTTTGGCAGCTCTGAGAAATGCTTTGGTAGCTGAGCACATGGTTTTTTTCCAAGCCTGTGTTTGTTTCTTAAAGTTTTTAGTGGTGTACAGAGACAGAGCAAGTAAGTAGATTTGTAAGTATATTGCAGCAAAGGCTCCAAACTGGAATCAGATGTCACCATTGGCTTCAAAATTGTACAGCTGATACAACGCCTATATTGTGGACTCCCACCAATTAAGAAACCTTGCTAATGGCAGATGTTTACCACGTGCTTGCGTTTCCCTGGGAGATATCTTGTCTTTGAGAAGCAGCAAACATGGCAATTTTGCAGCCAATATTTGGCACCTTGCTCAGCTGTGCTTGAAATCTGTACCATCCCCTCTTGCCTACACCTCCCTGTGCCCTCAGGAGCTTTTTTGCTGCAGAAAGGAGGGGATTAAAGATGAGCTGAAGGGAGGCAGTGTGGAGGTGAATTTGATGTGGCAGCACATGTGCCCACTCTGTCTTCACATCTCCACTTGCTTTGTGGGTGTCCTCCCCTTTGGTTTGGCTCTTGGGGTTGAAGAGCCACCTGCCACCTGCATGTCCCTGCACTCATCTGGCTTTCCTGGGCAGAAGCAGCAGCTCCCAACACACAAAAAAGATGCTCAGGCTCCCCCTGCAGTTTGACAGAAGGACAAAGGCATTTCTCAAGGGAGGCAAAAACACGACTGCAACTCTCCATTTGCTTTGAGAGGATCATGAGCTTTTTCTCTGGGTGCACAGTAGCTTGCAGGACCAGAACAGTGTGAGTTGCATGTCCTTCAGTTGGGGAGATTTAGCCTCTATCTGTCCTCGTCTCAGCACCATCACTGTCTTTCTCAGTTCAGACCATTTTCTTCTTCTTTTCTTGGCAGATCACTACATGCAAGTCCTGGCTTGCAAACATGACTGTGTCCGAGAACTCGCCACACGGTCAGGCCGTATCTCACCAATTGAAAATTTCCTTCCCCTCCATTATGACTACTTGCAGTTTGCCTATTATAGAGGTAAGGGCTGTCTTTGTGTTCCTCATAATGCTTGCTGAGTTTTGTTACATTTTGTACACGTTTGAACTGCTTCATGTGGAAATCAGGATATTTCCACATGTCTGTGCTACTGTGATCCAGTGACATGGTCTGAAATAGTCAGGAAGAAAAGGACATTGGAAATGGTCTCTTCAAAAGCCCTTTTCTTTCAGGTTGACTGAAATGCAATTAAGTATTTTTGTAAAAGTGTTTTAAATCATCAGTCATGTTTTAAAAGCTAAGCCTTTAGCTTAAACATTATTATTCTTCAAATCATGCTTATTTTTATGGCACTTTCATTTGCCTTTTGATATTAAAGCTCTGGGGATTTATATGTTTCTCATTTTCTGAAACCAACTGATACATTTTCTGCAGGTACAGGTACACAAGTTAGCCTAAGCTTATCTCAAGATTACAATTTTTGCTAATTACCAAATATTTTAAGATTCACAGTAAAGTTTCAGGGGTTGGCAACATTGCAAAATATCAGGAGTTGGCAGGACTATAAAATATTTTCAATTGTGTGGTTCTATATGTCATTTTATTATGTTCTGTTACATAAAATCTAGGCAGAATTTTGCTATCTCAGGCTTGTGCTAAGAGCTCTTTCCTGAAAAGGGCAGAATGTGGGTGGGTCAAAATTGCTACTCAAACCCAAAGCTTCTTTATTCATCAGTGCAATGGGAAGAAAGCTGGAGGAGTCAGCAATGTTTTGTGCGTGGTGTACAGGCTTTATTATTCCCCTGCCCAACTAGAGGTTTAATGTGGTGGGTAAAACCCTGCAGAGCCCTGAGAGGTGCTGTACAGGAGAGAGGCAGTTTGCTACCACGCAGCATCCCTATGCTGCCCACGCAGTTGGATCCAATTTGGATGCCCTACAACCTGTGCATGACTGCAGAGAAGTTGTCCCTCTGTGCCTCAGTTTCCCTGCAAGTGAAACAGAGTGGTTAAGACAAAGTTGCATCAAAAGAGCCTTGTGAAGTGCTGGGCTCACTCTTCAGTTGATGAGGAGCTGGGGCTGTGTCCCTCTCTGCCCCCTCTGACAACTGTTGTGTTGCCTCCCAGTCGGTGACTATGTGAAAGCCCTGGAGTGCGCCAAGTCCTACCTCCTCTTCCACCCGGACGATGAAGATGTCTTGGAGAATGCTCGTTATTACGAGGGCCTCTTGGAAGGTACAATGGATCCAGACACCATCAAACCCAGGAAGGTGAGAGTCTTTGGTGGGAGACTTTAACTACAACTACCTGAAAGGAGGTTGAAGCGAGGAGGGTGTCAGTCTCTCCTCCCAGGTAACAAGTTACAAGATGAGATGATATGACCTCAAGTTGCACTAGGGAAGGTTCAGATTGGATATTAGGAAAAACTTCACAGAAAGGGTTGTAAAGCATTGGGACAGGCTACTCAGGGCAGTGGTGGAGTCACCATCCATGGAGAAGTTTAAAAGACAAGTAGATGAGGTTCTTAGGGACGTGGTTTAGAGGTGGACTTGGCAGTGCAAGGTTAACAGTTGGACTTGATCTTAAAGGTCATTTCCAATGAAAATGATTCTATGATTCCAGGAAAAGCATCAGCTGGAAATAAAAGCAGCTTAGCAACTTTCCCACAGTGGGACCACTTTGAAAACAGATGTGGAGGTGCTGGACTAGCTGGCAATGCTCATTGTCTGGGTGCAAATCCAGAATCAACTGTGTGGGGGAGAAGCTCGAGGGTAGGATCTTCTTTAAATGGGGACTTCAGCTTAGCAAAGCCCAAGCAAGGGCAGGGAGGGTGATGACCGAGTGTCTCAACAACATAAACCCTCCTCTCGTTCAATGCTCCAGAGGAGACATGGGGGAGGAATGCAATGCAGCACTGGGCAGAGGGCAACCTCTGTTAAGAGAGGGCTAAGAAATATTTTCCCAGGGGGAGGTTGGGATGTCAGTGTTACTCTCAAATCACTGAGCTTGCACTTCAGTGCTCAGCCTGTTCTGCAGGGAGTAGCTTTGCTATCACAGGGTTAGGCTGGGGTCAAACAACCAAACAGTGTGTGGTCAGTCATCCAGCAGGACAGGCTTCCTCTCTGGTCTGGGCAGCTTTTATCTGCAGCCCTGAGGCTGCCATTCTCACAATGCTGAAGAGGAGAAATTCCTCTTGTCCCATCACAGCCCTGCTGAGGCTCATTCCACTTGCACCATAAGCAGAGAGTAGGCAGGAATTATATTTTCCATTCCCTTGGGAATTCCTTGATTTCCATGAAAATCAGTGTGAATTTGGTAAAATGTTAAAAAGAAAAGGGAAACAATAAACAAGAAAACAAGAACAACTATAGTTTCTTCTCACAAAGTGAATCTAGGAAAATAAAAAGATTTCATTGTTTCTAGTGTTTTGAAGTTTTCTGTAAAAGAAAAAATAATTGATTTTTGCTTTGCAAAGTAATTTTCTAGGAGAAACCCCAGTGTTTTCTTTATGATTTTTTTCATTCAAAAAAAGCCCTTTGATGGACAAAGCACAGGTGGCTGTGCTTTGTGGTCCCCATCTGAGTGACCTGAGTGTGTCCCAGGCTGCGACACTGCAGCCCACCCACCGCCGGGCTCTGCATTGCAGGTGGGGAATCACGGCACAGCCCAGGTCCCTGCTCCACCGGCCTCAACACACCTCCTGTTCTGCAGCTGGGGCTTCCCTGGGTAGCCTCTTATCCAGATATTTAGAGGCTTTCCAAGGTGCTCAGCACCCTCTGCCAGCTATGGACATGTATTTTGGGGATTCAGGCTTCCCGAATGAGTTGCTGAATGCTCCCCTTCTGTGATGTAGTGAACGGCTCAGCCCTGTGTCCAGCATTGCTCTAAGGCATGAACCAGGTATCTCTCTCCATAGCGGTGTCTGCAGTGTTGCATGAAGAGCAAACTCCTCTTGAGGCAGAGGTGCATTGTCTGTGTCTTATGAAAGCTACATGTGCAACTACTCCCCTTTTCTTCTTCTTTTCAGGAAGCAAAAATGTTGGTGCGGCGCCATAAGCTGGAGTCTCACCTCTTGCAGGTGGCTGCGGCTGGCCTTGGATACACCTACACAGAGCTGGTAATGCCTGGGTCTGCTGTGGCAAGAACATTTAGGAGTTCACAGCTATAGGACCAGCTTCCCCCATCCCCTTGTCTATAGAC
This sequence comes from Streptopelia decaocto, assembly GCF_964273445.1. NCBI lineage: Eukaryota > Metazoa > Chordata > Aves > Columbiformes > Columbidae > Streptopelia > Streptopelia decaocto. Next base: position 6,972,869 of record NC_138660.1, on the reverse strand, counting down.
CAAGTCCCGTGTAGGTGACTCAGGAGCTGGGTCTTGGCCTGATTTGTTCCCTCTGGGAAAACGGTGATGGCAAAGCAAGGCAAGCAGATGTTCCTGGGGTGAAGGACAAGCAGATGCAGCTCTCCTGCCATGGTGTCTGTCTGTGTCTCAGAGAAGGCTGGACAAGCTGAACTCCATCTGTACTCATCATACGATGCCAGTTGGGTTGGGGTTACATTTTCAATTTGATGACCCCAGGCAATTGCCCAAAGTTGTGTGGGATGGATCCATGCCAGTGATGCTGACTGTTGTCCCAGGGTGCGGGGCAGAGCAGGTAGTTCCCTGGCTTTGGCTGGAACGTTAATTTTTGGAACACAACGTCTCTCTTTTCCCACAGAACTACTGGAACAGGTATGGTGCCCGCCAAGATGAGCACAGGTGAGCTACTGCCTGCCCCAGCTGAGCCCACAGCTTCACCAGTCCCTGCACTGGAATGAAGGTGTTGTGCCCATGATGGGGTACCAGCCTGCCACTTGGGGGGTGCTGCCCATCCACCTCAGCACACCATCATGGTTGTATTAAGGCCCTTTGCTCCTTATCATTACAAACATTCCCACAAGCACCTTATTTTAGCTGAGTGCCTTAAAACCGGTGGTGATCTAGAGGGAACTAAAAGAGAACTGATCTTGTTTTTAACAAAACTGGGCATTAGGCAAGGGGTGATGTTCAGATTTGTTGGTGTTTGTGTTTTGCTGGTAGAAACTCCTGGTTCCATTACCAGAAAAATATGATTTGCCACAGGATAGGGTGAGGGCTTCTGCTTTTATGGTTGTGACTTTCGTACAAAGTACCAGTTTGCCCTTTTATTTTTCAGGTATTGGTTTCTGAAGGGTGCAAAACAGTCCAATTCTGAGAACTGGAGACCTGTGTCCAAAGTCATGATGTTCCTTCTCTCTCTTGCTCCTCAGTGTTCCGTCAAGTATTAGCAGTGAACCAGAGGATGGGCCCCGGCTATCCCTTGCAAAGAAACCCATGCCAAAACCAGATCGAGAGTTAAAGGAGGGTAAGTCTGATGAAGAGGTTTCAACAAAATCAGAAGCTTTTTTCAGATTCCTAGAGACTGCAGATTGCAAAGGCTGATCGCTAAGCAATGGGGGCCTGTCCTATCTGAGGGGGGTGAAGGTTTGTTTAAGGGACTGAGAAGTCTTCAATGCTGCTACAGCATTTCTGGGTCTGTGGATCCCACCAGAGCTAGTCTGCTTTTGGACTTGCTTCTTCCACCTGCTGAGCTGCTCAGTACAGAGCCCTGAGATGTGGAGCTGGGCAGGGTCCTCTGGCTCTTCCACTCCCAGCTTCCTTTTTGGTGGAGCACAAGTGATGCTTGCTGAAAGATCAGCATCATGTCAAGTTTTATAAGTAGATGAAAGACAAAAAAGCTGGCATCTGTGTCTCTCATTGTGTCCCGCCAGTTTTGGTATTTTCAGTCTGTGGTCCCTGTATTTGCAAGGCAGCTAATGAGTAGGTGAAAAATGTTGATGCTTTTTCAGCAAATTGATTTCATCTCTGGGTGTTTCCTATGTTTCTGTTTCATTTGTTGCTGATGTGAGACCAAACTCTGCTCTCTGCTGTGAAGCTCTTTCCCTGACAGTCACCCGGGTGACTTCAGCTTGCCCTCAGACAAAGTACAAGATAACAACGAGGCCAGGACATGTTCAGGAGGGTCTTTTTGTGTCTCTCCATCAGGGGGTCCACTTCTCTACAGTGATGTGAAGTTTGTCTACAACTCGCAGCAGCTGAATGGCACTCAGCGAGTTCTACTGGATAACGTCATCTCAGAGGAGCAGTGCCGAGAGCTTCACAGGGTGGCCAGTGTGAGTAAGCAGTGCCCCTGGAGGGGACATGGCTGCCACCTGGGCTGAGTATCTGGTGCCTTCCCCAGCATTTGGTTTGTGAGAGCTGAATATGTGATCAGCCCCTGGAGAGGCTCTAGGCTCACGTCTCTCTCTTTGAGAGTTGTAACTGTGAGGCCAGGATGTCTGTGGAGTGCAGTCAGATGCTTATCCCCAAAACACACCCAAAACTGCAGTGCAGGAGCTGCTGCTCCATCTTGGGCCATTCTTAGAAACATGCTGAAAGACAGAGCCTGCGCAGAAATAGCTCTTTGCCCTGTGTTATACACGACCCCAAAGGATGCTCATCCACAAGTCTGGTGTAGCATTCTCGTCCACCAGCAGCTGAGCCTGGGGAGGGACTGAGGGTGCTTGAGGATCCTCAGTCAGGATGTGGGCAGCTGTTTTCCAGCACCTCAGAGTGGATTGTGCTCATAGAGAGCTGCAGCACCTTTTCACCCGGCTTGCCTGTCCTGGTGAATGCAGCCCTGGGGCATCTGGGGAAGAGGGTCAGAAGTGCCTCCAGTGCAGCTCCCACTCTGCTGGGGAACCAGTTCACTGCTCACTCATGTTTGTGCCTTTCAGGGGATTATGTTGGCTGGAGATGGCTACAGGGGCAAAACCTCCCCACACACCCCAAATGAGAGATTTGAAGGTGCTACTGTCCTCAAAGCCCTCAAGGTACATCTCCTTCCCTCCTCCTCCTCTCCCATGCCCTTTCTCCTAGACGGCACATGGTGCTGATCCTCACTTGCCCCTTCTCCTTGCCCAGTATGGCTACGAGGGCCGCGTCCCACTGAAGAGCGCCCGGCTCTTCTACGACATCAGTGAGAAGGCTCGCAGGATTGTCGAGTCCTACTTCATGCTGAACTCCACGCTCTACTTCTCCTATACCCACCTGGTGTGCCGCACCGCCCTCTCCGGTGAGGACTCGGGGGGCTGATGGTGGGGCAGGGCTGGGAGGATGGGGGTTTGTGAGTGGGGGACCTAAGCCTAAGAGTAGCTCTGTTTTGCCTGAGGCTTAAACTGATGGCTGAGAGCTGGGCAAAGTCATTGTCCCCACAGCAGCAAAGGGTGGCCATTGCTGTCCTGAAGAAGCTCATTTCTGGGGTGTTTCTTGTTTTTCATGTCTACAACTCTTCCTCTTTTCTTGTCTCTCTTCTCTTGCCTCCTCTCCCTGTCCCTTCTCCTTTCCACTCCTCCCCAGCTCTCCATCTCACTTCTCTGCTGTAAGGAACAAGCAGAACTGTGCAGATCTGAGTCCTCAGATGATGCCTTTTCTCCTCAGCCTTTCCTTTCCTCCTCTCACCTGTGAACACCACCTGGAGTGGGATCGGGCCAGGCTCCCCCTGTGACAGACCCCACAGAGCATGGCATTTCCATCTCATCCACTCCTTTTCCCTCCCCCTTCCTCCACACGGTCCTGCCTAGGCCAGCAGGAGAGGAGGAATGACCTGAGCCACCCCATCCATGCTGACAACTGCCTCTTGGACCCCGAAGCCAATGAGTGCTGGAAGGAGCCTCCTGCCTACACCTTTCGGGATTACAGGTAGGGAGGAAGAGGGGGCTGCTGCTGGGGACCCTCCCCAAGGCAGGGCATCCTGCTCCACAGGCTGTAAGTCCTAAAGCTGGTGAATACCAACTGTGGCAGAAGTGAGATCCAGCAGGTAGTTTCTGGTGGCAGCAAGCATTGCGAATAAGGTTTAAGCCAGACTTTAACTGTAATGGCTCTGTGAAATTTTAGGGTTGGGAGATACCAGCTGTGGCCCACAGGGCTGTGTCTCTGTCATGTGGTTTTAGTGCATAACAGAAGGGTGGGAGCTGGTGGTATCCAGGGGACATTTTGAGACTTACCTAGAAAGGGAGAGATCTGCCCAAAATGAGGGCACTTTGGATGTCCCTGACTGGCCCCATAGCAGGATGTCCCCTCCCCAGCAGCACTGCCCCCCCGCAATGTCTCGGTGGAGTGATGCAATCTGACATGGAGGTGGGGATCAGCCCCAAGCCCTCCCTGCTGCTCCCCTCACAGGAGTCTCCCGCTTCCTCCCCCAGTGCCCTCCTGTACATGAACGCAGATTTCGAAGGAGGCGAGTTCATTTTCACCGAGATGGATGCCAAAACTGTGACGGTAAGTCAGTGCTGTGAACCAAACACTGTTCCTCAGCAGCCTGTGCTGGGACTCTGGCCTTTCCCAGGCAGCCTGTGGCTCCTGCCTTGCAAAGAGTCCTTACAAAATCCTGCTGGTGGAGATGCACGGACCTTCAGTGCTTTGCTCAGAGGCTGCAACGAGTGGGAAACCTGCAGATCAGAGGGATGGCTGAGAGTCCTTCCTGCCAGGAGGACTGCTGAGCTCCCACCCCATCTCGTGGCCAAACATGAAGTGATGCCTCCGAACATATGCAGTGTCTGGCCCAGAGCAGGTCATGGTGGTGGACATCAGTGGCTCAGGCATAAGCTCCGACCTCTGCTTGGGGCAGTTTGTGAGGCTGGTCACCCCCTCCATGGCTGGACAGAGCATCTGGGCACCATGCTGGGGCTCTGAAATCTGGTAGATGCTGGAGGGTAGATTGCATCTACCTAAGACCACTGCCAGAGGGTTGATTTGTTTTTCTGCCTCCAAGGTCCTGCAGAATACCTGTTGTGGACTCAGCAGAGAGAAGAAAGAGGTGTTTCATAGACCATGCCAGGGTTAGCTCAAACCTCCCTGGAGTTATGCTGTGGTCTTGTTGTGCTGTTGGTGGTCACCTGCAGGTTTTGCAAGGACTCCATGTCACCATCTCCTTTCTGCACAATGGCTGCACAGCAGGACCAAGCCCCACAACTCGTATTTACCCCACACATTTTTACAGCCATGCCGAGCTCTGTCCTCCAGAGCAGCTCACTGAGTCCTGGAGCAGTGCAGAGAGAGACCCAGTAAGATCCCAGGCCCTGAGCAATGGCGAGCCCAGCCATGGCCAGCGCATGCAGCCATGCTGCTCCTTGCCACCCTGGTGTCTCCTGTTTTCCCACAGGCCTCCATCAAGCCCAAGTGCGGACGAATGATCAGCTTCTCGTCAGGTGGCGAGAACCCCCATGGGGTGAAGGCAGTTACCAAAGGCCAGCGGTGCGCTGTGGCTCTCTGGTTCACCTTGGACCCACTTTACAGAGAGCTGGTGAGTCCCTCCATCACAACGTGGGGGGAGCGGGGAATACTCAGCATCCTGAAGGAACCCGGACCACATTTAACCCTAGTGACTCAATTTCAATCACACCCTCTCCACTGTAGCAACATTCCCACCTGCTGCACCGTGGGGACATGAATTGGTGGCCCTGGGACTGAGCAGTTTTCCCCGCTGGCCATGTTCCCGGGCACCCATGAGGCTGGGCTGGGGTGCTGAGGGGGGTGCGGGAGAGTTCCGTGCAGGGCTGGGCTGGCCATTTCTGACACCTAGTGGCAATAACTTGATGAACAGGAAAGTCCTCCCCAGCCATCTGCAGCTCAGCTGCCAGTGATGTGTAGCTGCTCCCATGTCACAGAATCACAGAATGGTTAGGGTTGGAAGGGACCTCTGGAGATGACCCAGTCCAACCCACAATGACTCAGGGCAGACAAGAAGACTGAAACAGTCTTAGAAATCTTTCCTGCAAGCAAGTTTTTAAGGCAAGAGGTGACCCTTGCTCGAAGATGCCAAATCCCAAAGCCTGTCCAGCTTCTCCAGCTGAGCTACACAAAGTTCAGGCACTGTGTTCAGAGCACTATAGAAGTACAGACTCATACTGCATGAACCCTTTGGGATCAGGAGACAAAGAAATAAAAAGAGCAGTCGGATTGCTTACTCCTAATGAAAGACAGAGACAAGTTTAATGCTAATAGTGATAAAGCACCTATGTAACCTCAGTTCAAAAACAACTAGAAAGCCACGGTGTTAACACAAGAAGCAAAGCAGACCTGGCTCACCAGAACACCTCTAAAGCAGTTTGGCAGCCTTTAAGTCCACGGGTCTGGGCATCCAGATGCCTTGGTAGAACTGGGCTGTGGTGCCTTTCAAAAGGCAACTCCCACATTCTGTTTTAAAAGCCTGCTGTACTGGCCCCTTTGATAGCAATACTGATCTATAAGAATAAAACATGAAGCAAAAGTAAATGCAGGGAGAGAGCAAACCCCTTGTGTCTTTGCCTTGTGAAGCAGGTGGGCTGTGAGATTTTGGGAGAAGTTTATTTTCAGACATGCACTTTACTGTTTCTCTGCTTACTGGTGCTAGCTGAAATTCCTTCATGCATGATGCATGTGTGGAAGGAGATCAGCCATGCCCAGGGAGCTGGAAATCCATGTCAAGCAGAGGGGACGGGGGGCAGGGGACGTTGTGGCAGTGGCTGCTAGTAATGTGTGAAAAGGGACCAACAATACTTCAGCTCCATGCCAACCATTGCAGCCCCTGGAGGAGGGAAGGAATTAGGTGTTGAGGTGCACAGTGATCTGATTAATTTTGCCCAGCAAATTTGAGCCCGGCTCAAATCCCAGGCTGTCCCCCATCTTCTCAACTACACTGCTGGTCCCTGGATGCACTGCTGGCTGTGAGATGAGCTGTACTGAATAAGCTGAGAGCAGGTGCTGAACTTCTGCTATTATGGTTTCTTCCCATCCTCTCTTGCAGGAGAGAATCCAGGCAGATGAAGTGATCGCGATGTTAGACCAGGAGCATCTAGGACCCAGTGAAATGAACATCAACCCCAAGGATGAGCTATGAACTAGGCCAAAGACTTTTTCTATTAAATATTTATTTAATATTGTTAATCTTATTAGAACCCTTCTATTTTTGTACAGAGCTGCTGTATAAATTAACAAGTTAATATGATTGTGGAGTTTCAGAAGTGCCTCTTCTGTGTTTAGCACAGCTCTTGCTGGGACCCCTCATCCCTGTGCCAGCATCTCCTGCTTGGTCTGACTGCCTCTGGGCTTCCCTGTCCTTCCCTAGCACGTCTCAGGACTTATTCAGGACCACTTTACCCCCTTGGAGGACACTTTTTTCCCCCCTTCTTCAACCAGAAACAGCTGCTTCTCTTTAGCTTCTGCTAGAGAAATGTCTCAGGTGTGCTAATGCACCAGTCTTCCTGCCCCTGCTAAGTGATGGCTGAAGACCTGGGCAGTGCTGCCATGGGGGAAACTGGAACATAAGTCAGTTATGGCTGTCCTTTCCATCTCAGAGCCCTTCATCATTTGTAATATGCTTTTTGGGGAAATGAGCAAAGCAAAACCCAGGTCCCAGCAAAATGTATATCTCTCTGTAGCCATGCAAAACTGGCATTTGGGCAGAACTTCCAGAAATCACCTGCTTGGCAGGAGCGTGAGATGTGCACAGGCATGAAGGGACTGAATTTGCAGCTGACACTGTTGAAACAGGGTCTGTCGTTCATGTTCAGTCCCTTTTCTTGCTAATGGCTTGGGAGGGCATTAAAGAAACTGCTTCATATTGCAGCCTTTGAGCTTCCAGACCAGTGCTGTTGCTGGTAAAACCCAAAGTTAAAGGTCATAGTTTCCAGGTTCATGTTGGGAAGCAGCTGAAAGGCTCAGGGATGTTACAGTGCCATGTTGTTGGATGGTCATAGTGTGGCTTTGTGCTCTGGATGTCCTGGCTGCATCCTCCCATCCTGACAGTGCAGAAGCAGCAGAAGTTCATGGTGCAGCAGCATCTGTTTGTTCAAAGTATTTCTGACCCAGTCTGAGGGTGAAAGCACATGTTGCTTATCACAAGAAATTTACTACACCAGTAACTACTGCTGAGTAAATGATCCCTCTCCCACCATTAAATTAACACCTCTGCATGGGACCAGAGCAGCCTCTACCTCAATCAGAATGAGCACTGAAGTCACAGAATTGCCCATGTGTCAGACATAAGGACAGCTTTTATTCTGACCCAGAAGCTGCTTATGCTGCTAGAAAGCAGTTCCTAAAGGGCAGGTTGCAGCAATCTTTACTGTTGAATTTACTGCAAGGCTGCTTGTCTCTCCAGAAAGCACTGCAGGGATCTTGGCTGGAGTTTGTATCCCTAAGCAGGTTTGCTCAGCTCCCTGCTGCATTGGCACTGTCTCAGTCCTTTTCTGCTCCCCTCTGCCAGATGTGACATTACCAGAACTTAAAATCTGCAATAGGGAATTGTCTTGTCTCTGATCATGTAGCTTGTGCCTATCCAAACCTTCCAGGCTCAGCAGCACCCTCTTTCCATCCAGTCATTGGCTGTCATAGCCATGGACAAGGATGGTCCTTCTGTAGAGACCTCCTCAAAAACTGGTCCTCAGCAAGAATAGAGGGGAAACTCAGTACATATGGGAAGACAATTGCCCAGACTGTGAAGAAGGTACCATTACTGCCTAGAAAATGATAGAAGGGTCATTTGCTTAATCTCCTCCAATGCAAGGGAGAAAGGTCTGAGTTTCTGAGCCACAAGTGTGGCTTCTTTCTTTGACATTATCTGCCTTCCCACTAGACTGTTGAAATGATTAATTGTGTTGGCTCCCTGTAGAACTGCCCACAGGTCTCTGCCTTCAGAGACTCCTCCCTGCTCAAATGCCTCCCCTGGAAATGTTTAATCCCCCTTTCTTTAAAGCAGCCAGAGAAAAAGCTGGAGGGAAGAAGGCAAGGGCAGCTGGACAGCTGAAATGCAGGTGTTGTCCTGTCACTCTATTGCATCCAAGGCTTGACTCCTACATGCTGGACCTTCAGCATGTGTTTGTGCTGCCACCCCCCTGACAGCCATGTCTGCCTGAGCACATCCTGCAGAGCCGCCCCTGCAAGCAGCTTGGTGCAGCCCCTGATCCCCAGGGGTTGCGGGGATTCCACCACCTGGTCCTGCTGTGGGGAGGTGGCAGGGGGAGCATCGCAGGTCATGATTTCTTTGCTGCTGTGGTGGTTAGCCAGAGCTGTGTCTAAATCCAGAGGAAATAAACTAAACACAACATCTGAGCCTATCTTTGTCTTTCTTTAGCCAAAAATTAGAAGGGAAGACTGGGGGATATACAGTTTGTCTCATAATGGTTCCTCTCCCTTTGGGGTTTCCTTCCCCAGGACCTAGAGCACACACCCCTGTACTGGCAGAGCATCAGAGACACCGATGTGGACAGAATTAAGCAAAATTATGTATGTGCATTTGCCTGCCTGTCCATCTCCATTGCACTACATTCAGCAGCCTAAAAAACCTATGCACCATTGGCACACTTCAGCAATTTGGAGAGCAGGTGCTGCTGGGATGTGCAGGAGACTGGGGAGCAAAGTGGCTCCGGGTAAAACAACAGCTTTGGTGGGGAATGGTAGAGCAGCCTCAGATGGATGCAACATTCCAGAACTCAATTGCAAACATGAACCTCAAGTCCCCAAGAAGGGGAAGGACATTGGGGTGCTCAGGCCAAGCTGCTCACCACGCTGCTCTGCCACCAGGACCTGCTTGTGGTCCATGCCAGGCTGAAGCCAAGAAACAGGAATGCAGTCAGTCAAAGGCACTTTTCCTGTTTGTTTATTTTCCAGCTCTCTGCTCTGGCAAATCTAGTTCAGAAGAGGATTTGTATTTCTGCTGCAACAGCAGAGGCAGTAGCCAAATTTTTTGGCATGCTGCAGCCTCGCAGGAGCAAGTTACGGCGCTGTTTGGATTGTGCACAAAAAAACAATGAAAGGTTTTGGGTCTCTTTGGTATCCGAATGGGATGGTTTGACACCAAGGTGGCTTGGCCTCTGAGAAATGAATTTTAACTCTTGGATTTGATGTAGCAGTCTGGCATCAGCCAGAGCTGTCAAGGTGCACCCGCAGGGCACCCGCATCCCTGGAAAAAGAAAGCTAACAACAATACCAAATATATACTCTCCTCCTTGGTCAAATACACACCAGGAACAACCCAATGCACTAACGTTTTTGCTTCCTTCTATTAGATTGGTGCAAAAGGAATTGCGGCTTTTTGTAGTGTTTAAATTTGCCATTTGATAGTGGAATACCTTCTTAAATTAATATGGTTAGGTAATACATAATTTTAATGCACTTTTCTCAATTTATGTTTTGTTTTTTTTTTTTTTTTTTTGCTCATGACATATTAATTGCTGTATATATTTATTTTACACTATGGAAATGAGAATTTCTTGATTGGATTTTGACATGCAATGAAAAGTGGATTTTTATATGACAACCAGCTCAGTGGTTGGACCAAGAAAAACCTCCAAAGCCAAACTTGCACCAAAAAGAGGTCATGATCACTGTTTGGTGGGCTGCTGCCAGTCTGATGCACTACAGCATTCTGAATCCTGATGAAATCATTCCATCTCAGAAGGCTGCTCAGCAAATTGATGAGATGCACCGAAAACTGCAATGCCTGCAGCCAGCATTGGTCAACAGAAAGGACCCAATTCTTCTCCACAATGACTGACCGCATGTTGCAGAACCAATGCTTCAAAAATTGAACAAACTGGGCTACAAAGTTTTGCCTCATCTTCCATGTTCACCTGACCTCTCTCCAATCTACTAGCACTTTTTCAAGCATCTCTACAACTTCTTGCAGGGAAAATACTTCCACAACCAGCAGGATACAGAAAACGCTTTCCAAGGGTTTGTCAAATCCCAAAGCATTGATTTTTATGCTACAGGAATAAACAAACTCATTTCTTGTTGGCAAAACTGTATTGATTGCAGTGTTTCCTATTTTGATGAATACAGATGTTTTTGAGCCTAGTTATAGTGATTGAAAATTCACAGTCCAAAACCGCATTTACTTTTGCACCAACCTAATATTAATATATTGGCTCACATTGGTTATTCCTGTCTTGCTTTGTCAGTCTGGTAATAGCTGCTTCCCAAAACCCCTACGCAAAACAGTTCCACAAGGCGGCAGTGCCCGAAGTCACACCACTGAGAATAAAGTTGATGTGTTTCACAGTAAGCCTTACAGCTCCCATGCCAGCTCTGAGCTCCTCTAGTCAAGGCCTGGCCACCGCAGGGAGCCACAAACCACTTACAGGTTGGCCATTTTTTTTTAATACGTGTCCCAGTTCTATCACCACCAATGGGAGCAGTTTGGAGATGCTTGAACCATGTCTTAGTTCCTTGTTAACGCTGCTGTGCCACTCCTAATACTAATAATATATGCAGGGTGGGATTACAGGGTCAATTTATGACAATGAGAAAGAAAAAAGAAAACAACTCATAAAGGAAATGTAATAGAATTTAAAAGTATTTAAAACAACAACTGAAGTAGCTCTGTGTGTGTGTATGTGTGCCTGCTTGGGTGCAGCCCTTGCTCTAAAAGTGAAGTCCTGCGTGTGTTACTCAATGCCAGGGGATCTTCCCTAGCTTTGTTTTTATTTTGACATTCAAATGGGTCTGAGCCAAGTTTGGTTTGCCCCTTGCACAAGGCTGTTGCTCAGGTTTGTGGCGGGGGGGCTGGAGGAACACGGTGTGTGCCACAGGCACACCTTCAGCAACACGAAGTTAGTAATGTTTCAGGAAAAAGTACAGCTGAAATGGATGCCTTCATTAAGGAGAAGATGAATCATCACACTGCGTAATCAGGGATGCAGCAGCAGAGCCAACGACAGCGAGGGCATCAAGATGTGCGAGCAATGGCTAGCAGAGGTCACGGTAGCCCAGAAAGGCACCCAACACCTCATGCAGAGGGCAGAAGCATGGAAAACAACTTGTACAATAAAGAACTACCAACGGGGCCAGAAGAAAGCCTGAGACTGAGCCACTTTGAGCTGTAAATGCTTTAATGCAAGTGGCTGCTGAAAATTTCCCTCCAGCCAAAAGCTCACCTGATAGTTTAGGTTGTGCAAAAGTAATTACAGTTTTCGGCTGTGAATTTTAAATCATTATAACTAGGCTCAAACACATCTTTATTAATCAAAGTAGGAACCATTACAGTCACCACATTTTTGCCAACAAGAAATAAGTTTGTTTATTCCCATAGTTGGTTCTCCAACGTGTGGTCGGGCATTGTCATGGAGAAGAATTGGGCCCTTTCTGTTGACTGATGCTGGTTGCAGGTGTTGCAGTTTTTGGTGCATCTCATCCATTTGCTGAGCATCCTTCTCAGGTGGAATGTTTTTTTGTCGGGATTCAGAAGGCTGGATCAGACTGGCAGCAGACCACCAAACAGTTAGATGACCTTGTGTAGTTGTAAGAAGATGAGTTTCGATGATTGCTCTCAGTTGGTCATTGTCACCTTCTGATTGCCAGCTGTTATGCTCTTCATCTTGCAGGCTCTCATCTCCTTTGTGAAACTTTTTGAACCACCACTGTACTGCATGTTTGTGAGCAGTTCCTGGGTCAAATGCGTTTTTGATGTTGTGAGTTGTCTCTGCTGCTTTACGGCATATTTTGAACTAAAAAAACAACTGATCGAATTTGCTTTTTGTCTGATATTATTTCCATAGTGTAAAATAAATATAAAATAAACAGCAAGTAAGTAATGAGCAAAAAAAACCATAAATTGAGAAAAGTGCATTCAAATGGCGTATAACATAACCACATTATTTAAGAATATATTACATAACCATATTATTTAAGAATATATTCCAATATCAAATGGCAAATTTAAAAAAAAAATGCAAAAAACACAATTCCTTTTGCACCAACTTGATAAGACTCATGGGTATTTCCAAATTCCTAAATCCACATTCAAGGCTGAAATACCTAAAGGTCTTTACGTGCAGTGGTCACAGAGTCTGATAAATGCTGAGCATGCCCATAGGCATTAGCCTGTAAGAGTTTTCGAGGTGTTAATTTTAAGCAACTGAACCTCACCAGTACGGCTGTGGAGACCTAGAGCCACGTGGACAAGTCAGTCTGCAGCAGGTCGACTGGCTGATAACTAATGCCCATGGATTCCAAGCTGGGGCATGATAAGCTAATAAAATACAGTGTGTCTGGACCTTCTGTGTGTCCCTTATTTATTAGAGCAGAGCCTGGACTGGTTTGTTACCTTTGCATTACAGCTGCTGTCTGCCTACAAGCTGCAGCAACTTGGCCAAGGGAAAGAGGAAGGAGATGGAGTTTGCACTGAGCACTGCTCATCCCTCCTGGTTAAATCTGGCCAGAGCTAACCTGAGTATTCACAGGCAGCCAAACATCTTCCCATGAAAAACTGTCATTAAAAAAAAAAAGGTTGTTTCCTCCTGTCTACACCCTTGCCCAGCCTAGGGGAAAAAAGAACAAAACAGCTGGCAGTGAGCTAAAAATGCGCTACTCCCGCTTTGGGGAAGAACTATATTAAAAAAGGAAAGAAACATGCATGTCTTTTGTTTCCCCAACTGCTCCTGCGCCCACACCCACCAGAAGAGCCACCTTTTCCTGAGAGAAATGTTGCTGCTTGTCTGTACGTTGGAGTATGACCTTGGCCACATCCCATGACATTGTGCTATTCCCCAGCTGTGGATGGGCACATATATATGTGTGCATCTGCTCCCACCACCCCATTTCCACAGCAGACACCCAAACCCCGTGTTTAAGGTGCCTTGGTGCCACTGACACCCGAAAACCAACAGAGTGCACGAGGCCAGGTCCTGCACCGTTGTCCACCCCAGGCACCGCCCTGCCTTCACTTTGGGCCTGGGGGACCCAAATGGAGAGGTGCAATAGATGTCACTGAGAACTTCAGGGCCCCCCCATATCCTCCCAGGGCACAGCGTGGTGTGTGTGGGTCACTTGTCTGTCCCCAGATCACGCAGCGCACCAGCAAACTTCTGTCTCCGCAGGTCTAGTAGATGTCACAGCCATGCCTAGCCAGTATTACTGCTATCTTGTTTTAAACACACAGTGAAAGCTGGCACTCGGTTTTTTTCCTTCTCATTTAGCAAAACTTTATTATTTAAAAAAAAAATAAATTAAAAAATCACAAATGTCAACATGTCCCAATTTCTCGGCCACCATCCAACCCTGCCAAAAAGAAGTCCAGCACACCACAGGAACTTGAGAAAGCAAAACCAGCACCTCGGGGAGCTGCGTGGCCACCCTCACCTTGTTTCTGGGGCAAGGTAAAGCCCCGGTGAGCCCCGGGGGAGTGGGGTTCGGCCTTGATCTGGCTGGGGGTCTGCGTGCGAGGCTGTGGCAGGGGAATGCGGGTGCAGGCAACCACAGTGCATGCCGCGGCAGGAGCGGGCAACGCCAGGGCCCTGTGGGCAAACGGAGCTGGGCTGGCGAGTGGACACGCTTGGCAAAGGAGCAAATCAGCTAATGATCATTTCCAGGGGTGGTTTGGATGACGAGAATGGCAGTTCCAGAAGGTATTTCCTGAGGTTGAGCAGGGCAGGGCAGGGGGAATTAGTATGAGCTCAGTTTAGCTTCTACCCCTCCTTTATTTGTAATGAGATTAACAGCAGAGATGGTAGCAGCACCATGAGTCTGCTGCCATGATGGGCTGAGCCGATAAGCAGCTCCTGCACTACCTCAAATGCAAGCCAAATGGCTTGGGCACATGGGGAAAAACACCAGAAAAAACACCCCTTTTACCACATATGGCTTTTTCTTTTTTTTTTTTTTTTTTGCAATGTGCTTAGGGTGGCTTTGCTCCCAAGTTTGGGAGAAACAGTTTGTATTGGACTGGCCCAGCTGATCTCCCAGCACAGCCCAGCATCATTATCCCCTCCTTGCAGCCCAATGGTGGCTGAAAGTGCTGGGCTAAAGGCTGGTCTGTGCTTTGTTGGTAAGACCCAAGTCCTCTGTTTGCCACCAGTGTGCTTTGGGCAGCTCCAGTGCAAGAAATGAACCTGGTTGGTTTGACTGCAATGAAAGAGAAGTTGGAAAGAGGTGTGAGTGCCCTGCAAAGCACCTCCCAGCTGCTCACACTGCTTTAACTGGACTGTAGCAAAGCTGGAGAAGAAACTCTCCTATGTCCCCCCATCTCCATCATAAAAAGGAGAATGGGGCCCCCAGGTAAATTTTACAAGGATTTCTGTCTCACCTGTGACAAGCCTGTTCAGGGCAAACCTTGAGCCACCTCTAGCTCGAGAGTTTTGGCTAGAAAACTACTGGAACAAATGCTCTGCATTTTCAAAGCCTCATATTAATTGCGGTAACCAGACATGCACAGGCCAAGTGAGCCCATCCAGGACAGGGGCTCCAGCTGCTGTGGGGTACTTGGCATCAGGTTCATCCCTGCAGGGCTATCTGCAGTGGCTGGGCACACCTGAGGTGATAGCCGAGCCTAACATCCCCTTCACAATGTTGTTAGTCACTGGCCACATCGCCCCACACCAGAATGCTCATGAAAACCCTCTGTGTTGACATGCATTTCTGCATGAAGCCCTTCTTATGGAACCCCATCACCGTGTGCCCATGGCCCAGGGTGGCCAAGAGCCATGGGGCGGAGGGTGGCTGCCCAGTCCCAGGAGGATTGTAGGGGGCTGGTCCTACCACCACGTGGGAAAAAAACAAAACAAAACAACAAAAAATAACAACCCACCAGCATCTTAAAACCAGTTTGCTGCCTCCAGGCACCTGGGGGTTGTTTGTTCATCTCCTTTCGTTTCAAAACCTCATGTGAGAGGCTGGGAGCTGGCATTCACCGCCCTAGTGGTGCCAGCTTCAAGATTGTTTTATTTGATTTGCCGGCCAAATTGGGTGGATGGGTGGAGACTGAATTTTCTCCTTTATTTTTGTTCTCAGAAAACCCTTCTGGCCCTGGGTGAGGCAGAAGGAGCTGAGTAGTTTCATGTCTATCTTCTCTGTGACAGTTACCTGCCTACAGCGATGGGGCCACAGCCTGGCTCCTCCAAGCAGAGAAGCTGGGTGCAGGGGGACAGGCTCGCTGGCTGAGTGGGGAAAGCCCTCGGCCACCTCACACGGCATTTTTTAAATGTCCCTCTCCAGTTGAGCACACTGGAAACAGCTCTAGTGCAAAGCCATCCTTCCTTGCTTCGACCAACAGGTCAAAGGAAAAATGAAGCCTTTAATAGGGGCAGCCTGCGGCACTGGGAGAGGATGGGGCAGGCTATGAGCTCCTCACCAACCATGGGGTGATCACTGAAAATCCTGGCTTCGTAGCCTGGCCTCATTTCATACAGCTGCAGGGAAGGGGTTTGTCACCAAAGGTCCCCAGGGAAAGCCCTGAGCCATGTGCAGTTGACACCCTGAGGTGCTCTGAGCAAATACTTTCAGAATAACCATCCCTACACGGGAATATGGCCCCAAGGGTGACTCTGGAGGACAGGACAAAGGACATAGGGACTTTCTCCCAAGCCTGGTTGTGCCCTGTGCTTCCCTAGGTGACTCACCTGGCCCTTATAGAACCTTTAAAAGCAAAGCAAGACCAGGGTTTTTTTTTCCCCATCTCACTCATGGCTATGAAGAGAATGATGTTGACATGCATCTTCCAAAAGCTCAGCCATGGGGCAACAATATGTCATGCTCTCCTGCACCCAACAAACTGCCAGCTACAAGCCCATGGTGCTGCCACCAAACATTCCTGGCAGCTTGGGCTTGCCCACCCCTCTGGAGCCACCTGAGAGACTGGGGGAAAAGCAGATGTACTCCCACCAAACACAGGCACTGAGGAAGCCTAGCTGATGAGCACACAGCCTGTCCTGCTCAGCCGGCACCATGCACGCTGCTCACTGTTTGCTTGAATATCTACACCAGGAGCTGCAGCACTGACCCAGCAGTCACAACCCACACCCTGCCAGTGTCCTGTAGGCAGCCTGACCGTGGGGGCTGCGTGGCTGAGAGCTGCTGGCACGCCTGCCCACTGCAAGAGCTGCAGGGACCAGTTGTGCTGGCTGGAGCTGCTGGCATTGCTGCTTGGGGGGAATCAGGCCAAATCTACAAATCACATTTGCTCTGGGAGCGTAACGAATCTTTAGCGGTTCCCCTTGAGGTGGAGGATGTTGCCTCCTTTCTCCCTTTTCAGACTAATTACACTGAAACAAAAGGTGAGATATGCCACGTCAGGAACATTACCAAGACTGCGAGTCCTCCACCCAGCAGGAATAGGTGGGAGCTCTGGATGGCACGAATACAGATGCCAGCAGCTGGCCTCCTGCTCCTCTTGCTCAACCGCTGGCGCCACCAGACAAAAGATAACAAACACCTCTTCTCGTGATGAGCCTAGAAGCAAAATTTCCAGGTCAGAAGATCCTGATGGGTAGCTCCTGCTCCAGGCTCTGCAGAAGAGCTGCCATCCCTCAGCACCTCTTTGCCCAAGCTGTGAACACCATGGAGCTCCACACACATGGGAGACACAAGTGCTGCACATCACACCCCCGACACTGCCTTGGGCTCTCCCCTGCTGCCTTCAAAGTGTAAATTGCATCTCGCTGCCAGCACTTCCACTCTTCCCAAGGGCAGACACAGCTGCTGCTGATTTCTCCTAAATACCTTCTAGTTTTTAGGAAAACTCAACAGGACTCTTTGATTTCCCCTTACTCAGCAGCTCTGCAAGTCATTATTCACCATGCTGCTGGGCCACGGTAATCTGAAGGCAGCTCTGCCTTGCAGACACACTTGATATAAACAGTGATACATGCATCACCCAGACCTTCTATCTCCCTGTCATGCCCAGCCACCCTGGTCAACATTGCTCTTCTCTCACTTGCAATGGGGGTGCTCACAACCAGCTAAAGCAGCATGAACGGAGAGAAAATCAAGCTTATGAAATTTGCCTGCATTAGTATAGATATCTGTCTTGGGGACCCTTTTCTGCAGCCTTACTGGCCTGGCTGTCACTGATTTGGCTGTCTCAACCAGACGAGAGCATTCTCAGCAATGTTCCAGGTGCCCTGGGTTAACCAGGCATGCAAGGATTAACCAGCATGCTCCTTGGGCCCAGCATCACTTCACATCAAATGGAGCAGAAGGAAGGCCCTACTCTGCTCCTCTTGATGATGTGAAAAAGAGTCAAGCACTGCTGTTTGTGCTTCATGTCTTCCCAGCCAGACTGTCTGGCTGGGCTTCATCTCCCATGAAATGCTACAGTAACTCTGTGCTGCTTCCTGACCATGGGGACACTCCTACAAAAAGAACAGAAAAATAATAATAATTAAAAAAAAAAAAATACATATATATATAAATTTCAGCCTGCTCTCTCTGCCCCTCAGATCTCTCCAGACAGCAGCTGGTCACAGCCTGTGTGGGACACGGAGTGCCTCTGCCTTCACCTCCTGACCTGCACATCTTCAGTGGCTGCTGGCACCCTTACCAGGGCTCTCAGTCATGTCCAATTTCCTCACCTGCAAGGCAAGGCTGAAATAATCTGAGACAGCTGCTGCCCATGGCCTGGCAATAATGTACTCGCCTTAATGCCTCCTTGCTAATATTTTACCCTTGGGTGAAATGATAAGGTTCAGGGCCAGGTGGAACACGTTCAGCCATCCCTTCTTTGGGGCAAGCTGAGTCACTCCTGTTAGAGTTGTGCAAATTAAGTTTGTGTGTGGTTTTGTTGCATGTGTGTTTACCATGAGCCTTTAACCTCCCTGCCCGCTGATAACTCCTAAACACTCCTTCCTTCTGTTCAAGTCACTAATTAAGCAGAAATTAAGGCTAGATTATAAACTATAATAGAAGAAACTGTGTTGCTACCCATAGCACTTAAAGCTAGAAGAAAACTTCTACAGGGAGAGCAAAGAGCAAAGTCTGTGTCCTCCAGCTATCACTCTCAGAAGCAGGCACCACCCCAGGCTGCTCCTCTATAAGATAGAAACGCTGCTCAGGGCTTTCAAAGGATGTTGTGGGGTTGGGGCTCAGGCCAGAGCCTAAATGCCAGAAGAGAAGGGACAAGCTGACACACACCTGTGCTCGGTGTTTGCTCAGCACACAGGAGCTCTGCATCAGCCTTCAGAGGGCCAAATACTGCTCTGGGGAAAGGGTGCTGGGCTGGGGCTGGGCTTCATATACATGGGTATTGTAGCATCTTGTAGGCACCTTGTGCTGGAGGTGACCCATCAGCTTTTGTTTCTATAAAAAACACTTCCATGAAACTACCTGTGTTCACCTTCAGGTTGGCAGCTCTCTCCAGGTTCAGCACTGGTGGTTTGACCGTGTCCTTGGACTAAGAAATCAATGCATTTATCTTGCATTTCGCCATGGCGCATGGATAATTTGATGCAACTGCATAGCCACCCACGCCTTCAATTAATCAAAGAGTTTTTCACACAGCACTGTGCAATATTTTGTTTCCTAACATCCCTTCTACAGAGTACTAGGATCTGTTGTAACATTTCTTACCCAATTCCAGCACCGAATGCTACACAGCCAAGAAGAAGATAGATCACATGTGTAGAAATCTTCAGCATTGTCTCTAGAGGAGATTTCCAAGGAATCATAAGCTGAATTAATCAGAGACTCACAGAGGAGTTTGAGAAAGAAAAACAAAACTAAAAACAAACAAACAAAACAAAACACACCAAACCAGCCAACAAAGAAAAAAAACCTCAAGAAGAAAATAGAAAGAAGCTGTATATTCCCAGGGACACAGTCTAGGAAGCTCAGGAAAAACTTAAGGAAACCAGAAGCACTCCTAGAAAACTGCAAAACACCTTGCCAGAGTTCACTGCCCCAGGACAGCTGAAAAATCTTTTGCAAGGAACCAACATTTTCCCCTTCAGACCTGTTCCTGCCCAGCTTCATGTTGCAGCTGCTGATGGTGGGAAGAAAAGTGCAGGTAAAGGCTGGAGATGGCCAAGGAAAGTGCTTGAAAATGCTCAGACTGAAAAGAAACACATGACAAACACTTGTCCACACTTGAGAACTGGCCATCCAGCTAACACCTTTGTGTGCAAATGAGTGGTTTGGGCACTCTTCCCCCAGGTCTCCTTGCAGGCCACCTCAGCTGAGAAAGCTGGGCTGGGACCTGGAGGCCAGGGTATGGGTGAGCAATGGGGGCACCTCGCTGCCAAGCAGAGAGCCTGCATGGGCAGAACATGGCCCTGGTGACAGATCCTGCACAGGCATTGCCAATGGCTGCCAGCACGGCATCCACCCCACCTGCCAGTAAAGGTGGGTGTCGTCCTCTCCAGCTTCTCCTTTGGATCTGCAACCTCTCTCCATGGCACATCCCTGAACCATGGTGGGTGCCTGCCCAGTGCTGGGGGCTGCTCTCACATTTGGCCTCCCCTGGGGCAGAACTGCTTGTGGGCCAAACGAGCAGGGCGAGTTTTTACAACATGCAGCAGCAAACCAAGCCAGAGCCAACAGCCTGTGGGGAGCCCCAGGGGAGATCCCCCCCTGCGTGCAGCACCCTGCGGAGCCACGCAGGTGCACAGTGGGGTGCTGGGTGCCGCAGGCGGGTCGGTCCTGGCGGGGTGCCGGGCTCCCCACCCAGACTGGCTGAGCTGGCTGCTGTGGCGGCGTGGGAGCCCAGAGCCGGCTGCCGGTGCTCCAGCCAGGTGCTGCTGTGGGAGTTCCTGGCTACAGCGTGTACTCCCTGCAAAATACCTGGTGATAATTTCTCAGCTGGAAGAAGAGATGTGTATCGCTTTGGCAGGGAGGGCTTTTGCAGCCAAAGTGGTGTGTGTGTGTGTGTGTGTGTGTAGGGAAGGGAAGGTGGAGCACCTCTCATGCCCTCAGGTAGGGCGTGCATGGTGCTGGGAGCCCAGGGTGCTGCTGCACGCTGGTTTGTGGCTGCAGGGTGTTGCAGCATGGGGTAACCATGCAGGGTTGCTTACCGACAATGTGCCTCCAACCAGCCTCCTGGAGTGGGTCAGCACTGGCTCTGGAGACATCCCTGGACAGGGGTTCACCAGCT
Source organism: Streptopelia decaocto (assembly GCF_964273445.1). Taxonomy (NCBI): domain Eukaryota; kingdom Metazoa; phylum Chordata; class Aves; order Columbiformes; family Columbidae; genus Streptopelia; species Streptopelia decaocto. The sequence continues at coordinate 6,952,315 of NC_138660.1, read as the reverse complement.
GAGGGCACAGCTTCAGGCTTTTTGCATGTAACTGCTGCCTGGGATGAGAGCAGTTGCCTCTTCTTGTTTAGCAGGTGGTGATTTTCAGTCTCCATCTTCTGAATTTCTCATTTGTGCTGGTGTTGGTTGCCATGGGCACGACACTGGGGATTCCCTGGGTGCACAGCAAAGGGCAGAAGAGCAGCAGCTTTCCCAAGAGGCAGCTACACTAAAAGTTGCTCTGAAACAACAATAGGTCACTTGCTTATTCCACCCATGCAAAATAAACAAACGACTTGCTACTGCAGCTCTTGCATATGGGATGTAAGGCAAAAGGTGTTGAAAAAAGCAGTTTTATAAAACTCATGCCCATGCTCTGAGCACAGGAGCCATTGGGGGGCAGGGGCACGAGTGGTACACACAGGCTCAGTAATTCGGGTTTCACCCACCTGTGGTGGGGAGCAGGGAACCACGACGGCGGCAGGAGAAGGGTTGACACCGTGAGCCTTCATCTGCCCCAGCACCCGGGGCTGCAGCAAGTCCCTGCTCCCCTGTTTCCCGCTGCCGGTGGCAGAGCGGCCCCCGATGCCCGGCCGGCCCCAGCGGGTCCCGCTAGAGGGCAGCGGCTCCCCGGGCAGCGGCCGCTCCGCCCGGCTCGGCGGAGCATCACGGCTTCACCGCTGCCCTCCTCGTTCTCCTACGTATTTCTTTTTTATGAACGCAGCATTACAAATCCCCTTGACAGAGGAAGCAACGAGGGTGGGAAATAATGTACTCTGAGGGGTCTTGGCTTCAGTTGCCTCAATTTTTTTTTTTTTAATCTTCTGCTGAACACTCATTTTGAGAATGTTGGCAGTTGAGGAAAAGCACCATCTCTTCCGCGGGTCTGCCGATTTTTTTTGTTTCAGTTTTTTCCCCTTTTCTCTTCAGACCCTGCACCAGTTCCTTTGTTGCACACAGAGCCCTGCAGACAGATACTTGCTGCTGGATCACACACGGCTGTGCCTGGAGTGTGTCCCTCGCAGTGCAGCCACGAGCCATAGGAGCTCTACAAAACTGATTGCACGGTCAGAGCCATCCTGCTTAACATTAATAAACTTCCCTTGGCCTTGATGAAAGCAATAATGAGACCACATCTTCCAGGGCATGATTCAGAGTGGGAAGCTAATATGCTCTGAAGAGCTCCCCAGGGACTTTCTTGCCACTGATGATGCAGGGAGCCTAATCTCCTACCCCAGGCAGTTGGGAGAGACAGTGTAAGCACCTCCCTTGCATGCTGTAATGTTTGGTATCAGCCCAGCTGCCTGTGAGTAATTGCTGAGCATGACAAAGGGCACCCACGTCCTGTTGGAGCACGTATCCTCATCATTCTGGGGAAGCGGCACAGCCAAAAAAGCCACTGACTGCTGCGCTCACATTATCACTGCATGCAAAGGACAGTGCACTGCAACAGCAGTGACAAAAATCAGAGAAATGGCACATGGAGACCCTCACCAAACAATCTTAAAGTTATCCAAGTTTTAATCCAGTTGCCCACAAGCCTGTGCCTAATGTTGGTGTGGGAGCAGAGCAAGGTGTGGTACATCTATGACTCTCATATAGCCTTGCCTTTACTCACCAGTGGTCCCAGGCATCTGACTTGCCTCATGAAGGCAGAGCTGATGTTTCCTAGAAACAAAACGTGACACTGTAGGAGTGTTTACAAGGAAGCCAAAGCATTTTAACAGAACTAACTGATCCCTCCCTTCAGCCCCAAAATAGGACTTTGACTAGTTTGAGCCAGGGAAGCACACAGCCACACTCACCCAGCAGCAGGGCATGGCTGCGATGGACATTCCTGCAACATCCACAGGCTGATGGAAAAGGCTGCAGAGGGGCTCCAATTCTTCTACCAAATGAAAGGCACCTATTAATAGAAATACACACACACAAAACCAAAACCACCTTGTTCCACAGCACTGATGTTAAGGCCTTGTGCTGAAGGGGTGGTATATAGTTAGGAGAGGATGGCTGTGTAAGGAAAAGGGGGCCAGATCAGGAGACCAAAGTTGTAGTGAATGGCTGCTGCCATATACCTTTGAGTAAAACTTTGTCTCTCTAATCTTCAGCAAACAAGATGGGAGAGCAGACCGTTCAGGGGAGCTTTGCAGGGCTGAAGCACTGGGCTGGCATAGCTCCTCACTAACCTTCACACAACAGTTGATATAAACTACACATTTTAAACGTAAAGAAATCAAAAGGCCAAAGAGCCCAGCCTCCTGCTTGGTGCTAGGGCTTGGCTGCCCACATGGTTTTCCCACTGAGAAACAACATGCAAAGAGGCAGACTGGGAGGCCAGGTCCCACAGTCCTCCCATCGCAGTGCAGACAACTGCTTTGCCATCAGGAAGGCAGGGGTTTCTGCTAAGCCACACAGGACAGGAAGAACGTGATGAGCAAGACACCCTTCATAGGCTCCACTCGGACATTTGCCAAGTTTTGTTGTGTCCGGATAAGTTTCATTCCAGGGGACTGCTAGCTTCAGCACACTTAGAAAACAGCACAGAAGGGCATGCATGTCTTCAGAGGTCCACCCAGGCTTGCAAAACATAGTTGGAAGCTTGTGATGGATCCTTGCCCTGAAAACTTCATGCCTGCATACAAAGCATCCTAATATCCAAAGACAAAATTCCAGTGGGTACGGGTGGAGGGCAAGGGTGCTGGGATTCCTCAGCACTGAAATCCTTGCTGCAACATAAGCAATACAGAAGTTCCTAATTCAGCAGAGTACCACAGCAGAGAGCAATTGCAACCATCAGCAAATGCATATCAAGCCTACCTGGTTAATTGAAACTGAAATTCTTTTTTACCTAATCCAATTTGCTCATCTACATGCAAGGAAAGGGTCCATCAGCTGAAACAGTGAGTTCTTGCAGTTGTTATAGTAGCAGTTCCCTCTTTGAGGACAACATGCTTTTTAACATCACATTCACGCAATCCCTGGCTGTCAAAGCGGAACCACAGGAACTGATACCTCTTGATAACCAGAGACAACTGCTTCTCCAGTCCTTCGGCAAAAAGGAAAAGAAACAGTGACCGGAACCAAAGAAACCAGGCAGCCATTCCCCACCCTAACAGTAAATGTAAAACTAACTCCCAAGGGAAGCCTTTTCCTCTTTTAAGATCTTTGTTATTTTTCAGACTCTCCCCCCTTCCTGAGCCCCCTCCCCAACCATAACCCTGGAAAACTGTAAGAGAGGGAGAGACATGGGGCCCCATACAGAAAACACTGATGGAGCTGGGCTGTTAATGCGGTGGCCCATGGACAGACTGAAGGTCACGGCTGATGGAGGCTACTCCATCACTTTCATAAAGCCACCCCACTGGCTCTGACCTGCTGTTCTTCCAAACCCTTGGAAGAATTGCCACTTCCCACTGCCTGGCTCAGAAACAGGATAAAGAAACATGATGAAAGGGCAAAAAAAAAAAGCCATGCAAACAATGCAAAGGCCAGAAGACTTCACAGTTCAGAAAGAGGCTTTACAGCAGCTGACCCATTCAATCTGCCAGGGAGATGGATGTAGATAGGGAAGAAGGGAGGTGGATGTGTAGTGGCACCTTATAATATACCCTTGTGACATGGATGGTGTGGGGATGAGAAAACTGCACACGTGGGCAAAGGTGATGCTAAGCCCCAGCTGCTAAAGAGGAGGAAGCAGCAGCAAAGAGACTCCTGCTCCTTTCCAAGAAGGTGTACAAGCAAGAAAAGAAACTCTTCGCGAATTCTGTGTCATTTTCAGTTTGGCTTTTATTTTCATCCACTTCAACAACAAGGTGTTCCAAAACACACACTGGTCTTGGTTAAGGCAACACTGTCATTGCTACAAGCATTGAGAGATTCTCAGATCAGAGACGTATCAAAACAAAACAAACAAACAAACAAACAAATCACAGCTCTACAGGGGAGGGTAAAAGCTACAGCAGTTCAAACTCACTTTAAGACTCCAGTTATACAGAGGTCGGCTCCATAGTGGTATGCAGTGGAAAAAAGGTTTTCACAGCATATATTTTATTCATTAGTGATGCAGCAGAAAAGCTCCATTCTTATGGGTATGTTGAAAAGCAGATACTGAAGTTCTTGCACCCAAACTCTGGACACAGCATTAACCTTTCTAGTCACAAGCTTCCTAGGCCCTAAAATGACAGTATTTTTACATCAATATTTGTACAATACTGAAGCAGCTCAGAAGGATTACACAATGGAGATGCAAAACCTTGGGGGTGGGAAAGGCACAACCTAATTCACCTCCAGGAATTTGCAAAGTACCGGCTCTATCACTTTCCCTGCACTAACACTGCCCCGCTGAGTTAATTCTTGCATAGAGACAAGAGCAGGATGACTCGCTTCTTTCATCGCATATAAGAAAAGAAAAAGACATAGTAAGTTTTCCACACTGAGCATGTTAAACACTTTGAAATCTAGGACACTGCTCTTTGAAGTGTTACAAAATAAAATTATAAAACAGGCTTTCAGTACCTGCTCCCTCCCCTCTCAACTGCAAAGTAACACAGGAATCTCAGTATGAAAAATACAAATATATTTGTCCAGCCATGAGTCATTTGTTACAATGTAGATTGTAAGCATTCTGCATAAAAATAATAATAAAAAAACAAAAACAAAAAAACAACATTTTGTTGTGGTTCTGTCAGACCCGGTAGCCCCAGAAGAAATAAAAATCGGCACGTTATGCTGTAGGAAACAAAAATTACAAATACAAAAAAAAGTATGTATATACACAGTTTACAGGGTACTCATCTTGCCTTACCATTTAGAGCTATCCAAAATAGGCTTGCATAGTCACCAAAAGGCAGTATTTGAATGCAACACAGACCTGGCACAACAGACAGAGGAGGATGCTAACAACAATACTCAACTTTAATGAAACATCTGGCACATAGCAGGGACCAGAAAACAGCCACTGCACTGAAACGAGATTATTTGGTTGTAGCAAGGTAGGATGACAACTCATTCAAGCTGCTTTTATCATCTTTCCCCAACCAAAAGAAATCAGGCTGTTAAAAACAGCAAGCCAGCTTGAAAACAGCTGTGCTGAGCCGAGCTCCTCAGTTTACGTTTGTTTTATATACGTTAAGAGTCTCGCTACCTTGGCCAATATAAATGTGAAAACACACTTTGGTAGGTTACTGGTCCACAGGATCACTGGCAGTCAGAAAATGCCTCAGAGCACAGCTGCTGTAGGACCAATAAAGAAAAAGAAGAGAAAAATCAATTTCTCGTGTAAACATGACTTCTTGTAGTAGCAACACTCATATTACCAGGAACTGGTCCTTGTTCAAAGGCAGTTGGAAATTGCTTTTTTTTACTCTCCACTTCTAGTTGCTCGTCTCTTAGTCTATAGTCACCAGCAACAAACCACGACAGGCTCCAGCCTATTACAGATATATCTAAAGATGGTTCTACTTTACTTGGCAGGAAACCAATCTAGCATAGTCTAAATAAAAGATTGCCTGGGTTTAGGATAGCTGAAGCCCTACAAATCAGTGTGCAGCTCTCAGCTGGTCCTGTGTTCAACTAGAGGCTAGGCAGGCAAATCCTTATGCTAAACTAACCAGGCTGCGTATGCGGCAAAGCCTAATTCGCTCACTTAAATGTCAGTAGTAGTACAGAACAGCTAAAGTTTGGGTGGGGGACAGAAGTAAAGAGTGACTGTTATATTTGTGTTTATATCCTGAAACAAGCAAACCAGGACATACACATGAATGTAAATTCAAAAAGAGAAGAGACAGCAGGTGTGGGTTTGTTTGTTTTTCCAAAAGAAGGCGAGGGTAAGGACAAAGTGGTGGCCATAAGCACTGGCCTGCCCAGCAAAGTGCATGTGCTGTCTCCACTGAGAATATTATACATGAACAGAGTGCTTAGCTCCGTGGGAAGAGGCTGTTTAAGTGCAACATTCAGCAGACCAATTCCCATTTATTTTTCGGATGAACTGCCAGTTCAGGGTGTGGTGGCTTGAGGCTTTTTGCACTTAGTTTTAGGGTTGTTGGGTTTTTTTTGTTTGTTTCAGCTTTTAAAAATTCATTTTAACCTTCCCGCTTTGAAAAGCAGGATCACTGGATGAGGCAAGTTTGCACGTCAGGACACCCACGAGGTGTATGAGGATTCAAAAGTCAAGAAAAGAAGCCCTCTCCCCAAAGGAAAACATGAAATAAGAACGATGCCTTCTCAAGATGGTCAATGGCTTTCAAGGAAAAACCACCCGCCTTCCCCCTTCGCTCAGCTCTTCCCCTCGTGAGAGCCGGGGTGGAGGTCGCAGCCCAGGAACATGACCTAGACAGCATCAAGAGCATAACTAGCATGAGTGAGCAAGAAGGCTCCCTCCCACCCTTCGTCCAGGAGTGCGGTACCAAATGGAAAGGAAGACAAACGAAGGGCTAAGCAGTTTGTGGCCGAGGCGGGGCGGAGGGGGCGGTCTGCGTGTCTCACTCCCCTTCCTCCTTGATGCGTTGCTGTTTGTTGCGCCGGGCATCCATGTCAAAGTTGAAGTCGTTCCACTCGTCGCGGGGCGGGAATGAAATGGTCTGCCGGAGCGTGAAGCGGACCGCGTCGATGACCCGCTCCCCCCGGGTCTCGCTGGAGCCCACGCTGACGGTGGAGGCGCCGCTGGGGGTGCGCAGGAGGTGGGGAGGGGAGGAGAAGTCATGGAGCTGCCGGTGGTCCAGGATACCCTTCCAGATGGCATGGCGGAACTGCTCCGGGATCTTGAGGCTCACCAGATCCTGCAAGGTAAGGTAGAGGTCTTAACAGGGCGATCCCTGAGCAGGCTGGGCTCCAGGATTAGAAGCAGCCTCTGGGCCACTCTGCAAATGCCTATTAACCAACAAAACTGCTAAAATCCAGGTGGCCAGGATGCACTGTAGAAGACTAATCCTGAAGGTGGTGGTTCACTGCCAAACAAGCACATGTAGCCATGAGGCAGCAAGGACTAATGACACAAGGTCTGTTTTGAAGTGACACAAAGCACACATTCATGCATAAGATATGGTGACTTAAAGCTAGATGTTTAACTGGACTGCAAGGCCTTCAAGACAACCTGAGGGAGAGCTGCTGGTTGTCTATGGTGGGGGATGCTGGGCTGCAGAAATTCAATGACTTCAAAAACTTCTGTGTTTATTTCAAAGCCTGCAAAAGGATTTTAGAATTCAAGCCTGAGCTCCAGTGTAGAGTCTGACTCTACAGGAGCTGCCTTAATTACTTGAACATAATCAAAATTTAAGGACAGACATATAACCTTGGAAAACTTGGACTTTGAGGCCTCATCATCTCTGGTGCAGTACCTGAGGGTAGCATTACCTAAACTCTGGGAAACGTGATATCAGCTTCTGAAGAAAATAGCAACCAGCCTTGGTTAATTTGGGTCAGCTTTTCTAATTAGAGAAGCAGCAGCAGGAAGGCAGCCCATGCTGGGAAGCAGAAACACCACAGCTTTGCAGAATCTCAGAGCAAAAAATATGAGACAGCCAGCTCTGAAGAGAGCAATAGCACAGGAGAGGAAGCAGCGACCCTGCAGCAAAAGCCATGCAAGGGGAAAAAAAAAGAAAAGAAAAAAAAAAAGAAAAAGAAAAAGAAAAACAAAACCACACCAGGGCTGAGATGCCAGTGGCAAGGGAAGATTGTTAAGGTAAGGTCAGAAAACAGAAGCAGGGAGGGGAAAAAATGCAGACCATTTCTGGACAGCCTACTCGTCTGCAGGCAAGTGAGGTGTTTCAGAGCTGTGTAAACTGAAACCAAGCCTTGCAGAATTAACAGGCATGTGGGCTGGGGCCATTTAGGGGGCTAAAACAGAGAGTAGTGGGGAGAGGGAGACACTTTTCCTCTGTGCCAGGCAAAGCCGTTACAACTCTGGCCCTGAGTCCAGCCTCTCTTCATCTCACAGTAAGTCTTCCCCATGTACAACAGCCTTAAATAAAACTAATCATATAAAAATATACTGAGCCTGGATTTCTGACCCATTCCTAAAGCAGGGCCAAGAGTGCAAATGAAGGAAACAGTGAGGAGTTACTTACATCCATGGAGTAATGCTCAATCTGATAGATGGTGGTCAGCCCCTGGGTCGTGAAATAATCCACACAGGATGAGCAGCCCAACCTCGCTAAGAAGCTGCAGAGGAGGAAGGAAGGAAGGAGAGAGAAAAAAGGATCACCCTGGCTGCAACAGCCCAAACCACAGAAAAACCAAACACTCAGCCAACTTGCAGCAACAGGAGACAAAGCTTTTTCACCCTTGGCTTGACCTTCTCCAAGACATTCCAGGCCAGCAAGTCACATTGCTGCCACATCAAACAAATCAGGGAGTCCTTCAGCTCAGCGCCTAGCAGACAACCCTTACGGTAGCACCTTGCCTTGGTCAACAGCCAGTGCTGCACGGCCTGGATCTTGGGGCAGGAAGGCTCCCAGGGACCGTCCTGCCAGGTCACTGTACCCAGAAGGTGGCTGACCCCATGGCAGCCTGCACAGATAGAGGGCTTCAGCAAGGCGCTGGGTCTGGGGCTCAGACGCATCACACAAAGTACTTAAAAATCAGCACATTTCTCCCTAAGTGTAAAGGATTCCTCCTCGTGGTCAGCATCTTTCAAACTGTGTGACCTCATGGAAGGGCAGAGGGGCTTCTGAGCCCAGCCATGCCTTGTTGAATGGCCAAAGGGGAAAAAAAACAAAACAACAGTTTACAAGTCTGCCTGGTGCCCTCAGTTCCACCAGTCCAACAGATGCTGTGTCCCTCGACTTTCCTGCAGTCCTAATGGCCCTGTTTCTCTCAGCTGCTCAGAGGTGGGGGTTTGAGGGTGCCAGCCCCAGGACTGCCAAGACTCACTGGGATCCATTGCTCCAGGAGAACAGGGCAAGAGACCCAGCAGGACCCTTCAAGGCTCCTGATATGAGGCCTCTGCTCCCTGTGGGTGGGAAATGTGTGCCAGGCAGCCTGATCCCGCTCACCTGACAATGCTGCAGTCTGTGGGGTACGGAGGAGGGGGGGTGCAGTGGGACGTTGAAGGCATGGAGAGGGGAGGAGGCAGCGCCTGCGTGGGGCTGAGGCCATTCATGTCGCCGGTCATGGCCATATGGGTGCCCATCATGGGAACTGGAGGAGAGAAGAAGGAGGAGCACATTGTTACCCAGGCATCCCTGGACCACCACTTCGCCCCCAGCATGGCACCGAGGGACAGCACCCACAGCCAAAGCAGCCTAAGATCCCCTGCAAAGCCCCACACAGAGCAAGCTGACGGGGAGCTTCAGGCAGGGCCACAATGACCACACAAAGATCAGATGACAGACAGTCCTTCAGGTGCTCTTCCCTCGCCAGAGCAACTGTCAGCAGCGTCGCCGCCACCGCGTCACTGTCCCTTACAAACAGGCTTGGTAGAAACCTAAGGAAGCCGTAGGCATCTCAGCTTTCTCTGCTGCAGGAGAGGAGTGGGACAGAGCCAGCAGAGTAACCCAATACGGAAGCCAAACAGCTTTGTTTTCAGAGACACCAAGAGCACCTAAAGGGGATCAGCAACAGGTGTGGGCAAGAGCCCAGTGCTTTTGAAATTTAGAAAAAAAAAATAAATATATATATATATATATACACACACAACAAAACTCAGCCCCCAGAACCATGTCTGTCATCCTGGATTTACAGGGCTGTTGGACACTCTTAAGCAGCCAGGAGGAAGCAGGTTACAGAGCTGTGAAAAGCAGATATTTCCTTCGGAACTGAGAAGGGTCTTAATTGAACTTAGGGGAGAACAGTTTGCCAAGGTTTGCATCTCCTCTGCTGGGAAAGGAAGAAACAACAAGTCTTGGAAGACAATGAAGCCAGACAGATCTGAAGTGAGAAGTAGCTCTGTGCACCCCTGTGAGGCTCAGAGAAGGATGCTGAAGCTTGGAGAAAGCAGGTGACTCGCCTTGTGGCACAGCAGCAAGCAGTATTTGGCTGTGCTCTAGGATCCCCAGACTAACACTAGCCACTTGGGAATGCCAAGTCTCCTTCCCTAGATTAGTGGGGTGCACACACAGAGCAGGAGAAGGAGTGAGGGTTTCTTACTGTTGGTTCCCATGCCGTCAGGGATGGTGGTTGGGGTCAGGGCATTGCGCTGCTGGGGGTTAATTAGCTGGCTGACCGAGGGCAGCTTGTTCATGCTGTTCATTTTGCTGAGCGGTGGAGAGTTGGAGCCATAGGATGACTGTGACTGCATGGAGGTCCTGCAAACCAAGGAGATGTTAGGATAGGAATCACAGTGGTTGTTTGTTAAGAGGCGGCATCCAAGGGTCTATGTTTCTTGTTTGTGGCAATGGTGAGCTACTGCTAGTGAAATCACTGACATCATGGGAGCATCACAGATAAAAATCATTGGAGAGAGAGAGAGTCAACAGGAAATAAGAAGTTTCCCAGATGAAACACATGTTGAAATACCAACAAAGGGGAGCTTCACTTTCAGTTCAAATGTTTTTATTTAAGGAAAAATTTCTACAGAAGTTTTTCAGCTGAAAAGCACATATGTAAAGCCAGAAAACAGCTGCCAAAACTCAAAAATAGTATTTTTAAGTTAAACTCTCCTGTGGTCAGAGGCTTTTTTGTAAGAACAAGAGCTAAGGAAGCTATCTCAAATCATCCTAACTGCCCCTAAAACCTGACTGCAGAAACAATTTTCAGATTGAGTCACACTTATTACCTTGGTTTCTCCAAATTTCCTAGTTATTCACATAATCAGGTTGTTATTAGGTGTGTCTATAACAGCCAGAGGCTCTTTGCTCAAGACAGACTCCATACACCTTAAGGACCACTACTGAGATGGTCAGAGCTGCCTGGGATGCCGACGCACAGGCTTCTGCTTGTGTTCAGGAGAACTTGGTACTCAAACCCTGCAGGCTGCTTGCAAAGAGTATCAGATTATTATTACCACTTGATAACGGCTCTAGCTTTCCTCAAGTCCAGACAGCCCCAAACTCCATCCAACATTTCCATGAACTGGGCCAGAGAAGCTTTCTGGCGAGCTCCCTGTCGCCAGCCCCGAGGGTCCCAGCTGCAATCCCACCTCGTAAGCAATCTGGAGCGCAAAGAACAGACAGCTTCTGAACGACAGCCCAGTTCACTGATCAAGTTACAGCTGTGGCATCCCATCTGGAGTGGGGTCTTATTTAGGATATGCAGAAAATGATCATTAAAGCGGGCCCAACAGCGCAATTGGCAGAGCATTGCCATGCCACAAGACAACGGGTTTTTCTTTCTCTGACACCAAGCGCATGTGCAAGACTGGGCAAAGGTTCTGGGGAAGCAGGCACACTTCCCAAACACGACATACCCTCCCAAGCCATGCTCACCCCACAGACCAGAGGTCACCCGGCTCGCCGCAGAGCCCAGCACTCATTCGGCCACACCACGGTGACCCCGCAGTGAACGTGCAAAGGCACATTCCCATCTCATTTCCCATTGGGAAACTTGTTCGTCTGGGTATAACTGGTTACACCAATTCCTGGGAACTGGTTTTCCTTCTATGCAAAGAGAATAATTATTACTTCAAATAAGCAAAGTGTAAAGGAAAGAAAAGGCTTATTCCTAGATAATTTATTAAAACCTTCAGCACTCAAGGTCAAGTTTCATGCAATTACATTGTCTCTAGCTTCCTGCACTTTTAAGACTTGCAGTGTTGGGTGGAGAAAACACCGATGCTAACAGGCTAGAGTATCTAAGGCCCCGAAGAAATGTTACCTAATTACACAATTACAGGAGGTACAGAAGGGTGTGAACTGTCCTTTGGCAGTGAAGATGCAGGACAAGATCCAGCAAACTTCATAGACTCAAGGAAGTGGAAAGCACAAGAAGCTTCACAAATTAATATTAATGATGGCAGCAACTCCCAAGGGGAAGTGAAACCGAGCCATGAAGTTCAGATCCAACTTTTCAAGGTTAAGGTAATGATTCAGATCTGAGGTTTCAATTCACCAATTATAAAAGTTGAGGCCAGCCATGAAATTCAAGTCAGGTTGACACCACCCTTAACCTAAGAGGCTTCTGGATTTAGGACCAAAATGAATATTTCTGCTTTATGGGTTCAGGCACCTATCATAACTGAGCTTCAGCCAAAATTAATACACACTTGACTAGTCTCTTAGAGCAAAATCCACATGATATGCAACTGAGGAGGTCACCACATACACAGTGAAATTCCTAATCAAAACAGCAAAGACTTTCCAAAAAAGATATAGTTGCGTTGTCTAAGCTCAGCACAGTTTTTATGCAGAGGGCTCATGACTAGAACCTTTTTATTGTGGTTTTTTTTTTTTTTTTTTTAATCTCTTGCCCTCTCCACCATTAACAGTGACCTCAGCGAAGCTAGTTAGGAGTCTATAAAATACTTTTGGGATAAAGAAAAAAGAGTAGCAAGCGAGCACAAGCCAACCCAAGGCACCCTGCACTATATAAAACAAATGCATACTGTAACATAGCTTAAGGAATCCATTCTTATCTCATTCATACTCATAAGAATCAAGATTAAGACAATCAAGCTCAAGTGAATTAAAAAGGAAACAAAAGCATTTTTTCTTCGTACCCATACTCATTTCAACTAAACTATTCCATCACATGAGCAGACATGAACAAGGTCTAGAGAAAGCCATCTAGCCAAAGAAAAGTCCCAAGATCAACCAAGATGCAAAATTTTATTGAAAATTAATGTCACACATCAATATAGCAACAGCCTCAGAAACACAATAAAATGGTTTTGGTATTAAACACACAGGCTATACGGTGTTTGAGTATTCATTTAAAATATATTGCTTTTTTCTCTCTTTTTTTTTTAACAGGCATTATAAGAATGTCATGCACAGTGATTTTCATTAAAATTATACTTACTATGTCTCAAGAAAGATTAGAAGTAGGAGCATTAACATTTCTTTGATATCAATGCCAATGAAATGCATTTTAATATCAAGGTATAAGGACTTCAATTAAGAGTCTATTATACTTCTTGGAACAGTCTGATATGAAAGGCACTGAGTCACATTCCACAACTGATTCTTCTCTCTTCAAGAGGCTATGTAATTATTTAACCAATGACATTTACAGTTCTGCAAGCTCATATGAGGGCAATCGCCTCTTATGCTTCAAGGCATATACCGATCATCTCAAGAGGTCAGGAAGGAACTTCCTTCTCCCACATATGAAGTACAGTTCAGTTCACAGGTTACCCTATATAATTATGTGCTTTCCCAGCTCACTGGATATCAGCCTGTCACCAGAGGTAGGAAACTGCTTGGATAGACCAATTACCTGATTCAGTAGGCCAGTCCTAGAGTCCTTATTCACACTGAATGATCACACTGTCATGTAAGCACCCTTAATGTAAATGATATGAAAAATCATTAAGTGCAAGAAGAGGGCAGCTCAGAGAGTTTAAGATTTCACCTGAGCCCCTGTGCCGATAGTTTGCTATTCCTGAAGAGCTGGAGCTAGTCACAACGCAGAGAGACCCAAGTGGAATAAAAGCTGCCTGGCTCTGCCCTTGCAGTAGCCAAAGCAAGTGCAGCAGGGGTTACATCCTAAGTTCACACATGGTCATGATGCCCATCGGCAATGTTTTTTCAAGTAAGGTTGCCCACTGTGCTGCATAACACTGGGATGTCACTGCTGTAGTCTAGTGATGGCTCACAAGTGACACAGATGATGTTCAGTTGCACTCATCCACTTTGAAGGAACATGAAGCAAGACACGAAAGAGCAGAGAGGCACTTTTGCTGACCACATCTCAAACAGCTGCTACTCTAAAGCAAGAAATAGTGCATCTTTTCAACCATACAAGTGGTTTGTAGGTTTGGTAACTAACTCGGAGCATGGAAAGAAGGAGCCCTGATGGTCACTAGGCAGACAGCAACTACAGCACAGCGACAAGGGTGGTGATAATGACTCCCCTTAGATTTTGGGTATGGGAATTTCCCAAGGCAGGCAGTGGATGCAATCTGCTCTCCAGAAAATGCAGCTATAGGAAATCAATTAGTTGACATAGACTAATATGACCTGACTGACTGATAAGGCCCAATTAGTCCACTTGGTTATTCCTCAAAAGGAAAAGGCTTACTTTTCTGAAGTCTTAGAGATGTCAAAGAAGCAAACAAAAGACAGCTGGAAAAAAGCTTTCTTCTTTTATCTGTAGAGGACAGACTACTAAGCAACTCCACTTGCTTCTAGCTCCAGGTTATTTGATTAAAAACAAACAAAGAAAAAAGCACCTTGTAAGATAAACACCTTGTAGCTAGAGAGCAAATCAAGTCATCATTAAGACCAGTTTCATAATTGGCATCCTCTTGTAGGTAAGGAGGACAAATCAGAAAGCCTTTCCAGGGGAAAGTGGGTTCCAAATAATTTACATTCTTGTTTGGTGAAAGTCCAAGGTGCTGTATTGCCCTCCGTGGTACAAGAGATTTCCTAGAGGTCAGACCAGATCATAACTGGAGCATGAGCTGGAATCTGCTCATGTGGCCTGGGGATGCCTTGTATCTTCTGGTGGTCTGCCTCCTTAAATTTGCTGGTGGATAAGCCCTGAAGCAGCACTCTAGATACAGATTAGCATGTCCCTGTCACAGTATGTCTGTATTGCCATCCACAAGCAGACACAACCAACATCCAGGAATAAACCTTCATTGGAAGGATTGACAGTGCCAAGCATAATCCTATGTCTGGGCTGCATTTACAGTTCAGATTCCTACCTCTCACAGGGAAAGGAATCGTATTGCCTTTCTTCTCCCAGATTAAATAGCACAGAGCAAATCTTATCTGTTTTGTGATCTTGAAGTACTTCCTGGAGCTTCCAGGCAAAATAAAAAGGCACTTGACTTGGCTAGCTTTACACAAGGAACAATGGCAGAACTGCAACTGTATGAAACAGTCACTGCTTGTGTTTAGTTAGTTATGATTGATATTTAATCACAATTTTGGGGACTCTTCTCCATCAGCCCTCACCCACACTCCCATGGTAGAGCAAGTCTTGCTAAGACAACAAAGGAGATATTCAGAGATGGGATATGGCTCTCAAAGGAGATGTTAGTACGAGTCATCACCTGCTCAGACCACAGCTCTGCTGCTTGGAAGCGGATGACGTGACATTCAGAGATAAGTCTTCTCCCACTGTATCAGGCTTTTTTCCTTGGTGGGTGGCCAGGAGGCCCACTCTGCATTTGGGAGGCACCTTCTCTTCAGGCTGTGCCTAACCACAAGTGTGTCAGAGCCAGGTGTGCACCCACCGCAACTAAATCCAGCATGGACTGTGCTGCAGTCACAGAGGTCCCCAACAGCATTGATCCAGCCCCAGGCTTAATTTCCCAGGGGCCGCTAAAACTGGTGATCATATATGAGTTCTGCTCCTCAACCACTGCCAGTCTGGGCAGACACCAGCCACAGGGACCTTCAGTAACTTCTTCACATCAGAGGGTTCCTTGGGAGAGATGCCACTGCCTGAGAGTGCGGGTTGAAGGATACTTCTCTACCAGAATTAGGGGCTGTTCTTCATGTAAGGATGTTTGGGCACCTCTTGGTGGGGATAGGCACAGCAGCCATCACATCCAGCCTCAACCAGCTCCTCCCTCATCGCATCTAGTGCCACAGGATCTGCAATACCAGGAATTTCGTGGTGTGTGACTTGCCTGTTGATTGTTCCTCCTTTGTGCTGGTCTGGGCTTAACGCTTCGAGATGATGTTTCTGAATGATTCAAATCCACCTTGTCAAGTCCCATACAAACAGCTTTCAGAGGTAGAGTTTGATACAAGCAGCGTGAAGATTTACAAGTCCTTGCTGAGAAATGGCCTCCTACGCAGGAGCTGCTAAGCCAGGATATACTTTACAGACACAATAAGCAAAAGCAAAGGCCACTGGTTGCAGAGGCCAACAGTGCCGGTGCAAAGTCAAAGTCACCCAGTATTCCCTACTATTTTTATGTATTTTTAGACCAGACCCTTTGTGATTTGAAACAAGGGAAAACAACTTGTTATGCCAGATCAGTAGGCATTTCTACAGGGGAAAAAAACTCCACATTATTTCTTACCAGTGCCAATTCATATAATTATTGCCTCCCTCTGTCCAGCAGTGCAAATACTTCAGCTACTTGTGCTATTACTGCATGACCAGCATTAAAACAGGGAAAATTGACTATCACAGACTGTTTAAACACACCCAACCCTCTTTCTATCCCCCCCCCAGCCCATGAACACAATTTTAATTTAAACAAGACAAGAGGCATTTTAAAATTGAGACCTGCTCAGAGAAACCCCACCGAGTTTCACAAATACAGAAGTAACAGGAAAGAGTATCAACAGGTTACAAAAACAGGAAGAAAAAGTTACACCAAGACAGACAACATTGTGGTTCCTGACCTCCAGATGCTACGGACTACAGCTAAGAGGTCTGTAGAAGTTCCTGTTGTTTCTGCAAAGTTTGAGTCCCTTCAGGAGATTACTCTCACTATCCACTCTGTTGCTATCAGGCTGTGTATTTGCCCCAATGTTCCTAGTCCTGCCAGCTGGGCAAAGTGATCCCAGCAGCTCAGTTTATGGGTATATTGATGGGTTTGGGGGGCTGGAATGTTTTAGGATGGCATCGGTCTGTTTGGGAGGGTCTCTGCTTGAGTCCGTGAGTTCACTTCTGAAGCAGGCCGAAAGGAGACTGTAGAGAAGGAACCAGAGAAAAGAAAAAGATGAATGTAAAGGACCCTTCACCAGCCACCAAGAGAGAAACAGTCACCTTCTACCTTCATGATCACAGTACGGGCTTTGAAGGAGGGAAAGAGCAGATGCCTCAGCACCTACAGTGAGGGTATGTGACATTGAGATTTAGAAAGCTGGAAAGCCCCAGGTACTAGCAAGTGCTTGGCAAGGAAGAGAAAAGCACTACTTGATAGAGAAATCTGATTTCTGTGTCCTGGTCTCATGGGTACAAATGGTGCCCCAATACCGTTTCCAATGACAAATACAGGAGGAAAAAAATCTCTCAGCCAAAGGGGAAAAGGAGAGAAGCAGTTTCCACTGAGCTCACTTCAAACTTCAATTAAAAACCAGAACCTGGTGCTAGGGAGAGCAGATGGTGCCTACTGTGAAATGGCTGTATTGATTATATCTCAGCTCCTCTCCTTTTCAAAGCCAGAGGGACCCTCTGCACTAAAGCTGAGAGGTTCCTGAGGCTGCCAGCTGATGTGGAAGGTACTCAGAGCCAGTAGAACAAATACAGCACCTTCATATACCTAATCTCACCCTTTTTCTTGCTGACTTTCATATTGGCAATTCTCTAGCGAAGACACTATCCGAGTGCCTGGAGTTTGCCACACATACAAAACCAAAGCAAATCATGCAAAAATCCACTACTAGCTTCTACACAGAAAATGAGAATAACCAGGTGGAGGTATGAAGAATACCTTCCCTGCCAGCCTCCTCCCTGTGACAACAAGCACGAGGCTCCTTGTAGCTCCCATCTCAGTTGGAGCACTCCAGGCATCGGATAGCTCGGCGCTGTCATACCTCACTTGCGAGGTTAATTCCTTCTCATTTGGATAATGAACTGTGCTGTTCACTAGATTGAAAGGCAGCCAGTGGGCTGGTAGCTGAAGCCCTGCTGATACATTACAGCAAACGTTTCTTTCATAGGATCCACCCGGATATAAGAGTCCTCTTCTTGGTAGCCATTGGAAGACTTTGTGAAAACCCTTCAGTCTTGGGAGTTGGACTTCATGATCCTTAGGGGTTCCTTCCAACTCAAGATATTCTATGATTCAATGCTATGGCCAATTGAAATAAAGACTGTTCTGAAAACAGTGTGCAGCAGGTTGGAACCCACCACAGGAAATTTTGCTGAATGCAAAAAAGTGTTTTCCAGTGAAACATTAAAGACTGTGAAGATACTCCTTGGGATTATCAATGGTAAACATATTTCACACCAGAGTACTGAACAAACCTTCCCTCCCCAACCACCACTGGTATCTCTGGCAGAAGGGATCTTCCAGCAAATCCATGTTCTAAACAAGTGGTGGCAGACCCTGAAAAGGAGTCTTCTAAATAAATGTGTGTGCTGCTGTTCTAACATGGTCCCTGGGATGTGGCAGTGGAAAAGGAAGAATAGAAACTTCAGAAAAAAAACAGCTTCCCACCTATGATCATGAAGGTATTTGGCATAACAGTATATAAGAGAAAACCATGCACAAAGCAGCAAACAGAGAGAGGAGATGAGACAGAGAAAGATTGCCAATCTGGCACAATGTGGAGCATTACAGTATTTTGGTCATCTTGTGGGACACAAAGCTTTCCATTATCACTAGGTTTATCTTTTTTTGTTCCAAAACAGTAAGACGATTGCATCTGCTCACCTGCCAGATGCAATGCTGGTCTGTGTATGCACTGGAGCAACTATACAGTTTTCCAAAAGGACAGATTTATATTTTTAAAACTAACATTCACCACGATAATGCCATCCTTGCTTTTCCTACTTGTCAAAAAAGATTAAACTTTCCATGTCATAGGAATGAAAGGGAAACTTCTTCCCACACACCTAGATAGCTTTTCTTTGTCAACCATGGATCAGAAAAGTCAACTGAAAAATCAAGTAATTCCTCCATCAAGGCTTGACTGTGGAGCATATGTGGATGCAGCTCCATTTTGAGAATAAAGAGCCAAAGGCAACTCACAAACATCCCAGTCCCACAGAGCCCTACTCAGACCTACATCTTCCAACACATTTGAACTTGGTTACTGCATATAGACTTTTCTAGCTCTCATTTTTAACATATACTTCGAATGAAAACAAACCGAGACAGAGTTTTGAAAGTATATCCCTACTTAATAAGTGAAAGGCATTTTCTTATAAAGCCAAAACAGACTCACAAAGGGGTCACCATGCTGCTGAGTTTGGCCGGCCTGACAAGGAAGCAGTGGCAGGACATCTCCCAACAACCTGCTCACGTGCAAGGTTGCTCTTACCCAAACCAGGTCTTCTCTCCCCGTTCTCACATCAACACCTGAAGCTCCTTTACAATTCTTTTTTTGGGGTACAGTTGCATCTATGAGTCTTTTCAGCCTAAATGCCCCTTTTCCCTGGACACATACCTTCATAAAAAAAGAACTCAACTGCACCTAAGAAGCTACTGCTTGGACATGCATTTCAGCACCGAGGACCCTGCTTGATGGCAGGCTGTCAGCAGAGACAACTGCAGCAGCTCTGGACAAATACTCTAAGTTATTTTTTCTCCCCACTGCTGGCATCCTTAAAAGCTCTTAATCTTTCTCCCCAGTATCTGAGCACACTCAGCAGCTGAGAAAAATCAGTATATAACTGGACAAGTGCCAGGAGACATGCCATTTCATTAAATTAAATGGCCGAACTTATACATGCTGGTCTTAAAAGTAACACAAATACCAACCTCAGTTGCCCAGAACCCATCCTATTGATATAGGAAGACTGAAAACAGTAATTATGGCACAGCAACTGTCAGCACCAAATGAAAGCTGTCATCTCCTGCCATCCATTTCTGCTTACAAAACCATTTCTCATCTGAAATGGCTGTAGCTCAAGCGGAGCTTTGAAGACATGCAGCTGAGCGCACAAAGGTTGCAATGCCTAGCAGCTAGTAAATACAAGGTATGGTATACACAAACAGCGTAGATGACTGATAGAAGTAAATAGTAATAATAATGAGAATTTTAAGTTTCTCAAAGAAGAGTCCAGAGCCCCTGGATGCTCGAACCATTTTGGCACAAGGCTTTTTTTGGTTGGTGTGTTGTTTTTTTTTTTTTTTTTTTCCACACCTCCACAAGACTCCAGCTGACACTGAAAAACACACAGGTTGAAATGTGAACACATGCAGAGATCTGGCAGAAAGCCATGGTATTGCAGCAGTCCTGAGACTAGGCCAAGGCACCAAAACAAATCCCTTACAGGCTCAAGTGGGACTTATGTGGTGCCTTGGCCCCGTGCTAACCTCTGCAGAGGAATGAGTTATACCCGCAGCCTCTTGACGCGTGAGCTTACCCACAAGAACGCGTGAGATCCTGAGCACTACCGCTGGCAGCTACCTACAGCTCGGGTGACTATTTTGTGTCACCCAATACAGCAGGTGAAGCAATGCCCGTGAATGACACTGCTTACGGTCTGTCTGGGAAGTCATCCTCTGACCCTGTAACTGCAAAGCTTTGGGAACAGAGGGGCAAATGGAAACCAGACACTTATTTGGCCCTTCTTCTCTCCATCTTCCTGCCACTTATGCCACCTGAAGTGACCCTGCTGCAGCCCTGCCAGCCAACTTCACATAGGGACTGTGTCTGCCTGGATGGAAATTTTCTCATGTGCAACGTGGAGACACTTATCAGCGACAAATTAGTTTTAAAAAAAATTCTTTAAAAGCTTTCTTCGAAGCTCCCCTGGTCCCAAAGCAATTCCTTCATGCTTCATTGTTGCTCCTGACTTTCAGCTTCCCTTTTTATAGCTGAGGAACCTGAAGTATTTACATCCTGCTGAGACACTAGCCCTCCAACAGTACCATAGATGCTCAGCAGTAGGGTCCAAGCACTCAGCTGAGCTGGTACTCTCGGTCTCAGCTTTGCATGCTCTTGACAAGATGGACAGCCTGGAGAAGACATGTGGATGGCTTCACCTTCACTGCCATTCCCACAGAGCAGATGAGAGAAGAGCACACCCACCCTGTGCTCCCCAGCTCGGGTACACACATGCAGTGGCTTTCTGTCCGCAGGCTGTTCAACAGCACTGCCTGGCTGTGCCTTGGGCTCTACTGGAAGTCAGAAATGAGGCTCTGAGCCTGTCCTCCTCTGAGGCCAAAAGGTGAATTATATGGGATAAGAGACTAGAGAGGGATCTTACAAACAGTCAGGACTTGCACTTGGGGAAGGAGCGCTGCTTTGTGTCATAAAATCTGCATCTCAGACTCTCTTAGGTTCTGTACAGAAACCTGGCTGTGGCCAAACTCCTGGCATTGATTTCTACCAGCTCTGACCAGAAGGTTAACAAGAAGCTTTTCTGTTGGAAAGGGTTTTTCCAACCAACACAGTACTCTGCAAGTACTTGGACCTCGGTTGAGCACCACATCCCTACAAACAACTGTGCAGAGCCTTCTGTGTCTCTCTCCTCTCCCTCTTCCCCACCGCTCTCACTGCACAGGTCACCGCGAGCACACCCGTACTCACTGCTTCTGGAGCAAGTGCTGGTGCTGCTGCTGTTGCTGCTGCCGGTAGGTCTCGATTGTGTGCTGGGGAAGGTACTGCATTAGTTCCAGGGACTCTTTGATCTTCAGCAGCATTTCATATGTCTCCCGTCCCCTCACCTGCATCGTGAGAAAAACAAAAGAGGGAAAAAGAAAAGCCTTAAAGGATTGCATCTATAGTGTCAGCAACCTTAGCAAGTTTTAGATAAAGTCATGTAAACAACCAGAGCAAGATGCAAATACTCTGTTTATACTCCATGCACACACAATAGAACAAATAAGCCTTGTGCTACAGGTACAGCAGATAATGTTGAAGAGCAATAATCTGACGCTGCAGGTTAATGAACAACTTGGGGTTGTCATCTTGTTCAATGTAAATCTCTGCTCACAGAAAGCAATTTGCTGATCCAGTTTGTTAGGCAGAAAATGCCTTTACCTGCCTCAGATATAAACAGATCTGGCGGTGAATATTACATGCCTTGAGGAAAAAAAGAATACTTGAATTTGAATGTTGGGTTTGGTTCTCCCTTCTCCTCTAAGAACACCATGGTTTGTGATTTATCCAACTAAATGTGGCTTATGGGGAGGCAGCTAAATGGCCAATTACAGATACTTTTTGCCCTTTCTGATCATACCTTAACACAGTGTATTGCACTTCTATTAATCCACAAGGATGGTAATACATATAAAAGCACAGAAACATCCATCTTTGTCAATAGAAAACACTCATGGTCTCCAGAGAAAGCTCAAGCACCACAGACCCAGAAATGGCAGAGAAGGAAACCCAGTTTGGCCTCCAAGACAATGTCTCTGCCAGGACAGACAAATCACTTGGGATATTCTCATTTGCCTTGCACAAGCCACTTCCAGTAAGCAGCTAATGGGATTTTTCTTTTTTTTTTTTTTTTTGGTTTGGAATATGTATTTACAATAGGTAGCTCTGTGGACTGAAAATACTCCCATCCCATCCCAATCCTCAGTTCTGTCTGAGGTCCAGGTGAGCAGTTGACTTGCCTCAAGTCACTGAGGAGGATAATAAAGGCAAAGATAGAGAGAACTCACCGGCAAGTATAAGAGCTCATCATCTGGGGAACGTCTTTTTTTGATGGACGTCATCTGTATGCCGTGAGTTCCTTGTCGAAAAGCTGGAAGAGAAATCCCAAAAGGATCCCATTTAAAAAAAAAAAAAAAATAATTAAAAAGAAAAAGGAAGAAGAAAGAAAATTTTAAAAGGGAGATACAAAATAGACATGACATGAAGTGCATGGCCAGCTCAGATCTTCAGTGCTGTGAAGGGGTCCCTGCCTGAACCCCTGCAGAGCTGTGCTTGCAGCTCCTGGCTCCATAAGGCAGACATGACTTTACAGGTGTTGGGTGACCATACTGCTTGGGGAAACAGCCAAGGAGTGCTGCACATATGGCAAAACCCCAGCAAGCTGTACCTAAAACAAGCACTGGCTCTTTCCAGGAATGACTGTGAGCTTTGGTATTGCAGTGCTCATGAACTGTTGGTGGATCAGTGATCCATGAAGGCAAGACAACAGGCAAGGAGCACACAGAATTCACTGACAAAATGAAGCCCTCCTCCAGTCTGCCTCCTGTTAAAACCTGTTGCCTTGCTGTTCAGTGCAGTGCCATCACTGAGCATATGTGCTAAAGCAAAGCTGAGTTTTCACATCTTGTATGTCTGATGAGTGCACTGAACTCTTTAGAGCACAGAGAGAGGTCAGAGCAGCTCTGATGCACAGCAGGGTTTGTGTGAAGTCTTAATCTAGTCTAACCTCTGTGGCTGGAGACACATGCCACATCATGAAACACTGGCTAGAAGAAGCAGAGAATGACGACAGAGTACCAAACAAGCAGTAAATGTAAAAAAGTGGTTACAGAGTCCCAGCCTTTTGCCTTGAGGGTGGCAAATAAACATCCCCTCCAGCCACTGCTGGCAGGGCTGACCTCACACAGGCAGCAGTGCAAGAGAACGTGCAAACCCAGTTTATTAAATGCTGTTTTGGGAACACCAGCTGATTTTTCAGGTTGATTGACCCTGGGACAACAGACTAGTAATGCCCTCGTGCCTCCAAGCCCATGCACAGCACCACTCCATCCCCACAGCACAAGTGCTGCGGTGACGCCTGCACCCAATGACAGCACAATTTGCAATCTGCCCAGCTCTGCCAGCTACTTACGGCGCTTCGTACCATCACCATTCTTTGTGCTGTCGGAGACTTGCTGCTTGCGGATGCTGTCCTCATCTGCTTTGCGATCTCTGCCTGGGCAAGCACAAATGCGGGCTTCAAAACATCGGCGGCCCAAGACTTGCCCACTGGGAAGAGAGGTGAGAGGAAAAGTCAGCTGGCACCTCAGATGTGGACCAGTGTCCTTCAGCTTCCCACCAGACTAGGCACAGACAGACCCAAACCTCCCATTTCTCAGTCAGAATGTCCCAGGTTTTGGGCAACTCCCACCTGCCAACATTTGAAAAATATCCTATGGCTTCTTGCATAGGGAATCCTAAGGGCATGCAATGCTGCCCTGAGCAGAATAGCAGCCAGAAGGCCATCTCTCAAACAAAGGGCTACACTCATGAGGAACCACTTACTCTCTAGTTTCCAGGGTCACAATGATGAGGATTGGGCGACGGTTCATCCCTCCCACGCAGCTACTGTTACACATGAAGTTGTACAAGACTGTCGTGAACTCAGTACCAACCTGGACGAGACAAAGGGCATGAGAGGATGGGGTGATGGATGGAAAGTTCTGCTTTTTCCAGGCTCTCCTCTTGTAGTCCCACAATCATATTACCATGAAATAGGGCCCACCACAAGGCTTCCTTAAAAGAAATTAAGAACTCCTTCTCCCACGGCATAAAGAGGGTGTTTAAAAGCTCATTTCTGACAACCCTTCGACTAGGGTTGCAACTCCCGCAGCATCCCTTCGCGTGCTGTGTTGCCATCACCCTGAGCTCACAACGTACCTGAGGCGGCTCATAGGGGACCAGCACACTCTGCCTCCCAGTGATGGGGTCTTCGACGTACTGAGCATGGCTGTTCCCTTCTACCCTGATCAGGTGGCTGGGAGGTGCTATCTGCCCTGCGAGAGTAAGCACGCAAAAAATGAGACACCGTCCAGTGAAGCAAGCTGAGGCGCAGGGCAGTGAGATCTTCCACCAAGGGAAAACCCTGCGCCTGGCCCCAGACACCTACCAGAGCACATACGTGCCTCGCAGCATCCCTTCCCAAGGTCCCCACTGCCAGACATCAAAGGCAACACAGGCTTTCTCAAGCTGGACACATGAACATGGGCTCCCAAGATCCTGGACTGCTTAAGCTCAAATGTAAACTGAATGGCAGCTCAGAGCCAGCTGTGAGCAGATGTCTTCAAGCAGATAACTCCACATGGGTTTTCACACCAGCTGAAAGCCTTTCTTTTCCTCCCCTCAATGTGTACACAAAGCAAATCCCTTCAGGTCTCAGTCACTACTCTTTTCCCCATCAACTGCTAGCCCTCTTGTGTTCTCTCCCATCAGTCTTGATCCTAAGCAGCTAAAAAAAATTCAAGGAGCAGGAGAAATACACATTTAATTAGTGGTCAACTTGAAAAATCACGCTTGCAGGAGCAGCAGAAAGGAACATGATCATCTTTGTTTCTAGGCCCCTCTCCAACAATTAAAAAAATAGTGTCCTTCCTGCAAATTCTCTTCAGTGTTTCTACAACATACAACTAAATTCTGAGGAGAAAAGCCTGTTATGGGTTCATCCAAATAATTTGGTTTGTGTTTGAACTATTCATTTCTTACTTGAAATAAGAGCATGTTTCTAGATAGTTTTTTTCAGAATAAGCATATATAGTTTTAGTTTTTTCTTTCTTAAAATTCTATCATGGAACAAGGTATCAACCCTCAAAAATGCAGTTCTATCAGAAAAGCACTTTCTAATACAAAAAACTATTTCAAAGGACTGTCTCACTCCACTCTGATTTTACACTCCCGAGTCCTTGCTTATTTTTGGGCTTGTCTAGCTGGCTGCATTGTAACCAGCAAAGGGATCCAGGCCCCTAAGACATCCTGCTAACTGACACCAACCGTGTTTTTTACAGTAGGAGATAAATAATGCACGTAGAATAAAACAGATGCGTATGTGAACTTGTGTGAACTTAAGCAGCCATGGCAAAACAGAGCCCAACCCATGAGTTTGCAGAAAACCCCAGGACATTTTTTAAACAGCTGCTACTTCACTAACATGAGGAGAAGCAAGTAAAAGATTAAAACATGAATACTAAACTGATAGCGTAAAATGTGCAGGAAGGTTGCCTACAGTTGATGCTGGCACTTAGTGTTATCCTGTTAGAGATAAACAGCCCCTCCGTCTTTGAGGCGTGGATTAAGGACTGGAGATGATATTGCATCCTGTTACTAGATCCCTGTCCCAGAGACATGGAAGCTCATTCCTGAGCACAAGAACAGCTGCTTCTCATTGCAGAAGCAAAAGCAGAGTGGGGAGAGGCTGCCAGGAGGGCACTGCCTGCCATGGACACAGACATCCATCCAACCTGGGCAGGCGTGGAAGTTTATTTCAGTACTTTCTTCCCAAGGACATGTTTGCACAGGGACAGCTAAAGTATAGTATGAAGCTTCCTGCTAAGCACGGGAAATAAAAAGCTGCAAAAGATGTTGCAGGGGTGTCTGCTTCCAGCCAGTTTGCTGTGAAGCTGCTGCCAAATCCCCACACCCGCTGCTCATCAGTCACGCAGCTTTGAAGAGGGGCTGCCAGCAAAATGCTGCCCTCCTTACCCTCGTTGAACTCGCGGCTCAGCTCGTGGTTTGGGCAGCGTTTGACCACTTCGGTGACATGTTCAGCTTTCTTGTAGACTGGCATAGCCCTGATAACAGCTCCCTGAGGCGGCGGGGTCATCACTTTGATCTGGATGGGACACGTCTTGGCAATCTGGCAGTACAACTTTTTCAATTCGGTGGAATACTGGATGGGGGGAAAAGAGCAAGAGAGAGTCAGGATGTTCAGCAAGAGGCGGAGATGTGCCAGGAGGATGGCGATGGGTTTACACACATAGCTGAATGCACCACCTATTGCACACATAGCTGAATGCACCACCTATTGCACACGCATTGCATTTTTTCACGCAATAGCCATACCTCCAGACAAGCTGCAAAAATCCCCAGAGCTTTACCTGTTTTAGAATAGCTGAGTATAAATATATATTTTAGCTTTTCCAAATGCAAAAATCTTCCAATAAAGACTACTGCTTTTACATGAACAAATATAGTCTTTATTTCTCTTGGGCACATATCCACTCTTCCAAGGGATGCACATTACCCACCTAACAAAACAGACACTATTCTTTTCACAACACCCTGTAATCCTGGAAGCATTGGAAACCACACGCGTAAAGCATTTCATCCTGTTTTGTAATAAACCCTCCTACTTTTGCAGAGGGGGGGAATGAAAACATGAACCTTGAAATTGAAGAGTACTTGAAAGCAAGACCCTGTGTAATTTGAGAGTTGTGCCAAATCTAATGTTTCAGTCATCTTTTAAAAGCATCTCACACCTCTTCTATCATCTATATATCAACCTCACTTCTAAACTCAAAGCATTGTGTCCATTAAGAGGAAAATAACAATAATAACAACAACAACAGTAAATAAATGTCAAAGCTCAGAAGAGTTGAACAGCCCAAAGACCAGGTCCAAGAGCTGGCTCCAAAACAGAGGTTGTGACAGTCCTGGGGTAGGCAATGAACACCTGGAGCAGAACAAGATGCTTCTACTCACTGTGCTAATTTGGAATATGTTAGACTCCCTCTTTTAAGATGTTCCCCACTAAAAAAGTAACAGCGGTGCAGCATTTTCCTGAAGTGTGTTCACATCTGGAAACCTTTACTCAGCAAAACATCAAGCCATGGGCTGAAGTAATTGATTTCTGTTCAAAAAACGGCACTGAAATCAGGGCATATGCTTAGCAGGAATGATCACAAGGAAACTCTTAAATGGTTCAGTATAGTCTAACCTGAATCCATTTTTCTGGATGTGCTCCATCAAGGAGACCCTCCAGTCTGCTCTGCTGTACAAGTTTGTTGCAAATTATGGCAGTTTTCATCAGCACCCCACTCCAGAGGCATTCAGTTTTCTCCTGGTGCTCAGACACCCATGAGCACAGAGCTCTCCCAGTAACTCTAACCACGTAACCCACAGGAATTGCTGGCATTTCCGCTCTTCCATCTCTTTGGTTCTTGCAGAGAAAGAAAAGCAAAAGCCCCAAGGTGTTTTTCTTTTCCTCAAAAAAATGACTGTAGCAGCCATGGCTGATATAGCCATGGTCCCATCTGTTCAAACAGAGCACTGACAGGCTCATACAGGTCGAGAGCACGACTTGGCCATCCACCCTGCCAGGATGGGAAGAGCTGGTGCATGTATGGGTGGGCGTCAGGCGATGCAGCAACAGAAGGATTAGCTAGCAATATCCAGGGATTATTTGCATTTCAAAGTGTACACCTTGCTAACATAGGAAAAACCAAAGCTGGGAGAGAGACACTAGGTAGGAGAGGGGGATTAGAAATAAGCCAAGCCAGTCCCTTCCGTCCTCACTCAATGCCACCCTGCCATACAGCAGAGAAGATGCTAGAGGTATTTAAACTAAGGAGAAAAAAAAAAATAATCTTTAAGATGCAAAGACCAAATTGTGCAATGTATTTTATGTGCCTGCAGGCTAGAGATTAAACCCACAAAGGATTTACCCAGCCCGCGGAAATAGGGAACATGCCAAACAATTACAAAAAAAAGTTGCGAAACAGATCTAGATGGTGATTTATATCGTACATCTTTTAAACCTGAAATTCCTTATTGTTTTTTAATTAAAAAGCAATTTCTTACTGAAGGTAAGAGTGAGCTCACTATGTTGTCTATTCATCTCAAGAGGTACAAAAAGAATCCCTTGTATTTGAAAGAGGAAGAAAATTTAGAAAGTATTGTTTCCCTCAACACTTCAGTTTGCTAATAGCATTGTGAAGGTTTTAAGGACATAAAGCCTCAAAAATCTCAAAAAGCCAACTAATCACCTGGATACCTTAACATCATTGAAGTGTAAAGAAATTGGGGATCTAAAGGTGATGGGGTGAAAGAAAAGCAAAAATATGGAAGTGTGATGGCACAGGGAGGGCACAGCACTCACAAGGAGCCAATGTGAGCCATCTGCAGACATTTGGAGAACTGAACAACTGGAAGGAGACACACACCGCTCAGTTATGGATCAGCAGTACTCATGTTGACTGTAATTTTATGTATAATATCTTAAGAAGACAGAAAGCTGGGGTTACAAGAAGGAGAAAAAAAATAAAAATCACTGCTTCCAGAAAGACAGGAGAGGTGCCCAACACTAGGATGAATAGTGAGGCTCCAGGTCAAACAGCATGGCCCCTCTGCCAGCAAAGGGAGTGATCTGCTCCTCATCCGTTCTTCAGCACCCCAACTCTCAGACCCCTTTGGCTACAGCCAAGAAGGAAGGTATCAGACCTGCAGCTTAAATTCACAGAAAACAAACAGCCAAAGGCTAATGAGTTACGTTGAACAAGTCTGTTCAAAGAAATACACACACACACACACATATATATATATATATACATACACACACACACACATACATCCCCAACACACAGGGCAGACACAAGAGCACCAGGTTCTGACCAACACCTTGAACTTGGCATGTCGGAGAGGAAGGGTGACCAGGAGCCCACCTCTGCTTCGGGACACAGTCAGGGCATGGCCCAGCATGGAGACAGACGACAACAGGAGGACTGCGCTGCCTCTGTGTCACCCGATTGCAAGAGGAGGTCAAGCCTCACAGGCACTACACAGGGCTCAGGGCTGTGGCACAGAGCCACGATTTCACATCTACCCCAGGCACAGCCGCCCGTGAGTATGTAATCATTGAGTGGCCGGTCATTTAACACCAGTGTAAATCTGTCCACGGGGTACCTGCTGTCAGACAGTAAGGGGCTTGAGTTTCCCACCCTGCCAACTTTGCTGCCACCGTGGGTAACCTGATGCCCAGTCATCTATTGGCGTAAATAGATGAGAACAACTAGGTCATGGTGGCTTCGTACAGAATTGGGGATAATCATTATGTCCATGGAACAAAACAGGATATTGTATATAGATTTCAAAGCAAATAAGTATCAGAAAGAAAGCCCCAAGGCAGGAGCTGTCTGTGTAAGCAAGGGTTGCCCCTCTTGGCACAGGTGCCTCTCCCCTGTGGTCCCCAAACCACCCCACCTTGCAAGAAGTGACAGTCCCCCTGCCCACCATGTTGCTACAGGAACTCACAAACCCTCACTGTATGCGGGGTAAAAATCACAAGACCAGCAATTTCCAGAAATCTAGAGCATGATCATTAATCAACGCTCTTTTGTTACTTGCTATTGTAGGAAAATTAATTAGGAGCAAAAATGGGAAAATAAGCCTGACTTAATCAACAAACCTGTCCTTTAATAAGATGACAGTAGTCATTATCTAGCAGCAGGAAAAGCGTTGTGTGTGCCAACAGCCTAAGGAGTGCAAACACCACTTCTACCAGATGTACAGACCAAAAAGTTATTTAAAACAAAAGAGGAAAGCCTGGCGACGTCTTATCCACTCGAGAGGGAGAAGAAAGAGCTTTGGCTCAGCCTGTTCTTTGGGGTTTGAGTGCTGCATGTCATGCCCAAATAAGCAGACTTCAAGAGATTGCTAAGAACAACAGTGAATCTAGTTTTTTGCTTAATAATATGTTTTAAAAGGAAAGAAGAAAACATTCCAGCGCCTGCAGCCCTGCCCTCCCCACCTGCCTGTGCAGACATACTGTATTACCCACTCTTGGCACTGTGGCTGGTAATTCAGTATCACAATACACACACGCCAGCTACCATCAGGCAACACCTGTCTGATTTCTCAGCAAGCCCCTTCTCCGGAAGATGTGTCAACAAAGCGTTTAAAGGAGAAAACAAAACACTTTCCACCTCCCAAATGGAGAATTTATGCTAGAAATCACAGAAGTATTCTGGAAGTAAGCACTTGGTGTTACACAATACAAGCTGCAATGGCTTTTCAGTGAGCATTCGGTTCCCCTGCAAAACTGATGCAATGAAATTCCCTAAGCACTACTTTGAAAATCTGCCTTTAATATCTGTTTTACCATCTGATCTAGCCAGGGATTACGACCCCTAAGTCTTTAAAAGGAGCAGGATTCAGCCAGCTCTGTGAATGCTGATGGATGTCAACTTGAAGGTGATCCCAGAGGTTGTCTTATGGCTTGACAGCTCCCTGAGCCCCTTGTGCTCAGATCAACAGGTCTTTCAAATCTTTTGCATAGTTCTTTCAAGAAGTCACGTTTTAGTTCAACTCGGTTTAACACTAGATTCATCTTACTTGACATTTTCAAAGCCATCGGTCAGCTGTGCTTTTTCCCCTATGAAACTAACTCCAAGAATGGGAAAAAAAGAACATGCTAGAAGAGTTGGAAAGCAACATTTACTTGCAAAGTCTTCACAAATGAGGATAAGAAGTCGCAAAGAAATAGCAAATCACTTGTATAAGGTGTATTCTCTTAAGAGAAAAAAGACAGTAGAAAGAAGGGAGGTTACCCACAAAGAATAAAAATTGAGATTTACTCATGCACCTTAAATATTTTTGCTTTGATGAACAATGATTTAACTTTTCATTTGCCAAAAATTGTTGTAAGCATGTCTGGGACCAGATACACATGTGTGCAGATTGTAGGATCTGACTTGCTCTCAGAGCATGTTCAGCAGAGAAGCCCAAGAGGAGTCTTCCCAGTAGTGCTGCGGATGTGGACATCTCCTGCCAGATTTAACCTTCATCTCAGCATAACCTTAACCCCAACACTACCTAGATGACGTGTTGCAGCTCCAGGCTGAAGTTCTCTGTCTCATCAGGCTCCAGAGAAAAGCAGACATTTCTGCTGCGAGCAGACATAGCCAACGGTCAAACCACGGGCATGAAAGAGAGGTCCAGAGGTCATCAGCCTTCACGTGCCTCCAGATTCACCACAGGCAATGCCAACCCCCAGACTCACAGCCCACCACACCAGTGAGATGGGCCTGTGAGCATCCCCTGCCTGAAGGGGAAACCACCATGTGACAGCGGGTAGGATGCGAACGGCAGGAGATGCTGATGCAGCTCCACAAGCGCTTTGCAGACATTTACTAAACTTTTCCCCGGGGCAAAGGAAAGAACGCGTCACCCTCTTTCTCTCCCTTGGGGATGGGCAGCGATTCACTCAAGGGCGCCTGCCTTTGCGGAGACTTAAACTTCGTTTTCCCCTTGAGCTCCTCCGCCCCCTCCCCGTCCCTGCCGCCGCGCACCCCGCGCCTCGCCGGGCGCGCACGAACGGTGCTGATGAGCTATTAAAATCCTTCCTCCGAGCGCTTTTCTCCAAGAGCCGCAGCCAAAGGCCGCCTGTTGCCACCTGTCAGTCGCAGGGATTAATTACCTGCGCCCGAGCTGGGAGCGGCACATTCCTCCCCGGCCTCACCCTCCGAGATGTTGACATCAGGCAGGTGGGCCCCGCGTCCCCCCGGCCGGCAGCACGGAGGGGACGGCGGAGGGGGGACGCGACCCACGGGCTGCGTGGGGACAGGCAACGCCAGCGCCGTGAAAACCGCAAGTGAAACAGGAGAAGCGTGAAGGAACGTGTCGGTGCAGCTCCGGGGCGGGCGCCGCTCCCACCGCCGGACCGGACGCCGACGGCAGCTGGTGCTGCACCTTGGATACCTTAGTGAAAAATAATAATAAGAAGAATAGATACATATATATATATATAATGTGTGTTGACCTGCTTAGGTAAACGGGGAAGGGGAGGGGCGGCAGGGAGGAGAACGGAGAAACGTAGCCTGCGGACAAGGATTCAGCGGGCCGGTGCCTGGTGTGCCGGATCCCATCCTGGCCTGCAGCCCCGCGCGGGGGGTCGCTCGCCCTCTCCCCACCGGCTGTGGGTACCCGCGGGGCTCAGCCCACGGGCGGGGATTGGGGGGAAGCCGTGTTGCCCAGCAAGCCCCTGAAAAGGGACGCTTGTGCTCGTCTGAGCTGCCGCAGCTCCTGCCTTGTGCTATCGCCTAATGCAAAGGGAGAGAAAGCGATTATGTTTTTCCCTTCTGGCAGCGCAGAGCTGTCTGCACAACCACTCACCTGCCTTCGTGGAGAAAGGCAGCTCCGTGTTCCCCCCTCCCCATACAAACCCCCACGATTTCCACTGCACCGTACTCCCATCCAGTCCCCACCAACCCCCGCAAATACCCCAACACACCCCATCTCAGAGGACAGTGCTAAAGCAGCCTGAGAAGAGTGCGCACGGGGACACACACAAGCGGTGATGCTGTAGGAGACCCCCCGAAATTCCCCAAAATACTGAATTCGGAGCATCCGCTAGATTCTCCCATCTTTAGGAAAACGAGCTCATTCATTCATGTGACAATACTTCAGCATCTTGTTTGAGGCTCCCCAGAGATTTTAATTCAAAGCTGCTTATCTGCTTTATGAATACTCAGCAAAGCCACAACGATAACAGAAATAACAATGATATTTTCCCATACAACTTTTGCATTGTGAAACAGCTGTAAAATTGAAAACTCTACATTTGAGGGCTTTTACATTTCAGTTTCATATCTACAGACTTATTTCACCAACAAATGAAGGTCTTGAGGTTTGTCCTGAAAACATTTTTTAAAATGAACAAGAAAAAAGAATTAACTGAAAAGTATCCCTGATTCAAGAGAAAAAAAACAAAAAACCCTCTGATGGAAAACTTCAGAGGCAAGCCAGGAATTATTTACATGGTTTTTGATACAAAGTGATGGCTTCTAAAGGAAGGTTTTACTATCCGATTTTGTTAGTTAAGCTATTTTCCTTTGTTGATCTATTTTATTTAAAAAATATTTCAGAAATTAATTTCTTTAAAAACCAAAACCATAAGATTCCTGCAGTCAAACGACCTTACCTTGCATACTCAGCTCACACTCTGCACGTGTTTCATATCCAGCTTCTCTGACAGTTTCTAAACTGAAACTTTAGCAGTACCCAAATAAGTTTCAGATGCTAACAATGTCTAGTAATTTGCATTTCTGATAGGCTGCTTCATACAGAACATTTTGCTAGTATGGATAAGGTAAGAAACAAGAGTGAATGAGCTGAACACCAAAGCTGAGCCAGTGCTGAACATCATCTTCCCCTGTGGGTCACAGCAAATGCCCACTGACAGTGCAATTCCATGTTACAAAATAATATGGGGATTTTCACTGAACGAAGTAGCTTCCACAGGGAGCATTTATTTTATGTCAGTACCCAAAATCTGAGATACACTCTCAGATACCTTTCTTGCAAACAGAAGTTTACACAAATAAACAAAACACCCAAGAATTGTCCTGACCATAGCATGGTTCCCTCTGATGCAATGTAACAGGCCAAAGCACATGCAAGCGTGCCAGGCTCCAAACCCTGTGCTGATTCCCATCGGATCAGTGTCCCCCACGTTATGACTCCCCACATCCCTGTGATGTTATTTTCATAGGCTCTGCTGATTAACTGACATTAACACAGTCAATTTACAGGCTATCAATAAAGCACTATCTTTGTGGCATCTCCTTTTTCAAAGGACTTTTCTTTAGGGTGATTTTGCAGATAAAGCCTTCCATTCATGGCAGCTCATGCTGCACTATGTCAAGCACTTTTTTTTGTTGTTTTTGTTTGGTTGGTTGGGTTTTTTGGGTTGTTGTTTGTTTTGTTTTTTCATTTTTTTAGGCAGGGGAGGGTGGGATTGGACACAGGCTCCTTTTTTATCCCATTCAACTCGCAGACTCTCAAGTTGATATCTAGGTCTCCCAACGTCTTCTGTATTACAAATATACAACAAAACCAACCTGTTTGACTACCAAATAAGATAAAACACTATGAAACATACACTGTGGGAAGCCCACTCTCATACTACCTACCCAAACTCACCTAAAGGCTATGAAGCATTAACATTTTGGCAGAATAGTGAGAAGTAAACGAAATTAGACTAAAATGTTAGTTAAAATTGGAATTGAAAAATGCCAGTTTCAATTACTGAACACTAATTCGCAAGTCAAAACTTGACAGCAAGAATCTGAATCGTCACAGTGAATGCACAAGAAGCTCCATGGTCTACTCCATTGCATTTCACAGCTCCACTGTGAACACACTCAGCTGTTTCACATCCTCCTAGCAGGAGGGGAACCCACTGCAAACAAAGTGCTACACTGAAGGTACAAGTATTTGCATCTATACAAAATGCAGACACCTGCCTGCAGGTAATGCAAGCGAATACATATACAACCACATGTGTTTGTTTACACGAAATGGTAAGTTGATTACTATGACACCAAGTGTCACAGCAGCTAGAGACTTTTACAGTGACGTAACCAGCAATAATCCCAGTTCTACTCATTACACCAGAACATACTCAGCAAAGAGGCAGGTAAAAACCTCCAAAACTTGATTTAGCAAAAAAAACCCTTCTGCACATGTGTAACTTTTGGCAGCACTGTTAATTGCCACCTGCTTGAGCCAATATGCCTCTGCATAGGGACATTTGTGAAGCCTAACCTAGACTTCAGAAAGGTCTGATTCAATTCGTATTTTAAAGAAAACAAGACTTTTCTTATAAAAGGCTCCAGAAATGAACTGGAAAGAACACATCCAGGCTCCCCATAGCAAACCCACCCCACCACATACTGCTGCTGACTCACGTGCACAACATCAGGCTTGGGTACTGAGCACCAGAACCTGTTCTCCTCACAGACTGCTTAAAGTAAAGCCTAGGTTAGCCATTTCAAACCTCCTCCTAGCTTGGCGTGGGGGATTAAACCTTCTTACAATCATCTGTCTCAGGTTCAGCCAAAAAGGAAGGCTGCTGTTTGCTTCCTATTAGCCTCCCAGATCTCACTTGTTTCAAGTCTGCGTGTTCCAGCATGCTCCATCCCACCAGCCAAACTGCAAGAACTCTAACCAGCCAGAGGAAACATCGTCTGGAGTAATCAGACACCAACTTTTAGTGCATCTCCCAGTCATTTTTGTCCCCTGCTGAAAGACAAAGGGTGATCAACTCAACCATACAAAGGGAAGAACCACAACAGCACATAGAGGTTGTCCCTACTGATTGTTTCTGTCCGTGCTCAATTAAGATAAGAAAATGGCAAAGCAAATGTCCTAAATCTCTCTAAAATAAGCCTGCTTCCACCAAATCCAGCCTGGTTTCATCAACATGAGTCAGCTGTAAGAGTCCCAGACAAGCAGATTAAGTCTTGCAGACCTCTAGAAAGTAGACTTATGCTTTGGGTCCTTGACAATCACAGGTTCAGATAGCTCCAGACCAGCTGAAGATCAAGGGGAGGAAGCAGGATACAAGGAAATGTCAGATGTAAGATCTAACTCCAAAACTCTTTAAGGTCCCTTCATCTGCAAATAAGGGGATTTCATTAATATCTCAGAGGAAACCAAATGAGTTGTTAGTACAGTATCTGTTACAGCAGAGGGAAGCCAAGCTGGACATGAGAACATGTTCAAACAAACAAACAAAACCGACAACAAAACAAAACACAATGAAGTTGTTCTGGCAATGTAGTCTTTTCAATCAGCAACATCCCAAGCCTGCAATTTAGGGGTAGAGTCAGACCCAGAGGTACCAGGCACTCTGCCACAGGCTGCACCAGCCATTCAACACCCCAGAAAGGAGGACACTTTGCTAGATGATGACAAATTTCCACTCAAGTTCTGGCTCATGCCAAAAGGCTGACCTACTTACAAATGCCACAGGGTCAGCATATTGTAAGGGTGAGGGTCTATTATGGGCCCACCTTCCTAGTTGGGTCAGTGACAGGCTTAGGGGAGATGCAACTGGCTGTCTTTGCACACTCTCATTCTGATATGTGGGCACAGGAGAGAAAATTCAAGCAATTCAAAGCTAAAACCAGGTTTAATGTCTTCAGACCTATTATACTTAAAACCTTTGCCTAGACACATTTTCTTTCCTGTTCACTCATTCTTGATTTATATTCAATGGACTCTACTTAAAGGACACATAACCCCTGAAGGAGTTCACATACAGATGATTTGTATTCTTCCTTGCCTTCCTAAAGCATTACTGAAGACATAGTTAGACTTCTGTGACCTATTAAGCCTTGTGCAAGTGAACATAAGAGATCCCTCTTTCATTCACCCATAACCTATGTGGAGAATCAGCTTCCCTGCCCATTCCACATGGTCCAGCAACAACCGTTCTGCAGGTGAACACATTACTGACACAAACTGCAGGACATCTCCAGACAGTGTGGTTCACTGCAAGCAAGGGATATCAGATTTATTTCAAAGGGCTCAGTTTTCAGCAACATTCATCCAGAGGGAAAGCTGGTAGGTCTGGCTGAGCACTCTTGTCTCCTCAGATAGTGCAGCACACACCTTCAGATTCTGAATTTGTGCTATGTGACAGCTCAGAGTTCTCTCACAGTAGCCCTCTCTAGCTCTTTTCTTCATCCAAAGTTTCAATCCAAAGCCACAGGTCAGACAGAGCCAGCGTGAGAGCTCTGGGACACCACAGCCCAGCCCAGAAAATGTGAAAACATCTGAGACTACCCCCTATGAAACATGGGGTTTATTAAGCATACTAAAATCCACAGCCAAAACACATTAGGTCTTCCCTGAGCAGAGAGCACGACACTCTGCCTCTGAAATGGACTAAGCATTTTGAGCGGGTTGATGACTGTGTGGGTATTTTCTTGGCTAGCCATGCCTACTTCAATGATGCACTGTCACCAAGTGCAGGATTGCTCCCTGGCTGTTCCTTGAGTCAGAAACCAGTCACTACATCCCATGAAGCAGGAACAGCAGCTAAATGGGGGGGCCAAGGGCCTCAACTATGAACTTGAACGCTCTGATAGAATAAGAGGCCACCAGCCAAGTCAGTCAATGAGTTCTCTTCTGTATGGACACTTTCAAGAAGGACTGAATGGCTTTGATGGAAAAAGGCAATCCCCTTTCTCTCCTACTTGCCTTCCTTCCCCTCCATTTATACCACCTGAGGGAAAGTACAGGTACCCTTCCACTTTATCCTTCTATTATAACAAAGTATTAATCACACCTATGGGAGGAAAGACAGAAAGTATTAAATCTGACAGTCTCTCAACACAGCAGTGCCAGCGAAATGCATCATTAAGGTGAGTAATTTTCCTGTTTACTTCATAGGCTCAGAGCCCCCTCCCCTTCCTCCCCACCTAAGATGTGGGCAGGACCCATCAAGGCAAAGCTTTGGAAGCAAGCAGCAGCGTCCCAAATTTCTACATAAATGCTGCAGGCCAAAGAGCAAAGGCAAGTTCCAACTGAGCCC
Organism: Streptopelia decaocto; assembly: GCF_964273445.1. NCBI lineage: Eukaryota > Metazoa > Chordata > Aves > Columbiformes > Columbidae > Streptopelia > Streptopelia decaocto. The sequence goes on along the minus strand of NC_138660.1, from coordinate 6,914,710 downwards.
TTGACAGTAATCAAGCACTGCGGCGCCTCTGGTCTTGTCTTGTGCATACCTTGCAAGTAGCATCATGTCTTCCCGCTGAGATTTCACTGGCAGCACATACAAGCACCTTGTTCCTTGGCTTCTGTCTCAGAAAAATAAAGTCCTGAACACACACATACACACACACGCCCCTGCCTTTCTGCTCCAAGGGAGACCATTTCCCTCTAAATCTTGAGCGTACTGTGGGCAACCCTTTCAGAACTGATTTACAAATTTGGAAGAAAACTCTTTTGTTCCCGTGCAGAAAGATTAGTGCGAGTACCTTGCCAAAAGGGCACTGAGTTTTCTCTATTAACGTCCAGGAAACTTTCCTGAGTCAGATCTTATTACATTTGAAACAAAGTGCAGGTACCAGCAAGTCTCTTCCATGATAACAGCCAGGGCCTGTCCCATTTCCTGATCACATTACACTCAATTTCCAGAATTACACCTATGCAAATATTGTTCTCCTGCTTGCAGAGCATTTCATTGATAATTAAAGCGAAAAGCCAGAAAAACTTTTTTGGCCAGGATGGTGAGCAAGGCAACAAACTAACATGTAGACACTGAGCAAAGACAAATTTTCTTCTTCCATATTAAGACCATCTGATAAGGGTCCTCTCCTCCTCCTACAAGAGAGGGAATCCAAACTGAACCAAACCATTTCTACAAGTGTCCTTCTGTTTCCTGGGTTTGCCAGCTCCATGAGGCCATTCTGTAGTTCTGAGTCACAGAGAAAACATGAGGATTAGGGGGGGGGGGGAAAAAAAAAAAAAAAAAAAAATCACACCTAACTAAGCAAGTCATGGTTTTACCAAGAACATGAAAATGCAGTAATGCAAATCTAAACTAGATCAATAAAGCATGACAGCAGCTCCAGCACACTTATGATGAATGGTGACTAAGTCAAACCTTTAAACATTTTATTTGTACAATTAAGCTTTTGGATGAATGGCAGGGAAGTCAGACAAAAAAACAGTCACTAGCTATTACCAGCATTTGCAAGGTTCTGGGATCTGTATATTACCCAGATCCTCCTCTTTCAGCCCTCTCCTTCCATCCTCAATGACCTAGCTAAGCACAGTCCTTGAGTCAACTGATGTGGTTTCTCCTGAGCCTACTTTCAAAGTCAAGACATGATTCAGCAAGGTGTTTAAGCAGATGCCTACCTTTAAGGATGGGAGCAGCCTTGCTGACTCCAACAAAACCCAGAAGATTCATAAGGAATATTCACGTGCTAGAAGTTATGCATTCACTCAAGTGCTTTACTGAACTGGGACTTTGATTTTCCTACACGCTGTGGGAAACGGTTTGTCAAGAACCATGTTGAGGAACATAGCAGCCATCCGGACATCAAGACGTCCCCAGCTCCAGAGCACAGTACTGCACCCCCAGGCAGATAGTGAGGTCAATGCTGTGGCATCTTCTCTGCTAGGAGGAGCAACAAGACTATCCCAGGCTTGGGATATTCCTCCTGTTTTTCTCATGCTCACTAGCAGCCCTAAAGCTATGCAACTGCGGCGGCTAAGGGAAGACACACATTCTGCAGAGCAACATTTAGAAAGGGAAGAAGGTTTGCAATGAGTCTGGGAAATGTTAGCAGCAGTCCTTCTGATCCCTCTCACAGAACTAAAAATCTTCAGTTTTGCATCTCCTCCACCCCAAGAGAAGAATGGAAAATGAGATCCCAGTTGACATGCAAGCCAATGGAAGATATGCAGTAACATGCCACATGAGAAATGGAAGGCTTGAACATAGCATAGTCCATGCCTGTTTTAGCCAATTCTTAGGTTGCTTTATAATTTCAGCAATAACGCACAAATGTGTAAAGCAAGCTTGCATGGACCTGGACGGCCTATGCAGGCAAATCTACAAGCCTGTTAGGTAAACTCTCAGGAACAATTGCCCAAACTCTTCATGACATAGTTACAGATCTATAAATTATTGGAACTAGATTACAGCAAATCTCTCAATACCTAGCAATTGATTTCACTTTGAAAGATAATCATGTCATCTACATGACCTAAATGGAAACATAACAGGAATGAACGTGGATTTAGATGCAAATCCCCATGACCAATCTGAAGATGGCTTTCCAAAAAAAATAAAAACCACCAAACAGCTCTTTGCCCCTACAGATCTTGCTACCTCTGTGCTGCTCCATTTGTAAGCTGTAAGCTCTGAAGACCCCAAGCCATGGATGCTTTGTGAGAAGAAATATCCCATTCAAAGCAAGACTGCTTTCCCAAACAAAAGAAACAGTCTTTGTTACTGGATAACGATGAGAACAGGAATAGTTCCCTGGGAAACATAATTTTAAAGTCAGATTTCCCAACTAACCACACCCAATTAGTAAGTAATGCCATGTTTTTGAGTGATTATGGAATCCCAGCAGATTTTTTCATCAGCTTCAATTCTGCTATTTCCTCCATCTTCCCAACAAGAAAACAAACAAAAACCCCTCACAATCTTATACGGGTTGAGGGTAACTAAAGGCAAGCTGCTTCCTCACTAAAAATAAATAAAATGGAGCAAAACAAGACGGAGTTACAACATCACAAGAAGTTATTGGCTCACACTGGCCGGCACTCCCATTTTCCTTACAGCTCATACCTGATGCATCAGAGAAAGGTGCAAAGCCTCCATGGACAGAACGTGCTGTTGCCCTGCACGATGCTGTGCAAATGAATTCCTGCCCTTACAGAACACAAGCTCCGTCCTGAGATAGCTACCACAAATCTCATGACCCTGCACCACTGCAAGAGCTATCAAGGGTAAGGCTTAGAAACAGGCCCTTAGCAACTCTGATTTTAATAGTATCCAAACGAGAAGGTGGGAAGAAGGTTGGGACCAACACTGGCAAGCCATCTGCAAGTATAGCCTACTGAAGACAATCAAGTGGCACCAAAGCAAGGACTTTGAACCTGCAGAAGCAAACCACCTCTCCAGAATTTTATCAGCCACCACTAGGTAAAGGAAGACGTCATTAAACTAGCAGCATAACCCAGAAAACTTTCTATCTACCAGCTTCACAACTGAACGACACAAAAGAGTCCACAGGTGAACAAGTGTTTAGCTCTCTAGGTGCAGACAGCAAAGCACCAGGATGCAAAAACCCTAAATAGGATCAGAGATATGACAAAACGCACCACAAGGATGCAACCATACTACTGCTATGATGGGCCACGGGATCATCATCATGTAAAGCAGCATACGAGGCTCCACTGCACAAAGCACTGGGTGAAAAGAAATAAAACTAGTTTTACAAAACATGGAGGTAACATATAGAAACAACCCAGAGGAAGCCACTTGGGAAGAAGCAAGCTGATGAGGGAAGAGAAGCCCTAGTCACAGCACACCAGCTACCTGACCCTGGAGAACAGCAAACGATAGAGGCCCAGCTAGGCTGCAATTGTTGCCACATATTTCTTATTTAAATGCAATTTGTTTAATCTCAAGTCTGATTCAGCCATCAAAGGCTCTCTTCTGTAGCACACTGACAGTTCACTCTGAATCTCTGCACCTTTAATCCTTTAATTAGCCAAGAAAAATGTGATCTCAACTCTTCCACCAACCTAGCTAATTTTCTGCATGGAGCTTCTAATTCCTGTAGGTTACAGGTTTTAGCTGCTCATGTAGCCAAGGGAAAAAAAAAAAAAAAACCAGACAAAAACAGCACCCCCGCCCCATTCCCACACAGGCTGATGTATGCTTCTCCATCTGCTGCCTCTCCAAAGAGCAAGCTCCTTGAAAAGTCCTTGCAAAAGCAATAGGGACCATTTTCACATTGTAGTAGTGGGCTGGGAGGCATAATTTTATCATGAAATTCAGAGAATAGCAAACAGAGATTTCAATGTGTGATACAGGGGTGCCTAGAGGAATCTGGTGACAAGGTGGTGTTTGTACAGGAGAATAAAATCTGAAAGTTAAGCCACTGCCTGAGTAAGAGAGTGTCATTCCCACCATGTAGATTTGACCACCTTCCTTGGTGATTTTGGGATGTGAGCTCCGAAGCAAGCAGGGAAAACCCTGGATAGCCAACCATTTTGAAAACTTTCTCTAGAAGATTTCTCCACAGATGAGCTCTGCTGCTGCTCAAGACCATCATGGCAACACAGCTCTGAAGGTAGAAAAGGAAGATTGCATGAGTCACCAGCACATCAGGACAGAGACCTATACAGGAAACTTGAATTACACATTGGGCTTTTCATGCAGGAAGGACACGAGGGCCACCTAAAGACCTAAGCATGGAGAGTGAGATACAATCTGCACCTGAACACCGCCTCGGTTGTCTCTCTAGATCAGGATGCTCCTTTGCAGGGCAAGGCAAAAGCAAGGAGTGCTCTTGCTCAAGGCCTGCTAAAGGCAGGCACATAGCACAGCTGCAGGGACTGCTGGCTTGCCACATGCTAACCCAGCGTGTGACATGCAGGAGAAAGGAGTTTGGACGTGGCCAAGCTATCTCTGCACAGCTCCCAGACTGTCACTCCCAAGTTGCAACGTGCCAGAGCTAATGAACCCGACCCGTTGCTGCAGCACTGCACAGACACAGCAGTTCTCTTTCTAGGCACAGCCTGGCAAGTCCATGCAGCGTGGCATGGAGCCTAAGGCTATCTCTAGCATAGGTGTCCACCTGCTAAACATGGACAAGCTGTAGGAGGCCCTCCTGGAAGGTGGCCAGAGAACACAGTTGAACAACAGCACTAAGAGTCACTTGGACTTGAAAAATGCATGCAGACACAGGGATAAGAATAACCTGGTGAGTAAACGCACAGTGGAAGAGCCCTGTCTACATCAAAGGCAGAGGACAGGCATTTCTGCATCTTGCAGTTCCTTAATTCACTTGTGTGTTTAGGCCTTGAAGAACATTAGCACATGACCAGGACTGCCTTGCTTAAGCAAGCACTTTTAGCAAAGTCACAGCAGGATTTGGTGTGAGGCAAAGAAGAGGGAAAAGAAACAAAACAAAACAAAAACCACAACCAAGCATCCACATAGAACAGAGCATTTTGAATGCATGCCCCTTCCCTCTGGTAGGGCTTTCGAGGCACTGTGTTCACATTCTCCATCCTATTCAGCCCAAATAAATGAATTCCCCCCAGTTCCCCAGCAAGGAATCCAGCCCATAAGACAAGGAAAACGATCTGAGCAATAGTTGCTACACTCCACTGACACCAGATCCCAGTCACACAGTCTGCACATTCAAAATTCACATTAGTTATATGTGCAAACCAGAAATACAGCTGCACGTGCATCTTGGGGGTCAGCTTATTAAAAAAAAAAAAATAAAAACCACAGAGCTTGGTGTGGTGATGAGAACCATCAGTATGATGGTATGAGCACCTCAGTATGAGAACCTCTATTACCAACCTCACCACTTCAGCTGCTCCTGAGTCATATAACTGTTCTACACTGCCACAGGCTTTGAGAAAGAGGCATTTCAAGTGCACAATCAAAGGCAGGCAAACGAGCTCTGCAAATGGCAGTTGCTGGATGTTCATTCCACATTCAGTCCTTGCAGAACAAAGAGGATGGGAGCAGCTGGCAAGGAACATTTGACTGGGAAGCTGCACTCTGGTGTCCAGGCAGTCAGCCTGGTAACTAAATCTTTGCACACTCTTTGATCAATGCATTACAGAACATCCTTCCACCAACAGTCCTCAGGGTGGGTACACAAAGGTAGTGAACAGTTACCAGATTCGCTCCAGGCCAGAGAACAAGATCATTTTGCAGCACCAAGGCGAGTAGGGTTTTTCTCTTTTCTTTTAATAAAGAAAAAAAAAAAAAGGATTCTACGGTTCTCTGAAAGCAGCTAATCAAATTATTAAAGTGCTTAAAAGTTTAATGAAGAAATCAAAGCTGTTAAGCAAACATTCAGCTTGATGTCTCTTTCCCTTCTTACCCCACCCTTTCTCAATGCATTCAAAACTTCTTTTTGCTGTGCTACAACATGTTTGAACAGGTACTGAGATACAAACAAGTCTTGGCCCCATCTCATACAGAATGGATTGGTTGCAGATGTTCTCCTGCAAGCTACATCTTGCCTCCTACAAGAGCATTCATCTCCAAAACACATCATTTCACCTACTTTGCCTGAAGCCAAAACTCAAAGGTTATTTAATTTTTATTTTTTTTTTATTAACTCTAACATACCTACAGCTGTGCAAGCAAAACCCCATCTGGTTTTTCAAGGCACAAAGAGGCAAGCAACTAAGTTTAGATAAATGTAACCAGTTTCGGGCAGTCATCCTTCTGTTCACCTCTGCAGCAGCCAACAGCAATGTCAGGGGTGCAATAAAACAAAAACCTGCTATATTTCAGAGAAGCCTGACATATTTCACTATCTTCCTAGGACAAGTCAGACATGAGCTCATACAGTGGCAGGTGAGTCAGTAACGAGTCAGACAATAGGCTCCTTAATTAAGCTTAGGGGCAGATGATCCCTTGAAGGTGTAATCAGATTGGTATGGCCAGTGGAAAAAAAATTATATATATATATAAAAAGCTGAGTGAACTGTTACACCCTTGCTGAGCTGTGCCAGGCAGGGTGAAGGCAGCACGGTGCCGGAGAGCCCCCAGGAATACCTGACCATCCCGCACCGCTCCCCGGCAGTCAGCGCCTGTCTGCACCCTCAGCCCAGCTGCTCCCGGGAGCAGAGAAATGCTGATTTCCCCAGCGAGCAGGTTATGCTGGGGTCACACTGCAGATGCAGCACGATCCAGGGCAGTCTAGGGTAAGGTGCACTTCAGGACTTTGACTTCCAGAGGCATGGAGGTGGGTGGCAACAGCTCAGACCTGACCTGTGTGGCAGGGAGGGAAGTGGTCATGCGTTAGTCATTCCCAGTCACTAACCAACAGAGTCAATCTCAGCCACGTGCTTTATCGACCCTTAAAATGCAACCAAGATCCCCCACTTAAGAGAAAGAACCCAAGAGTTCTGTTTAGGAAGCTTCCCTGAAATACGTTGCACAACACGAACATCAGTATATTGAAAAAAAATAGCCCCATTAAACTGACTGCAATCGGCAGGGCGGTAACAGCATCAGGGCAGTTTTGCACTCGCAACATCAGACATGCAGCACGGAAAGGGCTTTTTTTGCAGCATGTGTCCCTGCAAATTCAACCTGGAACCCAGCTTGCCTGCAGAGCTGCTCTTCCCATCAGCTAGGGACCTCCCTCGGAATGTCAGCAGCACAGAGCAACCCAGTTCTCCCCACTCGTATCTTGTACAGATCAGTCTGCTGAAAAACAAACCCAGAAAGACAGACTGCAACTTCTTCAGCCCTTTCAAGAGGCATTGCAAAGGAAACTGGCAAAAATTACTCTGAGGAGTCCACACGCAAAAGAGATGCCAAATAAAGGTCCAATTTATCAATTCCTTATAGAAACTCCATCGCAAAGCAACCAGTCCACATAATTTGTCAAGCCTTATGGAACTAATGATGACCTTTCTGAAGCTTTTCCTAGGCCTCCCCACTTCCTTTATGGCTGCCAGTACTGTAAAAGATCTTAGTAAGATATCTAGAAATGCACAGACTGTGTTTTGTTGGAGTTCACTTTGCTCATATGCCCAGAAGAACCCACCGAGGATGACCAAGTACAAGTAATGTGAGCAGTTTGCAGCAGAAGAGATGGGAGACAAGGAACTCATCACAAAACCAGCCACCACCTCACTGATGAATGAAGAGGTGTCATTCAGTGCTCAGCCACCCAACAACCATCTCACAGGAAGATTTTTTCCTCTCCCACCCATGGCAATGCTGACGCTTAAATGCAAACAGAGCGAGTGTGCCGACTGCCCCGTGAACACCCTCCAGGCTGGGCACCCAGCCCACGGAACAGCTCCCATCCCTTCCCCATGGGAAACTCTTCCAGCCCCTCATTTTAAGGGGGTTTCAAGGCGCTCTGGGTGCACGTTTGATAGCAAGCTTGGGCTCACTCTGCTCCTGTTGCAAGGTCAGGAAGAAGTCAGCTCCCAGCCACAGCCCACACGGTTGAGCTAATAAGCCCCGACAAGTGGCAGGGTGAGTTTGCTGAGGCTCAGCACCACAGCTACCATGGAAGTGCTGGTACAGCATCATGCTCGGGCTACATAACAGGAAGAGGCTTTCCTTCATGCCATTGCACTCAAACAGCCTCTGCGTCAATAATTTTTACACCCAGTGGACCTGAGACCTGTAAAGCTCAAGATCTGAAGCAAGGGAAGCAATAACCCAAGTGGCACTCAGGCAGCTTCGAGCTTTAGCCTGGAGATACGTTTTGGTGCCTTCAAAAGTCAGTTTGTAAAGACACTGTAGAGTCACGTAAATAAGTCAAAAAGAAGAGGCCTGAAAGCTAAGGTTAGTGATATGAGATGCACAGCAAGAAGCAATCCCCCACAGTCACCCCCAGGCATATCACATCAAGGGTCTAAATGCTTTACAACACGGGATCATGGTGACACAGTCCCATATCTGAGGGTGGGAGTATGAAAAGGGGGAAGAGGAAGAATAGAGACAAAGGGAATGACTTGCACAATGTTACCCAGATTACATCTAAATCACAGGGCAGGAGCAGCTCTGCAGCTGGGCCCAGGGCCAAACCCACTGCTGGTCCACGCTGCTTCCAGCAAGGGCATCTCAGGGCATCATGGATCTTCTCCCCAGAAGGAAAGCCTGGTGCGCCCCAGGGCACAGAGCCCGAGTGGCAGCCCTGCAGGGATGCTCTGTAAGGCAGCATGACCATCACAGCTAACGGGGAAAACAACAGTGCCAGAACAGTTAGACCCAAGTCCCTCTTTGTTCGTTCAGGAAAGACAGGTCAGCCTTTGAGTGCTGCTTTCCAGTAGCACATTTTGCAGTTTTCTGTAAAGCTGAACTTAGATGAACTTCAGCAGCTAATGTGTATCAGCAGATTATAAACCACTCCATTTAATCAGAGAAGTAATATTTTGCTCTCTTTAAAAAGACCCACTCGCATAGTACACATCCAAATAAAAAAAAAGAGGGAGAAGCAGCATTTTCCTTCTGTGGCTCCACCATGTTTTGCTCCAATTTTTAAGCATTATCTTTAACAACTGGAAACAATAAAGTTTGTATCAATACTCAGGTCTATTTGCAAGAGGATATAAGCTCTTATATGGGTAGCTATCCTATTGTGTTGACAATAAGAAATCTGACACACCTGCACACAGCAAAACCTCAAGAAAATATTTCCATTGCATAATAAAGTTCATGCTCTTTCTATACAGAAGCCATCCCTACCCAGGACACTTATTTTTTTAAACAAAGTAGGACATTTCTTCATAGTGTATGGTTTGCCAAGCACTGGAGTTGAGCCCTTAGTGTACACAGCACCACCAGTGCAACACACACAAGATTACCCTTGCTCCAGCACACCACCAAACTGCTGCTTGCTCTGTATCGCTTTGGCAGGGAAATAATATTTACAACAACTGTGATATTTCAGCTGACCTAAAGGAAGGAATCACCTTCTCTAAGGACAGCCTTTGTCTGCAAGGTGAGCAATACACCTCATGCACCAGCCTGCCTGAAAACCCTTACCCCAAAGTAACTTACTACACAGTCAAACCAATTTTTACTTTTTGCACAAAGTTTTTTGTGGGATTTAAATAACTTCTAACAGTGCTCAGTCGACACGGTTTAAGTTATACAGCTCAATGGTATGGGGAAACAGTCAGGTTTTTAGGAAGCCCTCCTTGCCCAGGGTGGGCTGCCTCCCAGCTGGCCGTGACCTCTGAGGCGGTGAGGAGGCGACTCTGCCGATGCTTCATTTGAGCTCTGCTGGGCTGCTTTGCAAGCTTAGAACTTGCAAAGTCCAAGAGAGCTCAGCAGCTTTTACAAGCCGGCCTAGAGGCAGTCCCCATGCTCAACACTACCACACACACACAGAGAAAGCACATTCTAAAAAAGGCAAAAAAAGTCACTCCAAAATACTACCAGTTTGAAAGTTTTGGCACTCCTGGCGCCTTGGTTTCCCTTCTCTAAAATGGCGATTATGCTCTTGATTTGCCTACCGAGCAAAGGTGTTTGCTGATTAGGGAAGTAATGTTTGTGTAATACTTTGAAGATTTAAAGTACTACATTAATCCTACATGTTGTTCTTAGTAGAAGCCAATTTTTAACTAAGAGAGGAAAAAAAAAAAAAGAAAAGCTGATTTAAATAGTGACCCTCCCCTACTTCAAGATGTTCACTCATCTCCCAACATCAGCTATTCTTATCTGTAAATGTTTTTTTAACCCTTCCTTCTCATAGTTCTCAGAAACCACAGGTCTCATTCAGCTTTTATTTGAAAAATGGCTTCTTTCCAGGCTGTGGCTGTTTCTTGTAAAGTTAATTCCTTTGGTAATACTGCTGGAGGCACATTGGTATGTTTGGTGTGTGCGTGTATACATATATATTTTCCCCCTTTTCACACGGGGTTGTTTTTATATATGTGTAGTGAAAGATACCTAATCCAGGATTATGATTCTCTTTTTGCCTTTCTCATGAAAGTGGGTGGGGCTTTTTTGTGCAAGTTGCATTGAAAATTATATTTAATTAACACTTTTTCCTCTCCACATAGCCAAAAAAAAAAGTTTCTTGCACTTAATTCTCTCCCTCTGAATTTTTCTTTAAAAAATAATTACAACTTTAAAACAAATTTTATGAAGGAAAAAAAGAAGGAAATAAAGAATGATGCCAGTACAACTAGATGGTGCTTGTACAAAACAGTGGAGGGATCTTCTGCCTCTGTGGAGGACACAACCCGTCCTCACAACTACTTTCTCCATCCTCTTTATTTGTGACTCTAATGTCTCAGTGCTTTTCACCTGCAGATCCTGGGAGACCTGTAGCAACCTCTGACTGGTCTCCTGTTACACTGAGATAGAATCAGCCATGAACGTAGCAACCAAGAAGCTAAATCCCAGCTGAAAGAGAAGGACATTCACAACACCTGAAGCCTCCTTTCTCCCAGCAGGTCGGGTGTGCTGGTGCCCAACAACAACTGTGCTGTTTAGAGGGCAGAGCACAGAGAACCGGAAGGCAGGAGACCCAGATTTTCTGTTCTGAGCTCTGTCATCAAGGAGGGCACTGCTCTGATAGAGAACATATAGCAAAACTCCTCACTACAATGACAGCTGTTCAAATGAGGAGGCTATATTGCCTTGATAGGTTTTAGAAAACAGTAAAGGATACAAAAAGGGAAAGCTAAGACAGCTCACATCACGAGAAATTTCCTGGAAACTATTACACAGATCTGTAGAGCTGCTTGTAAAGAGTAACAGAAGATAACTGCTAATAAAAACAAAATATACATGACAGAGATTAGGGGCAAAAAGCACAATTATATTCTAATGAGAACCTCATGCACTCAGATCTCCTTCTACTCAACCATAAAAACCCAAACAGAAGCCAGCAGGTCTCTCCTGGCTGGTTCTCACAGGTGAACTGGTTCTTCCCAGCGTTGCTAGCTTGAAAACACCTCCCTGCCGTGAGAAAGGCACCTCCTTCAAAGACAACAAGCCCGGCTCCTCTCTTTCCAGGTAGATGACCTACCACAAGTTACATATGCCTCAACAGCATGAGTGTTAAGGCCCTGTAGTGTCACACAGAGGGAACTACACTTCACAAGCTCTTCAAGCAGGAAAGCGCAATCACCACCTCTATGTGCACGAGAATGATGGTGGCAATCGACACCTGCCCTGTCTGGCCTGTGCCAAGAGCCCGTGTGTGCTGGAAACAGTCTCTTCAGGCAGGCACGGCTGCAGAGAGCTTGAGGAAGCCAAATCTCAACCGCTTCTCACCCGAGACAAATGCCCAAATATGGGAGCGATCCTGCTTTGCCGAGAGCCACGGGGAGCCCATCCCTTAGCTCAGAATCATTGCATCAGCTCTCGCAGCGTGAGCATCTGAAAGCTGCAACCGCATCCCTCCTCTGCTGCCTGCTCCTTCCAAATCGCTTCTCTCCCTTTGGATTACAGGCGTCATTTCCCTTCGGATTACAGGCGTCATTTCCCTTCCTCACTCCTGCTGTAACAAGAGGGGTTATCACTAGCAAAATTAACTTTGTTGGGCTGAAGAGAAAGCCTACATTGAGAGACATGAAAGGATTAGCAGAGTGGGCAGGAGGTGACTGATTTCATTGTTTGGTAAGGTCTGCAGACCCTCTGCATAAATGCTGCTCTTTTACAAGAACCCTTCTCAGCTGCCCTGTGCAAACAGATAAAGCCTACATGATTGCTGACGAGGAGCCTCCAATGACAGGGAAATTCCAAATCCTGTTGCAAGACCACTTCCACACTCCTCCTTGGCAGCTTTAAAAATAATATTAAAAGGTAAAATGAGAAAGCTCAAATTGCACTGACCAACACGCCACCAAGTAGTAACAAAGCAAAGATTTCACATAAACACTTAGCACAGTCCCTTATGTATGTTCATTGGGAGAGTATTTTTCTTTTAAAAAAAGAAAAAGAAAAGAGTTTTCATGTGTGTTGCAGAGAGGTAATCAGCAGCTGAGACGTAACTGGACATCACCAGTGTTAAGGAAACAATGCGCTATTTGAAGATTATTTTAAGAGAGCACTGAACACATAATTAAGGACTGTTGAGTCAAGGCGATGTGCACATCTAATTGCCCTCTCACTGCTTCACTGTGCTTGTGCACGGTCCTCTAATTCATTTTATAGAGACTGGGAAAAACTTTCTCAATTTTACCAGGTGATTCAGAATCAATCTGAAATAAGGAGGCTGAGATAGCCCAGCCAAGGAATCTGTACACCTAACCACGGAAACCTGTTATTTCTCATGTGGACTGATCTAAGTGCATTCCTTGCAATGCATCTTTCCAAATCCACTAACTCTGGCCAGCACAATCCATTTACTTGCTTTCATGCATGTTGCACAGCTTTACTAGAAAATAGTCCAAAGTCTGAGCATTTTCTTACAGCTGTAGGTACAGCTGAGTTTACTGAGAACAAGAGAACCAGTGAGCCCAACTGGAACATGAATTGCAGCTTTGCAGAGCTCAGTGTTTCATAACAAAGCCGTGCAAGGACCAACCCAGCTCAGCTCCAACATACTGCAGGGCATGAGTATAAGCTGCTGAACTCAGGTATTGCCAATACCTGAATTATGCAAGTCTTGAAGGGCTGGGTGTCTTTCTCAGGAGAATCAAAAATTTGCAAATAAATTTCAGTTTTCATTTAAAAACTTAAAGCTTTTTCTGCCTTATTTTTCCTTAACCCTCGTGACTACCAGGGAAAGCTTTAAAAGATTTAGTAGATGCACCCTAAAGGCTCAAAAACCTTGGGGAGAATAAGAAGAACCTGTTTGTCTTTTTTTAAGAGTCTCATGACTTATAAGGTGGTATCTTGCTTATGCGAATGGGTGGATCCGATTCATTTTTTGATAGCTTGCATTTGGCAGTAATGTTACCTTTTCCTTACCTTGACATACAATTTTAGTTTTTACTTTCCTTCTGCAAACATGTTCTTCCCCATGTAACAGGTTCTGCTAGTGACAGGTGATTGCCAAATCTTTTTTTAGGGGGAAAACTGAGTTCTGGTTGTTTATTTATTTATTTGCACTCAGAGTGGGTGGGGAAGATCAGCACACACTTCCACAAAGGAAAAAAAGTCTGAGGTGGCAGGCTTTTGAAATGCCTTGTTTTCTTCTGCTGCAAAAACAGGAGGAGATATCGCAAGGCATGGGAATTCTCACAAAGGAAATATCCCACAATAAATGACACACAGTTCTGGATCTGTTCTTATTCACCCAATTCATAGGGCTTCCCACTCAGCCTCAACAACCTACTCTCTATCTCAGCATCACAAAATGTTGATTCCTTGTTCCTTCGCAGCATGGTTTTCAATAAGTTTTTATTGTACCATGAGTACGCATGTGAGAAAATTTGTTCAGTTCAGACTATTAAGGCCTTTGTTTTTAAACACTTCAGTAGAGTTTAAATTGTTAAAGACTTTCCTTCTGAAAAGACTGATTAACCTGCTCATATTCTTACTTGTGTTCTCAGGTTATTAATTAAAAAAAATAATCAAGGATGCTTATAAAGTCCTCTGCAATCCAATCTCAATTTGTCATCATTAATTAGTTCAAAATTGCATACAAATGAAGAGCTAACCTGATTAGACAGCATGTTTTACTGGAATTCCTACTTAAGGGCATGAAAGACTTCAGAGAGAAAATTTGTAATATTTTCAAAGTGAACTGCTCATACATATGAAATCACCCTCTCACCTAGCAGCAGCTAATGTTTATCTCTGCAATTTTGGGTGAGTTTTTTTTCTTTTCACCTTTAATTAGGAGCCCATCACCAACCCCAGCAGAGAAGCAATCCTGATGTTGCACTCATCCCCCCCTCCCAGTCTATCCTATACAAATACTGCTGGTTTGGCAAAGGGTGCCCAGTATCCTAGGACAATAAACCTGCTCCACATAGTATGCAGAACTTGGAAGGAAGAAAAAAGCGTTTTCAGAAAAAGATATGATTTGAGGGCTGTTTTCAGAGACATAACATTTAAATACTCAACGAGTACCCTCTCTCCTTTCTCCCACCTCCAAAAGAAGAAACCTTGAGATCTACATGTGATTCCAGATTATTACCTCCAAAGCATGCACTTGGGAGCTAAACGCACAAAGTGGCCAAAAAAATCTGAAGCATCTTCACAGGTCTCTAATCCTCCCATGAAAGCAGCTCTTGCTTTTTAGAGAAATAACCCAGTCCTCTTACCGAGCCCACAACCTTCGCTCCCATGACCTAATCTGACATGACTCAGCCCAGAAGCTCGGAGGAGCTCTGGTGAAATGCATTGTCAGACAGGACAGTAGATCCCCTGCCAGTCACCACCGAACCTTCCCAGCAGGACAAGGAGGGTCAGCCTGGCTCATCCTCTCCCAGAATGGGGAAACTGTGATACCATGGATTTCCTTATTTAATATTGTTGCCCTGGGGAACAGCAAGAAGGAGAAAAAAAGAACTAAGAAACAAGGCTTTCAAGTTTTGGGCTCTTAGTAAGGGTGGGGCCATCAAGTAATTAAACTTTTAATAGGTCACTGCAGTGGAAGAAACTCTTCCAGTTGGGTAAGTTCCTAATCCATCATTAAAAAAAAAAGACGACAGGCATTAATCAAAGCATATGAAGTCACATGGGGGGAATGAGCAACTCCAAGAACTGGCTCTTGCTGAGAGGATGGGGTAATCACGCCTCCTTTCATCAACATTTCACGCAGGTTTCCACATCTCTCAGGACAGCAGTGGGAAAGAGAGCCTTCACGTCCTTCCCCACCCACCCCACTGATAAAGCTGTCGAACGCATATTGCCAACCGCTCAGGAGTCCATGTGAAATGAGTTGGTGGATTAATTAGCAGAAGGGCAGAGCTCTGAAGATGGAAAGATGCTCGACTGTGAAAGGCATATTGATTGAAGGTCCCCAACCACCACCACAAGCCTGTCATCATTCACTGCCAACATACAGCACATTGCCAGCTCCTAGATCTAGGTCACTTGGCTCAGCACAGGAGCACCTGGACTGTGCTTGCTCCTCCCTGATCAGAAAGCTGTTTGGGACCCCATTCCTTTAGTAAAATACACGGACTTATCTCTAGACAGACTGCAACAGGGAGTACATCTTCATCTGTTGGTATTGTGGTCCATATCAGGGCAGAAGAAAAGGAGGGGAAGCAAAATGTGCATGGCCCCAGGCTGCATATGTTTGGTGACTGTACTCACCAAGGAGAAATTTTATTTATTTTTTTTAAAGCCAGCATGTAATCTGATCTTCTACTATTACCCAGGTCTACATTAAGACTCAGCCTCCAATTCTACCCCAGAAAGCCACTGTCACTGCAGTGAAACATCTCAAGTGCTTGCTTAACTTTAAGCTTGTGAGTAGCTCGCTTGTCTTCAGCTCTGCTGGAACAGCTACAACACACGTTCAAACCTCATTTCAAAAGACCGCTTTTCATAGTTGAAAGGACAGCATCAAACACCCTGGTTCCCTGCAGCTGCATTAGATAATTCTTTGTACCACATGTATCAAAAGGGAACGTCTTTTCATATATCCTTCAAAGGACCTTCTCCAGAGCAGCCTGCAAAACTCCAAGGGCAGTATTTTCTTGCTTTGAGAAATGGAAAGCAGAAATGATCAACAATTTCTTTATTTAAAGGGAAGTGAAAATAAATCCTGTGTGTAGTGTGAGTGAAGAAACTTGGACATGAAAACAAGCGCGAACTACAGCAGGGCATCACTTCCAATGCAGACAAGGAAAAGGTGAAATTTCAACATCACTTAAAAATCCTTCACCCTTTTATGCATTAAAAAAATGGAAAATTTGGTCTTGAGCAGACATATCATGTTTTAACCCCATCAAACGCAATTTCCCAAACAAAGTTATTGTTACCAGTTTTAGACAAGTTTTACTGGAAAAGGCTTTTAAATACAAAGGATGCAAACTTATAATGATTTATTGTTATCTTGCATCTTTATCCAGAGTGGAGAGCACACAGGCTCTGCTGCTTTGCTGGCAGCAGGGGCTGGGAGTTTTGTTTGTTAGGTGCAATTCCTGCTAGATTGTATTTAAATCTGAGATTGAAGTAGTTTCTCAGATTAAAAAACAAACAAACAAACAAACACAACAAACAAACAAAACAATCTATACTATTTCTATGCTCTTAGCTTTCAGTAAAATTTATGGGTTTTTTTCTTTCCTTAATAAATAAAAAGTTTAAAAATGAGTCCCTGCTTTAATCAGGTAGCGTGAGGTAGAGCATTATTCACTGCACCTACTCCAAGTGCTTGAAGTAGAGGAAGGCAAATATTGAACATCTTTAAGACAGCAATATTCTCCACTGCAAACATCTCTACTCTAGAGTCCTAAACTACAACAGGACATACAGGTCCAGCAGTGCTGTGTCCTGGGCTACAAGGTTTCTAGAGCTTAAGCAAACAAGCCACCTCCGCCAAAAATCAGGAGCTGGGCTTCAGGTTTCAAGCTCCATAGATTTATAGACATATATATAAGAAAGGTACTATTTTGACAGCAAGAACAAAGCATTAAGGAAAAAAAAAAACCAAAACAAACAAAAACAAAACCCAAAAAACATACATATACATACACACGAGTAACCCAAACGTTGCAGGGCTGACCTGAGCTGCTGACGCTGGGGTTCCCACACCAGCTGCAAGAGGGGAAGGACACAAAAAAGAATGTCCTGCACTCTGTGGGTGGGAGCCAGGAGCACCACCTCCATCCCACCGGCACAGCCCGGCATGCCAAACCTCACACAAACCCGCAGATGCTGAAGAAAGGCAATGGAAGTGCTGAAGCCATGCTTATGTCCACCACGTATTTTACACCAGCACACCTGCTAGACCCAAATGGACAACTACCGTTTCATCACGCATAGTCTTTAAGCGACTGTTTTTTGGCAAGGTGTTTCATTCACCTGGGATTTAGTGATATTATAGAGGGTCAAAGTCCCACCACACCCTCCCAGAGCAGCCAAGATAAATCTCTCCTTTCTGTGTGACATGTCATGCACTAAAGAGGACGTGGGTCACTCTGTTCTTGCACAAGCCTGGATATGTATCATATGAACAGTGTCACTACTGGCATCAGGACCGAAGCCAGAGAAGAAGGAGCAAAGCGATGCTGCGTCCTTACCGTCCACGTTGCTGACTTTGCTGTGCTGGACTGTTGAAATGATACATCAAAGCTGTGAGGTCCTGGGTAGTCTGTGTTGGAAGGGATGGCTGGGGAGGGTGAGAGGGCATCAAAAGTCGAGCTGGGCTGCGCGTAAGGCGAGGGGGCTGTGACGCTGTTCTGCGCGTGCTCCGTGTTGTAGGGGCTGGTGGAGGAAGAACCATTCTGGATCTGCTGGTCCATGCTGTTCAGGAGCCCCAAGTTCGTGTACTGTGGCTAGAAGCAAAGAGACATATAGAAATGTTACAGATGCAAGCTTAGCAGAGGCTGGCTAGCCAAGGCATGGTCTTCATGGTGGAGGACACACAGCATGATCTCAGCACCACTGCACATGTGTCACGCCAAGAGGAGGGAGATTTGCAAAGTATATACCCCATTTTACATTGGTGACTGAAAGAGAAAGAAGTAAAGCTTCTTGTAGCCACACAGTAGATCAACAGCCAAGCTGGGAAAAGGAGGTGATGTGCAGGGTACCAGGCCATCATGAGGAGACAAGCTCCCCATGTCCAGGCAACACCCAGACCAAGACCTTTATGGAAGGACTCCTATAACCTGATAAAAATCACCTGGTTTCTTACAGTGCAACTGGCTCTAGCATGTACAAGGCTACACGGCCTCTGACGGTCTTGTGCTGTATCCATAGACTGCTCCTCTTCTTGCTGATCAGATCCTGCTATACATGGTGACATCTAGAACCTGTAACTCAGGTAGTAACTTCACTGAAGTGACTCACTAGAGAAAAGGTTCATAGCGCTTAACCAGGTTGCATCATTCACTCGATTCCCAGTGACCGGTCACAGACAGTAGCAGAAAGAAATTAAAGGTCTCTTCAAGCAGCATGGAAAGCTTCCCCACATACTTAACAAGCAGCAGTTGCACAGTGTGTAGCACTTAAATGAGCAGACGTGGTTGTGCCCCAAAAGTAGCCTCCAGGCTACAATATATGAAACAACCGAAGACATCAAAGTGAAGGCTAGAGAACAGAGGCAAAGGCAAAGGTTAGATTAGGGAAAGGTTAGCAGGAAAATCACATGCATAATGGCCTAAATTCTATGTGCAGCCCCTCTCCCCCACCTCAAAGAGATGAGAGGAGAACAATGTTCAGAGAAAGCTAACAAGAACGAGCAATCCCTTTCAATGCCTTCCTGTAATGCAGCAGTAGATAACTTTTCAGCCTGAAAAAAAAAGACAACGAGGAGAGAGGTGGAACGCAGTATGACAGAAGTGGACAAATTCTTAAATTATATGGAAAAAGGCAAATAGGAAATGAATTATTCATGCTCTCTTAATAGAAGAGTTGGGGGCCAAGAAAACATCTTGAGCAGGATTTTGGTTTACACACACCCACGTAAGGTATTTCTACACAAAGCCCACAAATAAACATGAATTTTCTGTCACACAATGCTGTGGATATTAAAAGCCTACATACGTTCAAAAAAACATAAGACGAGTTCTGCTGGAGAAAAAGCCATCAAGGCAGCGGATCTGATTTTAAAATTCTGAGCCACAAACAGTTGGAAGCTGGGAGAGAACTCTGGGGAGAGTTACACAATTACCCTGGTCTTTCATTCTTCTGAAGGAGCCAGTGTTGGCCAGAGACACAGGGCAGCAGGTGAGTGGCACATGGGGTTCAGACAGGTACATGTACTCATCCTCGTATGTGTCCAAAGAGCATTTTTTGTGTCCAGCTGAGGGTGCTGAGCATCCAGAACATTTGTGGTATCCACCCCCAACAGCTCTGGAATCACCCAGGAACATGCAGTGATAAACACACCTGGTCCTGCTGTCAGCTGCTGACATGGCAGAAAGGACTCATGCTCTTCCCCTTGTCCAGGGATCCAAGCACTTCACAGCCCTTCACATCCTACAGCTTCAATCCCCGCCAAGAGTCATCAAGCTCACGTATCTCTCAGTGTTTGAGTCAGTCTGCCCTCGACTTCCCTCATCTTTCCAACAGTTGCTGCTTTACAGAGACAACTCAGCATTATCAGCCAAGCAGCAACGGTTCCCTGAGTCACAGCACCAACCACAAGAACCATAACAAAAAGCTTTCCCAACACTGGAATCCTACCAGCCCTACTGAAGCTCCTCCAAGGACCTGAAAGGGAACAGCACAAGCTATCTGTTGAGCTCACTGGGGACCTTGGACAAGTGGTTTAACACCCCATTTCTTCAGTCATTTCAGCCACGAAGGAAAACAGGCTGGTCCCTTAGCAAAGATGAAGTGTCCTCCCTACACCCACTTTGTGCTCTAAGCTGTCCTCCCAGAAAGGGAAAAGGTAAAGAAATTTAAGCCAAACAGAGCTCTTCCTTAGGTTTCTGTCTGTGTTTCACTGGAAGAGGCTAATATTTATGGGGTTTTAATTAAGAGCCCAGCATGAACCTGGTGCTGTTGGCTCTTCAGCGAGGCACATCAGACTTTCCAGAGATGGCTCAGCTTGATCATATGAGCCCTGGTAGGAAGGAGAAGGTCTGGTAAGGAATGGTACAGAGGACTTTGTTTTGGGAGCTGAGATGGCCTGAAGCAAGAAGGGAGAGCTGGTTCCCTCCCTTGCTCTGCCACTGACGCTCTGTGTCCTTGGGCAAGTCACCTCGCCTCCTCCTCCACCCTCAGCCTACTTCAGGCAGCAAGGTCTGCAGGGCAAGGATTGCTCCTCAGTATGTAAAAATCACGCTGCTTAATGGGCCCTCATTTTGTCTGAGGCCTTCAGGCAGGAGAGCAATAAAAGCAATTACATATTGAATCCTAATCCTGGTGAACCAGTGACTCTGTGTTGCCTCAGGTTAGTCATTTGCCCTCCCTTCCTCAGTTTCCCCATCTAGAACAGCAAGGACGATATAGGTGCCCAGCACTACTGTTAGATGGGCAAGCAAGTATCTGTGATTAGACTCAAAGCCTGCTAAATAGTTGACCTGCTAAACAGTTGACACAGGAGGAAACAATCCAGACTGGTTGTTCTTCTCCAAAAGGAGATTGCAGCTTTGGCAATGCTGATGACAGTTATGTCTCATCTCCTGCAGGCTATTTAGCCAACCAAGACCTATTTAACGGACTTTCAGTACATGTTTTCCCTTGAGGCTAATTCCGTACAGAAAGTGCCAGAATGCTAGTGTACTGCACCAGGAACAGGCTTTTTACTGCTCAATACTTTTATATTTAATCAAAAACCAAACCTCCCTGCCCTCTTGCCCCAGAATACCCTAATAAGACCCAAAGACTTCTCAAAAATGTAGAAGTATCACTCAGTTGTTTCATTTCTCACGTAGATTAGCATCAGACACACTCCCTAACCAGCAGAATGATGAAAAGACAGCTGTAACAAAAACAGTCTCCTAAGCCAGCTCAGACACACAGACAGCAAAACAATAGTGTTTCAGCTTTCACTTAAAAACTGTTCCTTCTAATCCCAGGCTGCTTAAGATGACTGAGAAAGAGGACCAAATGGACAGTCAGCGTTAACAAGACAGCACTGTCTGGAAAAGTTGAAGATGCCACCTGGAAGTCAATAAAAAATAATGTAGATATGTATATATAAATATAAGCACCTCATTAAAATTTAAGATATCCTTAAGAGAATCAAAGATCCTTTTCATTCCTTTCAGTCCAGGGACCATCTGTCTAAATGTTACCAGCAGAGCAGCCATTCCACTGCATTTATACACTTGCATGCCACAGCCAAATGCCATGTCCCCATTTGCTCTTTAAATAACTATTAATCTCCTTGCACTTATCCCCGTGCTGACACAAGCAGCTGTTGGACTCCCCTTCGCCCCTCTGAGTCTCACCAGCCTTTCACCTTCCCTGGCCCCTTGCTCCCCTGGCCAGGCAGGTGCTCCATCCCCGGTGACAAAGCCAGTGGTGACAAAGCCGCCAGGTTTGCACACACACGAGCACTAAACACATCTCGCAGCTATGCCCCAAGGCGGCCGGCTCAGAGAGTTGTTTGTGCTCAAAGGGTCAACATCTGAATTGCTTGCAAGACTTTTGGAGGAATCAGATAAGGCTTTCAGAGGCACACGCCTTCTGACAACATAACAATTAGAGGGGCAGCAGGCCGGGGAAGGCGCACGCAGGAATTCACCCACCGCCGCCACAATAAAACCCTTTCGCCCCAGCCACGCTGGGATGGTGAGAACAAAGACAGCAAGGGGCTGCGGGCAGGTCTGCAGGGCATCGCCATCCAGGAGGGGTCTGCGCAGGGGGTGTGTGTGCACACAGCTTCTCTTCACCATTAACAGAAAGGAGAACGACAGGCTTTAATGCAGAAATTAAATCTTGCCAGGTTGGTAGCCCAGACTTTAGCACATGCTCATGCTTTGCTGCAGGACTGTTTTAAACAACTGCGGGGTCTAGACCCACCACCTATTCCTGGCAAAAGGAGGATGCTATTTGGTGTGAAGAAGAGAAACACATGCAAAGCTGAAAGAATGGATTGTCAGTTTTTCAGTACCTTTGTTCTCTATTTTTTTACCTCCATTAGGTTCCTGAAACTATTAATATCACTGAGGCATTACAAAAGCCTTCACACGAATTCAACTGCAAATAATTAGAGTGCTACAATTAGATCTTAGACTACATATTTCGGAACATCGTTTCAATAATGTATCTTGAACTATTGCTTTCACTTCCTACAGACTCTCAGCTTTGCTTTCAAGCTTTCATGGTAACTCACACTTCTCGATTAGGAGAGTCACAGTTTCACTGGAGAAGCTACTGAATTAAAAAACAGATTGAAAACTGCAGAATTGTTCAACCACAGTTCTGCTGTCGGGAGTACAGATCTTCCTAAGGAATGCCAAGGACAATGCAAGGCAGGAACCCTCCTGACCCAGCAGCTCCAGGGCACTTGCCACAAGAGGGCAATGCAAATGCTCCACCACACATGGCAGAGCTGATGCGCAGAAGATGATTCCCCAACCCACCCAATCTGGGGCCCTTCTTACCCTGCCCTGCAGCAAGAACACACCCCTGGTTTTTCAGCCACAGCCCATCGTGTTAATTGATAAGGCTATGAGATAGATCTGCAAAGAGATCCCCAGTATGAAGGCACAAAGGAAGTAACACAAATGAAGAAAAGTTCTCAAGGGGACTTCCATGCCAAAAATCCCCTAAATTACACAGCTCCACCTATTAACTACCCGTTATCAACCTTTCAGAGAAAGTTTTGAGAGCTTCTCCACTTGAGAAAATAAAGGAAAAGTTACCATCTTCAGGTACAGAACACTTAGAAGCCTTCACCCTCTCAAAACCCTTCTCTGTATCTCCAAAAGAACATGCATCTATGTTGTGCACACATACTGACAAAATTCTGCTTTTTACTGCTGGATCTATGCAGCTCAAGAGCATTGTCCGGTTACTTGAAAGGCAAAATACCACCACTGGTGCTTATTCTCCAAAGATATGAGATGATTAAACTTGTCAGCAACAAGATTTTGCAAGGCACTTTGCTAGTTCTGTGCTTAACTGTATAATGACTGGTGCAGTAGTTGCAGTACTAGTGGGAAGCAGCTTACAGAGATAATTCAGTGATGGACCAGGTAAAGATTCAGATTCCTGTTGGAGAACAGCTCTCAGAAGCAGCAGATAAATGTTTTCCAGATTACTCGATGCCTATCCAAATCAGAAGACAGACACTTCAAACGTATCAAGGAAGATTTAAATAACCTAGTTGTTCAGACCTTCCTAGCACAGGATTTTAGTAGGTGAAAATGAAGCATTTAAGCTCAACAGAAATGCTTCTATCATACTTATTAATCAAGATATTGCTGACTACAAGACTATGCAGCTTTGCCAGTTGCTCGGAAGGCAGCTGATACAGTACTCGATGTAGGCGCACTGCTTGTGCCATGACAAAGAAGTGCCAAGAAATAAAGGCCTCCACCCATCCCCCTGAGCAAAGATCAGGGCTGAAACCGAAAAAGATATCTAACTGGCTTATCACAATGAAAGGTATGGTTTGGTTTGCATCTCTAGCCTCTTTTCTCATCAGAAAAAGAGAGATTGAAAAACTTCTTTATGCATCACAGTTTCCACCCAGCTCATGAACATCTGGGCTCTGCTCCTTTCAGGAGAATCCATCTCAGTTTGGACATTGTTCTGGTCCCTTCCAAGCAAGGAGGGGTAGATGTGTGCAGTCATTTAAACACAAGATCAGGCCCAGATCCCCATGGAGAGCCACTGACAGGTCTCACAGCCCCCGCACTCCCCCCAGCTCCATTTCTAAAATGGAAACAAATCCTGTAGGTCTATTTTGAAGAGGTTTTTCCCCAGAGCTACTGTTCAGCTAAATACTCAGAAGCCCACAAATAAAATTATAACGTGCACCATATACCCAATGGGAAGAGCAAGGGGCTTTGGTTGAACCAATCTATCAACAATTACCAAGATAGGTTCCCAGGCACTATAGCTCCTAAGCTCTAATTACCGTGTGTCACGACTTCTAGGACTATAACTAATCAATTTGATTTGAGTAATCTTACTGTTGGGCCATTGCTTTTCTCAGGCAAACAGGAGACTATTTCACATCCCAGCAGCATTACAGGTTCCCAGCACGATGGAGCGGCATTGGAGTAGAAGAGGCCCTCGAGTCAGTAATGCCTGCCCTGGCTATTAGACTTGATGCAACATAACCAGACATTTAATGTCTCTTCAGCTGAATCCCACCTATAAGCAGGGAGCACAAGCATTTCTGCATACTGCCTCCTGCATCTACAGGGCTACGCAATAAGCATGACCACGGTAATGTTAATAAACTAAATTCAGGAATAATAAAGAAAAAAATATTATTCTTACAAAGGGGGCAAGCCTCCTGAAAACAAAAAACCCCAAACAAACAAAACCAACAAAAACAACTACAACAAAAAACACACACAGACAAAAAACCCCAAACCAACCAACCAACCAACCAAGAAACACCCCACCGAACAGAGTATGTGTGTGTGTAATATATATATATATATATATATATATATATATAAGCTCTCTTCACAATTGTCCTACACAAGTATTTCATGTTAAGTAGTAAGATAACCCCAGCAGGTTGCCTGGACAGCTTTCAACAACACCTTAACACATAAAGCACAACTTAAAGAAAACAGAGTCCTCCATTTCACCTAGCCAGGGGGGCGGTAATAATAATTAAAAAAAAAAAAAAGAGAGGGAGAGAAACCAAACAATGACTCCCCTTTCCCCCCCTGCAAAAAAAAACACCAATTGTTAAATGACCAACTGAAATCGTGTCACCATGTTTATAGTTCAGATACACAAGCTTAATAAGTTGCCTGCTCTGCCTACTTAACACAGCATCCCTTCCTTTCCAGCAGTCTCCGATCAGCCCTTTGACAGCGTCCAGCCTGGTAGACAACACACTACATGTGCTAAACAGGAGAAATCAATGCACATCAGTAATTTGTAACACACACCATTGCACTTGAAAAGCACTATGGTTTGTACACTGGGGAGAGGAAGGAAAGTCTGAGTGATTTTCACTAGGATTAGCTATTCCACTCTGTGCATCATGCCGCATCTACACCCTTTAGGTTTACACAGGCAGCACAATTTTAAGAGCCATACCCAGTGCGGCTGCAGCCCACGTTTCCACTGAGACATGGTTCTGTTGAACTCAATAGAACTTCTTGTTCAAGCAAAACTCCGCATACATAGGTATTTGTAGGCTTGGAGAGTGAGACAATTAACAAAAAAACCCCATGAAGGCAAGTTTCTGTCCATTCCTAAAGGCTGTAAGCTTTGGACTCATCTTGTTCCCCCCAGCTGTAATTGTCTTCCTTTTTAGCTAAACGTTGAGTTTTGCCCCTTGGTTAATTCATTTAACTCAGCAAGAAGTGTTTTTCAGCCAGAAGCAGGGTGCCTTTTAAAACAAGCACAGCCCAGAGCAGGAATGCCTGTAATTCCTGGCTCCTACCACCTGCCACAGGTTCACGTATAAGAGCTTGTCTAATTCCAGGATTATGAGAATGACAGTGTATCCCACTTCACTCAAATATTAAGTCTGGTCATCCTACATTTGCAGATATTTCTAAGTATTTTCCAATGCATGTAAAAATAATATCACTGACTTCCCTAAAGCTGTATTTTAGGCTTAAAAAAAAATAAATCTGAATTGAGTTCTTGAAAAAAGTTTTCCATGCATTGAAACCAGCTTCACTTCTGAATGTCAGACCATTTTATGCAGGCTTTCATCAGAACATCTAGGCTATGCTTAGTTATTTTGAAAATTCAGACAGTTTAAACAGGAGAATGTCCAAAATCCACACCCCTGCACACAGAGAGTCATTTATTTAAGCTTGTACACAGCAATTTATTTGACATGTAATTGAAAAACATACATATAAACAAAAAAAGGAGTAAAAAAAATATATATATATACACACATATAAATCATACAATACGGTCTCTGTGAGATGCAAGAAATCATGAGACATCAGAACTCCATGATCTTAAAGCAAATTGGTTAATAACCCAAACGCACAGGTTCCTAAAACTAAAACAGAGGCCATGAGTTTACTATGTTCTCCTATTACCAGCTGGACAACACAATGTCAACAAAGATCTGAAGAGCCATAAAGTACAGACGATTTGGAAAGGCACCCCCTCTTGCTCCCAAGAGATGTAAACACAACTGAAGACAAAGACCTACATCATGAAAACCAGAGAAAGACGGAGAGATTTCAGCAAGGCATTTTTGCCTGTTTTCAGCAGCTAAGAACTATAGGATCACAGCTCGGCAAGGTATCCAGAAATCTTATGTGCTGTGTTTGTAGTGAAACGTTGAAAAGTTGGATTAAAAAAAAATAAAATATCTGGAAATATAAGAGGAAATGATTAAAATACAATGGGAGAAGTGGGGAGGAGAAGCAGGGATTAAAGCTGCCTTGTTTCTTGAACTCTTTACTGGACGGTAACCATCGATGGTTATCAGTCATTTCAGACATGCAGCATTTTATTGTGTTGAGAGAGCAGCATTGGGCAGGACAAGATATCTGTGTGTCATCCACAGTGGAAGGCTGCAGACACTGTAACCACCAAAGCATGGCCATAGGGCACAAGGACAACAAATAATCAGGGTCGGAATAGTACCAGGAGTTGAAGTTAGCTTCCAAATTGGTCATTATGCTCAATAAAATCAGAATATGCTGGCTTTCAGACAACAAAGTCAAATACTCCAGTTCGGTAGCATTTTAATCAGAACAAGGAATTCAGATCATCTGCAAGTTAAATAAGTCCAGCAGTTAAACACACACCAAAAAAGAAAAAAAAGGAAAAAAAAGCAGCCACACACAAACTCCCCACACCCACTCTTTGAAGCGTGGTGCAACTACGGAATATAAGAATTCATAAGAAGAGTTATAGGAGGGCAAAGGGCAAATTAAAACAAGTTACAGCAAGCAAAGGAAAAGGGTTACACTCCAGCACGAGAGTCTCTATAGATTAAAAGGAAGAAAAGAAAGATCTACTGGATTTTCTACTGTATGGGGCCACTTCATCTTTCCAAATCAGGTGAGAAAACTCCTGGATGAAGTTCTCAAAATCCTGAGACACCACACAGCAGACTGAGAAGCTTTCAAGACTGGGGAGTCAAGAGGACTGGCTGCCAAATTCTGACTATGCACTAACTGAAGAGAACAAAAGGAGGTAGGGTTTTGCCTTCCAACACTTCATTTTGTATACTAAAGTGGCTCCTGAGCTGCACCAAGCTGGTGTTGCCTGCACCCAAGGATCTATTGGGGTTCAGTACAGCAGCACACATGAAGCCAGGAGACCATCCTAACCACCCTCCTTCTATGGTACACATTTGAAACAGCTGCACATCACTGCTGCAACCTACTCCTGACACACAAGCAGGGGGTTTAATATGGTGTTTTTCAAAGATGCCAGGCTGTGCATACACCAGACCCAAAAGATGGTCTTTGAGAGAGGGGTGAGAGGGTATATGTGTGCATAGGGACACCATGTGAATGCAAAAGCAATGCTTCTTCCACAGTAACACTCCATCAGCCTTACAACCATCAAGAATGTTTTCCCCAACCATTTAAATCAGATTATCACATATTCCACACACACAGGATTTCCACAGGGCTCCCTAGTATGGGCCCTTCAATGTCTAACACCACAACAAAACCCACTTCTCAGTACTTCCCTCCCTGTCCAATACTGCTGACTTCAGCAAACACCAAGACACATGGTGCCACAGCCACTTAGACAAGGCTCAGCTCCAGAGATCTACATTTGAGGTACTCGGCTGGACAGACCTTTCACTATCCAAACAGAGAAGTTGATAGATTCATTGCTCAAAAATGCAACTGCTCACATAACAGAAAGACAGGAATATTTTCTGCCCAAACAGACCGTCCATAATCTAAGTGGTTCCTTCTTGCAATAACTAAGTTAGCTTACTACAAGGAATTTCATTCACCCTCACAGTTACTGCATGGAAGAACAGGGGTTCTTCCACATTTTTTTAAGTAACAACATACCTACTAATTTCCATCCAATACCACGTTAAACTTCCCACCCCTCCGACTTGAACATTAACAGTTTCTTTCAGACACACAGCACAGTGGACTGACACAGGCTCATCTCAACAGCTTTCCCACCTTAATATACAAGTCATAGTTTCCTCTTTGAAAAATATTAGATCACACCTAGCCAGTGTATGTTCTAGTTTCCTTTATAAGAACTTGTTGCACACTTATCTGCTGCTGAAAGAGGGTGGAGGGAAATTAGCTCATCTATTTGTTCTCATCAGTCACCAGCAGCGCTCCTGAGGGAGTCAATTCTTATACTACAGGTAAAATGCGGAGTAACACTGCAGCAGTGAGAAATCACAGTAAAGGCTTGCTGAGGCTGTTGAGGATCTCGGACATGAATTTGCAGAATCCAAAGCTTACAGAGCAGTCAGCCAGAATTTTATTATTTTTGTTGAGTAATCACACCCTCCCCCCCAAATACTTTGCGATGAAGACGCCACATTACCTAAAGTATTTAATAATTTGGGGTTTTTTTAAGTCATCTCCCAGACACCAGAGACATCCACTTGCTGGCTTGACACTTTCGTTGGCAGCGTGCCTAAGTCTTGTAAAGCTACATGTTGGGAAAGCGCATCCACCTATTCCTATTGTTCTGTTCGCCTCCGCTCCCAAAGCATCGCACCAGCCCTGTGCACCAGATCCCTGACGCAGCTGGACGGCAGCTCCGCAGCGCAGGGATTTCTGCCCAGCGCTGCACCTCCTCCCCCCTCCCTGTTCCCAGAAGTCGGCAATATTCTTTGTATTTACTTCCTAGATGTGGATTAAAACTAAAAGATTCATATCTGCTGAGACACAATCCATCCCTTTCATTCCCAGACACTACCCCACCATAAAATATTTCCCCTTCCCTCCCCAAACTGGGCGTTTCCTCCCACTCTCTTGCCCTTGGTAAAAACATTCATCTTCTTGCCATCTTGAGGAAGTTGGATTCATCTCAGATTTCACTGGGTCCCCTTGTATACCACTTCCCAAAGTCCTTGGGGGGAAGTTTAATCCGGATCCAAACCCTGGAATCAATCCCAAGAGGCTGCTGGGCTCCAATCCGTGCATTAATTTTCAAGCATGCTCAGCCTTGCCACTTGGGTCCACTTCCAAACAGAGCAGAAAACTGAGCACAAGCCCAGAAACACATCACACCTCGAGCCATCTATTCTAGATACTAACACACACATCCTGGTTCAAACACTGCTCCTTTGATTGTACCACTAAGACTCCAGATGAAACAGCAATGGCAGGGCATTTGCAAAAATACAAGATACCATGAAGTGTTCTTGGATCAACTCAAAAATTACTCAAATCTAACATGAATTTCAAACAAACAAACAAAACAAACAAAACAACACGTGTTTTTGTTGCTTGCTTGTGTATGGAGCTTACAACAATGATCAGTAATTTCAAACAAAATCATCAAGTTTATATTCAAGTTCCCAAAGAGGATTCAGGCTTACTTTGCCAATGCCAAGGAGCTGAGGCTTTCATGTGTATTATCTGAGACTCCCTGAACAGTCATTTCTTACCGATTTTGCTCCTGATATCAGAAGCCTTACAGAAATAAAATTCTAATTGTCTTAAATCTCATCCTGCTCTGTTTGCTCCTTGCACAAGGTAATTACAAGCAGCTAAGCCAAACCTGGAAAGCCCCTCAGGCTCTTCTTTAGAAGAGAGTTGAGACTCTCCCCAGCACTTCATCTGTTTATAAGAAATAGGTTCACCCTTACATTTCACTGCACTTTCTTCTCATGGCCAAATCACAAGCTGCAAACTCTGTCTGTCCCAGGCTGCTCTGCTAAGGCTTTATCCTATGGTTTGCCCTGACTGGAAAGTAGGTCTCCAATCCCTCCAACAGTTACAGCATCTTTTTTTCAGCACAGCAAAGCTCTGATGGGAAGCTCCATTTGGGAGACTAAAGACTGGAAGATTTATCAGAACACATTTAATACTATAACTGAAGAAACCAAAACAATACAGGAAGGTTTTAAAGAACAGCAAGTTTATTCACTTGGAGAGACCTACCCACATGCCTAACCATGGCTGAGCTCACGTATCACTCAACAGATCATGGCCCTGGTTAATTGTCAAGGGATCGCAAGACAATCATGGCACCAAGACAGCAGAGAATCTAGAAAACACGTGCAAGTGAAAAACAGAAGTTGAGCCTCAAGGCCTTTGGAGAGAAATTATTTTCCTCTTAATTCCACTTCATACCAAAAGTGACCTGACGGCTAATCCAGGCCAAGTGGGACAAAAAGCTTGAGCTCACTTCTCTGCTGGAGAGGACGGAGCGTGGTGTTGCTGTTGGTATATGAGAAGCTCCTCTCCTTTCTGATGATTTATGCAACCTCGCTTTAAAAGAGTTACATTCATTTTATTGCCTACTCTGCACATTCTTAAAAGGCGTTGGAGGCAGTGCCAGAAAAATAACAGGGCTTAACAATGCCTAGTGCAAATCCGTCAGTGCAAGAGCTCCTTTCTGAAGCGTTTCCAGTGGGAACATTTTATAAATAGAATTTAAAATTTCCTTTGAGCCAGGCAACACCCGCTTTTATTCAGCCCTTCACGATAATGAAATAAGTAGTTTCTCCACTAGTTATAGCCAGTGACTTCCAGAGCAAAGAAAGCACAAAGCACATGGTTTACACCCTTTCACATCCCACATCCACAGCTTTCCTGCTGCAGATGCCATGTCTTCGTCATGGAGCTAGTGAAGCTTTTGTCTCACAGAAAACAGAGCCGCAATTGATAATAAACCCTTCTGCTAGGCATAACTTGGCAGACACAACCCAAAAGGTCGCTACCAGATGGGTTGAAACACACACAAGGTAGACAAAGCTTTGTTCTGTTGGCCTCTCTACACGCAGGGACAGGGAGAAAAGAAAAGCAATTTCACTTGACTCAAAACCGTTACTTCATTATTCAAAAATACAAAGTGAATTGAAAGAAAAACAGCTCCTGAGGGAGCTTGGCAATAACGTAACTGAGCTTATGTTGTAAGAAATCAGAGAATTCAGGTGTTGGTGACACTGTGGAAGATTCAAGCCATCATACTGGTAAAAATAACCCATCAAAACAGCAGTTCTTGTATTCCCCAAAGAATAATCTTGAACAGAATGCATATGGATAATTCCATCCTGTCTCAACTGAGGCAAATTTACAGCAAATAAAAATGGATCAGTTACAACCACCAGTTCAAGATGTAAAACATCCTCACTGTGCTGCAATGGCAACTCTTTTTCCATCTCTTATAGTGAAAACTTTTTCATTCCATAAAATTTCTAGTATTAGTTTCTTGCCAAACGAAGCAAGCTGACAGTTTGCAAGCAACTGAGAAGATCCACTGTCCCTAATTTCATACTGCTTATGAACCCTCATTTTGAAGCACAGAACAGTTTAAAATGGAGATGAAATTTCCAATCTGATGTCTAGTGTACTTGTGTTACTGTGCAAACCACAAAACGTGTGTTACTGAGCAGTAACGACACTTTACACACAGACAAACTATCCTGATTTCTGCAGAAGTATCGCATGCCGCACACTGAGAAGTTAAAGCTCTGCAGAAGGACAGAACATCGTGAAGTTTCGCTTTTGTCTATTAAAGGTCACATTCATTCTTTCCACCCACATGCAGGTTACAATCAGTTTTTTCTGGGCTACACACACAGATTCGGACTGCTGAGGTCTAGTCTCTCCATCTAAAGTAAGGAGAGGATTTCTCCAGGTAACATCCCCAATCCACTGCTCAATGTGAGTCACATTCCCTCTACTATCAAGACTGGTATCACCAACATTTTTCAGTCGCCTATTATAAAACAACAGAATAATATCTATAGCATGACAAACCTGCTCCAATAAGTGGTTGGAAACATACTCTCGCCCTTCTCTGTGTTTCTCCACAGAGTGGTCCTCTTGTTTCAGCTGGGAGAGAGATGGCAGCACGTGGCAATAGGCAGGTCTCAGCTTCCCACTGGCCATCTCTCTAGACTCCTCTAGTCTCTTCAATGGCAGAGCCAAATGGGGCAGCAGAATCCACTGAATTTCTCCAAACAAAAGATACAGGCGTATCTATCCTTCGGCTTTTCTATCTCAGGTTAAACCTTTGCAACTGGACCGCAGTTTTAAAACCTCTCAGAGGAAAAGGGCCTCTGCATCCTTGCAGAAGACATTTGCAGCCCAAGGATAAGACACATGCCTCACAAGCCTGCACAGAAGATGTCAAATGACAAAAATTTTAGTCCCTTAAGTGCAATTACAGCAAAACCAAAAGACGGATGCACAAAAAGTATAGCTGGAATTGCAGCTGGGCTCCGTCAAGGAACACAACTCCCAATGCATCTTCTTATTTCTTCTTCCTAAAGAGAGGCTGTGCCCAAACACGAGGTGTTGATATCATTCCAACAAAGAGAGGCCACTGAAAGGCATGGCACTGGTTCTCTCCCAGAGAGCAGGAGTTGTCTGCCTGCTTGGAGCCAGCAGAAGCCTGAGACATCTTCACAAATAGGAGGAAGGACCAGGAGAGAGGGTCAGGTTTAGCTAAAACCTGCCTTAAGAAACTCATTTGGCTTCATATAGCATTTATCTGAGTGCTTTCATCTCAGCGTATGACAAGATGTGGGGTGCAGAGGATAGTGCACAGATGAGCTTTTCTCCCTAGTACCTCCAGACTGGAGGAAGGGAGCAGGTGGGCTGTTCTCCTGGGCAGTGACCAGGCAGCGTCCCTCCGAGACTGCTTCTTTCACCCTAAGTCTGCTCAAAAACCACAGAGAACAGGCAGCAGGGGGGGAAAAGCCGTTGCCGAATGCAGTCAGGGTGACCATTGACATATCTCAAAACCAGCCAAGGAATGTAGCACCAGAGGGGCCACAGCTTTGTCCACTTAAGTCAGCCACAGCCAAACCCAGGCTGACAGCAAGGACAATAAACCACAGTCACATGTTTCCTACATAGCTCAAAAAATGAGCTACATCTCAATTTACAGATTCCTTAAACTTAATGCCCCACATAGAGGAACATCTTTGCGTCTCACTGAGGAGGCCACGCTCCCTCAGAACATCCTTCTACACCACTCCAAATGCCCACATGGCTGCTCCTACAAAGAGGAATGACTCACATCCATGGCACTACAGATCAAACATATGCATCTGAGTTATTATTTAAAAAGCACAGGGGCAAATAAAAACAAAGGTAAAAATGCACCCTCTATCCTAACCCTCAGTCAAAGATACTTGCAGAAATCAAGCTACAGCTTCTTTTTTTTCTTTTTTATTTTAATTTCCAGTATGAAGGATTGCTGCCAAAAAGCCATAAAGCAGAGCACAAGATGTTTTAGCATAAAACCAGCTTCCTCCATTCCCCTCCCAAAACTATGATAAAAATCTTAACGGAAAGAGATTCTTTAATTTGACTTTCTCCCAGAAAGAGCAGGAAGATCTTTGGGAAGGCTGAAGGATATAATCAAAAGTCACGGCTCATATTTCTTATCAGTGTTTGAACAAGATGTGTTTATTCTCTTGGCAACACTTTAATTTCATTTTAGCAAATACTCCAAACTCTGCATCATCATCTCAGTCAAACTAGAGAAGAATCCAGAGTCCCCAAAGGGAATCTCTGTTGCTCTCATCCTACCCTCCCAGCATCCAGGAAACTTAGACAAGACTGGACAAACTTGCAGATACCCTCTTCACACCCAGTTCTGTGCATGCTCCCCCGCAAACATTACTACACAGCACCTGAAACCACCAAGTGTGGAGACAAGGTAGGAGAACCATTTGAGATCCAAAGGGTTCCTGTTCATCAGCACCTCATCACCCCATCATAACCACCCCAACCTCTCTCTCCTTTTCATATCTCCTACTCATAAACACACAGGAATGCTCTGGAAAGGATCTCCTGGGTCATCAAGTCCATTGCTCTGCCAACAAAAAGCTTAATTTGCCTTATAGTCAACCCAGATCAAATGCTAGCTTAGATTAAGCTGGAAAGTGGTTGGGGCAGTTTCCACCTCTGGCCTTTCAGGGCTATGATTCACTTCTCCAACACCCTTCTCCCTTGTCTCAACAAAGTTTTACACATTCGGGAGGAATATCTTATCTCATGGCAGCACTCAGCGCCACACTCGCAGGTACGGGCGCCATGGGCGATGGTACCAGCTCCTTGCCCCGACCACGCAGCCCAGGCTGGGGCTTGCACAAGGGTCAGTTCCCCGTCTGCAGGGTGAAATGTGCTGCACAGCTGGTGGGCACAGAGGGCAGAGCTCAGTACCCACCAGCAGGCAGCAAACATTCGAGGGCAGCTGGGCAAAGCACCCCCAGAAATGGGCTTTGGGTGGGAGAGGACACTCCATTCTCCATTTTAAAATTTGACTTCAATGGCAGGCAGGGAGAGGGGAAATTTACTTCCTTATCTTTTGTCTGTTTTTAAACCCAAACCAGAGTCTATACCAAATTTTTCATGAGTTGGTATAGTCATTTTCTGCCCAATCCAGCAACAGATCTACAAACTAAAATCCAGCAAGCACCAGTTGCTACAAATGCCTACTTCTGTTTCCACAATGAGAACTTTTTATTTATTAATGTATTTATTTTTAAGGAAACGATGCCAAAGCCCACATCTTGTTTTCAAGATTACAATGGGTGAGGTTCATCATTGCCAATATATTTAAATTGAACATTAACATCTCTGTCTCTTGAAACAAGTCATTAGAAAGTCTGCTCTTTCTCCAGAATAAAGCCAAGTCAAGGCTATTTGGGCACATAACGCTTCACTGACTGAGCAAAGTCGGTGCTCCATGTTCAAACCCAAGAAGGGGAAAGGGGGGCAAGATGGGGAGGAAGGAGAAAAACAAGAGTCAGATCTAAAGCTCTTTAAAAAACCCTCCATTGACAGCAACAGTGACGAGCGGCATTTGAGCGGAGCGAGAACGCTCCTGAGCGCATCGCTTCTGACAGATGAGCCCAGCAAGTCAACCATAGGGACTCACAGCCCCACCGCTGCCATTCAGCGAAAGTTGATCAGATAGCAGCAGACAACGCCAAGCAAACACTCCAAGAAGCGCTCTCTCCACATCTAAGAGTTTATAATTAACCCGGGCGGCAAAAAAAGAGTCACCAATTCGGGTCTTCTGCGCAGCAGCAGCAGGTAGGAACCAAGCACAGGCTGGGTGTTTGTGATCCCTGCAGAAGTGGGGGACGGGGAAAGCATGCAGGTTTCAGTTTACCCCGCGCTCTCCCCGAGTCGCAAACCCGCCATCCCAAGCATGCAAACCCAAGGTGTACTTTTAACAGGCTTTTCCTTGCCAGCTATCGCATCTTCCAGCCACACTCTCAGCCTTGCAACTCCTATTTTGTTTTCTTTTCCAAGTGGCTGAGCTTCTGTCTGCTTTGGGTCTCGCACCCCGTGCCCTCCACTCCAAGCGATTTCACCAGGAATACACACACACACACACACACACACACACACACACACACACACACACACACACACACAGAGGAGCTTTTGCTGCATTGCCATTCTGATGAGTGTCAACACAGCTGCTGTCTCCGCTGGAATGTAAACCAATATTGTCGTTAGATCTCCCTCAACCCCAGGTAACTTCCTCAAAGATTTGCACAGCGCGTAGCAATTCTCTCCACTTCCACCTTACAAAGCATCGACCCAGTTGGTTAAAAGCATTTCAATTAAAAGCGCAAAAATAAAAAGTAATCAAAGCTCCATCTGCAGTTTGCGTTCCATTCACGCCCATGCAGTGCAAAGGGCTGTAGAAAGCAAAATGCATACATTGTACGTGCATTCATTCTCATATATTTAGACAAACACCCCGTGTAAAAATATCTCGCTGCTGCTGTGAGTTGTGAAGCAAGGTACTAAGAGCACTGAGTAAAAGAGTTACTGGTGTGGACGCTAATGCAACATTTGCAGCAGAGGACCTTTGTTTGCATATTATTTTACTCAAAAAGGTAACCTAAGAAGGGGTTTATAATGCATTTTCAGTTATTTCCTATATACCATACACTTTAACAATGAGCAGTAACTTCGGCAATAAAAGACTAGTAAATGAGTTATAAAGCAGTCAGAGATACTGTTCAGACTGCTTCAGAAATGCAGTCTGTATTCATCGCCCACAGTAAGCGACTGCTTTGCTTCTCCAATGGAAGAAAACCCTGCTGGGCTGATCATGGTTTCCAAACAAATTCACTGTCCCAGATCTAAAGATTCAAAGTCCACTCTCATCCCAGTACACAGCCCAGCAAATTGCTTCCCATTGTAAAGTGCAAAAGCTTCAAAAACCAGATGTGTATTCCACACCTAACTTCAGGACTACAGGGTGAAAAATAATAAATATTTGCACGCATTCACTAAGAATAAAAATATATTAAAGATATGATAGCTCAAACCTAGAATCCTTACCTCACTATACTGGGACTGGGCATTGTTTTCCAGGTACAACATGTTAGCAGTCAAATTGATCAATGCTGCTGTTCTTTCTTCCGGCTCCAGGATTTTGACAAACACCTCCCACCCCCTAGAAGACCCTAAAAATATGTGATGCTACTTGGAAGATAACAGGACTCAGAGTGTGCCTCTCTGCATAATTGAAGTTTCCCTTATATACCTAACTATAGGCAAGGAGGAGGAGGTGGGGCTCTCCTGCCTTACCTGTCCAATCTGTCAAAGTGCCACCTGGAGTCCTCCACTCCAATGGAGAGAGGCCTCTCCCAGCTCATTAAGTAGTTAGAATTCCTTATCACCAATCTCTAAAAAGCAAAGGGAAGGGAAGGGGGGAAAACAGAGAAAAGAAAAGAAAAGAAAAAGAAAAAAGAAAACAAGACAGAGAAAATAAAGCAAACTATAACTTTCCCCTGTCACTTTTCTATAAGTTTGGTTACTCAAAAGACAGGTACGGAGTTGCTCCAAAGAAGAAACTTCTATTTATTTATTTTCTGAGAAGTCTCCGGGGTTTTCTTCAGACACAGGCTTTGCTGCTACCAAAGCCCAAAACGTTCAGGAAGAGACTGAGATGAGACATTCAAGATCAGCAGTGCAGTAACAATGGCTGAGCCTCTGGCTGCTGCAGCACACAGGTTTTGGACAAAAAAACAAACAAACAAAAAAAAAACACAAAGCAAACAAAAAACCTAAACAAACAACCACACACAAGGAGCTTTCTGAGAAGCAATCACTGTTTCACGCAACATAATCCAGCTACATGCTCTGTCATCTGTGTGTTCTCACCCATGCTCACAGCCAACGGGTCTTTTGTGCTTGCAGGACATCACTTATGCTTATGTTTTTTCCCCTCCTTTGCAACTGCTTCTAACTCACGCCACAGTAATAAACCCTAAAATAATCTCGATTAAAACAGGAAATATTAAAAAAAATATAAAAGGCAACAAAGAGACTCATGATTTTGAATTAATATATGGAAGAAGTTGTTGGGTACTGCTCAGTAAAAACCACCTGGACACCGTGCCCACAGCAAACTAAAGATTTTAAAAAGACAGGAAGGGAAAGCACTTAGCCGAGACTCGGTCTGAGGGAAAACACGAGAGCAGACAGGGCAGGTCAGGACGGCCCCGCTGAGATTTCACTCCGAACGAGCAAAATCACGCCGGTGTCCCCAGCGCTGACCCCGCAGAGGGCGGGCGGTGCGGGGACCGGGCTGCCCCGGAGCCCTGGGCCGGGCCCGGCGGGAAGGGGCCGCCGCTGTCCCGCCGGGAGAGCTGGGGGCACGGCGAGAACAAAAGGCAGCTCGTTTCGCCTGCTCCCAAACAGCGGGACAAGCGCCGTCGAGCAAGGGGAAACCAAACACCTTTTTAAAGGGGTGGTGGGGAAGAGAGGAAACCAAACATCCAGATCAGAGCGCGGCCGCCTGCCCTTTTAGCCTAATGACAGCGCTCCAGACTTTTATTTGAGGAGCTGCGGTGCGGCAGACCGGGGCTTAATTGCCGAGTACCCGCACGGGCTGCGAGCGCTCGCTGCCAACACCGGGACCTCCCGCCGCGAGGGCGAGCGAGCGACCCCCGGGCGCTTTGCGAGGGACAGAGCGGTCCCACCCGCAGGGCTGAAACCCACCCGGGGCCCCAGCACGTCCCTGCAGCCAAGTGTCCGCCCCCGAGCTGGTGCTGCTCCTGCCACGCTGCCTCCATCGCCTTTGGGTATTGTTTAACCCCAGTTTCTCTGGACACACAGGGAGGGGACCCCGGGTTCACCGGGAGATGAAAGCAAGGAGGCTGTGCTGCTCAGGGTGCTAACGGCTCTCTGGCCTGCCGTGCCCAACACATGGCAGCAGAAGGAGCCACCAGTGACTTCCTGGCAATCTGAGAATTAAAGGACGTTGTGTGCTCGCACCACTCTGGATCCAGACTGGAGACCGGCAGCATATTCACAAAACTGCCACTAATAAAATGGGACAAAGGCATCTGCAGACAAAAGCCAACACCAGATCAAACAGAGAAGAGAGAGGATTGTGGTGCTCTCCCTACCCTACAACAGTTCCTTGCCATGAGAAGCATGGTAGGAGTCAAATTTAGGCATAACTCCGTGAGCACAGCTACACGGAGGACTGCTGGGCACAAGAGCAAAAGGTTGCAAGCATTTCCAGTGCACCTTCCTGATTCCTCCTCACTGAGCACAATGCAAGGAGGTGCTTCCAAGAATGGGCTGCAGGGAGGAGCACAGAGCCCTACTTACCACCAACAGCAACATCCCAGCTCAGGTTGGGGCCACGTGCACCTCCAGCACTCCTGAACTACCAGCAAGAGCCTGCTGAGCACACAGCATATTTCCTACATCACAGGAACAGCTCAGACCACTCCTGCAGCCCCTTCTCTTCATTTCCATCTTTCCTGGCACCACTTAACACCAACGGCTACACCTGGTGCATTTACCTGATCTCACCTGAAGATGGGTACAAGCCAAAAAGCCACATAAGCACTAACTGAGATACAGGCAAGGTTTGCAGGGAGCAGCCACAGCACTGCTAACCAAACAGGTGACTTTGCAGCGCCACTGCAAAGCCTGCACAGAGTTGGACATCAAGCTGGACATCACTTGCAGATTTTCTGTTCTCTAATAGGGAGGAACAGTTACGCTGTGCTCAGAGAACCATTTTGAACCTTGAATACTGTCACGTTTTTGATACTGACCCACGAGTTCAAAAATCTATGGAGAAGAAGAAAAGAGGAGGAGAAGATACATACATAGGTTCTCAAACTCAGCAAGTAATTGCAAAAACCTCTTTACTAGCTGTGCTATGAAACTCAGAAGATCCTTCTTTTGCAAGTCATTAATGCAGCACTGTTGTGTTGGGTATCTGCTATCTTCTGTCCCGCAGATGGCTGGAGGGGGTTGTGGGTGAAGCAACACCCAGATGCACTACACAGAGATTCGTGGAAGTTTATCCAGAGATCTGCATGTCAAACATGAGGAGAAGTGTATATAGCATGAATAAATTGACATGTCAGCACAAATCCCTGCCCTCTGTACACACAGCCCCAACCTGGCTCAGTGTTTCAGAGGAATTAGCCTGTGCGGTCACCTTGAAGTGGATGCTGGAGAAGTGGCTTTTTGCAAATCAATCATCTACAGGTGACAAAAAGGCAGCTGCCACCACCATGACAGGGGTGGCAGGAGGTAACAGAGCACGTACGAGGCACTGCACCCACCACCACCTCTGCAGCCCAGGCACAAGCGTGCCCCTCTCATTATCCCAGGGCTCTGAACTTTGTTCCACTGGCTTCAGACCTAAATGCACTCCCTTCACAAGATGCTTCCCTCTGTCCCACAGGCTGGTGACGTGCCTTGTGTATTTATACAGGCAGTGATGGCACAAGGAAAGAGTAAGGGCTTGTTCAGTCAACCTTCTGCCTTACCATGAGAAAGAAAAGCTCCTGGAGCCTCATTCATCTCCTGTTGAAGATGTGAAAATTCACATAGATGGATCTCCAACAATCTAATAGCAGCAAGGCAGCATCTCTTAGAGGCTCTCAGTGGGAAACCTGACTCCCTGAAATAGCATATGCTTAAATGGCTGAGTCACAAGACCAAAGGGACATCCCCCATCTCCACAAACTACACACTCACTTCTCAGTGATGGGACAATGATAGTTATAATTCATCTGAGCCTTCTGGACAGGTCTCCAAGAGCAACACCAGCATCGGTCCTGTTGCAACTGTGATGGCTGAAAGTCATAGCAAGACAAACCTTGCAGATAGATTATACCTTATTATACTAATTAGCCTAGTCAGAAAAAGCAAATAGATTCAGGCAAAGGTCTTCCTTTCACATGTTAAAAAGAATTACTCCATATTGAGGCCAGACGAACTAAGTTTAACTTTAGTCTTCTAGTACAGCAAGCTCCTCCCCCACCCTGAACAGGAAAAGAACAAATTAGAAAATAAAGAAATAAACCCAAAGCATCAGGATCTGTGCAAAGCTTGGCACTTCGCACTTTGGATGCTCAGTTCAATGGAACTTAAGAAAAAGCAGCTCAGCCTCAGGAAAGGAAATCTCTTCAAAGCAATTTACCTCCAATACTGTAGGAAACTAAAAATAGTAATTGCTAGCTAGATTTGAAAGTTTCAGCTGCAACTGTCCCATGTCTGACTCAGATATTCTAGAGACCTTCTGGCAACGCTTTGTGGCTCCTGCTGGTATGCTGAAAAACAAAATAATACGCAAACAGGACCCCTAAGTTTCCAAAATGAGGCATCAGCCAAGTCAAACTGCTGGTTCAGGTTCTTTGAATGCACCTTCCCTGTGTTGTTAATACGGCTCGTTCCAGCCTCTCTCACCAGTATCACTCAAAAGTTCTCAATAACCCTTGCTGGATGCAAGGTAAGTGTGCTAAATCACAACAATTTAAAATCTCACTGCCACAGCTCTAGTGGTAATTGGAGTTTATGTAATTTCTTGTAGCGGGGGTGTGTGTGTGTGTGTGTGTGTGTGTGTGTGTGTACACTCACCTGCCTGCACGTTAGGTGGTTCATGCAGAATTTCCTGCAGATCAAAGAAAAAAATAAATCCACTCTTATAAAAATAGCATCTAGATCAACCCCGCGTCACCATGGACTGTGACATTCCCTCAGCTCAGAAATGCTTACAAATTAGGACTGAGATAACAGGAAGGAATGGGGGAACTACATAGACATATCAATATGTTTTTAGTTTGTTACATCTGAATAAGTGCTGAAAAACAAGCTTCTGCCAAATGTCTTTGGGAGTCTTTCCAGTGAAGACTTTTCAGGGACAGACCTGATCAACTACAATAGCAGACAGCCAGGTTTAAGAGCTAAAGGAAAATACATGAAAAACGTAGAAGTCACCCCCCCTTCTCGAAAACTCATGCAGAGCTGGTCTCTGCTGTTAAAACCACAAGAAGAGGGGGAAAAAGAACACAGCACATACTGAAACAGGGACTTTCCCTTTAAAAAAAAAAAATTATCTACAGCAAGACAAAACAAATAAATTAAGAGAGATCCTGCTGAAAGGCAGCATCTGCCTGCTTGGTGACTGAATGCAGCCTTGTGTGCATCCTGGGCAGGATGCTCCGAGCACGGCATGGGAGGTACAGCTCATCCGTACTCAGAAGGGGGACAAGCACCCCTGGCTCTCACAGGGTTAACTGCTCTGTTGCATGCATGAGCAAAAATTCCATGCCCTCTTGGCTTCCCCAACACTGACCCAGGGACAGGTCTGGTGCCCAGAACTTCCTTTGGAAAGCACTCAGGTGTATGAACCTTTTAAGCCAGAAACGTGCCCTGGTTGCAGGTGTTTAGTACTTAGGATCAATCCCTTCTTCCAAGGACTTGCATTTTCCCCCCCTCCATTTTAAAATTGCATGGTAAAGGGATGGACTCAACAAGGGCAGACAGAGAGCCCAGTTACAGGTCAGCTTCTCCTTCCCCAAGGAGCATGGCCTCCCCAAGGCATCGCCCGTCACAACAGCCTTGCCCTCCGACCCTGAGTAAACATCTGCGCACGCTGCTTATTTGAGCTCCTATAACTTCGTTATCTCCTCCAGAACACCCCTAGGGCTAATTAGCGAGTTAATGGCATCATGTCAAAAGATAACACTATGTGTGGGGAGCAGGGAGAGGGAAGGTGGAAAGCAGTTGTGAAACAAAACCAGTTCCCTTCACAACTGCTGTGCAATATTGGTTTAGGAAGGGCGCATGAACCCCTGGGGACTCTGCCCTCCGGCTGCCGAGCTCCATTTAATTAGAGAGCAAGACACTCCTCTGGAGAGATTCAGCTCTCCAGCCAAGATGATGCAAGGTCCCCACGCTTTCCCCACCGTATGCACAACCAAAACCCCTCCAGCCCCATCAAGGGAGGTCGTTCCCACTAACGTGCCAGCAGGGACTCACTGCCCGCAGCCAGTGTACAATGCAGGGTGGGCACTGAACATATAGACAATTTATCCAAAGGTGTTGTCTGTTTATTCCTGCTGCTCCTTATATCTATTTTTTCCACTTTTTCTGTACCCTAGTGACTCTCAGTTGCTTCCATTAAAAATGCTTAGAGATAAAAAGAAATAACCATTTGGACACAGAGGTCTTTTCAAGGCAGCTGAAAAGTCTCCAAAACCACTGTCCAGCAGACACTTTTTTACTGATGAGTGCAAAACCACAGGTCAGCAGATACTAATGCACAGAGACATGACTAGGGGACTCTGGAGGTTCAAGCCTCAGCCATTTTCAGCTCTCTTGTTGAATGTTGAGGTTTGTCACTCCAAACTGCATTTTTGCCTGATGAGAACCTTTGGATGCTCAACACTTGACCTTCTCCCAAGACATATGTAAAATATTTTGCAAAATTAAGAGAAAAATCAAACAAAAAAAGTCTTGAGAATTGCCCCTGAGCAGCACAAACGGCCCCATCCCTCCTGCTACAGGTGGGATGGGGGATGGCACAAACCTGCACCCCAGAATGAGATAGAGGGCTCTGGCCAGGGAGAGGGAAAAAACAGGAGACAGCAAGAGATTAGAGAGTCTTTGTTTTAAATTACAAGATAGGAGCAACTGTTGACAGACCAGGGTTGTTCTTGCACAAGCAGTTGAGGGAAAAGTGTTGTTCTTCCCTTATCTTGTATAAACTACAGATTGCTCTCAGAAAACACACAACTGTTCATAAATGCACAATCACAGCAGCTCTTTCCAGCCAGCCTCTGCTAAACTGCCAACTCCCTCCCTCTCAAGCCCTTGTACAATAATCCAATATTTAAAAAGTTATCAGTTTGCAATAATTTGAGAATAGTCTTCCAAACCTCTGGTTAAACCCTGACCCTGCAACTGATGGCTGTTCGTGCTTGTCATGTGAGCGCATCACCATTATCCTATATTGTCCTGGTGTGTTGGGCCACAACATACACTTGGAGGAAGATGGGGAGCCTGTTTGTTCCTCACATACTATGCAGAAACATTTAATTTCTCAGTGCTGGTCTTGTCCAGGTGCCATCTACCTGCTCTCACATGACGTGTCCACCATTGGTACAGCAAGAGCCATCCAGTTCAGTTATTTGGCCAGAGACCTTCCCCAGAAGACTGATCACTTTAGTTTCTGACTTGTCTAATTTTAATCCAATTTGGACATCACCATGGGGTCCACCATACCCATCCATGTCCTCAGAGAGAAAGAAGAGTGC
The DNA here is from genome assembly GCF_964273445.1 of Streptopelia decaocto. Lineage (NCBI taxonomy): Eukaryota > Metazoa > Chordata > Aves > Columbiformes > Columbidae > Streptopelia > Streptopelia decaocto. The sequence goes on along the minus strand of NC_138660.1, from coordinate 6,870,804 downwards.
TTCAGGGCACCTTTTCCTTGTGTTTAAGCAAGCTGGAGATTAAAAATCCACACTTCTACAGTGACTTACATTACTGAAAACTCCTTTGATCTTTCATTAATCTCTGCAAATTCACATGCTGGTTAGCAAAGAGTTCATTGAGCAGTGAGCGAACTAACCAATGCCACAAACCGCTCCTTAATCTGTGTCTCAGAGATTGATTTGATTTTGTGTGACTGCCTGACAATTCACTCCCTCATTAATTTCAATGCTATCAAATCAGCAACAGTGAGGTGGAAAGCAGATGGTAGAGACATTCAAATGAACACATTACCTAGTTCAAAAGTTCCTCATGAAATATTGGGGAGAAAAAAAAAAAAGTCATTAACAGGACTGTGGGCAGAATCTGCAGAACCGCAAAGCAGCATATATAGCGAGACTTTAGATGCATAAGGCTTTCTTCAAAGTAAGAATCCCAATTAAAAACAAAAGCTACACCCCACAGTGTTGGACAAGAAAGGGGAGCGGAGCACAGCACTGGAAGCACCCCAAGTTTTCTTTTATCCTGAAAGGACCATCCTGTGAGTCTGGTCACTCCTCCAGGCAGGGTCAGCGCTGCAGCTTGCAACAGGGCTGTGACGTGCTCTCCATCCTCCATCTATCTCACTCCACAAAGTGAGAGGTACCACAAAGCTCAGCAGGGTTTTCATTCAGCTGGAAATGGACAGCTTGATTCATCACCCTTCTCCCAGCTAACATGACAGAAGGGCCTCATTTCCCTCCTGCTGCCATTTTGGATAAAAAACAAAAAAGTCCAGAGAAATGTGAACTTTGGGGACGGCCACTCCACTTCTGTTGGTGTTCAAACTGTGCTTTGTGGCTTGCTGAAATGCCAGCTGCCAAGGGGTTTACCACTTAAGGGCTCTAACCCAATCAAAGTGTTCCCAACAAATGATATGCTAAGTGTGTTTATAGTCTAAGGAAAAAAAAAAAAAAAGATCCTATCAATTAGATAGAAACACAGTGAACTACCCAGCAAGACATCACAAACCTTAAACTTGCTCCAGAGGCAAAAATGCCTAGAGTCTGTTGCTCCAAGATCAAGATCCCTTTTAATTGTTTGTGCAGATCTTTTAAAGACGTAAAATAAGCACTAATGCATTATTGCTCCATACTTATGCAAGGAGCACGTGCAGCACCATGGAAACCTCTGGAGGCAGGCCCAGCTACACAGGGAAGATGTTTTCTGAAGCAACTGCTTCTTTTGTTTGGAGGTATTTGCATGTAGGCAGATGACAGGAGTCGCAATTGCAACACTCTTCTACCTCAAGTGCTCGTAGCAATATGAGCCTGGGATTTAAAGCCAGCCCTCCAGAAGAGCAAGGCCAGAACAAATGCAAGACATCCCATCACACAGGGCTCTTCTCCAGTACGTTTGTGCTTTTCAGCTTAAAATTAGTTTATTCCTTCCCAAGATGAATGTAAAGTAAGATACTAAAGGGGCAGAAATATGTAAAGGAATTTTAAACATGCTTCCAAAATGAATTATAGTGCTGCAGACAGATTGGTTTTCTTCAATATTCTTCAAAAATTCAGGGAAGTAGCATTAAAAATAAAACATGTGGTGTAATGATACTCATCAAGTGGCTGCATTCCTACAAAAAGAAATGCAGCCAGCCCTGGTCTGCAGCCAGAACCAGAGCAAAACAGCACAGGAAAGGGAACTAGTGAAAAATTATTTTAGAGAAACATAAATATATCTTTAGATCCTTACTACACACAGAATGAGAGAAGTCTTCAGGCTTTGGCCAGAGTGTACAAATGCCTTCCTTATGTGCAGCCTTTATCTGAAAGAATTGACCGTTTCTGGATTTGGACCCGCAGCCCTAAATGTGATTATTAGATCATTTGGAGCGACTTGCACTGCAGAAGATTAAACAGTCAGCAGGAATACAAAGCCAAGCCTAAATTAGCCGAGCTTATGAGTTCAACTGCAAACATGAGAGGTGCTGGAGGGAAACTTCCAACAGAATAATGCATTTGCTCATTATGGAAATGCCTTTGCATAATCTCAACTTTCTTTGCACAGCTACGGAACGAACAAATACCCGCAAAGAAGAGAAACTTGGCAAGCTTCAAACTCTCTCAAGCACAAACCAGACAGCAATAAAAGCTTTGATCACATCCCTGTGCTGTACAAAGTCCTTCCTTCCTTTCTATGGTCAATCTGGGAATACTTAGGCATGGAAACAGCCAGCCACACGACACACTTCGCAGCATCTACTTATCAAATCAGCGTTATCCTCCAGGTGCAAAACCATTTCCCAAAGAAATATGCAGGGCTGTGGCACCTGCCAGAGCCACGGGAAGAACACTCCATGCATTAGTCAGCCCCTGCACCGAGAGCTCTCCCTGCACCGCGCCAGCTCCCTGGCCTGCTGTCAGTACACAGGGATGTCCTCCCTGTCCTGCAGTCCCACCACCCCTTAACCAGCTTTCATCTGCACCCTCAGCCATTACCTTGCAGCGAGTAAAGTTTTCTTCTCCTGACCCACCAAAACGCTTTTAAGCAAGCAATTAAAAGTTAGAGATCAGAGCCTGCACTTTAATATTGAAGTATTGGATAGGATGCAACAGACATCCTTCTGGACAGTGGGTTGGGTTTTGTTATGTCTGTCCGTCATATTCTTGCTCGTTTTATCATGACCACAGTCCCCGGCTTGCACAGGTGATGGGCTCCCAGGGACCCAGGAATTCAGTTCATGGCCACCAAATTCAAACTACTGAACTGGTTGACATAGTGCTAAGGCTGAGAGCACACAGAAGAGATCTACCAGCTACCCTGGCCACCTTGAACCAGGGCAGCTCTGCAGGGGCCTCAGTCCCAGTCCTCTGCATCTCACTGGGCTGTGGGATGGGCAGGTACTCTGCACAAAGCAGCTGAGGTGGCTCCTCCATGAGCCTGCAGCAGGTTAAACCCAGGGAAGGCTTCTTGTTCCTATTAGAAAACATCAAATACCAATGCCAAGATGTGTCATTGGCATGAGGGCTGAGGCTGAGAGCTTCAACACCTCCATGTCCTACATGGGCTGCATCCAGTCTCTCCTACAGCCTAGTTTCTGCCCCCCCCCACCACCCCGTGTATAAAGGAGAACAGCAAAGTTACATAGCGGAAGCCATCACTTTAAAAACTATGAAACAAATGTAACTACTCCGAAACTTGTGCAGCCACCAGGCTTGGGACACCCACAGCCCATGAAGCTGAGGACCCAAACCAAAAAGGACACAGTCCTGTTTGAAGCACCAGCACCACCAATCCCCAGGACAGAAACCCACCCCACAGGGAGCTCAGCATGGCCCAACCAAGCCACACACAGCAAATCCCTGTGATGATTTGCAGAAGATGAGGAATGACAAATATATTAACAAAACAAAAAAAAAAAAGGCAAGGAATTCTCTCTCCCTTTTGTGGAGAGGGATGGATCCAGGTTAAGAAAACTCTAACCACAGCGACTATCTGGGGAAAGGCATTCCACTAAACTGGTTAGGCAAGGGGCTGCGGGAAGACGGCTCGCTCAGGGGCATGAAAGGAAGGTATGTACAGGGGGAGGGGGATGAGCTGCTCCATCACTCGGGACAGCACTCCTGGTCCTGTCTGCAAAGTCCCCTGAGCCCTGGACATGCTGCTGGGATGGTGGCAGGAGACCTCCAGACTCTGCAAAACCCTCAAATAACACTTTTATCAGGATGCTGCCCTGCTGTAGTCCTTAGCCCAAAACAGCTTTGTTTGAGTGCAGACTAGTATCTCTTAGCATCGGTGAGCATTTTAAAGGACTTCTGAGGGATGGCGAAGCAAAGCAATTTTGCACCCGGTATGTCAGGCTGACAGCACACGGTGAGGGCTCCAGGGCAATGCAGGGGTTGTTGCTTGTTCCTAGAGAGAAGTCCCCAGACCCCTCCTCTCTGTAGCTCCAGAGCACTTAACCAGCCACAAAAAAAAAAAAAAAAAAAAAAAGAAAATCATCATATAACATCACCTGGTTTCTAGCATCACAGGACACAGCCTTTGACACCAGCATTCCTCTTGAATGCAGGGAGATGGCCACCACCCCAAAGACCCCATGGTTGCTGGCTGCATCCTCAGTCAGGGAGGAGGCTGAGGACCACCTTTGGTGAAGCCTGACAAGTGGCAGGTGGCCCACAAGGAGACACATTCAGCTTACCTTCGTGGCCATCTGCTGCTCCTTCCCACACCAGGGCCATGGCAGAGACTGAACATTCTCTGCACCCACAGAGACCACCAGCCCCTCACTCTGGCTGTGCAAAAAGGCAGATCTCTGCTGGGATTTCCCAGCCTGTCTGTGGTTAATGCTGTGGGAGTGGATGGGGCACAGCAGCAGCCTCATGGACAGGCCACCCAGGACATTGTGAAAGAGCCAGTCACGAGGCACGTAGTCAATGCTGCTGACTGTCTAATGTCACACCAGACCCACAAACTCCTTTCCTGTCCCCTCCAGCTCTTTCCATCCCAAGGTAGTGCTGATCACCAGTTTCTCTTACCCTTTTTTTACATGGGACAAAGGAAGAATATTTCTTCCTTCCAGACAAGAGCATGAGAACTTCAAAGTCTTGGCTCAGCAAGAGACGGAGCTGTAGCTCAGATGAGAGGCGTTTCTTTGTCGCCCAACATTTTCCTCCAGCTCCCTCCTTATATAGTTGCCTTTTCAAGGCAATGAACACAACTAGTGGGTGTTCAGCACGACAGGACTCATGCTTATTTTCCAGCCCACCGGTGGGACAATTTTTTCCGGCACTACTGTGAAAAATATAGCTCCTTCCCCACTGCCAGCTCTGTTGTTAACAAGCAAATGTACCCCTAAAATTTAAATTAAAAAAAAATCACAGCTCTCACCAACACAACTCTTGGAATCAAGGATGGACATATTTTAAGGCTGAAAGTTTCACTTTTCAGCCATAAATGGCAAGAAGGTGCAGAGCTTATTTTAAAGGCTGGTTGGGATTGCCTTAAAGTCCACATAAGAACAATTGCTTTAAATAAGTCAGTCTTAATTGCGTTGCGCTTATTTAAGTCTCACACAGTGGTACATTTTGGAGAAAAGCTGGCCTTGCTCTTTTGCTAAGACAAATCTAACAATAAAAAGCACTCTGCCTTGATCTCACTGTTCATCTCCCAGGGCCCCTCTGTTTCGGCTGCATTCCTTTGTGTTTATCTGCCCTCTTCAACTCTGTGCTGCAATCAGCCGCGTGTGGCACCTCGTGTCTAGAAGTGACATGGCTGAGGTTACAGGAGAGACAGGTGCAAGGGGAGCTCTTGCCCCGAAGCTATCCAAAGGAAAAGAGAAGCTGGAGGGGAAGAGGGTTGTAAGGTATTTCAGATTAAAGCCAACAAACAGCAAACACCTTGCCCCAGGCTACACATTCTCTGCCAACACAAGCTGCAGCCGCTGTGAGCCCCAGAAACAGCAAAGCAAACACAGACTTCTCTGCAAGGGGGAGTTGTCACCTGTCAGGGATGTTTGCAAATTTATAGGGAGGTGGTGGTGGTGGTAAGGGGAGTAAAAAGAGCTTTCCTCCTTTTAAAATACAGGCTGTTTGCACAGGTTTGCAATGCATATTTTGCTTTGTAAAGGCTTTTGTGCAGCTCTCAATTGAGCAAAGGTGCTGTCTTCCACCGAAGACAAACTGGAACGTTTATTAATGTACATGCATTAACGTACTCCAAGCTGCTGCCTTACAGTAAGGGTGAGGATGGGATGGAATTTCCCCACTCCCCCTTCAGCTTCTCGTATCTGTGAAAAACACATCTTAAAGAAGTAACCATGCAGCTCAGCCTCTTCAGAAATGCCTCCTGGAAGGCTGGGATCAAACTCATCATAAGCAAGAAGTAACTGCACAGCAAAGTCTGCCTGCTGCCTTCTCCTAGCCCCAGTGCTCCCTTCAGCAGTGCTCAGAGAAGACAAGGGGAATGGATTTTCCACTGATGTTTCACTGCACCACAGACACTGAACAAGGGTCTCAAGCGAGGCTGTCACCTCCAATAGTGCTCTGCAGACAGCCTAGGGGAACTGGAGATGGCGAGGCTTTGCTAGCACTTGGTGCAGCAAGTCCTGGTTTGGCTGTGGAAAGAGCAGAGTTTCTGCTGCTGACCTTTAAACTGTTGGGGATTGTATTTTTAAGAGGACATAATTAGTTCAAACAGGACATTACCAACTAATTTGAAAAGTAGGAGCCGCTCTAGACATGGAGACTCTTTTGGACTAGCTGTTGAAGAAACATCATTTTACTGGAGCTGTGCTACAGAGGCGAAAAACACTGAGAAGCGGCCTTTCAGACCCAGACCCCGAAGGCCTGCACACCACCCCCCTACAGCCAACCCAAATGCAGAATCAAAAGATAAGCAGACTTGACATCAGTCACCTCTCCTTGTGCATTTGAGTAGCTTCACCATGTTAGCCAAGCGCATACCCAACCTCAAAGTGTTTTTTTTAGCCTTTGCAATCTTGCAAGGAAAGCAGAGAGCACCACGGTCTCCCCAGCAGGCAGACCAGAGACACAGCAACTGGTCAAACCTCCTGGCACTAGGGATTGCAATCAGCATGATCTGGGAGCTCTGCCCTTGCAGATGAGATCCTCCAGGTTACAAACACTGACAGGATGCAGATGGCCAACACACCTTCATTTGAGCACATTAAAATGATGGCTGACTAGCCAGGGAATTAACTGCCACGGTTTCTCAGGATGCAAACACAGAGGAACAAGAAAATGTACAGATACCCACACCAATTTCAAACCACACATGATTTTTACCCCAAAGTACACAAAATCCTGGAGGAACAGAAACAGGACATGAACAGCTCAGACTCCTGAAATACTTCCTGCTCCAGCCTGCAAGAATAGCACCTGGCTTCTCCACCAGAGCTACTGTTAAGAAAGAGATGGTCGGTTTGTGCCAAAGGCAATGAACCAGCAACCACCAGTGCCTCATCTGCATTCCAGACTCAAGCCATACTGGTGAGACACCCATGACCAATACTTGTTAAAAACAGTACCTGGCTTTGTCTACCTAGAGACAGGAGGAAAAAAAAATAATCATGGTCTGAAACCAAGTTGTCATTCATACCTGACCTTCAAGAAAGAAAACCCAGTGAAGAACATCCTGAAGCTCCAGCGGTACTTGGCAGAGCCAGGGTCCCAACCATCCCAACCATCTTCTGCGAGTGGGACAGAAGAGGCAAAGTGAGAAGGAACTCCCATGGTCAGAGGCGGTGGCCACAGCTCCTCCACCAAGACAGGGAAGATGGTCCCAGCACAATGCAGAATGAATATGTCCTGCAAAATCTCATCAGTCCTCTAAATTTAAGGGATTTCTTCTCACTACTCACCCACATTGGGTCATTCAGCTCCGTGTCCTGCACCCGGACGCAGTCCATGCTGATTTCTATTTTGTTTGTAGGGCCGTTTTCAGATGGGCCATCGATGAAGTTCAAATCGATAGGCTGAACCGAGCATATTGGCCTGAAAAGAACAGAGAAATGTTAAAATGTTAAAATTGGCCAAAGTGTTTTCCTCCACTCCCAATGTGCTAGGGTGCCATCCAGAACTTAGGCATGACCAGGAACAAGTCTCAGGACAGAGTAATTAATTACTAACGAACCTCATCACCCACTATGCTAACAGCAGCCCCTTAACAGAAAAGGGCCTGGAGGGACATTTCACTTGCTAAAAAAGAGGCAAGAGCACAGGAGTTAAATCACAAAGACAGAACTCATGGAGGATTTATAGTAGAAACTGTGTCAGCATCAGTCATAGCAACAGAATCAGTTCTATTTCATTCAACAGGCCTGACAGAGTGAACTCTGCACCATCTCCACCTCCTCTCCCTTCCTGGCATCAGCAAAGGAGGAAAACATGCAGCCTGGACACAAAATAATGATCCCATTTTCTTGGGGGAAAATGCCAACCATCCACCTTAAGTGATCGTGTGCTAGAAAGCAGTCAGTTCAGCAACCACGGTCTTGAAGAGACTCAGTGTCACTGGTGATCTCTGCTCCGGTTTACTACAGCCTGGATGAAGAACATCTTGAGAGCTCAAGACCTGTCAGTCATCACAGACTCACACCCACATCTTCTAATCAACAGGTAGAGAAGACTCCAAAAACCCCAACATCTGTCCCCTGAACAGCCTAATAGAGGCGTCCTGTCCCAAAACACATTCTTTCATAGGTTCCACTTACTGTTCCAAGAAGTCCCAGATATGCTGGAGCACCTCTGGACTGAGGAATTCCCTGGGCTGCGAGTTCTGGGACATTGCTGATCGGTAGTAACTCTCCTTCCAGGAGAATTGGCTCGGAGTTTCTACAAACCTTAAAAAACAAAAGCAAAAAAAAAAAAAAAAAAAAAAAAAGAAATAAAAAAAAAGAAAAAAGAAAACACACACAAAGATATGTTGAATGCATGAGCCCAGCTTGATGAAAACCCATAAATAGAAGCTATTGTGTGAAAAACGAGACACACTGAATGCCTGGAACATTCACAGCTGTACAACACACATTCCACACTGCTGCAGATGCTGTATTTAGACGGGAGAGAATTTGGCCACCCTTCCCAATAAGTTAAATACCCCTCAGAGTCTGATGGGATGCTGAATCATAATAATCCCAGAGGAAACAAACAAACAAAACAACAAAACACAAGTACTTTCCACTTTATCCCCAAATAATCAACTTTCCATATAAAACAGGTAATCTTTGCAGCAGGTGGAACACCTAATGAGTGTGTGACTCCACTCTCCCTGGTTGGTTGCCTCTCTAGATTGCATGACCTTGGATGATTTAGGTGACTTCTATACCCAACCACTGCAGCTGAAGTCTTGGACTAAAATAAGTATTCTTTTTTAAAAAATGAATAATATTTAAAAAAAAACGCTGCTTTTTTGCTTTATTTTCTATGGACATAAGTTCCATCACATCGGATTGTATCTGCTTGTCTACTGCCTTCTCACCTCCAATAATTTCTGAGCCCAACTGGCTGATTTCCACCAGACCTGCTAATTACCTTGGCCATTTTTATCCCCTTAAGCTCCCACACGCCTCACAGAAATAGGTGGGCCCAAGAGGAGCAGTGACGAAGCCAGAGCACTCGCGCCTTCCACAGCTGCACATTCTCATCCCACTGGCCAATTTCTAAATTCAAACACAGCAGCTTTTATACCCGTGTCAAAATACTCAATGGCTGCATGGATGTAAGGGGGAGTGGGAGGAATTTTTTGAGTATATTTGTAGTTGACAAAAACTTAATTAAAGTACAAGGCAGGTGACTGCCTTTCCTGCTACAAGGATGGGGGCACCCTGCAGAATTTTCATATTAAAGGGCTGTTTCAGCACAATGCAAGTGAATGGTCTCCCTGCCAGGAGAACGGCTGTGGAAGGAGCCAAGGCTATAAATGGATTCCAAAAAGAACTGGACTAACATTTGGGTTGGCACATTTTGGTGCTATTTAACACAATGGTCTAAACAAACTGCATGGGAGACCCTAATTTATTAAGCTGTCAAAATTAAGAGTGTTTCAGAGGAAGGATCACACTACAGTTGTTATTTTCCTCTAAATTATCCTGAAGTATCTATTTCTGGATGCTGTCAGAGAGGGATCTAGCTCTCTTTACTGAATTTGTGTGGCCTCTTATGTTTTGAGGATGACTCTGGTCTACAAAAAGCAGGGCTTTCCTCACCTGTGCTGCCCACAGAACTACATGGTCTTTGAAAAGAGCAGACAGTTTTCCTAAGCTAACAAAAATCAAAGCAGTTTTGGCCCCCAGAGCAATAGCAGAGCAGAGAAAAGCCCAACATCCTTTAAAAGTTCATGAATAGCCAGAGACAAAAATAAAATTCAGAATTGTCATAGCTAATAGCTCTGCCTCACATACCCACACTACATGTGAATAAACGCTATCAAATCCTCAGAGAACAGCAGTTATCCCACAAAGTATCAGAAATTACTCCTTTCAAGCTTTCAGTCTGGTAAGGCACTTTCAAGAGTGCCATATTGAAACCCAGAACAACAGATCTGGCCTAAAGCCTGCTATGTAAGATGGGAACCAATGCTACTGTGAGCTTTGGAGGGGAGCAATAGGGCATGCATGCTGCCCAACCCACTCTGCCACTAAATCCACAGACCCCAAGCACTTCTTCATACCCTGCACCCAGTTCTGACCTCCCAGGAACAGGCAGAGAAACCCCACAATGGGTTCTCCCAAATCACTGAAGCGTTCACTTGTAACAGTTATCTGCTGGTTATCACAACTGCCCTTGACTTAAAAAAAACCACTTTTAACTAATTAAGTCCAAAGGTAGTGACAACCATCCACACCATCTCATTACTAGGTACACAAGAACTAACTTCACCAAACCCAGGCATTTCCTCAGAGACCTTCTTTCCTTCAAGAAGTCTCAGTGTGATGAGGTTCCTGCATGCCATGACATGTCCCAGCTTTGGTTCACAGCTGCACAAAGTCCTGGGTCACAAGAAGGCAAAGCAATCAGTTCAGCCCTTGTGGTCCCATTCAGCAGCAAAGCAGAAGTTGCTTCATGTAAACCTACCCCAACCAAACACTCTTCACAGCGCCCACACCCTGCAGCGCAGGAGAAGATGGATATTAGCTGCACGGTCTGATAAAAACAGGTTTGTTATTCCACACATGTGAAGCCAGCAAAGCTGTTGGAAAGAGTCACACAACTTCAAGACACAACCCCTGCATCCCTGTACCAAACACACAACTCCAAATTTCTCCAGAGAGGAGTTTTCCAGCTGTGTCATCTTTACCCCTGTACTTAACTAAACTACTGGCTTAATATTGCTAAGAAAAGCATTATCAGATTTTACCTGATGGCCAAAAAGGCATGTTTCCCTATGCCAAGCAAAAGAAGTTCCCTGCTTAATACTTTCACAGACACAAAATGTGAGTCCTTCCATACTCTCTGCAACACCTTTACTACCTCTACAGCTCTATTTCCAAAGGAGGCTGCAGAATTAGGTGGCCAGCCTTGGCAAAGCACCTGTGAGAAGGCTACAGCATTAGAGAGGCAGCGAGCATTGCTTTTTACCCAGCTTGGTGCATCCTGCTCTCAGGTGGGAAAGAGCTGTCAAGCTACAAGAAAACCAAATTCAGTTCAGCACAAAGCTATATGCAAGCTAAACTGTCTTCTTCCCTGTGATTTTAATAAAATGTAAACTTAGTGCCATTTTCCTTAACAAACAGCCTTCAACATAGAGGAGCAGCCTCTCTGTCTGCTAATCAACATACCTAAGTACCCAAATTTGCTCTTCCACAAGAAAATAACAGCTAAATCCTAACCAAGATCTATGCATAAATTTCACTGCTCTAGTTAGTTGTCTTCTCCCATATCAGCAAACATTCTAACTTCAGGAAAATAATCCCCAGGTGCCCAAAGTTGATCAAAAGATAGCAGTAGTTTGCATTGTTCAAATTGCTCCTACCAGCTGCTTTTTTATTAACAGATTTTTAAAAACCATCCCCTTTACCTGCAACCACAAATCCCAAAGTGCATTGTAGAAGGTGACACCACTGAACACAGCCTGTTACACCAAACCATGGACTATGACAGGACAAAACATGGTAGCAATTATCATCTAGCTTGCCCACTGCCTTAAGTCTACAAACTATATGCTTAATTCCCTGCATTAACTGCTGAAATAGTTGGCAGGCAGCTTGCCACAAGCATCAGAGGGCACTAATGGCACCAGGTTGGAAGTACAGAGGGATTTGTAGCCCCCATCAAACTGCAAGCTGGACAGGACATTGCACACACAAGCTCCCTTCTTTAAAAACCACCAGAATTGTTAATTAGTTAACAGAATTATTATTTAGCAGAAATAGCAAGTTAAATCTTCTCTGAGAAGCAGCACCTCACCAAGAGCACAGGGTTTTCTGGCACAGTGCTAGGACACTGCTCCTGCCCCACTGAATCCCAGCACAGGTTTCAGCCAACAATTCACTCGCCCTATAGTCTAGCTCAGTTCCATCCTATTTATTTTGCTGAAGCAAGAGCAGCCTAGACTCCAGGTGAAAGCATTTTCCAGATTCACTCTGTGAGCTGAAGCCTTATGCATCCTGATTGTTCTGCTGTCTCCTAATTATTTCAGGAGGTTCTGGGTGTTACAACCCCCCCCACCGAGACTGCATCCCAGGTGATTCAGTTTGCCATCATGCTGATGAGCCAGACCTCTGCAAAATATGGTAGCGAGAACAACATACCCCTGTAGCTGTGCCCAAACAGCACTCAATTTCAGAGTCTCACAGAAGGCTGGGAATGTTAAACAAAACACTCAAATCCCACTCCCCCAAAAATCAACAAACAAGCAAACAAACCTTGGCAAGCACAGCATTTGCCTTTCACAACCTTTAGACCATCTGCACTGCTATTGCCTTTCCCTGGAGCTGAGGGTCCCAACATAGTTGGAAACAAAGCCCCGACTCCTTGGCCCAGCACAACACAAGCTAGTGGCAAACTAGAGAGAAAACAAGACAGTTCTGCTCCTACTACCTCCCTGTAAGCGCATGCTTTCCACTCTTGACCACATTTTCCCCCTTCCTACCTTCACATCAAAGACATTAAAGTAAAACAACAAAACCAAAACAACAACAACAAAACACTTTCCACACCAGAAAACAATGACAGAGAACTATTAAACTCAACTATCGTAACACAACAACACTTCTCACCCAAAAAGCCACTTTTCACTACAAATATTCTTTCTTAGAAAGGGCTAAACCCAAAACACCAAGTATGACTTACTGTTGGGGAGAAAACAGGAGCTCCTGAGGAAAGCAAGACCTGGGTTTGATAGAGAGCATGCACAGCCCCTCCTCTGTAGCTTTAACCTTAAAGGCAGATGCCACCTGATTTCACTGATACAGGGTCAGGTCTGATGCAGCTCAGGCAGTGCTGTGGTGCATGTATGAGTCCAGCAACCTCCTTCCAAAAAGTAAGACAGACTGTCACAATCAAGAGGTAGCATGGTTTTCTTTGGTTTGTTTTGTTTTTTCCATTCAAAATAGTCTTGGAGCTTTAACACACTGAACTGCATCCAGGTTAACAGTAGAGTTTATGGGGAAACCAGAAATTAATAAGGTATCTCAGTGATTTGGTTTCAAGAGATTCAGGCACCTCCAGTTCTCCTTAGTTTCCCTTGAAAGCTGGAGCCCTGGGTGGTTTGTGTTTCTCTTGCACAGTGTACAAACTCTCAGAAGCAATCAGTGTGGTTTACATATGCCAGACTTCATGGCTTCACATTGGTATAAACCCCATTGTAAAATTTTGTAAGAAGAAGTATTTCACAGTAGGGATGAGCAAAATGATTTAGAGCTTTATTTCTGCTTGTTGCTAAAGTTACAGGATGTTGCTTTCCACTTCTCCCCACCAAATGTCGATCAATGGTGTACAATTTTCGATCACTGGATCTGTAGTTCTTGGTCAGTGGACAAGCAGGTGGGGACAGAAGTTTTTCTTTGCAAGCTACAGATTTTTCTGTTTTTTTTCCACAAGATATATTCCTCTAAAGGCCCTTCTAGCGGAGTACTTAGGAAACCTTGATTCAAAGAGAAGAACATCTTACTCTTATAAAGAAAGCATTTGCACATTATACAAATGAACCCAAAGAATAATTAATGGTGTCTAAATAATGATATCTAATGGCTCATTTTATTCATAGCTCTCAAAGTGCTCTACAAAGGAAGACAGTATAATTACTCCCACTTTACCTGTGGGAAAACTAAGGCACCAGGAGGTCATAGTATTACTCATCATTACTTGGCGAGCCTGTTGTGCAGCCAGAAATACAAACTTGGTCACTTGAGTCCCAGTCTGATGCTTCTCAATAAGGAACTAGTGATTTCGGGTGTCTGGGTAGAGAAATTCAAAAAGGCCCAAATTTCTTCAGGTAGAGTATGCACTACACTTCCCAGACCAAAAAGCCTTTAAACCTCATTTATCATCACTAAAATGCTGAAGTCCAGGAATGAAAATCAAGGCTGCAGAAATGCTGTGTCCTGCTTTAAGCCCCACTCAGAGTTCAGGGTGGAAGTAGAATTCAAACCCAGATGCCCAGGCTAAAAACTAATCTTTTGTCCTGAATGCTTAAAGCAGTTAACCACTTAACAACCCTTAATTCATACATAGATTAATATATTAGCTCTAAATTGGCTCAGAGTGTGGCCTGGATGAAGAAGTAAGTCAGGGAACAGTGAAGCTGGCAGCTCCAGCAATCCCGATCCTTGCGCTGGTCCCTGCCTTCTGCAATTACACCTTAAAATGCACCAAAAGCAACAGTTAACAAACTATTTAAAGTTCATGAGCATTACACTTAATCGCCTGAATCTTAGTGTTAGTTGTATTTTTAGTTCTTGAGTGGGGAGGGGGCTTCTTTTCAGGCAGCTCCCTTAAAACGTGAGGAACTTGGCAGCTCTTGTCCTGCTGGAATTCCCCCCGCTCTGCATTTTAACACTGCAGTCAGTGATTTGTAGACACTGCTACCTAATGAAGTTCACAGCTGCTCAAGAGGAGAAGGAAGCGGGGTCTGGCAGCACGGGACAAGCGTGCCCCTGTCAGGCAGTGTCATCTGGAATTCCCCAAAACCTGGAGCACACTTGTCCCCCACGGCCACATCAGCCACCCTTGGCCAGCGAAACACACTCTGGGAGCACCCGTTAGAGACCTCTGGTAACAAACAGATTCAATGCTGTGAAAGGGGGGGGCAAAATGAAAGCCCATGGGTAGACAAGCAGGCTTTCACTCCCTCGGAGACGAGATTGCTTTTGAATTTCAAGGATCTGTACTTCACCTCTATCTATACCTCTTTCTCAGTTTACTTCACCAACAAGCAGCCACCCCTTCCCAGCATGAACTGCACTGTACGACGCATTATCCCATTTCTTCCTCTGCCTCATGCCATATTCCAAGGTCTTGTCTCACGATAGCCCAAGAGGGACTGACTCCCACCCCAGCAGAGGCAGGTCCTGCTGAACTGCACTCACAAGTATTCATTCTCCTTTAGATTTACATCCCAGCTTTTAGACTTAAACTTTTAAAATCTAGACTTAGAGCAACTTCTTTAAATTCTTCAGATTTTCCTCCCATATAACATTGCTCCCATCTGTTTGTCCTATAAAATATCGTTGGAAGAAGAGTGAAGGATGAATGGTTTTGGAAGGGCGAATGTAAGGAATAACAAACTCCAATACCCAGGATGTTTTGAGACAGAATAGAACTTCCACCCATTGTTCCACTGTCCATTCTTTTTTCCCAGATCCTGCATTTTTCAGATGTTTTCCAGATCCAATATGCGATCTCACTGAAAAACATGTGGCAGCACTGTGGGTTATGGGGAGGGGCAGCTGAGAGAAAAGCAGTCCAGTGACACAGAGACGTGCATTAGAAAACAAAAGAAGATAAATGCCCGAAGGGTGAACCCTCATCTCAGACATAACCACCAACCAAGGAGATATCGGGAACACAAGAGGGAACCCGGAGTGACAGTGGTGAAGGGCTCTGTGACACAGGCAGTGTCCTATAGCATCCATTGAGGACAGCCTAGGGAGGACTACCAGCTTCTTTCTATTCTCTAGGCACGCCTTGCATTGTGCATGCCTTGTTTGAGCTTTGAGATATATGATATTTAGGGGAATTAAAGCAATTCTGTCTCAGAGGAATGCTAATTGCATGACTTATAAAATCTCTGTGTTCTGCTAGAGTGTAGTGTAACAGCGCATCCTGATCTCTATGATTTCAATTTCTCTTTTGGAAGTGTGCGTGAGCAGAATGGAAAGGTGTATGAAGGGATCATTCAGCTTTCTGGTTGGTCTTTACTCGAGCCCTCAGTGCATGAGCAAGACTGACCTATATCAAAGAAAGTGAAACTGGCTGCACAGAATGATCCTCCTAGTTCACTGTGCTGAAAAACACAAGGGGGATTTTTTTCCATTCATCATCTTCTTTCAGTTAGAGTCATCCTGAGTAAAACTATGCCCACAGTGGATGAAACACTTGCAGCTTGGTGTCAGCCCCTCAAAGCACGTTGTATCACCACGCCAGCGCCCTGCTCCAGTGCTGGCCGCAGAGCTCCTTTGGGAGAAAAGGGCTCCCTCTGATTCACAGTGCAACTGTGCTGATGGGTTCCCAGACTGGGCACTGCATGGCCTGCTCCCCAGTGACCACTGGGCACGGCTTCTGGAAGCAGAATGGGTTCAGAACACTCTCAGCAACAGGAACCCACCGCATCTCCTACCTATCATCTTGTCTGCTACCTACACGTCATCTCTTGTCAGCCTGACTACAGCGACCACTTCTACATAATAGAGGCATTTCTTTGTCCTCAGGACTTCAGGCAGCTGATCACTCCACCAGCACTAGAGCAACTGTCCCGTAATTATTGGAGCAAAGTCAATACTATTTTTTTTTTCTCCACGGATTCTTCAGCATCTTGTGAACTTTCCCAGACCCCTCTCTTATGTCCCACTCAACCTTGGACAACCCCTTCTCCACCCTCCCCTTCTCACACATCCTTGGAAACTACCTCCTCACCCAGTCACGGACATCCCCTCCCCTTCTGCTCAGCCCTGACACCCACTCCCTTTCTCAGCAGGGGCCAAGAGAGATGAAGCTCTGGTCAAGGTGAAAGCACCACCACAGCAATTCCTCCACTTGGCCACTGCAATGAGTGTTTTCTAGTCTGAGGAACAGAGCCCTTGGAACCTCCAGAAGCCTGAGAGACCCATGTTGGGAAGTCCAGAGTTAGAGCACAAGGCTGAGGCTCAGGACACCCAGCTCAACCCCTGGTCAGCTTGCCCATCTTTGCCCTTCCATTCCTCCAGTATAGCAGTGCCACCAAATCTGTAAAGCACACAGAGGCCTGTTTACCATCATTACGCCTCCAGGGAAACATGTTCCCAAGACTTTCCAAATTTAAGTAATTAAAGA
This sequence comes from Streptopelia decaocto, assembly GCF_964273445.1. NCBI lineage: Eukaryota > Metazoa > Chordata > Aves > Columbiformes > Columbidae > Streptopelia > Streptopelia decaocto. The sequence goes on along the minus strand of NC_138660.1, from coordinate 6,853,812 downwards.
AAATTTGAATCTCCATTCATTTTTAAAAACCATTAAACCCAAAACCAATCCAAAAGCAGCTGCAAATGTATTATTTTGTAACTCAGTTTTCCAGTCAATCCTTTCCCCAAACCTATTTGCAGCGCTGGTTAACAGCAGTGCCCATCTGGACAGGGAGGAGTCTGAGCTGCCGGGCAGAGGTGAGAGCTTTTACTGCCGTAAGTGAGAAAAGCCTTCTCAAAAGCAACACAAGCAGGAAAAACCAGGCCCAGCCCTCAAAATTCTGAGGTATTTTTAAGCCAAGTCCAAAAATAAGTATTGTAAGTTAAATGTTACAGGCAAACTGTTCAGACACTACAAATAATTTTCAATTCAATTTTTTAAAAATCCCTTTGTTCTAAACAATAGACATGATTTGCTCAGGTTTAGATACCCAGCTGAACATGCACTTGGGTCTACCTTTCAAAGTTCACTGCAGCTCAAGACTTTTCACAGTCAGTTAGCCAGCCCTGACAGTTTTTCAGCAGGACAAAGGGAGACACGTCTCCTCCCCAGGTACAGGAGAGGACATCACAGATCTCAGCTGAGAGATCTGCTGGGTCGGTGCCACCTCCAGCCCCGCTGCCACATGTCAACCTCTGCTGCCCACCTGCAGGTACAATTAAAGACAACAGGGATCAACTTTTGTGCCTCCAGGCGGGATTGCCTAACCCCAAATCACCCCATGACCCACTCATCCACCATCAATAATGATTTGCAGCAGGTGCCTGGAGGAATGTCCACAAGCTACCAGAGAAGAAGACCTGGAGATCTCTGCTGTTGCATTCTTCTGCACAGTATGGGGAGACCCCTCATTTTTTCCAGAGGCAGAAAAAGGCAGGTGTAAAACGCCCAAAGCAGCCTAAACTAGCTAGCTGCGTCCTTTCCTGCAGCATCACTGAATATTAAAAGACAGTAACAACCCTAGAAATTAAAGCAGTCAAGGTCATTTTCAAGAGATGAGAGTCATGACAAAATACAGCTATTACAGGCTTTCATCATCAAGTTTTGTAGTGATTTTAGGTACATAATAAGGAAAACTGAAAAGCTGTGAAGAGGCGATGGCCAGAAATCTGACCTTCCTGAGGCATGCTGAATCAAATTCTCTCTTTTGAGCTTTGCTCATCAGTATTTTTCCAGTGAGCACAGCATTTACCCAGTAACAATATCTACAGCAGTTCATTGCTGTTCATTTTTTACAAGGAGCTTGTTTTCAATATTTCCCACAGGAGATGAGGAGGCCTGGGTTTTCTTTCTTTTATCTATCGTCTGCTGAAATTTTGCAGTGTTGAGCATAACTAGCATCTCTCAAGTTTCACTAGTTTACCTCCATCACACCAATACAGAGACCACAACGGAGAATGAGAAATCACTTTATTATTACAGATTGTAAAATAATTCATCCAAGCGCATCAGAGCTTCAGAAAGGCGGTGGGGGTGTTAGGAACTGGCTTTCATTAGATACTATAAGGCTCTGAAAGAGGCCAGAGCTAGGGAGGAGGGGCGGGGGGGGGAAACAACAAAGAAAAACCCCTAGGCACTAACAGAAAAGTTCCACTTGAACCAGGGTACAGCAGCAAGGAAAGACCTCAGCTACAACCACAGCACTGTTCTGGCCCAGGTTCAAGGTCTGGTTTGTGTATTATCCCTTATCTACATACAAGCACATTTTTCAGAGATAGTGTAGTGTGAACAAGTTAGGCATGGCCTAGGCTGAGCTTCTTGCAGTTCAGTCTACCACCAGATGTCCTGAGCTCATCTCTTCCTGAGGACTGTGGACCACCAGAGCAAGTGCCAGCTGCAGGCATCACATTGCCAAGCAAACCCAAGAGTAACCCCCAGATGAAGGGTTCACCATGAGCGTGGCCAGTCCCTCAAGCCAGGGACAGGCACTGTGCTGGGTAGCTGCCAGGGAGAGATTTCTTTGGGTTCCTGACTAGTTTGCTTGTTAACGTAATAAAAATGAAAATATGTGGGGCAAAGAGCACCTGTTAAAATCTAGGGAGCAAAGCCAGAGCAGTATTTCTCCCAAAGAGTAACAGGGTTAAACTAGGGAAGAAAACCAAACAAAAACCCACACACATTAGTTGGTACCTATTTTAAAAGACACAGTCAGAATCCAGCATCATCTCGGATGCACTGCTCATGCCTGCAGAGATGAAATCAGGCTCAGTGCTTCTCCCAGGGAGTGCAGGGATGAAGCATCATCGGAAGAACTCCCATACTGCTGATTTACATGCTCCAGACTGTGGTATACAGATAGCACCCAGCTGAGCAAATAACGGGTTATTTCAAGCACAGTATTCTCTATTTAGTAAAAGATACACACATAGAAGTATAGCGTATGGGAACTGACAGAGTGATTCTACTAGATATGGTGCATTTACATGGAGTCCTCCTGAGGCAGCTCCACAGAAGCTGTGAACACTTGGTGCACCGTGCAGCTGCTCCTGACCACGAGGTGTGTGTGCCTCATTCAGCCTGCTGCCGCGAGGCTTGGTGGAAAAAGAGGAGACTTTTGCAGCATGTGACCATGGACTTCAGAAAACTGGGTGAGTCCAGCTCGGATCTCCAGCTGTCTGACTGCCTTCCGCGTCTGGATGAAGATGCTGGGTGTAGATTTGTGGGTCAGGGCCGAGGTGCTTAAGGGGCTGTGCTTTCAAATCTGGTCTTGGCAACTGGCTAAACTGAGCACCCATTCTCACAATCCTGCACCAAACAACATTTCTGGGCTGTTTCCAACCTGCAGGAGAGACAGCAAGGGGCTTCTGCTTCTTTTCTCCCTGGTAAGAAGGTTTTAATCCCCTCCAAATCTTTCCTGAGCACTGATGCCATCCAAAAGCTTCCAGAGACAAACAAAATGAGAGATGCAAGATTCAGGTCCCTCCCACCTTTGCTACAGCTGCATCCACTGAACTGAGGTTTTCTGGACCAAACTAATGGTAATACCCAGACTCCATGACATGGCAGAGGTGAACACAGCATGGGCTTTTCTGGCTGAGCTTGCAGCTACGATTGCTCACGCTGGGGTTGCAGCCCTGCAATATGCCCTGAGCTTTCTTTAAAACCTGGTACATGTTTCCTGCAAGCAGCGTCTTCCCTGCTTGTGCCATATCACTATTAGCAGCATTAAGGGCGCACAGTCCCCAGGACATGAACACACTCTGCCAAGAATGAAGCTTCTTCTAAACTTGCTGAGATTTTTGATGTGTGAGGGAATCAGATCCTTTCTCTGCCAGGGTCACCCCAAAAGGTCCTGGGGTTTGTTTGCCCAAGTGCTTGGTGTGCTGCAGCTACAACCCCGGGGAAAGTGCTGGGCACCCCCCCACACCGAACAGCAGGCACAGAGTTGCCGCAGTCCCAGTTCATACGGGACAAGTATTCCCCACAGAGAACATGAAATACATTATTTATCTTTTTTTAGTGAGAGGAAGGTCTCAGACTGTCTGCTGCAAAAGACTGGTGACATTCTGGGTTGAGCCAGGTAAGACTCTTGGCTCCCTAAGGCACCTATTCTTACAAAAGCTGCTTCAGGCTTTAGTTGCACAAAGGCTTTTATCTGTGAACTGCTTGGGGGACTTTCAAAGTCCCTCCCTCAAACCCTCTGGAGAAGGCTGAATTTTACAAGAATATAAAATAATACAGAAACTCCCCAGAACTCTTCAGAAGCAGGAAACTGTAAACAGCAACATCCTGTATTTCAGTAAATAATTAAGATGCAAAATAGAAACACCAGTGAAGCAGATGTTAGGTGCAGATTCCTGTAATACGAATTTGCTTAAAGCTCCCAGTTGTTACCCTCACATCCAGCCTGCTAAATCTGATGTTTTGGATGATGTGCTTCTGATGTTTTGTCACAACAGCAATACTTCTATGGGAAAATCAAGTCTTCTGCAAAATACCATGCTGGCTGCATTTTTTAGCAAGTAGCAACTTCATGGCACACCAGCTACTGCTAAGCCCAAGGGCAGAGAGAATCCTCCTCTCAAAAATAAGAGCAGTTTCAAAAACCTTCCTCTGTGTCACAAAAGAGCTGCAAGACAGGGCAGATGAAGGACAAAGAATTAAGAACACATTATAGTCCTGGAAGACAAAACAAATGACCTGTTTATCAGAAACACTACAGGTGTGTAAGCTATGCTGAGTGCTCACAGGATCTTCACTTTTGCAGCTATGCCTGGTGCTAAAAAATTACAGGGTTGACTCCCTATAATTTTATCAATACATTGCCACACTTAATGTGATTTCTGATTTTTGCTTGTGATTATCTTAAAGCAGTTAATTCTGGAGTGCTATGAATAAAGAGTGTCCCATTCCATCGAAAACAGGAATGATGTTTCCAGCCTGTGTATTTTAAGAGGAAAGTTCGCAAATATGAATAAAAAACTAGGAAGACAGTGCGAAGGATTTTTATTGTTTGACATTACCATTTTTTGTATCCTGTATTTGAGCACTTAATGCCCATGTTAACTCTCAGAGCCAGCTGAACTACAATTTCACAGCTGTCACAGCCCTCTCAGCGACCCCATTGACAGCAAGCACAGCAATCCCACTGTTCTGCCCCTCCAGCTCTGGGTCTTACTTCTGAGTTTAGAGGCAGACGCTGCTGGCAATGTACAGCTGGGCAGCTGCTGCTTGCAGCATCCAGCTCACCAACATGCTGCAAGATTCTTTCCATGCATTTTTTCAGCACGCATTGACTTAGGTGTGTGCCAACATTAATAAACCAGACAGGCATTGAGCCTCCCAGGGCAAGGTTTTATAAGCAGAATTATTTTTATGTTGCAAAGAGCCTACTGAAGCCCCGATCACTTACTGCAGGGTTTCCCCCTTCTCACCCTTGGAGGTGGCTGCTCTCTTTATAGCTCCATGCACTAACCAAATTCCCCTTGCTTACATGCATCAGTACTTATCACATCAGGCCACCTGTGGCATTCAAACACCTTATTGAAGATGACAGCAGCAAAATCCTGTGGGGAGATGGCCTGCTACACAGTAATAAGTGATAATGAACAGGCACCAAAACCATCCAAATAAGCCCTAGGAACAGATTACATGAAGCTGCCTAAACAGATGGAAGAATATTATCTATATATTGTCAGAAGACTTAGTCAAACAGACTTCAGAAATCTGTTATAGCGAAACATTTTCCTTCTGATTATTTCAGTTTTGATCATAGGCTACAAAATTTTAAACTAAGCAGAAGTCAAAACTTGAATGGCAGGGTAACCCCTGGCTCCCACCACAATGCCCATGTTCCCACAAAGCTTTTCACATAGGCACAAAACTAGCTTAGAGCCACGTGCCAAATTAAAAGCCAAGTTTCCTTGATTTCTTCTTCATTCAAGACCCTCCTTCCTCCTCCATGCACTGGGACACATATGGACATTTTTTTTATAAGGTTTCAGTATTCTTTTGGCCACTTGTTGGATGTCAGAGAGTTTTTATTTTTCCCCAAAAATCAAAGCTGAGCCCTTCTGCTCTGTTTCAAGCCAGAAATCTTGTGTTTGTTGAGAGGAGCCATTGCAAGTTAGCTTGTAGGAGAAGGTACTAAACAAATTAGCAGGGGGTTATAACTTATAACATGTACCATGAACACCCTAAACATCTCTGAACATTTGAGCAATTGAGAACTTGCTTCTTTAATTTCTTCAGTATTTTTGGAAGATGAGCAAGATCCTATTAATTAGGTATTCTCTCCTCATAGTAAAAAGGACCACATGAAAGACTTCATATATTCTCCTTACAGTCTTTTGAGATCTAAGAAAAAAAGAGACTTTAATCCTTTAAGCAGCACTAAAAGGACCTCCAAGCACACAAATATTTTCTTTTAACACTCTTGAGGGGCTTATACCATTTTGAAGAGGAAAAGAGCAAAGTTCTGTCTTTGGCAATGACTGTGAAAGGGTTGAGACATCCTCAGCACAATGACGCCTCTCTGACATAGAGAAAAGAGGTCCAGCGGTGACAAAGTGGAGGAGGGCAGTGGGGAAGAGCAGATTCTGCAGGGGCTCTAGCAGCAAGAAAGAACTGAAAAGGGTTTAACATGCTGCTCTTGAGCCATGTTGTGCAAAGATCCTATCTTCTATTCCCATGTTCTGATGAGACTGCAGTGTGAGGAGACCAACTGAAGAACAGACCACAAAGACAAAATACCCGTCCCGTCCTCACCACCAGCAGTACATGTCCTTACCGAGGTGCTGGGGGGGAGCCAAGAGGTCCCATGCTGGCAGAGGAGCTGCCCTGCAAAGTCTTCCTGCACATCAGGCCACCCTGCACACTGTCCCCTTGCACATCTGGCTCCAGCTGGGGACCCTCTCCCATGGGATTTCTACCAGGGATGACAGCACAGTCATGAAGGTGGCCACCACCTCACAGGAGAGCTCACTGAGGCCCATTTATATATATATATATACACGTATATATGTATATGTATATATATAGCACCTCCCCCGCTCCCCTCTGCTTTTCTTTCCTGCATGGAGTGAATTCTGCTGCTCCAGAAGTCACTGGCTGCTCTGAGCACACCATGAGCTGCTCAGAACAGTTTCTGGCCCCTCTCTGAGTCTTTGGAAAGTACCTGCTGTATCACTGGCTGTTTCTGCAAATAGATCTATACCAAGTCATGTGGCTTTCCTTTCTTGGCCTCAGGTCTTTCTGCCAGCACAGCAAGCTTGGGCTCTCACCTCAAAGGTGAAGCCAGATGAGATTTGTCCACCCTGTCATAGCAGTTTAGTCATTCTTTAGCAAAGCACAGTATGAGGAAAGAGGAAAAAAAACCCATACAGTTGCCCAAAGGCAAGGATTCTGCAGAACCTGCATGTGGGATGAAACACTCCTGCAAGACATTACCCTATTGCAGGTTAAGCAGAGCTCTGTCACAACGTCACCCAGCTAATACTCAAGTGACAGGAGAGCTGCTTATGCCAGCACTGACTCACGACCACAAAGGGGCACAGGGCACTGCTGCCTGTGAGCAGGAGGGGTGGCCAGCATGTTTTGCCTCAATGTGCCCCCTTTCAACCCCAAAGGGAGGAAACCTGCTGTTTCATTACTGCCTATTAGTAACGATGAGCACTGGGTACAGTAAGTTTTTAACCTCTGTGCTGCATTGCAAGCATCAACATCAGCGAGACTCCTGATAATTGCAGTCCATTCAATAGCCCAGTTTGATACCAATGCAAGATCCCTTTGACCCCAGGAATTCCAGCTGACTGGAACTAGACCCTGCTCACCAAAATTCATCCCGATACAGCACCCAACAGATGATGCTCCCATGGTCCATGCCCTCCCCTCCCTTCAGTGCCCTGGTTTCTGACAGAACTTCCCTCATCCTCCTCTAAAAATGTATTTTTTTTTCTAGATACTTCCCCCACACACACTTAGTTTTTCTTTTTGGCACCACCCCCCGCCCAAAAACCAAGCACCATGTTTGTGAAAAAAGGTTTCCAGCACAGATGCTGCAGAGACCAGAGGATTTCAGGTTTGTTCCTTGAGACTCTGTTATTAGTGAGATCTGGCAGGCTGGGCCATATCATATTGAGAATACAAAGCCAGAAATGAAAGAGGAAAGAACAGCTTGTGTGAGAAGCCTTTCATTCAAAAGGGAGGAGTAAGCCACAGCGAACACCTTCAACACATCAGTGATGTGAAATCCTGAGGCCACCAATTAGCCTGGGTGCAGGGTGAGGGGCAAGGACCACAGTCCAGTGCACCAGCAGGTGCATTCCAACAACCCCAAAAAGAAGAGAGCTCCTGGGTGAAACACAGCCTAATGACCATTATTTCCAAGAACACAAGTAACATATCTGTAAACATCACTCCCCCAACCAGGCATTAGCTGAAAAAAAGGCGGCTTTGGAGAGGGAGACTAATTACATAGCTCTCAACAGCTGGACTTTGATCATAATTGCAGTGCCTTCTTCATCTTACATTAGCAGCTTTCAACTGCTGCTAGGTGGGCACTTCTTGGAAGGTGGAAATCCCATCCGTTGCAGATAGTTAGCTGATTTTATGACTCAGAGCTAACCTGGGGTTTCTGCAGGACAGGGTGATCTCCCATGGTAGCATCCAAACAAGTAATTCATAGAGGTCAACAACCTGGTGCTGCAACACAATGCTTCTACCCTTACAGCAGCACCAGTGCTCAGCCAGAGCACTGAGCTTGCTTTACCACCATTTTCAAGCATTTCATGCAAATCCCTTTATAAGGGAAGCAGAAGTAGAAAAACATTGAGGTTTTTGTTCAACTCCACTATTACTGAACTTCAGCCCCACAGCGACAAGTGGGGCTTGTGGAGGAGGATGCTGCTGTCCTGTGTCCCAGCAGAGTTGTCTGTACTTTTATGTGATGCGGGGGGTGCTTTTGTTTTAATGCCCATATTTACAAAGAGATGAATAGCCTAAATGAGAGAGCTGGGCTGTTGAGACAGAGGCTAAACAGCAGCACACAGCACTGGGAATCTAGGCACCCGGCTATTTTTTCTTATTTGTAACAATGAATTACTGTATTGTTTAGATATACCATAGCAGCAGCACATAGTTTGACTGCTGTGGAGTGACAGGCAGTAAGTATACAAGCATTACAGTGGCACATTATCTAATGCTCCTAAGTGTGATGTGTGTTCACCTCTTGACAGAGGAGATGTTTAAGCTGGCTCCCACGTTGTCTGCCTGCTGGACACCCCCGAAGTAGAGAGATTAATAGATGAAGCAACAGCAGAGGATAAATGGAAGCCACAAATCTTAGAGCTATCTGGGATTTATAACAGCTTACCCCTCCACACAGACCCACAGGGAAATCTATGTGACTCCCCACACCCATTTTAACAGGGTTTCAAACACTTCTTGCTGTTGTTATTTTGGCAGCGTGCTTCAGCTTAACGTTATCAGTTCGCTGCTTAGATTATTACTAGATGTAATTTTAAAGTTGCAAATAAGCATGTTGGTATTAGCTAAACAAAGCACTTTGACCACATCAAAGCAAAAGTGTTTCAAACTGTGTAAAATAAATGCAATTATGAAACTACTCAATTTTGTTAAATCAGTCAGACGAACGTCACCCAGCAGATAGTGAATATCCAATCAACGGAGCTTAAAGCTGAAAACCATCTATGTCTTCAGATTAAGAAAAGTATCACTGGGACCAACTTTCAGGTGATTTTGCCTGTGGCAGCGCACAGCCACTAATGATGGACAAATGCCACTCTCAGCTCATGTAAACAGACATGCATAACAGTCGAGATGTGTTATTATTCTAAGCTACGTCTTGACCAGGTTTTATGACTGAGGAGTGTCACAAACTTTATCTGTCTCAAGCTGTCTTGAGGCTTCCCACACCACGATGGTCACTTAAAAAGTCATCACGCTGCTAAGACACGTGGAGAGGAGCAGCATTTCCAGTGAAAGGTCTGACTTGATGGAAGATGCAGACTGGAAGGTGAGAAAGGCCTATTTAGAAAGATCTACAGAATACAGCCAAGGGAACATTTTTGTCTTCAGTTCCTGCTCCATCTGTTTTTGTTGGTGTTGTCTTTTTTGTTTTATTTTTCTGCCTGAGCCACAGCACCAGTTTTATGAACCTGTTCTTTGACATAGGATGGGATGTGACTGGCAGGAGTTCACAGTGGGGAACAGCTGGGAAGCTGTTGCAGAGCTCAGGTACACTTCCAAGTGTGTCTTTAGGGTTTCAAAATTTTTGTTTTGTTTTTAATTTTCTATTTGGGAATTTGCCTGGCTGTGCCTTCCAGACACTGAAATGTCCTTGTTTGCTAAAGACCCCACTGCTGCAGGCCTGAATCTACCTTCCCGGGTGGGCACTGGTCTCGTATTGCTCTTCTCCTGGACACATGCACATCTCCGCCGGGGTCAGCGGTGCTGGGTGGGTTTGCAGGAGATCAGAGTGTGGCTGCTTGTGCCCAGCCAGGCCTGGGGCTCGTGTTGTGGAAGGACTCACTGGGGAAACCAATACCCCGGGCTTCGTTCCACATTCCTCTGCCACAGCAGCGCGGCCAAGGACCGCGCACTATTTCCCAGCTCCCCTCCGCTGGCCCCAAACGCAGCCCCTCCTTGCTGCCAGGTCTCCACACTCCTCCCCAGGACTGTCACACAGTGGTGGCACTGAACACCCAGCAGATTAAGGAGAGAAAAGCACCCCACAAACATTGCAACATGTCATAATAGTGGGGGAAAAACGAAGAGATTGTGAAGCTGCCTGTAATGCCGAGGGCTCGGTGAGGGTGGCGAAGCCCTTTCTTGAACAAGAGCTATGTATGCAAGACAAGCAGCCTCCTCCAGCACCCTGCCGAGGATGCGGGGTTAACAGTTAACCCTTCTGGGAATCGAATGCTTTTGTGAGATGCCAGCCAGGGCTTTTCCAATACATAGCCAGGAACTAGCCTTAAAGTAGCTCGACAAGTGCGCTCAGAGGATTTCACCTCTCCAAACTTTATGACTGGAAAAATACCGTCTACATGTCATTTACATGCTTAAATATAGTATCTTCTATTGGGAGAAACAAACAAACTGACAATGTGATACTGTGATACCTCATGCGGACATGCTCTTTTATCTGTTGGAAAGTTATAAAACTCAGTGTAACAACAAAGCTAAAATAAGAGTGGTTGTCAGGCTCTGATGTTGGCTGTTAAACAGAATGAAATAATATTCTTGGAAAAGGGTGTCTCTTAGAAGGCAATCTTTTTCTTCTTTGAATCTTTTACATGATTTATTTATGCTTTAAATTCCAAAATCTCAGAGCTTAGTAGTTAAGCTCATTCTTTCCAGGAGCATTTTCATTTAAAGGAACAAATAAACACACTATAGAAAGCTAAAGCAATTCCTGCACTACCCAAAGCTACCAACAGAGCTTAAAGCACCCAAAGCACAGAGTAACCTTCTGCTCCAAAACACAGGGAAAAGATACTATCAGATTTCATGTTATTTATCATATTTTTTTTTCTCTAATGCCAAAGAGGAAAAGGGAGATATCTGAAACGGATGACTATAATTAACTAGTAACATGTTAGAAAGCCAAAAATAATAATAAGCTCCACTGAGCATGAAGAGAGCGGCACATTTTTTCCGCATGCAGCCCAGCTGCCGCCGGACGATAGCAGAAAAGTTAACAATTACACAAGACACTCAGATCAAACCTGTGATAGGAGAGAGTTACGTCACGCTCAGAGACTCACCGCTGGATGCAGGGATCAGGGTAGTACTGCAAGGTGGTGAAAGGTGCTGGTTCAAAATTCATTTCCTTCGAGCCCCTCTTTGGGTACAAACGGAAATAATATAAATAAATAGATATAAAGCCAGCAGGCTAAAAGCTATAAGGTCAAATGGTACACGAGGTACAACTTTAGAGATTTATTTTACACTTGCGAATGGGTGGGATCTCCCAGGGACTTGGCCAATGGGATTCATCAAGTGACCTGAGCATCACCACCAGTCCCTCCTCGCCAGCTGGGCATCTTCTGCACGGATATTTTCCCCTCCTCTCAACATCCTTAATAAACTTCGGTGTACGCCGGCCACACTTGTTGTTGGAAGCTCATCTGGGGCATCTCTGAACTTCTGATCTCACCGGTCATTGGTTGTCTTCCTGCCTGACTTCACAGTTTAATTTTGGCAGCTCTTGTGATTTTGCAAACTGCTGTGGCCACAGATCGTCCTAATCTCCAGATGGCCGGAGTTTCCTCTGCTGGGTGCAGTGCCCGTGCTGAATTTCATCACACTTTAAGAGCTTTGCTTGTCAACTCTGTGGCCAGTACCTGCGTAAAGTTGCCCAGGGAAATTTTCGGTCTCTCTCACACCACAGTTCAAACAATCTGTTGTGGTCACAGTTTCAAAAGCTGAATGACAAAATACGGGGAAATTCCTCACTTAAAATTAACTCTGAACTTTCGCTCCTCTGCCTCCCCTTCCTGCTCTCCTGCCCCCAAGAAAACTATCAGATATAATTGTTAGTTTCCCTCTATATTTTTTGACCTTTTCTTCAAAAAGAATTGAGATGATATAGAAATCATCTGTTGGTTTTGTGTTCTGTAAATAATATATACATTTTCCACATGAAAAACAACAATATTTTCAAATATCTATAGGAGAAAAAAGTAAGAAAAGAACAGAAATCATATTTTTTTTAGGCCACTAAAGGCTAAAGAAACAAGAGTAAGATCCACCAAAACAAACTCCTGAAGATGAAAAAGCAGATTTGGTTTTCCTGAAGGAAAATAAAAGCCTGGAAGGAAGGCTTTAATTTAATTCCACTCCTTCCCCCCCCAACCTTTTTGTTTTTGACTCACAGAGAAAAATCATTCAGAAAAGCAACCTGTTTTGTCCCCCTGTTTCCCCCCCTCCATGGCTCATCCAAATAGTACAGGCTGTAAACCTATCCTGGTTTTGTGGTTTTGGAGAATGAGTGAAATATGAATCAGGAGCTAAATTAAAATGGATTCCAGCAGGAAAAAAATAGCGTCCACGTATCTATGTACCAGCGGGATTGCGTCTTCAAACAGACATATATGTTTGTGTGTATGGAGACACAAGAAGCGGCTGCCCTATGGCTCGCCTACGGTGTGCCTTTTGTGCTGATGTCAGCACAAACACCAACCTCCCAGGCAAAAGTCAGGAGCCCTCTGAGACGGCAGCAATTGCCTCTTACTTTTCCCCCCCCTCTACATTTTCCTTGTAGGAAATTTTGGTTCGAAGAATGTAATCTGGAAACATTGTCTTTGCTGCCTGTGCCAGGGTGGCAGGGGAGCTATTTCAGACTTGACATTCTCCACCCACACTCACCCTGACAGTTCCTAACATCTGTGAATTGTGAATCCTGTAAACTCGCAGGGCTGATCCCTGGCCAAATCCAAGCAGCTTTTGTTACGATAAGCAGCATTTGCCAAGGAAGAGAGGCTGGAAATGAAGGATGTATTTATTAACTGAAGCTAAGGGCTCCCCGGCTGCTGGACACTGCTTCCTCTGCTTGGCCTGTGGAGGAGTAGCAGTACAAAACACCTTTCTTCTTTTAAGCTGAGACTTAGAGTAAACACCAAAAATTCATAGACTCTATGACTGGGGAAGAAATGTGGAAATACCCAAATCCGGCTCTGCTGGGGAGGGGAGAAGGGGAATCACACCAGGGCTTGTGTACATACAATGCAGCCCAGGGAGCATGGCTGCAGAGCAGCTGCATCCCCTTCTGCTGCTGAGGACAAGGCTGTGCTTACCTTTGTGCAGCCGTCTCTCCAGAGGCAGCAAATATCTCCAGGGAATGGGCAAGGAGGGCCAGGGGCCAGCACAAACTTGTGGTCCATGCCATGGTTGACTCTGGTGGTGGGCAAGTCCTCTCCCTGCACAAACCATTTGAGCAAGAGTTTGGGTTCATGTTCTCTTGCTCCAGGTCTCAGTTTCAATCTGCACCCATGGGTGTAAGGACACCAGACACCAGGCTGGGCTGTGAGTATGTTGCTGAGACCTTATGTTTGCTCCTAGAGACAGACCTGAAGCTTGTGGGATATTTTCTACCACACATATAGTGGGACTAGCTGTTACCTCTGCAGACCTGGCTTCATGAAAGAGTGGCCATGCATTATGTGCCTTACCAACAGGCTGGAAGATTTTGTCTTTCCTTATAGCTTTCAGCCTAAATGGAATAAACCTAATGCAAAAGAAATGCCGTGTGAAAAAAAGCTGTTCTCATGAAATCCTGCTCTATCTACTTTTCCACAGGAGCTGGAGAACAGTCTTTCCCAGAATGACCTGGGTGCCAGAGCCAACACACTGGAGCAGAAAGCTGAGCAATTCCAACGTTGAGACTCAGACCTGCTCTCCTGGTTTTGGCCAGACTCCTCACCTGGCACATACACATATAATGCTGTGTGCCGAGATCACACATCGCAAGTGCTTTGTGAAGTACAAAACGAGGCAGCTTCTGGAATTGATGCTGCTGGGCTGCCTCTGCCTCCAAGGGTGAACCTGACCCCTGGTTTTACACTACCTTAACTCTGCACAGCAAAGCACCCCTCGGTACCTCAGACACATTAAGCACAAGTCTGCTAGAGCCCAAACTACTGAGCCTGTGATTCCTGCTTTTAGTGCCAAACACGTCTAGCAGCACCGCAGTTAAGAAGAGGCACTCCGTCTCCAGCTCACAATTCACACCAAAAGAATAACTTCTCCTGAAAAAACATAATTAATTTAAAAAAGAAGGACCACATAATTGTAATGAGAAGTAGTTGGTTGGAGCAGGGCTGTCTTCTCATAAGGCACTGATGGGAGGAAGGGCGTCTAGCAAAGACATTTCCATAGAAACTTCACAAGGGGCCACCAACTGCCCAAGGTCCTTACCAGCCTTCATTCCTGGGGCTGGACAAATGCAAATGGCTCATGGTTGGGCTTGTTTTGACAGTGCACACATTGCCTGACTGCTTTTCCCAGAAAGCTGGACATTCTCAACCTCTCAGAGATCTGGACATGTTCTGAAGTAGCCCAGATAGTCTATCTTTTGCTTTACCCATCTAGAAAATGGAGCCATGGAAACCCACTGCTGACAGTACACAAAAACCACCTGCAAAAGCCAGCAAGTCTCCTGATTTCCCTCCCCTGGCCCCAGCTTCCTTCCTCTCCCCTACCCACAGCCAACATTTAGCTGTGGGTTGATTCAACATTAATTTAGAGAAAGATATCAACCATTGCAGTTAGACTGTGTCAAGCTCCTCTCAGCTGCAAGGCGCTCCTTTGCATAACACAGTCCGCAGTGGAAACACAAGCCGCAGGGTGTGTGCGTGTGTGTGTTGCCAGTACCCCATACATAGCTGGGAGGCTCTCAAGGCTCAGTGGTATTTGGCCAACCTCATTTGCAGTAAAAGAAAATCTCCTGGGAGATGGGGCTCAAAGCACTTGAGAGCTGAAAATTTGGGAGAGGGTACATGAGGACTAGCAAATTAATCACAGCAGCCTGGGAGCACAGCCTGGGAGCGTCTTGCAGTAGCAGACCTCAAAGGCAGATAAATCAAGAGAAAAAAGGGAGTTGTGACATTCTCAGTGTTCACTACCCTTCCTAAGAGGTTTCCTTGCTGGTAGCGAGTGTGATGCTACTCTAGCGGCAGCAGGCACGTGTCCTGCAGCAGCGGGGTGGAAGCCGGGGTGTCAGGGATCCGTCTGGCGAGCGGATTTACAGCCGAGCCTCTAGTGTTTGCGGTGAGCAGGCGGCGTGGGGATATGCGGAGGAAGCATGTGTGTAGGTGGGCAAGAATGCAGGGCATCACTCGCCACTGCTGCGTTCACGTCTGGGAGAGAAAAACAGCCAGAGAAACAGCTGTGGACTACTCTCCTGTTACCCCTCCATGCACCCTTTCGATGGCTTCCATTTAAGCTGTCATTGAAACGACCACAAGATTACGTTTTAGCAGAGGCAAACATTTATATCCTCGGGAGGAGACTGCTGGGGATTTATAATGGTCGCGCCACCCAAACTCGGTGCCAGGATGCCTATGTGCTAGTCCCAGTCCTGAAACAGACACAACAGTTTCCTGACATCTCTGCAGCTCCAGTCCTCTTTGATGGGTCTGAGGACCTCTGGACAGCTCAGAGCTAAGGAGGATGGGGAAAGGGAGATATTAGATTTGCTCTGAGCCATCTTTGCAACTGGATTTGCCTGGAATCAGCCCCACCCTTCACATCAGGGGATGAAACGTTCCATTCGCAGCTTGGGGTTTCCAGGGGAGTGGTTGTGGTCGTTTGTTTTTTGCCTTTTTTTAAAAAAAAAAAAAAGTTAAAATGAATTTCTTGCAAGAGCAAGAAGTCTGTGGGATATTTGGGGATTTTTTTTTTTGTTAGAAAAAATTCAAGAAAGATAAATAATCCCTCCCCCCCGACACCCCACCCAAGCAATAAAATGTCTTTATCTTGGCTATCCAAGGGAACAGGAATACACAATGTTAGTGTCCCTTCTGAGCACATTTTTCAATTTAAGGTCTCAAAGATACAAAGGTTTTAGGAGATTCGTGAACAGAAGCAAGCAGAGGAGAGACAACTTTTCAGTAACTCTGGTGAAGGAAAAGTGGCAACAGGAGTGTTACCCTCACAGGCTTTGGAGGATCTACCCGAATGCTGTGATGGTGGGAAAAGCTTCCATAACAATTCATGTTTTACTTCCAGCCAACAGAGATCTCTGATCCCACTACTCCAGAAGTGTCCTGTTTCTGGCTTTTGGCTTATACAAGCCTTCACCCCTCACCTCCATATTGAGAGATGCAGGACAAGGGAGAACAGCAAACTTAAAAAATAGATTAATAAATGAAAATACCACAATTCTACATGCAATCCTCCTAATTCCCCCAGCACCTTTTTGTCCCTAGTGCAAATATAAACCAGTAAAAAAAGGGTACCCAGCCCCCAAACCCTCCATGCTGGCACTACCCTGCACAGGGATCCCAGAGCTGCTGGTGGGGACATGAAGGGCTCACCAGGCAGCAGGTCCAGAACAAGACTGTGCAAGATGCATCTGTAACATCTGTGATCCAGGGCATGCTTGGTCCCTGATGGCCAAGTCTGGGCTCAGAACTGGTGACAACTCAGTGAGCAAGCAGTCCAGCACAGCCTTAGGTACATCCAAAAAGAAGCTGACAGAAGTGTCTTAATATACCCCTCCCCACATCTTCCTCCTCCTGCTAAATCTGAACACATCAGTGCTAACAACTGCGGACTTTAAAATACACACCAGGTTCAAGCTGCTGTCTGTGCGTGATACCGAATGCACACAGAACTCTGTACTGTCTTCATGTTGGCCATTGGCTGTTATGTACAGCTAGAAGGTAAAGAAGTAGATGGCACTGTCATAGCTGTGAACCACCTTCTGAGCTGCCTAGTTGCTGTTGGTGTCTCCTCTGTCACATCCATAGCATGAAAGCATCATCCATTCGCAGTAAAGGACAGTATAGTTTGGTGTGTTCCTTTGCAGGGGATAACAAATAGTTTAATGAGACACAAACCATTTCTAAGACAAGATCCTTGGGACAAATGCTCAAGCAGGGACTCAGATGACAGGGACTACAAAACTGACTAACACACAGTGGAAAAGCTGAAGTCTTCCATGTTCTTCCTGCTCACCATCACCTACTTTGTCTGTCAGGATATGCTATAGTCCTCTGCTTGAGTAATCCTGAAGCTATTAATACCTCCAAGTGATCCAAAACAGCTACAACAGGAACTTCCAACTGCTTCCCTTTCTACTCCAACCCCACAACTTCCAGCAAAGCACTTTTTACTCTTCTCCAGTTGTCTCACATGTTTATGGAAACTTCCAGCTCCCACAGTAGTTAGTGCCTTCCCTTGGTCGCTCCATATTTTCCTGTCTCCCAGGGCAGAGACTGGTGCTAGAGGCAAACCCAGAGCACCCATTTTCGCAGACTAACTGGGCCTGTGCTCTGGGCCTCCCACAAATGCCAGGTCTTTATCTTTCCTTGGGAAGAGCCTGACTTCACTTCTAATGCACCAGTCTGTACATCTCACTGATCCTCCACCAAGATTCTCATGGATGCAGTTTCCTATATCCCAGTTTGATGGTAAAACCTCAGTGCAACTATGGATGTCCCATCTTCTCGAGACATTCCCATCACTAAGAGCCACATTGCATTTTTTTTTCCAGAAGTAGAGGCAGTGGGAAGGTTTACTCCTTATTTTTGCCTAACTGAAAGGAGATAGTATGAAAACAGGCTTGAAGTTGAACATGTATTTCGGAAGCCATAGTCTCAATTTTCTCACCAACTCTCCACCAGTGAAGAGCAGATATCAACACCGGAGGGGTTCTCTTAACTCTTACTAAATACCAGGGCTCTTCTCACCATAAAGAGGTAGCAAAAGGAATCAGGTTTCAGTCCAACACCAGGACACCAACACCCCAAATTGGAATTTTGCTCCATCTCCCTGGCATGCAACAGAAAAGAAAAACCCCAAGCCCTATGGTATCCATGCACATGTGAAAAAAGGCACAAGGAGCAGTGGCTGTTGTGATAAACCAGAAAACAAAGCCAAAAGGAGATTCCCTCCTGCAGTCAGCTCCCCAGCAGTGGTCTGGTCCCAGGAGGGACGGCCCTTTCCTCGAGAGCTGCAGGACAACATGCAGCTCCCATGGGAAACTCCTGCTGCTCCAATTGGAGAGGCAGTGACAGACCTGCCGGGCAGAGGGAATTTCCCTCCCTGACGTCAGTGCAGCTGTGTCACCATCTCTGGCCATTCCGGAGACACAGCGGGGCCACAGCCTGGGCTAAAGCTGGGCTGGACACCCCAGGACAGGTGGCAACACCCCACTATGGGGTCTGGATTGCATATCAAAGGGGTGGCAGGAGCTGTGTAGGTGGAAGGCTTGGCCTTCCCATACAGCTGCTACATGACATGTCTGACATTCTGGTAAGAACCATGCCACAAATGCACATGGCATCACAGCACCCTGCGGGTCAAGCCCAGGTTGGGGACAGAAACCCCAGTGACCACATCCCTATGGGTGGAGGGCTGCCCCGGCTCTGCTGTGTAGTGGGTGGGTGGCAGACGACAGCAAGACAGGGAGCTCCCTGTAGTTTCCCTTTAGTTTTCTACCACAGGCTCACAACTCATCTTCTCACCTCAGTCCCATCCCAGAATTTTCTCATACTCTTCTCCCACCTCCCAGGACTTCATATCCGAAGCTGCAGAGCTTGGTGCATGGGCTTCAAGGATATCAGCTTCTGAAGCGCTGGTGACAGCCAGCAGCGCCAGGCAAGGAGCAAATAAAAGGTTTGCTCTACGTGAAGCAAGGTGAAAGCTTTCAGCAAGTTGTCTGCATGGAGAGATTCACTCAGAAAGTCACTAGCAAGGATAGTGTTTACTGTCATCCTCAACGGAGGACACAGAAACGCAGCAGAATCAAAATTGCTGCATCACTCGTCTTTCACTCCCTCTAACTTCTCCTTGTGAGTCAGAGCTGAGCTGAACTGTAGCAACATCTTGCTCCTGCCATCATTCTCTGCTGTTTTCTACCTCCTGCACAATCTGCACAAGCAGAAACCTCTCTTCTTCCGGCAGCTTCAGAAAATAAATCCTCTGTGCAGAAGCATTTGTCTCAAAAGAATTTCTCATTTCCAGACAGGATACAACAAAAATTCACTGCTTGGCTGGCAGGGCTCTAGTTCCCAGCGTTAAGGCTATGTCTGTCTTGCAATCCAAGGTGCAAGCACAGCTCCTGCAGGCATACCTGAACTAATGGGATTAAAGCCAGTTCACAAGAACCACTAGCAATTAAACCAAAAATCCCCAAAGCATTAACCACTAGCTATGGAAGCCCTGGCTGCAAACCTGCACATCCTCTGCTGCGCTTCCACACCTCCCCAGCCAGCAGTACCCAGTTCCTCCACATTACCATTAACATGGGTGTGTTCACAGAGGTAATAATTGCCCTCCTGACTGTGCTGGAGATACAGCCCAAGAACACCTGCTTTTAGGGGCACAGGGGTCTTTTTACCAGCCTACGGCTTGAAAAACAGTAAGGACTAGCTCTGCCTAGTCAATCCGTCCTCCTGAGGATGGAGCACAAAATCTGCTTAATCAGTGGCAGTAAAGTACGTGGGCATAAAGTAAGGGTTTGGTACTACTTAAGTAACATGTAAAAGTTAATAATCTTTTCCCCACTCTTTCAGAGCAAAGTTCAAGAAAGCTGAAAAGCCAGTGTTTCACGTCTTTATAGAGGAGATAATGACTTAAGAAGAGTCTCCTGCATTACCCCCCATCCTTGCACTTTGATGTTAATAGCCCATATATGCATCCTTGGGAAAAAAAAAAAAAACAAAACAAAAAACAAAAAAACAAACCAAAATGAAACCTCACATGTGATATGATCAAAACTTCACACCTCACTTTTTCCAAAGTAAAACAATTTCTTCTGTGACTCAGTCAAAGCACATTGAACATTTCACTCTTGAAGTAGACAAGAGATTAACACTCTGTCCCAAGCTCTTAACCTTCAGCTTTTCAAACGGGGATAATTTCCTTGTTGCCATAGGACAACAAAAGACAGCATTGCTGTTTGCTGGGAAGTGGGACCTGCCAGAAGTGACACACTATCTGGGTAACACCAGCTAGACAAGAGGTAACTAACATTCACATTTTTAGAAACCCAGCCCCTCCATTTGGGGGATCAAACCTCCCTCAAGTGGCAAAGCTGGTGAAAGGTGCAGCACACAGGGGGCAGATTGACAACCAACAGTTGATTTCCAAGAATCGACTTCTTAAAAGCCTCAGTGATATGTTTCAAGGCAGCACACATCTGCCTTGCAGGAAAATGAGTTATTGTGATGGCACGTAACAGTGCCATCTGGTGAGCTCTGCCACCGTAGGCAGCCACCCAAACCTCCAGCACGTGTGGGACCTGCTCCAAGGTGTTCGATGGACACTTATTCGCAAAGTCTCCCTGCTGAGCGTTGCTGCTGTTGTCTCATGGGGCTGCAGGTCAGAAATACTCAATCTGGGATTAGAGATAAGAGTGGAGTGTTTCCCGCCCGCCCCCCCCCCACCCCGACTCCACCTATCAGCTTTCCTGAAAAGTCCTGCAAGCGTGACTTTTGGTGATGCTGAGCTGGGTCCCTCCATTCCTCATCCTCTAACCACCTAGCAAAATGCTGAGGCAGCCAAATCCTGCCTTTCACGACATCTCTGCAGCCCCCTGACTTTCCATACCCTTTTCCAGGGGTGTTCCAGATTCACTTAGAGAATGTGGGTGTGAAAGCAGAGGTCACCTCTGTCTTGCAGGGGTGCATTAGCCTTGGAGGAGAAGGATATTTCAGCCCCTAGGCCCACATTTGAGACAAATGCAGAGCTGGGAAGCATTCCCGTCTTCTTTTTTTTTTTCCTTCTTCTCTCTCCTGTTTAAGTCACACGTCTTAAGAGTAGGGCTCCAAAGCATGGTACAAGTTGCTCAAACAGCATCAGTTCAGAAAACCTTAACACTGCTTGTTTCCTGCTCAAGGGTTCCCAGGCAGCATCCACAGTCTGCATTAACTCTGCTAAAAGATGCAGCTTTTGCAAGTTCTGTGGAGCCCATCTATCATAAACACAGCTCCTGCACCCAGCTGAAGGCAGCACCAGAGGGACAACCAAAATGAGTGTGATGCCTGCCTATAATCCACAATAAAAATCAGGTGATTGATGTTCCCTTCACGCTCACTATGTAAGAAGTGGTACCCAAGTCCTCCTGGGACAGGTCCTGGAAAAGCAGAGGCCACCCAAGGCCAACCTCAGCCTTGAGAAAAACCTCAGTGCATTCCAGCCTGCTCAGAGGGAAGGAGGGGACACCTCCAAAATCTCTTAGGTAGCTGTAGGTCTGGCAAGTGCATCACTAACCTACTGAAGAATGTCCCAGTATCCCAAGTAGATACAGGTAAATATTTTCAGTAAATCATCTGAGAAGATGGGGAAGGGAACATTAATATAGTTTGCTCATAAAAGCATTTTCTCTTGTGTCTTGTCAGTCTCAAGGAATGGTCCAAAACTGTGCTTGTACTCCTTGTGGGAGAGCTGGCCTCCCATACCCTCAGCAAGCTGTATTACAGCCATCCCTCTGCCCTAAATAAATAAGTTTAAAAAAGCCACACACATAACACCCCAACACAAACGAACAAACCAACCCCACACAACCAAAACATAAATACCCCCACTTTTCCACAGTCTGCAAAGCTTAAAGTTATACTACTCTTCACATTTCTGCTAACTCCTAGCCTCCCAAGAAAAGAGATTATTCACTTGCTTCCAGTTCTAATATTGTGAGGTCTCCAACAATCTACGCTTGAAAGTGGTGTTAAATATGCATTAAATGATTATTACTGATAACATCACTTATAATAGCTTTATAAATAAATTGTTTTCCTCTCTGAGAGCACCTAATTAATGCCTCTTTTCAAATAATTTATCCTAAAGCATTAGCAATCAATTACTAGACAGACAGGTTTTAAGAAAGTCTCTTCTAAAACAGCTCGCAACATGCAGATTCTATGCTGTTAAAACAATTCACATGCCTTTTTCATGTACGATTTCAAGCTAAGGTGAGACCACACAATATAACTTAATACACAGTAATCAAAAATTTCCACACAATTCTTTAATATAGAGCCATGTCCCTATGTAATAAGTGATGCAACATACTTTCCCTGAAGACCCAATTCCTGCAGTTGAAGCTTACTCCCAGCAAAGAATGAATTAAAATTCTTTGGTTGCTGCTGAATCACTGGCTGCTTTGGGTTATTTTACTGTACACTAGACTTTAATTATAACTAAGCTCTAGCCATCTGTTCTACTCCCTAATTATAGATGCAACAAATATTTCACAATTCCTACCGTTAAAGCGATCTAAGAGAGCTCAGCCTATGGTCTGTAAGGTTGGCTTCATCAGGACCCTTTGCACTTATATTTAAAGTGCTCAGGTAAAGAACACTGCACATGAAGCTTGCTGTTGTTATTAGTCCCAGGAGGCCTTTCGTACATCAGCTTTCACACCTCTTGAAAGGACTACAAACTACCCTCTCCCAGGGCAGAGGACTAAACTAGTGCAGCCTGCTGGTGGCCTCTCTAACCCAGATGTTGCTGGTGGCATAAGAGCTTGAGAGAGGGAGGAACAATTCAAATCAGCAGTTACGGCATTTGGAAAGGACTCTGGCAGATAGATTCTGACCTTTTTTTCCGTGAAGGATAAATTTGCTTCCACCCCTAGCTGTCCACCTGGCTTCTCTTACTGTGGTTGTTATCATGCTCGACACGTTGTACTTGGATGAGTTCCTTCAAGTACTTCAGCTGTATCACTTCACGGACCAGTGTTTCATCAACACCAAGAAAGGTGGGACTGTCTTTAGACATCACATGGTGAACAGCAGCTGAAGACAAAGCCCCCATCCTGTCCCCTTCATCCCTGCTGCATCAATAATCATCTCAGCATGATGGCCAGTGAGGGAGAAGGGTGGGATGAAGGTGTGAGAGCACCCTAACCAGCCAGAGGTGTCATGCAGCACAGCTTGCTTAGCCTGAGCACTGGTACCAGCTCTCTGCAGAGCCAGGGCTGGCTGCCCTTGCCCATCAGCTGGTCGGTAGCCCAAGAGGAGAAACCTGCTGCCGACTCTGGAGCCCTTCAGTCACCTTCCCATCAGCTCTGCCCACTGCCATTAGACACAGCCACCTGACTGTGCCCCCACCTGCTCACTCCCCTGTCCCCAGCACTGCCCAGTCCAGAGCTTCCAGCCCACTTACAGCTATAGGGTGTGCTTGTGCCTACACAAACCACCTGGGCGACTGCCCAGTGTTTTGTAATGACGCACACCACTGCTGACCTGGGCAGTCCCTTGACCAACAATAAATAGTCAGATGTCCAGTGAGCTCCAGAGCTGCTGTTCATCACAAAAATATTTTGTTTCACAGCAGCTGTCTGCAACTGTGCTTGTGCCCACCTGTGGAGAGGAAGGTACCTCCTTCTCAGATACATGCCATGAGCTACTTTTTGTTTGTGTGTGTCTGGGGAAAGCATGAAGAATGTGGACAGAATAAAATGGTGAATTCACAGAGCTGAAGTTTGAATGCCTATATTTATTAATGTACTGGGAAAAATAGGGCTTTGTAGACAAAAGAGAAAGCTAAGAATGCATAGAGCAACCCAGAAGCACAGGCAGTTTTCATGGTGGGATTTCACGCAGTTATATTTTGAAGTATCTCATCTCCTGCATCCACAGTAAGTTTTCAGATGAAATCCAGTGGTTTCTCACCACAATCTTATGTAAGACCCTCTTTACATTTCAGTCCATTTAGGTATATGCCCAGACTTTCACTCTGAATGTAATTTTAAAGTGAATTAAAAAAAGTAGTCAACGAATGTTCTTCTGCTGTGCTTTGACAAGGACTCAAAACCACCACGTTTCTTGTGGTTTACTTCTAAAAATCATTATGACAGGGTTGAGTGGAATCACGAGGCAGGTTTGCTGAGTGGTTTGGTTCTGAGAATATAAGAGAGTCCAGAGTCAAAGCATTTATCTCTGGCATCAGGGCAAGGGATTACAGTGTTTCTGTGGGTACTTATAACCATGTGCTTGCATGTCCTAGCCTCTGGGTGATTACATATCGCACATGGTGACAACACACACACTGAGAATAACTCTGCAGGATACACCATGCCTGGAAGAAGCAACTCTCCATGATTTCCTTGAAGTTAGTCAAAGAGCTAAAGCCAGAAAGTCCTGCTCTGTTATTCTAGTTCAACTTTAACCCATAAGAAAAGCAATATCAGAATAATATCAGTTGCTCAAGGAAGAAGCAGACCGAAGTCTAGCATTTATCAAAGACCTCCTAAAGCTTTCCAGAGCCATAGGTCGAGTTCTTTTTGCCCTCAGGCAAGCCACAGTGTTACTTATCTCTGCAAAGGTCCTGGAAACTGGTGGCTTCCCTTTCCACCAGTTCAGACTTTGATGTAGTATTCAGTAACCATCTGAGAAGTGACCAGGGCAAACTCCCACAGGGGCAGCCATGGATAAGAGTGCAGCCTGAAGTTCAAAACCTAAATATAAGGAGAGGTTAAAATGGTGCAAAAGCATTATTAGCAGGACACATGGGATCCAGATCTGGGCTGAAACTCTGTCCTTATTCCAGTCACAACTGAATTCTCACTAACCTAAGGTTTTTGCCACTGGGATATTCTTTTCAGTTTAATTATCAGCTACAACTCTCTTTCCCCTTTTGGTACTTTCCCAGTTTTCATACCCTGGGGACTACTCAGCAAGCAAGCAGCCTGCGGAGCAGGTATTCAGAAATCCCTCTCAGCACAGGAGTCAGCATTCTGAGCAACTTACCCTGTGCTAAGAGGCTGACACAGATGCTGTCAGCAATCGTCTGCAAAGAAGCTAGATTAGGAGATTTTCTTAAGGAGATTAAATAATTCAATGTGGCACTTTCCAAAAGTTAGGTTAAAAGGTAAACAATCTCTTCATTTGAATGATTCCCCACCCCCTTAAATAAAAACCTGCTTACTTTTCTTCCTATCAGTGATCAGTTTTATTCAATATGATTTCTCTTTCTGATCTCCCTTTTTGCCACTCAGCCAGTTTCTCTGTCCACCCAGAACGAACCAGATCAATACTGTAAGCACAGAAAAAGCAGGAAAACAGCACAGAGGAAGACTGCAGCCCAAACAGGAGCCCTTTGCTTTGAGTCAGCGCATCAGATGTGTGTTTTACTCACAGATGTAGAACAAATTCTGAATCAAAAGCCAGGATTTTCCCCACCCACCACTCTATATTCACTGAATGTCGCCAAGCAATAAATTCAACACATCTCGCTGGGAGATTAAGTTATGCTTCTTGCATAGCAAGGACGGCTGCACTGCACCGAGGATGCGCTAACAACGTAGAATTTTATTGATTTTGGCTGATCTAAATGCTGTTGACCTCAAGATGTGTGATGTTAGATGAAGATTAATGGTGAGGAATCTGGATGGGATCTATTACTGGTTTCTTTGGACACATTTGGCATGTCTGTGGAATAAGTACATCGAGTTGCTCTGCCCTGTTCTTCTGAGCAGACACGTTGTGAGCTCTGCCCTAACCAGAAAAGATTCGGCTCAGGACCAGAAGCCATGCAGTTATGTGAGCCTGACTGAAAGCCCAGACCAATGTACCCAGCACCAATACAGCCACAGCCGCACAGCGCAGACCAGTGCTGGCTTTTGTCCAGACTGGACAGGGGGACACATCTGTCTACAAACACTGCATTGCCATCCTCTCCATCCACCAAGGTCTAATCCTGCAAGATTCTGTGGTCAGGGTGTGCATCATGCTTTATGACACATCCAGCATCATTTCAGGTCAGACCATCCATAAATTGTAAGAGAACCTCTTGTGTTTCACAGTCGCTAAGAACTGTGCAAAGCAGGCTGGGGAAGGCATTCAGCGGATTTGGCTTGTCCTTAGATGATGCAGCCGACCTAAAGCAAGTGATTTGCATGTGACTGGGTAGTAGTAAACAAGTCATCCTGCCTGCAAGGGCAGAAAGCATCACAAATATGCAAGTTACAGTAACTTTCCAGAAAAGGAGAGGGAGGAATAAGTGGAGACCTGCTCTGAGATGAGTAACTGGATGGAGTCATCTGCCCTAACCACAGTGCACCTGCTCCCAGGCTCTCTTGCTCCAGCCCTCAGCACCCTCACCTTGCCTTCCCCACACTGCCACATCAAGGTGAGCACGCTGCACCTCTCCATGCCCGAGGCAGCTCAAGAATTCCCAGCGGTGCAGGAGCGTGAGCAGGTGAAGAGGCAAATCAGGGACAGGGAGCTGGGAAGGGTAGGAGAAAGGGCAAAGAGCCCTGCGGCTGCTGCTTCTGTTGCTGCACAGAAAGGATCAAAGGGAACAACAGCCCCTTTCTGAAAGCATCCCCTGCCCAGCAAGAGCCGTATGGGACAAGATTTCCCCCCAGCAGGCACACAACTGGCACAGCCACCAGCATGGCTTTCCAGGGCTCCAGTCACGATGAAATAGAGAAAAAAATCTTGCCAGGGCTGCCTTGAAATTTTGGCAGCCAGCTAACATAGGTAACTGCCTGTGGTTAGAGAGAGCCCTAGAGGTAAGAACACCAGAATGCCTCTCGTTAGGAGTTTCTGAAGAAAAATCAAAGGGGTTTGGACCATCTGAAAGGTGTAAAAAAAGATGTGTAAGAGTAGGAAAAAATTAATGACTCTGTCAGGGAATAGGAAAGCAGCCCTGAAGCAATGAAAGATAAAAAAAGCATGATGATAGCAGAGATTGCATCCAGCACAGACAGACCCCATCAGAGAGCACAGGCTGCAGTTTTTAGAGTTCAGGCTGTATGTTTCAGCACAGGTCTCCTCCAAAGCTGAATATGTAAGTGTAGAAACTGGAGCTGGCAGAAATGGATCAGCAACGCACTCTTTGTGCAAGAGATCTGAAGCATGCATCATTCTGAAATAACCTCTGAAAGAGTTTTTTTCTGTCATCCTAGGAAGACATTACAATGAGAGAATGGACCTCCAAAGACATGGATGTGAGGAAAAAAGAAAACAGAAAAAATCATCAACCTATAGATGTGGTAGTGAAGTACCATGACAGGGACACACTATTATTACCCTAGCTTCTATCTATTTATTTTCTTTCCAATAAGGTTGGGACACAGAAGCAGCTTCAGTTTTAATTCTTTTGGATTAGTGGGCCAAGCTGAGCTATGGCAAGTGCTGTCGTGTTGGAAGTTTTAGTACATGTGCTATATCAATGACTTAAACTGATCATACAACCATGCTCTTGTATCAACCCACGATCTTCAAAGAATGAGCTTTTGCAATAGGCTTCACCACAGCAAGCACATGCACTGCACATGGATGAAACACTTTGTAAATGTCACATGGTTTCCTTAGGGATTCATACATACACACCCACAGGTATACACAACGTACATAAGTGTGCAGTTGAGGGAGCAGAGAGAACCCACAAAATATGCAAAACAAGGAAAGTCCTGAGGTGGGGGGGGGGGGGGGGGTGTGGAAATCACAGAGAAAGTTTTCTCAGTTGTGTGCTAACTCAGATGCCAGGAACCATGAAGCTCTCTGTATGGAACTTCACAAAGGAAAAGGATTCAAGAACATCCTAAGAAATGCTGGGCTCAAACACCAGGTTTGCTTCCTAATGGAAATGACCTGCTAGATATTGCACATTGTGGGTTAATTGCTGGTGCCAATGAGGAACAAGTCACACAAGACTAATTCAGAAACATCACAACTCAAAATATTAATCCATGGCTTGTAAATGAATGTCACTTCAAATAATGAGATGCTGACTTGTGTTTGCAAACATTGAAGCCCCTGAGGCTTTAATGGGAGTGAGGAACAAAACAGTCAAGCTGTTCTGATCCAGCAGAGCAGCACACACAGGGCCACTACAAACAACATAAGAACAGACAAAAATCTCCTTTTGCCAGAGACAAGCAGCTAAACACTGTGGTGGCACTGCACTGCTCTGGCAGAACAAGGTGAGGATAAGTGACATGAAATCTAACTTGTCTACACTGGAGAAGCAACTGGAGCTGGTACTGTGAAATGCTGTCACCTGCCACTCTGCAGCAGCTCCCACTCGGCCGCTCTGTTCCTGAGCAGAAGTGGCTTTAGCTCAGAGCAGTTCAAAGACAACTCACCATCCCTGGGCAGCTCTTTGTCTGTTTTGTACCCGTGACCACATCGCAGGATGATTCTGGTCTGGTCAGTGTCCTCTAATAGACAAAACTCTGGTACTTGGACAAAGTCTGCCTTTCTAAAGCGAGATAATTATACCCAGCATCATTAGCAACAAAACAATTAATTCCTAATTCCAAAGTGTTTATACAAATAAGATGGCGATAAGAAAGAGAACAAACCCTTTGCAAACGCAGCAGAGCATAGGGTGTCTGCATACCTCTCAATTACCTATCCAAAAGGAACAAAGCGTCTTTCATATTGGGATTCCAGAAAATAATTAGTCTCAGTTCTCATTAAATAATGATCCAGTTAACTCTAATTACATTAGACTGCCTTTGACAATCAGCTGCACTCTAGCCATTGAAGGTAACTAGCTCCTTTTCCCTGCATTTCTCCCAGGCATCAGCAGGGATGCTGGCAGCGTCCTGCTGCCTTGGCCCTGCCACCCAGCATGGAGCACAACCAGGGTGCCCACAGGCCCTGAGAGCAGCTGGCACACAGGAAACCTCCTGGGCTTCAAGTCTTCTGTCGCAAGAACTAATGCCTCAGGGATAACTAACTTCTCTGCAGCAAGACTACATGCATTCAGCGTTGTCATTCAGTGTGATCTGCTTTTTGTCACTGCTGTGCTCAGCCCCAGGTGTTCCACATACCCGTGTAAATTCCCTTTCTCTGTTTGCCAGAGGAGACTCAACCTGGCTCAGGCATTTGTCTTCTTTAATGTTTTCCTTAAAGGTTTTCCTGTCATCACTTATGGTGCTCTGCAGGGGCTCAACCCAGCCTTTACCATGGGTTCCCTTCTACATGACTGCTTGAGGATGGTGGGATCTCAATCACAGCAATATATTTCTTGCTGAGCAAGTCTCATTATCTTGTAGCTAAAAGACATTATTTCATCTCCTACTTTCTCTGTTCTTCCACTCAGCCCTAAACAGAAGCTGAAGGGACCAAGCACACCCTTGGCTTAAGGGAGTGGGTTAGAGCACACCAGGCTCACCAGGTCCCTGGCTGCAGCACTTCACCACACTTCAATGTTTTCCATCTTTGGAAGACCACAATCCAGAGTTGTTTATGTTGTGTTTAGTAGCCCAGTCACTTATCTTTCATTAGTTATCCAATTTTAAACTGGAAAAAGCTTTTTGTACCCACAGTGGCAACAAGTTACACAGTGTAATTGCTCAGTGAGCCAAGAAGAGCAACTCAGATAAGGGAAAGAGAAGGTGCACATCTCCAAGTTTCAGACACTGTCTCCTTTGGGTTGCTCTGCATTTGGCAGCCAACAGTCTAGTTTTATATTCCAACTCCTGAGAGTAAGCAATCATAAAGACTCCAGATAGCCTTCTCCATGCCGCTCACTAGTTAGTTGACTCCTAACACAGTTGCCCCCCTCCCTCACTTTTTCAAGGCTGGAGTCCTCACCTGCTTAGCTGTTTCTTTTATGGAAACTCCTTTATATCTTTGCACATCCATTGATCTTTTTGAAGTTTGACTGGAATAGCAGGACCCAAACACTTCCCCGAAAAAAACACTGGGAAATACAAAGTACAAGGAAGTCAGGGTGGGGAACTGCCACACCAAAATAGCTTTTTCTTCTGTAATATTTTACAAGTCACAAGAGAAGGAAAAGGTATAGTGGTAGGGTGGTTATAACAGTTTATAGATCAGCAATGTCAAATCACAGATATATATTTCAGAAAGTTTGCATAATAATCTGTGTGTCAATGTGCTACCAATAAAATATGGTTGAATAATAAGCTTGTAAAATGAATTCCAACTGTCTAGCAAATAACCACATCAGCTTTCACAGACCATATCACTATTCAGGCCAATTTGAAATGTCACCTTCGCAAAAAAGCACATGCCCAGCTCCCTGGCACACTTGCACCTTCATTGCTCCAGGGCACCTATTAGGTGACAACCAATGCCCTAATTAATTCAGTAAATGCCTGCTCTAGAAGAAAGGCAGATGACCTGCTGCCTCCCCCACCATTCATTTCCCAGGCAAGTACTGCAGCTCGAAACCCCACGCTCAAATCTGTGGAAACTTGTAATGTTCCAACAAGTTAAAATTACCCTGAACTCCCTGCAATCTGAGAGCTCCCAAAGTGCCCCCACATTAAGGAGATTACACAAAAATGTGAAATGCTCAAGTCATTTGAAATTGCCATGTGATCAGCACAGAGTAAAGGGACATTACTGGACTGCTTTGGATGGCTCTGTAAAGCCTTGTAGTTTGGGATTCAAACAGTACTAGGAGATGTATACGCATCTCTTAAGATGTTTAACGTGGAGATGGAAAAGTACAAAGAATAGCTTTAGTAGGGAGAGACACCTTGGCTCAGGTAAGGTCTGTATGCCAACTACATCCAGGTGATGTGGCTCTTCTTACTTGATAAGACCTTCTGGGAATCAGTTAATGGAAACCATTCTGTACAACATATATATGTGATGGGACTAGTTAGAAATGCAAGAACATGTGGAACAGGACAGGAAATGTAAGCTGCTAGAGATAGACAGACCTACAAGAATTGAGCCATTTTCTCAAGCATAAGCAAAAAGAAGTACGCGTTCCCACCTTCATCCATATAGCAGATGTACAGAAATTGTCCAGAGAGCTGTTAAGATGCCTTTTGGGGGGGGTCAGGTTCACTGTAACCATGCCTGAATGTTGTGGTCCCATCTCCTTACAAAGATTTCAGCAGAAGAAGGTATTGTCTTTGAAAGAAAGCTGTTAATATTTTTATGGTGTGCTTTTCATCATCTCCCTCTACAACAACCATACTCCCTTTGCTTTTGGAATTGGCCATTTTCCAGCACTGCTGACAGATGCTCATAAAAATACTCAATTCCTACACATTTTATGCCTCCCAGTAGCCAGGTAGATAGAAAACACAAGTGCCCTGTGCTCTTTGAAGGGAGGGCTACAAGAAGTGGCCTTGCTTTTACCAGATTTACGAGAATCTTAATGAGAACATTTGTAAAACTCAGATATGTAGGAGAAGTATCAATGGGAGAATCTTTTACTAGACAGCATAGAATCCATTCCTCCATGAGGATATCTGTGGCTTTCTAATGTTTATTATTGCATTGTAGCCTCAGTATAATGCAATAGGAGAAAGGAAGTACTGAAAACAAAACAAAAACTCCTGCATTAACCACCAGATAAAGCCCTAGGAAATCTGACTTCACTGTCTGCCCATCACAGAACCCGCTTGCCTGTTGTTAAAATTGAAAAATTTCATGATGTCTCCCAGCAGGGAAGGAAGAGGAGCTGAACATTGTACTGTGCTCCAGTGAATGGCCACAAAGACGTACCCCAGGGCCCCCATCCATCACTGAAAAAAAGTAATCAGTGGGTTGTAGGATTAGTTGCTTTGGAGATGTAAATTTGGATGAGCTACAGTATGGGTGTGTTATTTTGATGCCAAGTATCTTTTTAAGTTAGTATCATTTCCTAGTGTTGCATTGAGGGGTGCGGAGGCAGGGGAAGGAGGAGAGTGAATTCCCCTGCTGAAGTAGAAATAGTTTCTCAAGCTGCAAAAATGGAAGTATGTTCAGTGAGCAGATCCCAAATTCAGAGTGAGATTGCTGCACAACGAAGGCTTCTATTTGAGTGAGGTGGGAGATGCACAGTGGACTTTTGTCTTGGCTCATGAGTCAGAGAAAGGCCATGTTGCCAAGTAAACCAGCACACAGCAGAAGCCTTTTCTCTAAGAGCAGCTCCTGGATACAAAGTCTTTTCAAAGCCAGTGAAACAGGTACCCAGAACTCACATTTATGCAGTGATGACAAGTTGCAAGAGAAAGATTTCACTTCTTACATTGTGCATAAGAAGATTTCAAGGGCTTTTAACTTTGTCTAATCAAAAGCCATGTTCACCACAACACTCAAAGACTTTGTACAAAATCAAGATAGTTTCTTTGCCAAATTTTCTCTGGGTAAACTATTGCTCCTCACATGCCAAATTGAGTAAAAAGGAAGAGTAACAAGTTTTAACATTTTTCCCTGCTATTAGTCAGAGAGGAGGGTTAAACCACTGAGGCTTAAGTTTTCCACAAATATTCAGTCTAATCAAAAAGAAAAAAAATGCATAGGAAATTTTACCAGAGTGCCTGAAAACAGACAGAGGATAGAAAAATCTATGACAACTCAAGGTAAATTAGGAACCTCTTCTCTCCTATGGTGTGTTATGTCTCCATGATTGAGGTGTGGATTTTACAGAAGTTCAGTTTGAGCTGCAGACTTTTCAGAGTTCCCACACAGTAGAAACAAAAGGAAGAATCTCTCATGCTACTTGTGAACATTTCTGCAAGTCGGTGCCTCACCCAGTTCTTAACAGGAAGCTTCTCATTAACAATAAGAGAAGGATGACAAATGAATGCCTAAACACTCTCCAAACCCATTCACTTCTAATTGTTTTATGACATAAACCAGGCTAGTCAGACAAGTGTTTCAGGGAACTTGTAATCCATATGTTCAAAATGAACCAAAATGGTTCTGTGGTGTATCATGTCTCTATACTGTACTGGATGCTGCACAAACTTATTTGCAAACAATCCTTAAATGATGCTCTGGCTGTTACAAACAGCATAGACATGCTCTGCAAAAACTCAGTAACACATCTGCATCCCACAGCCCCCCTTTTCATGTAGTTTGTGTCAGGTATGGATAGAAAGGGGGGGAAAGCAATCAGCCTTCTGTCTTGGAGAGATGAATGCAAAGTCACATCTGATATGCTGTGACTAGCCCCTAAGAGCAACCCTACACGAAGGAGCCTGTAGGAATTTCCCACTGACCACCTGCTCTTGAAACTGCAGGGGGAAATCCCACACGCTCTGGGATGAAGGGAGTTGAGTTAAAAAGAGCCCTTAACAATTACAGCTGCAGGTTATTTTTAATTGAATTCAGATGATGAATGTGAAATAGATTATTTCAAGTGAGATAAGCAAGGAGATTCTTATTCTTGTCAAGAAGGTAGAGAGCACATGGTCTCCCCAGCCATCCTAGAGAGGAACTTTTTAATCACTGAGAGAGAAATTATGAGCCCAACTACCAAGGTCTTCAGTGCTCAAAATAGCCCTTGGGCAAGTCAGCAAGAGGTGCTTGTTCTCATCTCTGGACAGACCTAGAGGACATTGAGAAGCATCTTCCTTCAAGGACCAGCCACAGTGTTGGTGCACAGCTCTGCCTGTCACATCTACACCATGGCTGTCCTCAGCCCCGGAGAAGGGAGAGGGGAGGTTGTCCTCACAGTTCCTGTGCTGCAGTTCAGAGCTGGCTACAGACTCCCTACACAACCTCAGAGGCATTGCTGAAGCGGTTTGCACAACAGTTTCCCCACAAGAAAAACAAGAACAAGGTTTCCTTTCTCCCTCTCTTCATCTTGCCCATCTAGAGGATAAGGCCTTTTATATGTAAAAGATGCTGTGAAATGACAAGGTATCTAGAGTTTCTGATAATTCAGGGGTATAGGTAACTAAACCATGGCTTTGGTTCTGCAGCAAGCAAGCTGCTTTTCACCCAGCACTCAGATGAGTAATCGGATGCTGAAACAGAAGTTTTGTAGGCACAGTGGATGCCCCCTGGTATTGACAGAGAATAAGAAGAGGTTGGTTAAGTTTGGGATATTTTCCACAGAAGCTGACAAAAACATTAATTAAACTTGTGACATTATATGTCAGGCTGAATAACAACAGAAAAACATGAACCTGTGCACAAACTATTAAGATGGACATCGCCCCCACACCACAACATCTGGATTCTGAGGTCATTTTATCCATGCACATGGTAAAAGTGTAAAAAAGACAAATTGTATTTTCTAGGCTGTTGTTACATGGAAATACAAGTAATGTCACTCCAGCAGAACTTGATCCAGACTCATTTCTAATGCAATAAAAAGAGCACACATGCAGCTCCTCCCTTTCCGTCAGCCCCAGACCTTTGTGGGACATTATTTCCATTAGAAAAAATGAACTGTAAACACACGTGTGCAAAAGAAATGGATGAGCAGAGCTCGACTAAAAAAAATAAAATAAAATAATGAAATAATGCCTAAAAGCTTACACAGTGTTTCACAATATAGTTGCAGAACAAATAGAAAGCAGAGCAGGGTCAGATAAACACGGACAGCCTGCATTACATTCTTGTGACCATCTCAAGAGCGTTTTAAGGCAAAGGGAAATGGAGCAGATAGATTTCTACTGAGCCACTTCCTAGTATCTCAAATATTCTTTTTAATAAAAACTAGAGTAGAAGCAGTACTAAGTAGGTACTGGTCTTGCATACATTGTGCACATTCAGTGGCAATCCCTGCATGTTTGGAGCAAGGCATAGCTCAGCACAAGACGGAACCAATATATTTCTTAAATGCACTCCACAGGCGCCACATGGAGAAAAAAACCCACACCAGTTGTGACTCAAGTGGGATTAGGACTGGCAAGCCCCTGCACACACCTTCACTACAGCCTGTCCTACCATTCTTTCTGTGTAAAGTGATCCAAGTTAGCTGGATAAGCTTTACAAAGTCATGCTAAGAGGGGGAAAGGAAACCCAGCAGTCACCTGCCACATTTGAAAAGCAAACTAAACTTCAGGAAGCCACCATCCAAAGAATGGAAGGAGTCACATCCTGAAACAGTGCATGCCATGGAGTGTGTCCCCCACCAGCATCATTGCCCTCCACACTGGCACAGCCCTGGGCTCCAAGCAGCTGATTGCTGTGAGCTTCCCAGGACCCTTTCAGAAGTAGCAGGCACTGCACTTCTACCTGGAGTGTAGGCTGATTTGTTAACTAGCTATTGAAGTAAGTAATCCTCAGTTGAGTCAACAGTTAGGCAGTTGCTTATATTGCCTTACAAGGAAAAAAATATTGACACTCTTATACTGTCAACAGATCTAGAAGTAGGCAAATACAGACAGAGATAGAGTATTCAGATAACCTGCCAACCCCTGCCAATCGCAAGCAGAAAAATATAAACAGAAGGCTCTCTGCTTTATGAAGGTTTGCAACAGGGCAGCAGCTACATGGTGAGCCCTGGAAGCCTCTTCTGAGCTGAGTTTAAGGCCAGAGTATTATTTTGCTATCTCATGGATTTTTCTGTTCAGGAAAGCTGTTGATGTTACAGGCTTGAGCAACTAGAAAGTGGTGCCTCTGTCCCTTTTGGCAGAGGCAACAGGAGTTCAGAGTCAATAGCAGTTGCCAGGTAACCCAATAGAACTAAAGCAGTCTGGATTTCAAGCCACTTTGAACCAAAATCCCTTTCTTGACGTTGTCTTGTGCACTGTGATTTACTGACAAAATGGACAGAGATATTCCCAGTCTAGAGCCCACCCCAGATTTCAGGAATATAGTACATATCCCTCCTCTTCATCACTCACCATTTGCACCCAAGGGAAACAAACAGCAGATGTTGAGCCAGCAAATGCTTCAGATTATCCCACCTGAAGTATCTTTTCTCTTCTATGCCTTTTCCTATTGCTCTGTCACCCACAGACATTCCTTCCACGTATATCCCATAGGTCCTCCTTAACCACCTCACAAAAGGGTCCTTTTCTTGGGCACAGCTGGGCCCATCTGCTCAGCTTTAAATATAGCTGGACCATCATCTGCTCCCCATGCCACGTGGCCTGGGAGAGACTGATGCTTTAACAAGTTACTCCTGTGGAAGCACTTCTCAGAACGTCTTTCCCGAGAAGGACAAATGTCCTTTTACAAAATCAGGCTAATTGTTCTTCCTCCTATAGCAGCTGGTAACCCTTTCAGCAACGAGCTATGGCTAATACAACTGAAACTAGTCGAACTCTTCTGTTGTGCTAGGACCTATTTTTTACAGAGGTGTAATTGTCAAGATTGCCTTAAGGGCAAAAAGAAACCCGTCCATCTCTACACTCAGGCCCTTGTTCTATTTTTTCTGAGTCAACTCAGAGGAAGACTATTCAGTCCCTTTCCTCATAAAAACCACACAGACTCTCCAACAATGACAAGTGGCTGCTTAGGCTAACCACATGCATCCCCACAGCCCCTACTTACCAGCACACTCTTGGCAAAGCCAAAGTGACATATAGGTTTGTGGTCCTGTGAGGAGTAAATCTCTAATGGAGGCCTGAAGCCCACACCAAGCTGGGATTAGCACACATGGAGTAAATACTGGCTCATGTTCAAATAAATAACCTCAAGAGAGGGTAGAGGTGCAGACACGCAGGAGGAAGATTTTAAGATATCAGCCATACTTTTCACAACATCTATGAAGGTTCAGCTCTGAGGACAGGCATGTTCCAGGTTTAGGTTTATGAGGTGGAAGAAGACAAAATTTAGGCTCAGCCCATCAGGAAATGAGCAAAGGTTCAATCTCAGCTGCAATTTCTTCTACCTGAACCAGTTTGCCCAACCCTGGAGATGCTACTCAAGATATTAGCTTTGCTGAGGTTCCCACCTGACATCTTTCAAGGAGGGCAGAAGGGCTCAGAGAACTTCAACTCCACCTTGGCTTATAAACCTGCCCAACATGTTTCTTGGCAAGGTAGCAGAGTCATTACCCCAAAGGCATGGTGGTTTTGCTTTGTCTTTTACCAGGTTCTAGCCCTGTGGTGCTAGTAGTTGTCACTAGGAGACAATCCTAAACCGAAAAAAAAGAAAAGACAAAAAAAAATTAAGACCACAACTACACACAAAAAGGACATGTTGTTGAGCAGACAAAAGCCAAGATGGATGAAAAAAAATGACTCACTTCTTTACAAAAGTTTTTTGCTTGTTCCAAAGTAAAAACAAATGGTGGAATAAGTCATTTCCATTGTGTTAGCTGCTCTCTGTGGTTTTTACCAGTAGCCACAATTGTCTTTGTTGACTTAAGTATTATTTATAAGGTACAAGGAATGAGTTGTGGAAAAGTCAACCAGGGATTTGACGAACTGCAGGAAAGAGCCTGGAAGTTTTCCTGGTCTTCACTGTGCCTGCCACTCACCACCACTGGCCTCTTTCTGTGTCTTTCCCTTTTGTGTCCTTGATAAGAGAGTTTTGTCATTTCTTCCTCTTCTTCTACATTACAGGCTGAGAACATCTCAGCTGGAACACATCCAACACCAGCAGTGACACACACTCTTTCAGCAACAAAAAGGAAAATGCTGGCACCTCATTTGAGAAAACACTGGAATGGAAGAGGAAAGAAGATTAATTGATTCTCTAGGAGGAGACGTAAAACCATCCAGGCTGCAATGAGGTTGTCATCCCCCCAAAATGCAGTAGATACAGGGAAGTGTCAGTGCAATAGGTGCAGAGATGCCCAAGCAGGCTCTGCACATGGCAGCCTTGGATTGCCAGGATTGATGAGGGTAGCACAGATACTTTGGTGCTGATGGCACAGGAACCAGCTTGAGTCTG
The DNA here is from genome assembly GCF_964273445.1 of Streptopelia decaocto. Taxonomy (NCBI): domain Eukaryota; kingdom Metazoa; phylum Chordata; class Aves; order Columbiformes; family Columbidae; genus Streptopelia; species Streptopelia decaocto. The sequence continues at coordinate 6,816,190 of NC_138660.1, read as the reverse complement.
GAAACGACCTGGCCATGTTTACAGGAGCCGGTGTGCAAATCCAGTCATTTTGTTTCTAGACAGGAGTAACATGCTGAAATGGCAATTTTCTAGCCTGCACTTACTTACTGGTTCATATCTCCAGTTCACAGATTCCCATTTTATGCTCTACCATGACAAAACCACTTGGTTCCCCTCTCCTCCCTCTTTCTCTTGCCTGTATTGGCTAAAACATAATTTGAAAACTTTTTGTTTGCTTAGAAATTTCAATTCATTTTAAACCAACTTCTGAGAACTGCTTCAGAATACTTAATACCCCAGGATACAGAAAAATGTTTAATTTCAATCAAATATATTACTGAAGTTGTATCAAATATTACCAGGTCAATGTACTGTGGTGGCAAAAAAACCCAGCCTCGTTATTTGCTGAATGTCTTGACAGTATTTCTCCCTCTTCGGATAAACTCAAACACAACTTAGAGTTTCCCAAGGGACAGAAATGTTCTTTCCTCTCCAGTTCTGCTCTTTTAGCCGCCTCAATATGTTGGCTGCATACTGAGGCCTAGAGTTCACTATTTACTGAGAAGGTGGACACCTTTGGTTAAAGGTGCTTCTCATTAAAATAGCGACAAGGCAGTCTGGGATGAGAATGGAAGAATCCAGTCAATGGCCTGTATTAACAAATACTTTGAACCTGACTATTAGCACACCACAGTCTTGCAGACTTTGTGTTCCTACTTTTCTGGTTTTGATTAGCACGAGATGCCCCAGCTACTTCCCTTGACTCACACCCTAACATATTGATTTTTGTCTCAAATTGGGGCAGAAGTCAAATACAGGCAATGTGATTCATGTGCCTCTCACTTCAATCCACCCTCTTCTTCTCGGAAAAGGAATTGTCATTTGCTTTGAAGTTTTATTTCTCTCAAGTTAACTTATATAGGAATTGCAACCTGCTCGCTGAGTTGTTTTGGCATAAATAGGTCTATTACTGCAGCAAACTCACTGCAGAATGCAGCAGGGTGGTGACAAGAAGAGCATTCCTGCAGCAGGGCCCTGCAGTCCTCATGCATTCAACTCAGATTTATTTTACACACAACACAGCGGAGTTACTTGGAATAGGGCCTATTAGGATAGGGCCTAATCAGAATAGGGCCCCAATCTGTGACAAGCTTTTGACCTGTGCAGCCTTATCTGCCGTAGAAAGCTGGACTCCAGAAGTCTTAAGTCAAGGCTAAAGGCACTGCAAACTTCAATAACCTCAGTGATTCTTAGTCTGTGTAAGAACTGTAGCTGATCTCATCTATTGTCAATTAAAACAAATGAGAGAAAAAGAGGTCCAGCTCCAAATCCAAGAGTATCTGGGCTAGTTAAACACAGCAATTTTGTTTTCTTCTCCTACTTTTGTGTCCATACCGATCCTCTCCTAAGCTGTCTTGGGAAGACTTCTCCAAGCCAAATTTTAAGTACGAGCTTCACTGTTCTCTTTCTAAAGCAAGATATCCTGCCCCAGGCTACCCGCCTCTTTGATTTGTACTGGTCCCTCATCAGAATCTGGTGAACTGTCAGCAAATTCCATGGCTCCCTCAAGCCAACCCTTGGTATTATAAATCTTGGACTTTTTGAAATTGCCTATGAAATCTTCATTGGCTCAGCCATTCTTAAGTCATGATTAATAATCAAAATAATAAAATGTAAAAAGAAAAGTTAATTACACCCATGCTGGTAACTAAAGTGAATAGATCTCTTGCACACAAAACAAATCCCTGTACATTGACTTCCTCTGAGTCACGCCCCAATACACCCACGCCTCGCCTCACTAAGGTATTTCTCATGTCATCATAGCCTAAAGCAAACACCTACACTCTCTTGAAGCCCGTAGAAGAGAGAACCCAATTTTGCAGCATTGGAATCAAACATGCAAAAGCCACCATCTTCCCCAGGATGTCCTGCAATTAGCAGATGATAACATGGAGATGGTGGCTTGGCCTAAGGTCATTTTTCTTGGGGGAAATGGTGTGTGATGGCCTTTCATGTAGCAATAATATCCAGACATTGGGCCAGGTGCAACAAAGAGGGATCCAGCTCCTCTGGCCTCATTCAGTGCAGACCCTCTGAGGAAAAGAGTTTGGATGGAGTGAAATACGGCTTTTGTACAGTGTGCCTTGTTTCAGACTAGGGCTTGCAGAGATGCTTGGACAAATGTGAATGGCTCTGCATGCAACAAGCAGGGAAAGAGAGAGAGATACTGAGAAATGGAAGAGAAGATGGATGCAGTGATGAGAGGATCAAAGGAGAAGGAAAAAAAGAATAAAAAAATACAAAGACTGAAGTGTTGGAAATGCTTTCAAGAAAACACAGACTCTTGCTCCTCTCTGATCTCATTTGTTGAGCTTGCCATTGTGAGCACATCCCCATCTGATAGCTCCAGTTTGCTGCTACAAAGCAACCCCAGGCTAACAGTTCTGCAGGGTTACACTGCATGGGCAGGGAGTTTTACAGATTAATGTTCTTTGTGCAGTGACCTTCCACAAAGCATCCTTGCATCAGCTCTAGCTCCTTAGGAGTGGTGTTTCCCAACAGACATAGAAAATTTAATAAGTATTCCACTCTTGGGTTAAGAAGAAGGGAAGGTCACATTACGGTCATGCAGTGCCCTTAGCTTACTGTGAACCAGCTGAGTTTGAAAGCCTCAGTAAATCTCAGCCACCACAGGGTGACCTCAGGTGCCTCTGGGCTGCAGCTAGTTCTCCTCACTGCTGTGTCACGCAGCCTCAGGTCCCTGGTGAGCTTCCTGCTGGCTGTGGTTGTCCTGCCCGTGCTGCAACACGGCTGGACACCAGTTCCCAAAGCTGACAGCAGAAGCCATGGCCTTGCCTGCCACCTTTACATGGTTATCATCCAGCACATCCTATGACTGCTCCATGCTGGCTGCAGCTTCACCAAGAAGGTCTATACATGCCAATAGCAAGTTTCCACACTGGTCATATCTTCCAAACACCTTCTGGAGACAGAGCTGAGGACACTGTGACTATACTGTGTCCGGGGCCACCAAGCATTTTGAAGAAGGCTTTACTGGGTCAAGTGCCCACCACTGCCTTTGAGTGGCTGCAAATCAGTCGGCCAGGGCTGTAGGCTGGATGGTGTTTCTTCTGAGCTATTTTGGGCAGCTCTATCACTATCTTTTCAGGGCAAGACTCCTGTGTCATCCAAGCCTGAAACAACACCTTTCATACCAGCAGCATTAGCAGTATAACCAGCCCCAAAAACAGGGGCATTAGCTATAAAAAACACACCAAGTGATAAGTCGTTAGGGCCAATGTATTATCTGCAAGGATTTCCAGTCTCAGAAGTTAGAACTAAAAGTTAAAACTGAGGTCAACAGAGCGAGAGAAGCAGAATTTTCTTGCCATGCACTGCCTTCTCACTGCTATGACCAGAAAAGCAAAGGCTGGGGACACTGAACTGGATTTTCAGCAATAGTGCCCTTGAGATAGATGAGGAGTTGGGAGGACCCTCATCCCCCTCCCAGCTCACATGGACATCTACTTCATCCCTGAACTTACAATGGCTGAAAATCCCAGGAGACTGACAGAGGTGATGTGGGGAGCAATTATACCTATGCCAATAACCATGGGTTAAAGGGCTACTGTAGCTGTCCATGCCACCTTTCCTAATGGTGTAGAAAAGGAACAAAATTAGCAGCATGCAGCACACTAATACATTTCAAAATCTTTGCTGGAATACTAACACCCAGCCAAGCAAACAGAGCAGAGCATGCTGCAACGAATATCTGCCCTATCTACAAATAAGAGCTCTCCCAACTTCAGCATTAGTAATCTGCAGTGAAGAATTCAGCCTATGGAGCTGCCAGGTCTGTGCTAGGCAGACACATATCAGGGCTTCTATGCAGCAACCAAACAGACAGAGACCCAGGAAAAGGTGATAGCGATGGCACAGTTGGATAGTCCCGAAATACCAGTTTCCCCATAAATACGCAAATCAATTAAAGGTTACGAAATGCAGTAATTTTCTATGGGTGTAGCTACATGCTTCAGAATTTAATGAGCAAGTAAATGAAGTTGAGAGAGAGAAAGCAAAAACACACTTTCGGCTTCTACTGTTTTGTTCCTCAAAACCTACAAAACTTCACAATCCTTAGGTCACAGATGGTGACCCTTAAAGGACCTTCCAGTTCGTGCTATTCTTCCTGGCATTCCCTCGGGTCTGATGACTCTTGAGAGGAGGGAGAAGTAGAATTGCTATCAGGCACAGAAAGACAGACACCTAGGTGGGATTATAGTCCCATCAGTTTTACAGATGGCATAGGGAAAAGCAATGAGTTAGAAAAAATGTCACAAAGGAAAGACCTGCCAGGAGCATTAGGTCTGGAAATGGACTAAGTCAAATATTGCCCAGTTTTCTGTCCTTTGAAAAATGTTTTAGCACCTTTCCTTTTCCAAAACCAGAAAAGGCACCTAAAGTATCCAGAGAGGCTTTATATCTGCTGCAGGAGGACATCGCTGTCCCTACAGGGGACAGGCATTATTGTATGCTTCTCTCTCTCAAAAAGCAGACCAGTTTCCCAGATAAACTTCAGGTCAGCTCTTCATAACAGCCCAACTTTGCCTCTTAGCTTATGACCTGATCTCCCTGGTATCCTACCTTTAAAAGGAAACAATTATTTTGTACTTTAGGGGCAAGTGTTCACATCTATAGGCCTTTCAGCTTGTTTGCTTTGCTTCCTTTACAAGGTAAAAATTTCTGCGAATTCAGAACCATGACTGAGAACTTTGTCCTCATTTCATTCTCTGCTTTACATTTTTGGGGGGTCATCCTTTTCAGCAGCCCATTTTTTATGAAGAGGTGATATTGTGAGTCATTCTCCTGGCTTCCCAGGACCGGGGGAACAATGAGGACTAGCCCATGCACAGGCAATAATAGGCTTTCTGAATCATTCTGCAACAATTTCTTGGCATTGCACTTGGGAGATGAGATACACCTCCAGATTTCTACACTCCCCAAAATAGAAGATACAGCCACTTGGGCAAATTAGTAATAGAAAAGTAGGAATAGACTTGCTGTGACATTAGAGCTGGCCATAGAATTTCCTTATCTTAGTTTCTGGTGCACAGCCCCATATTTGGTTGCATTTTACTGTTCGTACACACGCTCTGGGACAGATCTGTCACACTACGTGCCTTAGTCCTAAATGCTTCAGCCATGGTTGAGGGCTTGGTCCCAGATTCAGGAATTGATGCTCTCAGGTATGACCAGAGATCTGGCATTCCTTCCAGGAGAGGGCAGCAGCCCTCGCTCAGCACAAGGCCCAGAACTGCTAAAACCACTGCTTTCCAGCTGCCAGTAATTTTAATAGTCTAGGAGATTTCTGCTGTGCTGGGGTGCAGACAGAAGCAGATCTCTTTCATTGAATAGCGAATATGGAAAGAAACACTTTGCTTCTGATTAAAATGTTTTGGTTAACCATGAAGAGATTGCTTAAAAGAATACGAAATTTCAAACTCTACAGTATAAACTAAAGTGAGAAGACAATTGTTAGAAGAAATGTTCTTTTAGCCACACCCCCAACTTTAAACCCCTTATAACTACTCCAAGCTTATTAACCTTACAGAATTAAAAATGAACAAACAAATTCAGTAGAATTGAGTATCACAGACCAAAGAATCTACATTTTTTCATTAAAAACCTGGAATAAACATTTTTCCTGGCTTCTCAGTCACTGAAAAAAACCCACAAAAATCTGATTTCCAGCACTACTATATCTGAACAGGGTGTTTAGCTAACAGATGCATCAGTAGGATCCATATGACAATATTCATGTCCTGGAATAATTTCTATTTCACTTCCATTACAGAAAGGAGATCATGAGTGCAATTGCTAACACAAGACCAGTTCTCACTAACATTGTGCTCTCCTAAACCAGATGTCAGGTTTGTACATTGGACTCCTCCTGAGGTCAATTTACTGCTGCACAACCTTCCCGTTCTCCATGAATGGGGCAAGGGGAATTCATTTAACTTCTAATAAAGAACCACTCCATAGCCCTCATTTTAAATTTGCATTACACAGAAACCTTTAAAAAGAAGGTGTCGTTAGGCCAGAGGAGCTGGCTCTGCAACATGCTTCTTAGGTAATAATATCTTTCGCATACTGTAACTTCTGAAATATAGGTATGACATAAACCCTATGGAGGCTCACATCACCGAGATACTGCTAACTCAAGCCCTGCAGCCCTTCTCATTGGGTGCAGAAGGAAAACACTGCAGCCAATCACCCTCCCATAGTAAGCAAAGATGCTTGGATACTGTGCTCTGGAGTCATGTCCTGCCTTCAGTGGTAACCCTAGAAAGACTATCTTTTCAGTTTAGCCATTACATAATTTACAAAAATACCCCACGCTGTGATCCCAGCACAAAGGGCACTCAAGAGCACAGGTGGAGATCTGTCTTGGTTCGGGAGGATGCCAAGTTAAAACCAAAGTGCAGGCTGGTACCATCAAGGGCAGTACAACAGCACTTGGCTTCCTGGACAAGGGTCCTGGTGTTTGGAGAACATTTATTGTCACTCTGGGAGACCTGTGCTCAGCTCCCTGCTTTGAGACAGGCTTCTTTTCAAACCAGGGGCATCTACATTGGTTTTGTGTTAAAGTGAAAAGTTTTGAGGAAAAATACCTTCAAGATAGATTTTCAGCTACTGTGGTAACACAGCCACACAAGGATGTCAGGAAATGAGATGGTCTCCTTCCCATACTCCTCCCACACTGGCCAGGATGTGAGGCTCTGGTGTATTATGAAGTTGCTATTGCCTAATGAGGTATTGCACATCATCTGACATGGCATGAGTGATTATGTCCTGGTCTTTGCCTACAGCAAATGAAGCTTGGCTCTTCACTTCACACGTTAAATGTAATTTGCTGCAAAGTAGGTATCCATGTGTGCACTGTTTTCATACAGAAATGGATATTGTTGAGATGCTGGAATGAGAACAGTGCTTCCTGGCACAAAGAAAGGCAGGCTTGACCTCACAGAGCACGTAAGCACACGCTGGCTGACGTACAAGCTGACCAACTGAAGTCGGTAAAACTGCTTTCATGGCCACGTGCTTTGCTTGAGCTGAGTCCCTCTGTCAAGGGCATGAACATGAATGGTTCTAGCACCTGCATTTCACTGGACCAGGTAAGCTTTACGAGAAATACCACCTGGTGATCAATTCACTATGAGGCACGGGCCTTATGTACAGTGTGGTTTGTAAATAACTTCCCAAACTGGAGGTAGCATAACTTATTCTTATGTTCCTCTTTTCCTTCTCTTCTTCTTATTTATATTAGGTAAAGACATGAAGTGGCTGAAAAATATTTCTTGCTTTCCTAGGGAGCTGCATTTGACACAGTAAGCAAGAAAGCAATCTATTGAATGAAAATTCTGTAAAATGGTGTGGTTTATAAAACAGGATGAATTTGGGAAAAAAAAAAAAAAAAAAAGGAGTCACTGCTATGGGAAAAATAAAGCTTGAAAAGAGCAAAGATCTCTGGTACACCTTGGGGGAAGAAAGGTCCAACAAATCCTAAAAGTAATCAGCTATAGATCTCCTGACAACTGCTTGTATACTGAAAATCTTTTTAAGTCAGGCACCTCTGGCTCTCTGAAACTCAATCACAGGGTTGAGTGTCTAATGGCTAAAGCTCAGCACTGGGAGCCAGGCTCATGGGTTGTTGTCAGTCTCAGCTGAGCTGACCCTCTGTGATTTTGATCAAAGAAATGCAATTCTCCAAAGCATAAGCAAAACTACACAGAAAACAGGATACATGAAACAGGAGAGAAGATTGAGCCGCAATTCCGCAGAGGCATTAAACTCAAAAAACTCTTAGCTTTTTGTTTGTAAAATACTTTAGCTACAGAGAACAATATGGGCTAAACAGTATTTCAGAATTGGGCTGTCTTCCAAACTCCATCTCACCCCTCCTGAGGGTCTGACTGACAAACCCCTCATACTGCAGAACAAGAACATTTGAAGGCTGGTGCCTCTAGGTGCTCCTATGAAGCCTTAGATGGTTACATACCCGCATCTGTGGTCTTGAATAAATACTAAATTTCACAGAACAATTTTGCTTCATTTTCCTTAACAAAAGAGAGCGGGGTGTTTCTTTTCATTTGGGAAGGTCCTTGAAGAAAGACAAGGAAAATCACAAACGCTTTTCAGTGAGGTGCATTCACCATGAAAGTGTTTGCGTGGGCATCGTGAAAATATTGTGGGCTTCAGCTAGCTGAGGAGCAGAAGCTGTTGTGCTCCTCAGACACTCCTCACAGCACCTGATGACTAGTGCATAGTCAGAAGAGTCATTGTGGTGAAGACTGGCTGAATAACCAGCAGGGTGGGTGAATGGCCAACAAACTCAGGGTGAATAATTTCATGGAAACAAATTTGTAAAACTGTCTGTTTGCACAATATGAATTCATACTTAAGGACAAAATTTCATGACAAACTTTGCCTGTTGAGGTGAACAGTGTTGGCTGCACTGGATTTCAGAGACAAAAGGAGGTGCTTTGTATGAGTACTTTTCTATTCAAGGGTCCCCTTTTACTCACCATACTGAATGCTTTGGGGATGGAAATGGCCATGGTCTGCTAGGTAAGAGCCATGTACACTGCCTGCAGCAGGTCCTGAGCATATTGGCTGCCATGGGGGACTACCTGCAGGGCAAACACACTTTAAATAGTCTAAGCAAGACATGGAGAATTCCTCCCGATTTGACCCAGACAGCTGTGAGCTTCATGGAAGTTTTGAACCTCCATCCAAAGATCGCAGCTCACTCTCGTTTCAGAAAGGACCAAATCAAAAAACACATACGCAATGCAAACTTGGTAGCCAGATTTAAGTGATTAGCTTAAAGTTATCAAAACCTGGACTACACTAGGTAGTAAATAAGTAGAGGGAAAAAGAGTAACTGCTTATGAACTCGAACTAAATAGCAAGAGAAGCAACGGATGGCTGCAGGCAGCCAGCAGGTAGAAGACGCAGAGAGTGAAGTCTTCTGCACAAAGAATTTGAAGCCTTCATGCCAGATTCAATGCTTTTAAAGCTAAATGTGTAAGCGGGGAGAAAGATCTCCTCCTTCCCCTCTTTTTACCTCTCTATCAGATTAAAAAAGAGCACATGCACGTGTGAGAGACTTCCTCAGTTTCCCCTCCAGGAGAGCAGGTTGGTAGCAGCAGCTTTGAATCCTGTGCTTCAGGCAACTGCTGCTCTGATCTCCAGCAATGCCCATTCTCTGTCTGACTGTGGGACTGTAGAAGTCCATACATTTTTTATTCCCTTCTTGTCATGTACTTTGTGAACTCCTGAGAGACAGATGTTATTCCTTTCCTGTGATGGCGACTAGCTGCAAATTTCTTCAAAACTGCCTGCCAAGCAGTTATTAGCTTAATTTCTGCCCCAGTATGAAAATAACTTGCCATCACTTCAGAAAAAAATAACCTTCTTCTTGTCCAAAATAAAGAAAAAGATAGCCTTTGGAAAAACAAACAAAAAACAAACAAACAAACAAACAACAAAAACAACCAAAAAAAACCACAAAAAACAAGCAAACAAAAAACATTTACAATGACACAAGAAAGCTCATTGAAAACTCCTCTTCTGATATGTGCCAAAGGAGATACAAATGGAAGTTATCACTTGGTCAAAAGCACAAGCAGCCAGGAGTTAAAGTACATAGTGTCTCCTGTGTGAGTGTGTGTACACATTTCCATTTGTCAGCCATAGCAGCAGGTTGCCTTCCAGAAAAACTGGCTGCTACGTGAGAGGAAGGGAGATCCATGGACTCTATATAAACACATTTAAACCTGCAGAGCAAGGATAATGGCATTAGGGACATCATGGTGGGCTCTCTGTCATGGTGAAGGCTCCCAGCATTACAAACCACAGTACTTTTGACCAGACAACCTGAAAGCCTTGCTGATGAGCTCTCCTTGCATCTTCATAGATGCACAGAGAATGATGAGCTGCAAATTCACACGCAGGGAGAACTTTTCAATCCTACTGCCCGCCGGCAGGAAAACACATTGCCACGGAGAGGCAGCTGGAAGAGCTATGCAGCAGGAGACATGGATGCCAGGCTTGCCTGGCAGCTCTGTGCCAAGCGCATCAGTGCACTTCCCTGCTGATCAGCTTCCTAAGCCTTTAACTAGGCTTATAAATAAAAATCCAAACAATTCATCCCACAAACAAGAAAGAATTGTGAGGGTGGCAGGCCTTGAATAGCCAGAAAGCCTGTTAACACCCCGAGGGACTGTAAGTGCCTTCATCAGCTTTTTTGCCAAAGCTGCCTCTGCAAAGGGTCATCCTGGGAGCAGAGGGAATGACAGCATGGTGTGAAAGATGAGAGGGAAGGAGAAGAGGGTACACAGAGGTGTCTGGGCAATGCTGCCATCCATCAGCTAAGGGAAGCAGCTGCTGGACCCCTGAATGTAAAGGGAAAGGGACTTGGGTAGCCCATTTGATTTGCCTTCACCACATTCCCTGCACAGGCTGCCATGGTCCCCTATCTGCAATGAGCTTATCCAGCACCCATGCCTGCAAGATGCAGCAGTCACCCTCTGTGCTCCTCAGGGTGCCTGATTTAGGACACTTACCATGTCAAGCAGATACAAAAGAGCCTCTGGGTCTGAGTGGCAGGGCCTGAGGACACAGGAGCTGGCATGTCCAAGAGGAGAAAATCCTTTCACCCCGCAGAGTTCCTGACCTGTGCTGAGGGCTGGACAGTTCCCATAGAACTCCAATGCTCCCAATCTGCCCTCAAAACTTGAATCCGGTCCTGACATCGCTGATGTATAGGTAAGTTCAGTGCAGAAAATGGCACATATCTGTCCTTTACACCCAGCGCTGTCAGGGTGAGGCTCACAGCCAGCCTGGGCAGGTTTAGAGTTCACCAAACACTTATTTATGCAGAAAGCCCATTTAAATGTGCTTTGCAATCCCACATCGTATACGAGAGCCACCTCTGTCACACAAGCACATATGTAAACCCTTCAAGATGACCTGAATTTACCCCATTTCATTCTCATAAAAGCAGTGGGTTCCTCATTTTCATGCTTTAAGTAGTGATGGACACACAGCACTGGGCACTGTTCTGCTCAACCATTTCTGGCTTCTGCTTTGGAAAAGAAATCAGAAACTTGACAAGGCACTGGAGCACCTTGCTGGGGTCAGAACAGAGTGGGATTTTTCCATAAGATTTTCTAGTTTTCAGAATATCAGCATTCTTCACCAAATGTAACACACAATTATAATCTTTTATGAAACTCTGCTCAGGTTGGGCAAGTTTCTAACATCCAGAGTTGGATTTCTGATAACTAAAGGAGGGAGAAGATTAAGAAAAAGGCAAACAAGCTCCTGCTGCACAATGGTACTGTCTTCATGTGTAAAGTTGAAAACTCAGGGCCGGGGTCATCTCCAGGACAGACCAGTCAGGTCACTAAAAGCTTACGTGAGTGGAAGAGGTGACCACACATACTAATGGTATTTGCAGCTATTAAGTATCAAGAAAGTATTGGGACGGTCTGGGAAAGCACCTTGGGCAAGCACCACTACTTGTCCTGTTTTCAGGCTTATTCGAAGCCATAAATGGGTAGAGCCAGGGACAGCGTTTGGGCTACACAAATCCTTAGCCAGTATAGACATTTCTTAGCAGCTCCTTATGGAATTCTCCTCTTGGAACTACTTCTCTTCCATATAAGTGCCTACATACTGGATGTTATAGTCCACTGGTCAGGGCTGGCAGATGGTATGGAAAGCTTACACACAGGTTCCTTAAGTCTCTCTAGGGTTTCAGCATGTGAAAGCCTCAGCTGTCATTGCAGTGAGAGACTGAATGATCTTGAGATCTCCCCCAAAATTCAATTCCCTTCCAGCAGCTACAATTCTCTGACATTTGCAAAAGGTGCTACAGCATTATAAGCTGATGATATCACCCAGGACACTGGTAAATGGCTCAAAGGTCCCAAGCGCTGCTTGCTGGTAACCATGGCACTGTAAATTCTGTTTGCTAAATACTGGCCCTGAAAGGGAAGGCAAAGGTGAGAAGCTCACAGAAGACAGGCCACAGTGCATGTTGCTAAGCCACTGAGCAATAACATGTTGTGTGTCTCACGGGTGTGATGGCATCAGTCAGAACAGGCATGTGACTCAGCCCTACCAGCATTGAATCGGTCCTTGCAAAGCACATAGCTAGATTTCATTTCTACCCCTGATCACATGCAGGGGATACCAGAAGAAGAAAACAAAACTCAGCAAGGAGACCCTTCCAATTTAATTCTGTTAATAGTACCGTACCATCAAAATACCAAACTGCCAAACAGGCTAATTTTGCAAACCTTGATGCAAGGTATCCAGCCAGGCCTTTTTGAGTTCACCCATTGCTACTCAGTCAGTAGGAGTTCAATTCAGTTCCCAAGCATCAGGAACTACCACTTTCAGCCATCCCAAGCTTTGGAGATGAGGCTGGGGTTGGACAGGAAAGCCAGGAGTGAACTGGACCTTGGGAGCCAACTTTCCATTGACGTCCGACTGAGAAGCAAAGAGCTTTGATGCTGCTTAATAAAATGCAGCACAGAGATCGCAGTGCTCATGAAATAACCAGCTGGGAAGCGGCCTGGCCAGACTATGCCAGTACCGGAACCTGAGCCCAGCAGTACATCTTCCCTTTTATGTTTTCTTAGAAACTTTTTAGCAAGCCTGGATCACCTCTAGACTAATCAGGTTACACAGAGGCTGGTTTTGCATGCCTAATATGCTTTACCTCACCATTGCTCCGGGAGCAGGGATGCATGGCACTGCATTTTCTCCAGGTGGTTCAGCCTCCCTAAGACTCTGTACTGCTCCATAAAGACTGTCTTTTGGCTTAAAAAAAAAAAAAAAAACAAACTTATGTCCCCATTGGGACCACATGCCTTTTAAAATGTTACCTGTCTGTCCTACAGCCTGAACATCAGCCAGGGAAAGAGGGGGAAGGACAGCAAGCAGCCTCTGCGTGTTGCAGATCCAGTGCAGTCAGCAGCCACTCTGCCAAATCACTCCTGTTCTCTCTGGCATGTTGGGTTTAAGGGCAGGATAAGGCCCTCTCCTTTCACCTTTCCTGGCCACACTATGCAGGTGTTTCTTGCAAGTATGAGTGTTGAAGAGCCCCGAGTTCTTCTGCAGACGCTAAACTGAATGTGGTTAGTTCAAGTCATAATTTACCAATACCAGCTGGCTCCTGGGATGAGCAGAAACATGCTGGGGTCAGGATGCGTAAAGTAACCATATTAAATTATTTTTCATTGGCTGCCTGTGCTCGTGCTCGTGAATGCAGTTTGCGCATAACTCATGAAAGGAGCTGTGGTGAGGGCAGGTGAAGGAGAGGATGAGGTTCATGCTCCCCATGATTGCAGTGTGGCTAGTCTAGCAGGCACCATGTAAAGTCCTTTATGAAGAGTAACTGCCGCACTAATGCTCAGAATGGGGCAGAAAACTCATATCAGGAATCCCACTTCGGCTGGGAGGTTCCTGCCCATAACAGCTAGCAACCTCTCAAAAGAGACGAGGTCAAGGATCAGTGAGTGGATCAGGATGGAATAAAAGCAGTGTCTATTGCTCCCTTCCCCCAGCTCCCTGTAGCACATGAAAACATGATATGGAAAAGTCCAAATTCACTCTCTCTAATTCTCTTGATTCCTACACAAACCAGCCCTGTTCTTCTTTAGCACCACAGCATAACCTCCAGAAAACTAGTTAAGTGAGGTTTTTTTTCAGAAAGTCTGCTCTCACAGCATTTTTAACTCAATTTAGAGCACCAACACAACCGGCTCCTCTTCTTGCACTCAAAATTATTAACCAGCAAGCTTTCTACCCCACATCTGTGACAGTTTCAGGGATAGGTCAACACCAAACCTCTGGTTTGGAAACTGACTTTTTTTATGACATACGGCTCAGACTCAAAGAACTGCATATGGGATCAAAGTGAAGCTTGGTCCCATTATGTCAGTGGCAGTATTCTCATGCTGCATAAAGGTTCCCCGAGCCCTGAGCCTTTAAATATAAGTGTACCACCCACTGCATAAAACCTCTGTCTCAGAGATTTCAATACCCTGTTAAACACCAAATGTCTGAGGGGCACTTGATATGTCTTCCATCAGCGAACACTAGTTATGTGGGAGAGCATGTGTACTGTTGCACATATGGATGCTATTCACAGCTTTCTAACTCCTCTTTTTCATTTCAGTCTCTGCTTCAGAAGAGAAGTGGTCTTTACCAGCAGTAAGTGATGCCTACAGTTCTCTGTAGCTTACAGACAATGCAGGTGCTGAGCAGAGTCTGGATGCTTTGAAGTCACTATGGGCTGGAAATGCTTTTTCAGAAGATGCTGTACCAAAGTTTAGGTATAGGAAGAGAGCACCATGGATGGTAAAAAGATAGCATATAGCTCTTCTCAGTATCTGGGAGAGAAACCATTGGGTCCTTCACCACTGTACCGGCAGCACTATTTGTGCCCACTGCGTGGTTACCTTCTTGCACAGCTCCACCTGGCGAATTGAGTGTTTGCAGAGGGAAAGTTAGTGCAAAAGGAAAGCCCACAGTCTTCCCTGCTAACGTCTTCTCAGGACCCAGTTCAACCATAATGCTTGTTACTTTGGACTTCAGAGAAAGAAGTCTACTTGGCATGAATTCTGCATATTTTTCAGTCTCTGGATCCTCTCTGCCCTCCATCAGGTTGCATTCAACATCTGGATCTGTGCACTCTGGAGCAAGGACTCATTGCTCACATACATATGACAACTAGCAGATATCAGCCCTATAGTACTGCAATATCAGTAACAGAATACAGCAGTGATTTTAAATAAAGAACCACTACAAACCTGCTTAGTTTTACAGTGAGAGTTTCACCAAATTAGGACTGCAGGATCCACTCCAAATATACCACCTATTGTGTGCTAACCACACTAAGCTCTTTTAAAAAACAGTTTCTATATGACGAAAAGCCCTAATTAAGCACATAGCAGCAGAGGCAAGTTTGCTGTATTACCTTGTTGAAGGCACACTCAGTTAATCCTTGCGGAAAGTCCCCTCCAGTCCCCTGAAGTCATTGTAACATACACACAAGTGTGCGTGCATGGGTATAAATAAAAAAATGCATCATGGGCCTTGGTCACCAAATCTGGCCTTATTTGTAAGCACTTCACTTGCCACAGCCTTTTCTAGCCTTGTCGCGATGGGGAGGAGGAAGGTGTCACCTGTTGGTGTCCTTGACAGATGTAAGTGTGGGCATGTGAGGGGAGGCATTTTAGAAATAGAGAAGGAGGGAAAACTGTTATCAGCAGCAAGAAAGGGTCCAGCAGAGCCCCTTGATGAGAGATCCAACTCTGCACAAAAATGAATGCTACTTGACGTGAAAGGGAATTAGGGGCTGGAAAAAAGGCAGAGCCGTGCATCTCTGCTCTCAGAGCAACGGAGAGCGGTACTAAAGGCAAAGCATATTCGGCATGCAAAACCAGCCTCTGCGTAACCTGCTCAGAAAGTTTCTAAGAAAACATAAAAGAGAAGTATGTTTTTTGGACCATATTCGTGACAAAGCTGTCGCACAATCACCTCTGTCCCCCATGGCATGTATTTCTCATAAGCTGCAAGATCTGAGCCACCTTCTGGTGAAATTTTAAGATCTTATGGCAGCTTTGGGTTTTGTTCATAATTGTTTGTGCTTTCCAAGAAAAAAACAAAACAAAACAAAAACAAACAAACAAACGCACACAAACAACAAAACAAATCTGTTTGGGTTTAGTGATTTTCCCCAAAAAGCTGAAACAGGAGAATTTGTTTCCTTGTTATTAGCTTCCTTGTGTACCTGAAATTACTGAGAGGAAGAACATTTTCATAGCATTTTACAGATGCTGCTCTCCCCCTTCATCCATTTCATCATCTTATGTTCTCAGGCTTGCATACATGCGTAAACTTCACTGTACACAGCAGTGAGCATGGTCAGACCATTCTGGGTTCTGGGCAGTGCCATAATGCAGCCACTAATAGGACTTTGCATAGTTCAGCATCTGGTGTATCCTCTGGTCAGGATGTTACAGAAAAGCAAAGGCCCTATGAGCTAATATATTAGTTATTTATCTCTGGCTTCAGCTTCTTGGACCAGAAACAATTGTATCCTTGAAGCATGGTGAAAGAATACTGATTTAAAGTGTGTCTTTAGGCATTCACATACAAGCACATGCGTGCATGTGCACTAGAGCCTCAAACAGAATTGCAGTGAGGATGCACACCAACCCCATTAGCAGTGCCAGAAGGCCACAGTGAAAGAGAAGCATTCTCCACTTAGCTGAGCACTGGGGAACCTGTATTTCAAGTCATTTCTGTTTGAAGAACTAAGCTGAACTCCCCTGCAACCCAGGTGGGAGGCAGAGCAGCTCTTTCTCCCAGCATGGACACCAGCTGCAGAGGTCCCCAGAGCCCTGCACACGCAGAGGACAGCTGGCAGCACAGCCCGCCCCGAGAGAAGGAAACCTCTGCAGCAAGGCATGTGCTAGTTCCCCAAAGGCCTGACCTGGAAAACATCAGAGACAGCAGCTCTGCCAACCCTCGACGAGCTGAAGGTCAGAGAAACAGGAGTTTGGGAAGATGTTGCTTAGGTACCAGGAAGCAGGGACAGGTCCTTCAACCTCCACCGCCCAGGGCCATGAAAAGTGCCCAATATCTCATCGTTATTTCGTCAACATTTAGGCAACCTGGGATGTTCCAGCTTAGAGCAAATTTGGGCAGGAGATTGCAAGTGTTCCCGACATGAGGGATGCCCCATCTTCTACACAACCACACAGCTGCCATACCAGAACTGGGTAGAACTGGAAAATTATACCATATATTAATGTGGCATGTGAGAGTGTTATGGTTTAGCTTTTGTTCATATTTAATGAGAGGGCGGGAGAGGAGGGGGTTAAGGGAGGGGTGAGATCATGATAGATGAAGAGAACTTGCTTGGCTAACTCTCCATAGCCTGTAGCTACTGCAATATTTATGAAAGGGAAGGTGCAGCTTGGCAAGTTAACCTGCCTGAAATTGGAAGGTTTCAGATGAAAGGGAAACCCTGCAAAGTAGAACTGAGCTTTGCTTAAGAGGAGCGCAATAGCAGGGAAGGCAAAGCTATCTATCTCCTCACCAAGAGTTTCCACTTCTGAATGATTCGCTTTGCCCTACCCCCAAAAAACCCACAAAAGAAAGCAACCTGGCCAGGCCTGCCCATCCCAGAGCCCAAGGTGCCTACAAACATCAAAATCATCCTCCTCCATTCAGAAGTCCTCTGGCATGTGTTAACACTGCACAATTGCACTGCCTGTGAAGGTGGAAGGGCCTTATCCTGATGTTGTCTTATTTCTACTGCATTTTGCTGAATTTTGAGGTTATTTGCATAGACAGGGCAGGGCCCTTGGCTGTCCATTACAGTCTGCTTTTCAAGAGGAAACCTTGAAGATGCTATCATTAATGGCATTTCCTGCTTCCTGTATAATACTTATTAACTTAAAAAAAAAATCTGTCAATATTACCAAGATTTCTTCTTTACTAAACACTACATCAGTATAGGGCTTAGAACTTTTAAGAAGGAAAAAATATCGTTTAGATGAAAAAAGTATGAATGTCAAGATCCTGCAAAATATTCCCTTGTTTTCTTTTTAGAATAAGACACGAAAACAACTTTGCAAAATTTCAGAAAAAAATATTTGATATAATATAGATAAATTTTAATTAAGATCTTGCCTGCAGACAAACCTGCAGCCCTGGCATCTACATTCTTATCTACCAGCACTCTGTGTGTGCAGGGATGGGTTGCTTTATTTGCTTAACTGTTTCCTCCAAAGCAAGGTGACAAGCTGCTGGAATTGGAGGAGAGCTTATTTTTCAACTTGGATGAAAAATCTAGATGTTTCGCACTTTCTCCACCCACCAAAAAAAAGAAGGGTTTCAACCAAACTGGATGAGTGGCAGTGCTTTCTATTGCTTTCATTTTTTTAATTACAATTTCCCTAATTTTGATCTCAACCTATCAGTTAAAACAAAAGAACAGTCTGAAAGCTTCAGACAACAATGGTGCGATTTTTCCAGCAGTTTTTCCTTATTGTCCCTCCCTTCCCACGCCAGCCCTGGCGCACGGGGGCCGGGGAGGGGAGCGCTTGGCACTGTAGAGGTTCTCACACCCCTCTCTGTCTAGACCAGGGCTACGTCTGATTTTCTACCACCCCAAGGCTACAATTTCCAGTGAAAAAATTATTAAATTCAAAACCATCTGCCCATCTCAGCTCCTTCTGAGAAGTCAAAACCTGTCAGAGGCCAAATTCTCACGTCTGGCATCAGAAACCCTCCTGCCCATTTTGCATCTTTAACGTCATTGTTGCTCAACTCATGATATTAAATGCTCACGCAACAGATTTGGGGCAGGGATGGACCTTCACATAAAGCAGGAATTTCACAGGGGCACCGAGAAAAGAGTGGATGTAGCATGGGGAGGAATAAATCAATTTACATTTAGTCCTCGCTTGAGTCGTGCTGCTGTCCTCTGACTTTTCACTCCAGAGACCTTCAACTCAAGCTTGCCTGCTGCCGACCGGCCCAGGGTTTCATTTGCAGCATTAATCACAGCCAGCCCTCCCTGACATCTCGGTGGCAAGCCAGGGTCAGCGTTGGTGTGCTGGGAGGGGAGGAGGAACAAGGCTAGTCAGTCAATCTGCTGCCTGGTGTCGTGAGTGATTTATGACCCGCTTCAAACGCAGCCATTGATCTGTCCTGCTTTCCCCAGCGTGCTTGTCAGCGTGTAATAAAGCCAATGGGAATTCCTGGGTGTTGAGTCAAAGAACTTAAGTATGCTCAGGTTTGCTTATTTAGAAAAACACACCTGAAGTCTCCCCATTTGGGAAGCAGCTCAAGATTTACAATCCTGTAGAAATTTGCAAGGGTAAGAACAAGAAATACAACCCCAACCAGCCCTTCAGGCAGCCAGCCAATTAATCTTTCCTTTGCTGTCTGCCGCTTGTTCACCTTTCTGCCTTCAGCAGTTTTGGAAGATCTAAGCCAGGCAGCAGCGGTGACTTCCTCCCGCCTGGCCCGCAGTGAACCCCCGAGAGCCGTCCCAGAGGTGAACCCAGCAATTCCCTGGGCTGCATCGCCCATCAGGGCTGCTCTGGAAATCACCTGCCACTCAGCACGGGCTGCCCTCGAGGCCAGGACAAGGGCCGTGTTCTCCCCACCTGCAGCTGAGAAGCAAACGTCCGCACAGCTTGGGGACAGCTTGAACTCAGAGCACCAACGACCCCACCAGTTCTGGGACTTGAGGACCTTTCTAAGAATGGCTCTCTCATCAGCTGGGGTTGCTGCAAGGAGGGAGGAGGTACAGCAGTGAGCTAGGTGAGACGAAACGTGCCTGTGCCATCGGCACTGCAGGACAGTACAGAGCACTGATGTCTCTCCCACTGCTCCCACAAGGTTCCCTGAAGCCACAGCCCACATGTGGGTTTCCATCCATAGGTTGAAGGAGAACAAGGGCTGAAGGGCAGGTGAGGTACTTTGCCCAAAGCACAACATATATAACATCACCAGCCACAGGGGGCTTAATATTGTTCTGCCCTTGCAGGGTCTGGCATTAATTGCAGCATCAGTGACTTCTCACTTCCACTACCCAACAAGAAGAAAACATTGCTCTACTGCTTCACATTTAAAATACTGAAAGGGTAACATGTTTGTCCAATACAATGAAGGAAGGCATCTTGTTTTCTTGCTTTGTACTTGATTAAAAAACCCCACCCAAAACAAATAAGAAAAAATCCCTAACAAAACAAACTCCTATTTTCTCATACCACATTTTAAATGAAAACATTTGCATCTCAGATCAGAAATGTCATGCAAAGATGTCAGCAAGCTCCCAAAATTCCACTAGTCAAGGGTAGTTCTCCTAAATGTAGTATTTTCAATATGTTCTTCTTTTACTAATCAGAAAACATTGACTTTTGAAACTAGTTAGAAAGAAGTTTATAAGGCCCAGCGATATTTATTCTGACAAAATATTCACTTTCTCTGCAAAGAAAATTCCTATTAATGATTACTAAGCAGCAGAATAAATGAGACTGCGGAGCTGTTCCACAGATCTTATTAAAACTGCTAACCTAGGAGCACGACATGCTCCATTTCAGAGAACTCACGAATGCTCAGCTTCTCTGGAAAGGCAGGGGTGAACCATTTACATCAGGTATCTCAAAAATCACAGAATTCTCAGTCAGTGGTCATTTAGAAGATGTTGGCCCCCGTTCAATGGATTTAAAATTTCAGCTACTGTACATGTTGTAACAATCAAACTGCATGAAAAGAGACACAGAGAGCGGCAAGTTCCTAAGAAATATTAGCGCCAAGTCTTGTTGAGTAATGAAGGAAAGTGCTCACCAATGGGACTTTCCACAAGTCTTATCAGTTATCAAAAACCCCCCAAGAGACACACATTCCCCATTCTTGCTTTTTTTCTGGGATGAACTTCCCAGCACCCTGAGGAGGAGGGAGAGGAGGAGAAGTAATAGAAAAATCCTTCTTGAGAAAAGCATTCATGTAAATGCCATTAAAATGTTGATATTTAAAACACCTACTTGCATTTGGACAGCCTGGGAAGGTCAGCCTGCAGTGGCGCTGGATTCCCCAGCCCAGTGCATAGAACAGCTTCTGGCTTTGCCCAGCCAAGCACGATTTTCAATAAAGTGAATTCGCATTATGTATCTTCCCATCCTGCCACACAAAAGGACTAGGATAGGTTAAAAGAGGTGATCTCACAGGAAAAGAGCCCATTTTGTGGCCCGGATAATAATTACTAGGGCAGAAAGAGGGATTTCTTGCCTTCTGTACTTCAGTGTTTACTTGCCTTCCCCAGTCCCATCAGAGGTGCCGCTTCAAGGAGGGCAGAGACACTGAATACACCAGCACTGAGAGTGACAGCATCTCTCATGTACATTAACACCACTAACTCCTTCTCCTTTCTGGGGCAGCTTTTGTGGCTTTTCTTGTCCAGAAGGCAAGTCTCAGGGTAATAAAACCAGCCAGCTTGTCCCTACCAGCAACACAGATGCTGTCTCATCTCTATAGCAGAGGGAAGCTTTGCCCCAACAGACTGCCTGGCTAAATCCTACTGTAGCAACCAGCTGGAGTCTGCATGTAAACAGCACACACATCCGAAAGCAGCTGGGCATCTTCTGTAAATGTTGGTATTCACAGTCGAGCACTCGGAGCCCTGCTCGTGGAAAAAAATGTCTGTGTTGCAGTCCTTGCAGCAGGGAGGTCTTAGCTTTATAATTGAGTGCAGGAGCCGTTTCTCTGAAAATCCAGGGACCAGCACAGAATAAAGTGGCTGCACAGGAAAAGGCTTTGCTGGTACAATTTGACTTCAGTGTTAATATCCTCCCAACCAAACAGGAATCAATCAAGAAATATATGGCAGCCCCTCAGTGGTAAAAGATTTACAGGGATCTGGGGACATTGGTTTATACTGGCTGAAAATCCTGCCCTCAATATCTTACAAAATTTGGTAGGAAGCTGTGCAGCTCGCCACCAAGAGGGATGCTTCATCCCAGAGTTTTAGGGAACACAGAGGCAAATTTGAAGCTGTGACTTCTCCAAAATCACTCAGTAGGTACCCAGCAAGAGAAGTACTGCCTTCGAAACAGCTCATACTGTGTCAAACACTCCCTCATGCCCTCCCAGATAAAGGTAAAGGACTTGTTCTTCCACCTCCCAGATCAAGACTTGAATAAGGCAATTAATTTAAAGAGGGCAATTTGATTAGACTCAGATTTGCCTGGGGTAAAAAAACATCCATTAACAAACATCAGCTAATGGGAAGGTGCTCAGTGTGCCCTGGTCTTTCTGGCTACATCAGTTGGGAATGTGTACTTGGGTGGATTCGTCAGAGCTAAAGGTGACAAGTTGGGGTTCACTGTGATACACTGCAAGCTTGCTCTTTTTCAGACTTCACATAGAAAACAACCCAAGATGCTCAGCTCCTCACAACACTGACAGCAAGAAGGGGCAGAAGGGCAAATAATGCACAGATACCTGCCTGTGAACTCCCAAGCCCTGACACTGCCCCAGGGCAGGAGCTGCCACAGCAAAAAAACCCACAGTGGTAAATTCACCTCCAACAAGCAGCAGCATAAAGCCATCAGTGGAAGGTGGGAGATACTACCATGGTGGGAAATGCTCCCATGATCAGGCCATAGCTAGCTTGTCTCACTGGCTCAAACACCTATAAATCCCACACCCCTACACTAAGGGATAACCTTATGGCCACAGCTTCATGTACCAGTCTGAATGTGGTTTGTTAAACCTATTTAAACACCAGGTGACAACCTTTCCTGGAGGACCACACAGGCAATTATGGAAAAACTCAGTGTGGATACAGAGCCATTGCTGCTCTGGTGCTATGTTTGCACTCAGTCAAGGATGCTGGAAAGTGCTCTGTGCATAAACATTCTCAGTGACTGTGCGCATATCCACCCACTCATCTGGGCTCATTCACTGCTCTGCAGTATTTTCTAGGAAGAGTCTGATGATGAGCAGCCCACATTGTCATGGCCTGAGGTACATGGCCACCAAACACATGCATATCCATTTAATTCGGCAGCAGAAGCAACGATGACTCTTGGGATACTCAATACAGTCAGAGTCACTAAGGGGAGAACCAGCTATCCCAATCACACGGAGGCCTTTGAGAGCATTTGTCAGTATTGTCATAAGACAGTATCTGCTGGTTCATGTACCAGCAGATTCATTTAGCACTAAATGTTTAACATTTTTACTCACTCCAGTTGTTTGAGCCAACCTTGCATAGGAAACCTACATACACATCACTACCCCACTGCCCTGTTGGGCTTCAGCTCATGGTAAGCCCCTTGGAAAACCCTGGAATATCTCCTTATTGGGCAAATATTAACAACAGCCTTTGTGGCCCGACTACATGGTAACATAGTGTTTAGGCCATTGACAATACTGAGTTCCTTGAAGTTGCTAATGGGTTAAAGCTGGGACATCTGGTGAAACACTAGCCTCAGCTGTTCCTCAAATGACATCTTCTTGGGTCAAATTTATCTCATCTTGCCAGTCCATCTGCTCGCAGCCTGTCAATGGTAAACACTTGAGAGCCACAGAGCAAGCGAGGCGGCAGACAGCGGTGAAGGACAGCATCTTGGAGTCTAACTAGATGGTGATATGGGAGCAAAAATAGCTGCCATGCTCTCCCCCTCCCAGTCATCTTCCTCCCGCTGTGCTCCAGGGTCAGGGTCAGGCCAGGGAAGTGGTGTGCCACCCTGAATACAGAGCCCGGACGAGGCCACCAGACAGCTAATGAGAGACTTGTTTGTTCCCTAAGGCAACGAAGAAAAAGCCACCACGCACAACTCAACACTCTACTGTACTTGCTCATGTTTCAGATGCCCCAGGGGAGCAGTTCACACCCATGCTACCAGCTGGTAGTCACTCCAGAGCCTCTTGGTCTTTGCTTGCAACCCCTGGGCAGTCCTGCTCACTTAGCACCAGCCCAGAGCAACACAGCAGGATCTGTGGGGATCTGGAAGCTACCAGGTAAGGCACAAGACAAATGTGCTTCTCACTTCCCAAGGAGTTTGTACCTTCGAGGACCTGCTTGCCCTTGTCGCTAGGAAGGACACCTTTCTTCCAGAAAGCAATGAACCTCACTGCAGACATTACTATAACCCTGCACAGGCACACACATACTCCTCTCCAAAGCACAAGCTCAAGAGCCCCAGATCACCTGGCAGCTTGTGAAAGCAACCAGGTGGGAAATGTACATGGCTTCCCCATCCAAGAGTGGAAAAATTGCAAGGATTCCTGGAAGCCAGCTGGTGTGCAGGGAGTCACCTCACAATTACGGTAATCTAGGAAAAGTAGATTAAGCTGTCCTTGATGTCAGCTGACCAGCAACAACCTCTGAAGATGCATTAACCTAATAGATTGCGATCTGGTAAACAGGCTTTTTGGTTTAAAACGGGCAGACACAGCACAAAGGCGACAGTTTGTCCCACGAGTTACAAAGGCATGTTCATGGTTAAACAAGTGCTCTGTGCTGTTGGGTCTTGCTGCCACAGTGGTGATGTCCTGCAACTAGTGAGGATCAGTTTCAAGTTGGTCCTTTTCTATGCAATGAGAAATTTCTACCTTGAGTCACTCAAATTCTTTCACAACAGTGTCATAACACTGCACTGGCTATTGCACGGCACCTGCTCAAGTCCCGATGCTCCCCAAAACATGGTGAGGAAACATCATCATGACTCCCATGAAGCAACAAGGCTGCTTAGCATGCTACAAATACCCTTGAAAAGAAAAAGCTCTTTCACCCTGCCAGTGCTATGCAATTACTCTAATGAGCCACACGACTATAAGAAAAGCATTTACCTTCTCCTTCACAAGCTTCTCCATATCCCCAATTAACTACATTAACAGCATAACTAACCCCTTGTCCCTGGCGCGTGTTGGCAACTGGCAGAACCCACGTTTCAAGACATGCTTGATGCATTACTGCACAGCGGATCAGGAGGCAGACATTCTTATGTGCGTCAGACACCACATTTCTCCGTCCTTGAAACTGATCCTGCCGGAGTGTGCTCTCTGCAGAGCCAGGACTTTAACCCGAGAGCACAGCTGCATTTTTAAGTATCATGTTAATATAGTGTTGTGGTGGGGATTTTCTTCAAGGGAGGATGGCTCTACTCTGACCTTTGGCTCCAGAGGCACGCTTTAAAATTAAAACCTTGCTTCTTGTGTGACCCAGCACTCATTTCTCTCCATTCATACAATAGTGGGACTTTAAGAACGGGTCACATTCTTGTCTGCTAGTGTGCATGACACTCTCTGTGTGCCAGCAGAGGCCAAGAGAAGAGCAGTGCGTACTCTAGTATTTTTAGCTAAAGAAGTCTTTTATAGATGTTTTAACTCAGAAAACAGAGAAAGACCTTAGTGTTATCCATATGGACTGGTGGTATCCCAGCTCTGAGCTTGGGTCCAGAGCCACAGCTCAAGAAACTACATTAAGCCAACAGCAGAGCCAAGTCAAAGGGCTCCTTTGGAGTAGGGAGGATGGTGGCCTGGAAGAGCAGGAGCAGCACTGGGAGCCTTGCTCTGCTGCTGCCACACACTACTGCTTCACCATGGCAAGTCCTCTCCTTGCCATGAGCTTCTGCTCCTGCCTTGCCTCATCCACCTGGCAGCAGGCAGCCTGGAGGCACTGTGTGTCCACGGGGTCCACAGAGATCTGACCTGCCTGCTGTGCATCCCCCAGCACAGCCTGTCTGACTTCAAGAAATGAGACTTCCTTATGCTTTTAATTGTGCTACCCTCTAGTGGTCAATCCCATCCCCTTGAAGCTCCTGGCAGAGGAGAGGCATTGGGCTGCAAACCTTCAAGCCCAGAAACCAGCTTGGTGCTGTGCAAGAATGACTTGCACATTTGAAAGGAGGCAGAGACCTGGCAAGGTTGAGTGCTAGCTCAGGCAGAGTGCACTCCACCACTCCGGCTCTGCTTTGACCTTAGGAAGGGGAAGATCCCCCTGCTCAGGCTGAGAGGTCTTGGCAAGAGCAGGGTGGAGCCAGCTCAGTATCAGGTGCTTGTGACACAGAAAATACCACCAAATTTGGGCTTTTGGTGAGTGCTCCAAAAGAACATGCTTCCTTCCTCCTCCCTGCTTGCTTCCCTCACACCAGGCACTTCAGCAGCTTAGATGCGGAGCAGAACCACTCAACAAGTCAATAAAAATGGGTTAGAATTCAAGGAACATCCTTGCAATTACCAAGATAATTGCTACATTTCAGAACCAAACATTGCTTAATGGCACTAAATTATCTTGTGGCAGGGCCTGCAATGGCAGTGACTAATTGCTTAACTAAAGACTTTCTTCTTTCCACCCTGTGTCAACATGCACACATGCAATTAGGCCATTGGTGCAGGGAGTAGATACCTTTTGTGAAAAGAGGGGTCAAGTAGCAGCCACAGCCATATCTCAAAGCTCAGAGGACAGGTGTCTTACCTGAGACATTATAAAGATGTGAAGCAGAAATGGAAAAGCCCAGAAAGGGAGAAGGGCGAAGGGGTTTGCTCCCTGTCTCTGAGCAGGGAGCTCAAATGACTACACAGTGTGACTAGTGCCACTTTTGCAACTCTATACAGCCCCCAGGCTCAGCTGCAAGTCAGTAGCCCTTTCATAGTCTGTCAGTCTGGAAAGTTCATGGATACTAGCCATTACCCTTGTGAAAACATCAGGTCTTGGTTTCTACCCCTCACTGCTCATGTTCGTTCCTCTCACCACAGAGCCAGCCCCAGGCCCTGTCTCCTGAACACTGGGTACCCTGGATCCAAGGGATGTGCCTCTTCAGCTCTGCTCATCCTTTCCAGACTCACATTTTTCAGGCATTTATTCCCGAGGCCGTTTTGTTGTTCAATCACCAGCTCAAGCCCCTCTCATTTAAACCCCTCTTTGATACACTTAATGCCATTTTTTCCTACAGTTCATCATAGTTTCCACAGCACTAGTAAACAAACTAGGGCTGACAGCCTGGCTCAGAGACCTCCTTGGGGGCCTTCAGCTTTATGGAAAACTCTGGGTTCTCATAATGTTTTGTAGGTTTGACAGTTTCAAATCATAGAAATAGTTTACTCTTGTCCTTCAAGTTACAGAATGGCACTGTAAAGACTTGAGACAAAGGCTACAAGACTCCCCAATTATACCCTTCAAATATCCTTTTTCCTCTTTACTACATTAACGGCTCTTATAGACTAAAGAACATAGTTTCCTTTCCAGAATACCATGCTAGCTTGTCTTCTAGTTTTTCTCCCCATCAATAAATCCCATACTTGCTTTTTGGACTTATATTCTAGTTACAAGCCTAGGAAGGAGACAGAATCCAGGGGACTACTAGGTTTTGTGGACTCAGACTGGTCACTTAGAAAAATCATAACTCAGCAAAGAGACAGTTAACATTCCCTAAAATCAGAGCAGTTTTATAGCAGACACTTCAGTTTGCTAGCAATGCACCCTCTCTTTTCACAGGCACGTACATGGGCTAATTGTTTCACAGTAGTAACCTCACCTGCAATTAGCCACTGTTTCAAGTCTTTGATCTTTATAACTCTCCAGTGGACAACAAGATTCCCACATAAAAGCCTTTTATTATTTTATTCCACATGTGGGAGTGACCCTATGCTCCTGTATGTATTAAAAAGAAAAGTCCTTACCTGATCTCAGAGATTCCCATTTTGTTGAGTGAGGCTGTAGTAGGGCAGAAATCACACTTTGGGGGATGGCTCTCCCAGGTGCTAATGATAAGTGATTATAGCCCCAGCTTGATGGCCTTCACCTGCTCCCTGAGGGGACTGCTGCTCTGCCAGCATCCTGAGCATCAAGCCCATCCTGGAGATGGACTTTTTGGGGATGTGCCTTACTGATTCATTATTATTATTATTATTATTATTATTATTATTATTATTATTATTATTATTATTATTATTATTATTGCTATAGTTCAATTCACAGTTAAGGACCAGCACACATTTTCCCTTTCCAGGGAGGTTACTGTAGCTGATAGAGCTCAGCTAGGCACTGTGGAGAAGACATCTACATCTGCTCCCTTAGCACACGCCAAAGCAAGAGGGTACACATGGCTCCTGAAGACCTGCTTGTCAGATTTTACCTCGCTGTTTTTTTAGGGAAAGGGTTGAGGCAGAGCAGGTAGCTCAGAGGCCCAAGCAATCAGTCTGGTCCCAAAGAAAACAAAACATCAGGGCCTTGAGGCTCTTAATTAACTCTATTAGAGTGATAATCATGCCCTGCCCAACCCCAGGGGAATGGAAAAAAACCCTCCAGTGCAAAATGAGCATAAAGATACTTGGCTGAAATATGACTATTTTTACCCACTGTCAGTGGTTAGAAGGAAGTGTAGGGTGGGGGAAGGGGGAGAAGAAAGATCCTCAGCTCGAGGACCTCTGGTTTAGCACCAACACGTAGGAAGTAACCTAGAAATCAAAGAGATTTCTGTGATGTGCTTTTGCTTTGCTTTTCACAGGACTGCTTTCAAAACATCTGAAAAATTTAGACTCTATATCCTTTACAGTTCATTAATGCATACTAAAACATGCCCTTAATTACTTCCTTTTTGTCCATTTTAAAAAAATAGATATGGCTTAAAAATAAATCTCTTGTGCATTTCCTTACGAAGGAGCTGATAGGATAGTGCTTTAGGAGAGCCAGCACTGCTTCCATGCCTCTATGCAAGAGCTGGACTCCGGCAATGAGGGTCTGTTCCTGTCGCAGGAACGTGCTTCCAGACACTGGTCTGAGATCCGAGAGCGCAGGAGAAGCACCTGGTTCCCACAGCCATCAGAGTCCAGCCAGTCACTGGCACAGAAGTTTCAAACGCCTTCCAGAAAATTCCCAGCCAGGCAGTGGAGGTGATTTGGCACTGGGGAAATAAAGCCATGCTGTCCTGCACTGTTTCCCACTGAAGGAATAAGCAGGGGGTTCTGCATATAATGCAATAAGCATGATTTTGCATATCTGTGTCCCATGGGTCTAATAAGACCTTCTCCTGCTATAGGATGCACTTCTGTCCCTTGGGTGCCTCTTGCTCACTCTCTGGATGTGGAGAGATCTGACAGCAGTCAGGGTGAAGCCACTTCTCATGAGGAGCACTCCAGGGATGATGCAAAAGGACACATCTGGCAGGCTCTAAGAGGTGGTAGCTACTCCTATTGCTCAAACTCTATGGTTTTGGGGTTTCAGAGATAGTGCTGGTGAAGACACATAATTAGAGTACTCCAGAAGCTGAAGTATGGTTTGCCCCAGTAATAAAAAATAAATAAATCAAATAATCTCAAATACTGTGTACTCAAAATCATCAGTTAAATATTTCATTTGCTTTCTGGTTTTTCCACTTTCAGGCAACACACACTTCACCCTTTCAAACTTTCCTTTGCTAATCTGGGAACTAGAAATTCACTTTGATCTTAATGAACACTAAGATGGGGGCAGAGAAGTGCAAGTGATTGTCTGGTCCCAGTTTAATGCATAACTGTTCCCCAGCTGAACCACCGGCTCACCACTCTCCCAGCCTGGCCACAACAGCTCAATTCAGTTGATAGTGTAGCTACTCTGCACCGGGGAAAGCAAGTTACCCTGAGAGCCTGGACCCTCTGCTGTGCTGGAGCTGGGGAAAAAAGGAAAGGGCAAGTAACATAAATTTCCCAATTAAAAATCACTGAAAGCTGACACTGGAACTCACAGTCAGACTTTATTTTCAGCTTTAACCCCAAAATGTCACTTGAATGCCAGCCCTTCTGTGTTGTTGCTGGTGTCGCTGCATCTCATGGAGGGCAGACGCGTCAGCTGTTTCATCAGCTCTCTCGTCTCTCAAGCCCCTTACCTTCACATGTGACTGGAAAAAAACTGTATCAGCCAGAAAACATGGTCTGTGCTCCCTGGTACCTGCGGGTAGCATTCAATAACAGGTGCTGCAAGCACAGGGTTGTTGCTGCTCTGACCCTCGTGCCAGAAGCCTGTCAAGCAGCTGCTCTGTCTAAACTGTACCCTGCTTAACAGAGCACAGTGCCTGCCTATTTTTCTTCTCCTCCTCTGGGAGCTCATATTTCTCACCTCCCACTGAACACTTATTGGAAAGTATATCCTTCACCTCTGGCCTCAGTGTCCCCTTCCCCAGGCTGGAAAGTCACCGATGATGGGGGTGGAGAGTGGCAGCTTGTTCTCAGCTCATCAATCTATCACACACATTGCAAATCTCTGCAGCAAGCGAGCTGGCTCAAACCATTTATTTGCAAGCACAGAGGATGTTTGTGTTTGGTCGCATATGCTGGCTAAATGATTTCAAGCCGTGGATTTCATCTGATCACTAATCACAGACATGGGTTGAAATCCTGTTCATGAAGTCAGCAGTTAAACTTCCATTGACCTCCCTGGCAAGGTGGGACACTGGTCACCCTGAAATAAATAATAATCTAAATTAAATCAAAGGGCTCCACAGGAAAGGGTTATGCAAGAAGACATCATTCATATCATCTTTAACTTTAGTCCTGGTCTGTGGATTCAAATATGAAAGGGATATTTGCTTTCCTCTGTTACTAATAGCTGTGAAGCAGAAACACATTATTAAGAAGTCTCACAATCATAGCTAAGATAAATCCCAAAAGATTCTAAACAAGCCCCAAGATGCTCTTATAACATCAATCAGATCTTTCAGCTTAGCTAATAGCTTTGTTATCACTCTGGAAAAAGGATGTCTCTCTTCTGGGCACAGAGAAGCCTCCACATGCCTCCTGCAGAAAGCCTTCTCAGGAGGGTCCTGCGGTCCTGCTGGAAGTGGCACTGGACTCAGGGCTGGTGGCACAGATTTCTACTTCCAGCATCATTCACTTCCCTTTTCACTCCATGCCAGCACAGAAAATGACTCAGACTCTTTTTCCTTGAAGGGTCCCCCCTCCAAACTCATTCAGATGCTCAACATGGACCACCTCCCAGGAATCAGGAGAAGCACCAGAGCTGTTTAATTTCTTGCCTTTTTTTTTTTTTTTAATTAAATGCTACTGATTGTGCAGTAGGAGCTATACATGAATGCCCAAACCCCAAAGTTAGACCAGAGAATCAGTTATTAAAGTACCTCTCTGCACATCTGCTGTACCCAAGCAGAATAGACTGACAGTTGTTCAGTGTCCAGAATGAAATGAGCGGGTGAGTTCTCAGCTCAGCCCGGCAGTATAGCAGCCTCTTTGAACAAAGCCCCTGTATCACACGTAAGCTCACAATGGAGAGACAGAGGGGGCAAAAAATTGAGGTAAATGGGTGACAGGAGGAATAGAGAAGACAGCATGGCAAAGAAAGTTCATGATCCGTGCTTGTACTGGTGCAGCAATACACATCTGCATTTCACAGCTTGTAGCCTGTGCCCTGGAGCTGAAGACCCTTACCCGCTGCTGTGCCATGTCCTTCCCTGTGCACAATGGGGCCCGGAGGGAACTTTTAAATAAAAGCTGCTTAGCATTAATTACCATGCCCGGGCTCAGCAGGGCAGTGTGGGCATCACCACCCCATCTTAATGAGGAACAGCCTCAGTGTTGCAACCGCCACAAAAATGCACTTGCTCACATCTGTCCATGGCACCTCACTGGCCTCCAGAGCCTCATTCCTGAAATTAGGTACTAGGGCAGAGTCTTTTGGTTTCCAGAACAGACAATGAGCTGGAGAGTGGCCAGAAGCTGTGCATATACCAAGCAAGGGCAGATAATTTGGAGCAAAGCTTTTTGCCTACAGAGAGAGCAGAATGCACGATAGCAGGTCTGCAGAACTCAGCTGGAGCAAAATTACCAGCAGATCATCAGCTTGATAGCAGCATTTAGTGCTGGGAGGACCAGGCAGGTAACCATGATGCTGCTGCCAGGTGCTGGGGCTGCTGATGGCTGTGATATCCCAAGGAGCACAGGCTGGAGACCGGGTCAGTTATGGAGCTGGGCACCCTCAAGGGTTGGCAGCTACTGCCTGTGTCCCTTTGCAGCACCAGGTGCTGGGGAGGACAGAGCACAAGGCCCCAAGATGTGCCAGTTTTTCCCACTCATTATTTGCGTGGGCTGCACCCTGTGCATGGTGTAGTCATTCCTCCCTCAGAAATTGGGTGAGGAAGCAGGTTTTGCCCCATCGTGAGCTCTTTCTCTGGGGTGCACATGAGGAGCTGAACTATGCTCAACCCCAGTGTGGTAACAGTTGAACTTTGCTCACTGAGCTATGGTCAAGCATCAGGGACCCAAACCTGTGGCCAAGATTCTGGGCAAGCCCAGACCAAAACTCTAAAAGAACTGAAGCAGAGGTGGGGAATAAAAAAAACAACCAAACAAAAAAACACCATACCACAAACACCCAAAAGAAAAATAAAACAACACCCAAGGCCAAGAAACAGTCACTCTGGTCATCTTCAGGAGCAGCAGGCCCTGGTGGTTCAGGTGGGTCTGGGCTCTGCTGTCTTCAGCTCCATCACTTGCCACAGCAGACAAATGAGCTCAGGTACTTGCTTGTTACTTCAGACCTTGCATATCCAGCACACTCCAGCAGGTACTGTCACACCACGCAGTAGTATCCTACCCCTTCTTTGTGCAGGTTTAAATAGCACTGGGACAGGCTCCCAAGCAGCCGAGCTCGGCCTGTTAATCAAGGATCACATCGCACCAGAGGGTGTGGAGAGGCCCTTGACACCAAAATGTTTTGACAATCAAACAAACATCCCCAAGCAACTCTAAGCATCAAGCACAGCTGATGCACGGGTAGCCAAAGCAGCTTTGAACCGTCTAGCTGTGCAGCCACATAACAGAGAGCTCATCAAATCCTTCCTGAGAAGCCGGGTAAACTCTTGGGTTACTGCTACACGTGAAGCCAGCTGCCCTGTCTGCACATCCAGTGCTGCTTATGTGGGCTCCAGTATGTGCAAGCTGAAGCCCTGTTGCAGGGCAGTGCTGTTACCTGCCTGGTTTTAAGGAATCACATCCACCCTAGGGAGTAAAGTCAAGTCATCACCCTCCGCATACCCTTCCACACAGCCAGCACTGCACCCACCTGGCCTTCCCCATGGCAAAGAGAAACACAGATTGCAGATACATGCTGCTAAACAGTATCTGCAAGCACAAAACTCCACAGACTCACCACTGTAACCAGTAAGGAAAGGAGAGTTCAGGTTCACTAGCTAACACTACTGCAACTCCTGTTTAAGAGCAGATATTAATAGTTACTGCCCCGACTTTCCAACCAGGGTCTCTGCTCCATGGATGCAAACTAAGTGCAAACACATCATTCACCCATTGCTGAGGCTCTCCCTTTCCCTTTGCTCCAGATGGAGGTGGTGACTGGATGTGATGAGGTGCTAGCCTGAAAAAATCTGTAGGTGTTGCAATTTGGTGCTCAAAGGCTGCAGCTGGACTAGATTAGGTTAGACTAGGCTAAGCAGAGGGATTTTTGCTGGGTTTCTCCAGCACCATGTTAACCACAAATCATGAAGCAGCAAGAAGACCTCAGAAAATGTTCACATCTGAAATGCTTTCTCACAGAGCAGGTCCAAAAAATAAAAAAATCCCATGAGGTCAAAAGAGAAATGAAAAGTCCTTGTCCGGGTCTGAGCTTCTACAACACGCAGAGTATTGATTTGACTCACCTTTTCATAGTCAAGCTACCAGATTTCCTGTTTGCCCCAGTCTTCGCGTATTTTTCAGCAACTGGAACTATGAATTAAACTCCTACACTAGAAAACAGTTGGTGGCAATGGAGGTGGGGTAATTTCATGAGCTAACTTTGACACACCAATGTGAGAAGTCTTGTGATCCAGTTTTGGTTTAGATGTGGAAGACTAAAGTTCACCTCAGTCCTTATTTTGCCCAAATGGCTTATTCAGCTCAAGAACTTATTTTGCATCCCCATTTCCCCTGCTGCCCAATGGAATATGATGCCATGCGCTCTGCTTGTCATAGCTTAGATCCTGCCTTACATTTCTCTAATGCCTTTCATGCTGGAGAGTCTCAGCATGTTTCACAAGCTGCTGTATACATAGCCAGAATAAGAAATGCAGCCACTTCTGGGGTGGAAGACAGCAATAACTTCATGTGCTGCACTAGGAGGAATAAGATTCTGTCCCGGAAGAGATACTTGTGCATAACATGTCATTAATGTCAATCTCTGAACACCCAGCAAGCTGCTAGCTACAAGTTTAGCTACATCTGAAGGACTGGAAATATTACTGCTGGGATGTGAAGGGATTCCAAGCAATCTATTTCTGCTTAACCTGCTAGGCTGTTGGTAGCTGTTTCCATCACTTAGATACACCATAGAGCAATAATAGATAAATATCAATGTAGAACACAACTTTCTGTGCCTCCTGGGTGGAGTAATGCCTTCTCAAAGGATGACTTTGAGAAAGGATCCAACACCAAGTGGGAAAGCAATCAAATTGCCAGAAAAAGTCATCTTCTCTCTCCCACATCTCATCACCTGCAGGTCTCTCTTCTTCTCACTGACCCAAAATGTGGGGCTGCAGCTGGCAGAAGAGGCAGCAATGCAAGAAGGAGGTAAGTTCTGCAGGTTGGGAGGGAAAAGGCAGGGCTACAAGGAGGGAGTTGTGGTCTGGGCTGTGATTCTCAACAAGTTGCATTAGCTGCAGAGATTGAGAAGCACATGGCAGTAAGGGTGTGACACCAGCTGTGTCCTCCCAGTGTCTTCTGCAGCCCTTAGGGTCCTGCACATCCCTCCCCTGGTTGAAGAGGTAGCAGTGCGACAACTCAATTGACTATCACAGTGCACGTTTGGTGCCTAAAGCTAGCATGTCCCCACTTGAGTGTCCCCACGCTTTAATTCATGCTCCCAGCCCTCCTCCTGCATCAGATGCCAGGCTCCAGGCATCCTGCAGCTTATGTAACACCTACCTGGAGCCATCTTCCACAGCCTGCCCCCTCATCTCCACCCCCTCTCACAAACGCCTGTGTGCCAAAAGCATGTCCTTCTGGAGGGCCAAAGGAGAGGTTCCAGCAAGGTTCTTGTTGAAGTACCTGCTAGTCTGTTGCCTTGCAGTACTTGGGATGGTGCCAGTGAAAAGGCAGGTGATGTTTAGCAGATAGGAAGTTGACCAAGGGCACCTATGACCTGGCCACAATGCTGATACCAGCTCCTTCCTCAACTGAGTTTTAGTTTACTTGTTCTGATTTTAGACAGACCTAAAACTGGCTATTATTAGAGAAGCAGAAAGAGAGGCAGGGCTTGTGGGGGAAGTCCCTTTCTCCATGCCAGCCTTTCTTAATGTTATCCTGGAGCTAAAGAAGGGACAGTGATGTGTCTTTCTCCCACACTCTGAGAAGTGCCCTGAGCACTGCCTGGGGCAGTGGCTGGCAGCTGAAGACCACCTGGTTTCCAGCCACGCACCCAGATGCTGCAATGTGCATCCTACCTCAGCCTGAACCACAGCTGCTGGCAGGAGGGAACACGCGGCCTTGCAGGGGAACACTGTCTTCAGCTGCACCCAGCTCTGCGTTCAGGAAACCACAGCCCTGGTTTAGTAGTCTATCTGGAACATGGGTGAGTGTCTTTAAGCGCACTCACAGTGGGCAGACTACAGCTATTTTTTAAAAGGCACTTGCATTTTGGTGGGGTAGAGAATACAAAGTGATTGCCTAAAAAACAGGATCTAGCATACTGAAAAAAGTTGTCGCTTCCAACACACAGTACCCCTGACCCAGTTAATCCATCCCTGGCTCCCAATGGCCATGTGGCCACAACAGCCTCCCAAAGCAATCAACTAAAAGTTCTGTGTGCAATGCAGCAGGATGCTGGGTACCACACAACATCTGGAGTTTGCTAAAATGTTAATTTAGTGTCCTTGAGCATCTGTGCAGAAACAAAAGGCTGCCTAAAGGGAGCAGAGCCTCTGAATACCCCCTTACAGGTGAGACGGACAACTCGAACTCAGTGTTCTGCATGCAGAGCAACTCATATCACAGAGCAGGGGGGACTGGGCATTCTGCACTACCACCACCATCTGGTCCTGCAGGTCTGTTCTATGAAGCAGCACAAGCACATGCACAACACGGCCTCACTTGTGGATGCCGGGCCCAGCACAGGGTGGGCAAAATGAAAAGGAGCTGCTGCAGTTCTGTATCACCAGTACAGCAGAGAATTCTGACCAAGTCCATTCAGCCAGCCACTGTGCAAGCTTTTCTGAAAACACAGAAATTGTGTTATATCCATCAACACGGGTCAGAAGCAAGCACTTATTTTACTAGTCACTGGTTACTTAGAAGCTCTTCCTATTTCTCTCCAACCTTAAGTCATAGTTGTACTCCTTGCTTTATTGAGGTAAAGACTTGTCTTTACACCAGGGCAAGGCTTGCACTGATGTAGGAATGAGACATCCACTGGTGAGCCCATGTACTAGCCCATGTTCATAGGGTGCTGCAGCTGAAAGGGGCTGACGCCTCACCTTCACCAAAGCTGGTGTCTGGATACTGAGCTTGAAATCAGCAGATAAAGAGAAGAAAATCAGATTCATTCCTGCCTCTGCCTTTCTTTGCCACCATGCACCATCCCAAATGCTTCCTGCTTCTCAACAGCATCTTCCACTTTGTGACACAGTATTTCCTTTCATCTTAAAAAGCAGTGTGTGGGGCAGAGAGACAGTAAAGCTGTTGCCTGATGTCTCACAGCCATGTCCCTGTCTTGCACATTTCTGTGCAGTGCCAAAAAGCAGCGAGGTGGGCAGCCCTGGGATAGCCCCTCTCTTCAGTCCTGACTCTTCTCCCTGGCCACTTACAAAGTCAATGCTGGTTCAGACCAGGATATCTGTACCAGCCTCCAACAATGTCATTTCTTCCATCCCATGGACCTGTTGTTTTCAAAGGAGCAAAGGGCCACGGGATATATTTGTTGATGTGGTGTATGTTGGTTACTACCAGGATTGGCAGTTTTAAGGAATTTCCACCTATCGTGTGTCCCTCCACGTTGCAGTGCACTGACCCAGACACAACACTGACAGCTGCAGGGTAAATAAATAAAAACAGAGTATTTTGATCTTGGAGGGGGAGGTGGTTTGGAGGGGAAAGGGGAGGGCCAGGGATGTCAGCCAGACAGAAGAGGGTGGCCACAGCTGTGATGGGAACAGATGCGGCACAGGGAGCGGGGAATAAAGTTCTGCAAATGTAAGCAATGCTGGGAAGTCTTGGAGAATGGCACGCATATTTGGGACAGGTGGGAAGTGTTTACATTGAAATAAGAAGGACGATGGCCCAAAAGAATGCTGGTCACGTTACCTGTGACCCAAACTGACCGACCACAGCTCCCATGAGCCCAGAACATCTCAGACCACCATTTCTTTGAATGCACGTAGGGTCCCACACAGTGCTGTTGGTGTCTGGTCTTGTGTGGAGCTTGTAGATGTTTTGTCCCTCTCACAAGCAAGATGACATTGCTCTAAGCCAGCCTTTATTCCAGCAGGTCTTTGTAGCACCCCTATGTAAACCTTGGGCCAGTATGTAAGGCAATATTGGGACCAGGCTCATCAGAAACAGCAAATCTGCCATGGTCTCCAGCACAGCTGGCAATGCCCAAGAACACTCATCTGGCTGACCCCAAGCAGTAGCTCTTCCATGGCTGGGTCCCAAGCTGGGTATGGTGGTTTTAGTTTTTGGGGTTTAAGTCTAGCAGAAGCTGCTTGTCACCTGATATATAAATGGTGAAACAAATAGAGCTGCACACTTTTCTAATTCTCAGAAGTGGCCCTGCTGCCAGGAGGAGCCCAGCGAGGCTCTTGCGAGGCAGGTAACCCGCTGCTGGCTGACTGAACTGCCATTTTGGTACAAAGCAGTTGTGCCGTGTGCTCTCTCTGCTGATGGTCATTAGAGATAAAAGGTTGCGTGGCTTGTTGCAGGGGATCTTTGCAATGCTTCAGTAAATTGCTTTCATCCTAAAGACTCATCACAACTAATGACGTGAACAAAATCCTTCTTTTCTCCCGGCACGTTGTATCCTTTCCATGAAACATTAAGGGCTGTTTTTTCAAGAACCCTAGAGGTATCTATGATGCCAATTAAAATTAATGAAGGGTTGGGAACCCATCTCCCTAAGGTGCTGTTGAAAACCTAAGCTAAATGAGTTGAGCTGAGCCCAGCAAAGCCATACAGTGCAGGCCTGGCATAGCTGCAGGAGAATGCCTGCATCACACCTTTGTTACCCAAGGGTGGCAAGGAGATTTGTCCAAGGTCATTTCTTGTGGCAGTGGTACATGGAAGAGAGACCAGGGGCTCCACCTCCTAAGCCTCCAGTTTGCCTCCAAGCTTCCCTTTTGCTCCTGGCTGATTTCTGCCTTGTGTGACCCATGGGAGAAGAAATCCTTCTTAACTGCAGCTATATCACTGGAGGATGCACCAAGGCAACTTGCAAGAAGGTTTGAGCATTCCTAATCAAGTTGAAGAAAGGCTTACAAACACTAAGTCATGTTGAGAGACATTCTATGCATTTATTCACACCCTAGCCCCTAGATAAAAATAGCTTTATATGTTAAGTTTAGGACCACAAAAAGCCCAGAGGATAGCAAGGGATTATCACAAAAGGGCAGCAAGGCAGTCAAAAAGAGCCTGGGGGACATCTTGTACAACTTCCATGAAGGGAATAATTAATTCAAACTGTATACAGACAGCTCTGGGAGCGTCCACTCTAGAGATGTTCAAAGAGTCCTTTGCTGCTTTGGGCTCACTTTAAAATAAGTGTCCTAAAAAAACACTTCAGCTATGCATTTCATTTCAGTTATACAGGGTGTTTAAATGCCAAGGGATCAGGGAAAACTTTGTTATTAAAGGGCTGCAAGACTTTAATAAGGTACACAGTTATTAGAAAGATGTTGAGTCATGAAAAACGTTCTCAATAATTTGAAATTAATGTTTAGTGTGTGCTGTACCATAAAATGCTTAGATGTTGTGGCCATGGATACTAAAGAAAAACCCTAAGGCCATGACTACACGAGCAAGTTACCGCAAGGTAAGCTAGGGTGTAATTTTAAAGCTTACAATACACTTACAATAAGGTAACTTCCCATTTGCCAGCTCTTCTCCCAGGACCAGAGGAGGCAGCTGAGTCCTTGCTGAACATGGCACAGGCTTCCATTGAGCGCTGCTGGCTGAGGGCATGCACATGGCTGGGTACAGCAGAACAGATACGGTGCAATAGATCTATGCAATAACTGACCTTTTAGTAATTTTGCTCTCCAGCACAGATGCAAGGATGGATGGACTATGTGTAGCAGCCAGTACACCATGGAAATGGACACAATTAGATAATCAAGAAGCTAAATGGAAAGAGCTAGAACCTAATGTGGGCATTCTGTTTCATGATTAGAATATGTACATTTATAAATGCTTGCAAATAATAAACAGGGCTCTAACTTCCCTATACCAGTAGCTCTATTGAAGAGGTAGGGAAAAATTATAAACTACCAAGCTTTCCCTCTTCCTTCTCTTTTCCAGAAAAACAAAACTATTTGAAATCAGACTGCTTCTGGTGATCTGCCCTTTATTTCCATCTCTACATCCTGTCAAGCAAAATTCATTGAGTTCCACTTATGACTTTAATAAGACCAGAATTTCTACATGCAGTTGTTGTATAGTGTGCTCCTGATAAATCATTTAAAATCAGGGCTGTAGGACTCCCACTGGTTCATGAGCACCTTACCCAAAGTAAAACTATAAATATAACTTGCTTATATACAAAAAAAAAACCAAGACAGAACTAGAGTATCTTTGCAAAGCCTGGCTTACGCTACAGAAATTTTGCAGACTTTGCACACCACTTCGTGCTTTTTAGCTGGAGAAAGTGTGAGAAGTTGAATGGGAATAAAAAGAAAACATGGGGTTTTTTTCCCCACATCAATTATTTCCTTTCCTCACACTCCTAAAACCCTTCCCCTCCCAACATGACCTTTCTGACAAAGGGAAGAGGGATGTGTTTTGGAGCCGTCACACCTGATGCCGCACAGGAATATGTTGTGGTGGGTGCTGCTCAGCATTCCTCATTCTCCTCAAGGAAGCTGGGGGCATGATGCAGATCCCAGCCAGCACACTGCCTGAAATTACACAGAAATTATGGTTCCTTTGCTAGTAAGAGTGACGCACGTTTCTACTGTTGCCTCTACAATGAAGAAATGTTGTTCTGATGGAGTTGCACAAAATAGTACAACTGCCCACCACTGCTGTGATTGTCTGTAGGCATCTGTCTTCTTCAGGTACTCACTGTATCAGTGTCTCAAGAGTTAAACTACCTGGAAGAAGGGGATTTTAGTAGAAGATCCGGAGCGGCAAACATTATCAGCAGTGTTAATCTGTCACATCTTCCTGGGACTGTACATGCCACGCTCCATCACTCTGGCATGTCATGGCCTGCATTGTTACAAGATGTACCGAAGCTGTAGCCAGCTATAGTTTGGCATCTCAGTGAACCTTCTGATCCAAGAAAATACAGGAAGGAAAAAAAAAAATCATAATGCCATTAAAAAAAACCCAAACAAACCTACACAAGCCAACCCATCTCTATAAAAAGCAACCAAAACTAACTCCAAAACTTCTAAGCAAGTACTAAAATAGAATTTTTCAAACGCAACTATAGAACAAGTCTGTTTGAATTAAAGGTGAGCTAGATCCTTGAATGCACACCACTAAGGGAAGCCATATGGCTCAAAACCTAGAGTTTTTATTTTTCGTGTTTCTCTCGTATTCAGACACATACAAAGAAAAAAAAAAGCCTAAAAACGTTTGTTTTCCTTGTTCCCATTTCCTACTTTTGGCAAGAACTCGGGCAGCAGCCAGGCTGGCCTGAATACATCCTGTGTTATCTGTGCTTGGAAATGCAGCAGACTCAAGCTGGACCAGTCCTTGGAGTTGACACCAGTGGAGCACACAGAGCCCACACCCCAGAGCAGACACTGGACTGCGGACACCAGATGAGAGCGAAGGCTCTTGGCTCTATTATTGTTGTTGAGCTCCTGGAAAGGAGCTAGGGGGAGGAAAAATATTCTGAATAGGAAAAAAAATTCTCAAAGGAATGGATGATCTCACTTGTCCACACACACACACACGCCCAGATGTAGAAATATATATAATTAACTGGAAAATAC
Source organism: Streptopelia decaocto (assembly GCF_964273445.1). NCBI lineage: Eukaryota > Metazoa > Chordata > Aves > Columbiformes > Columbidae > Streptopelia > Streptopelia decaocto. The sequence continues at coordinate 6,775,451 of NC_138660.1, read as the reverse complement.
TGTGTGGTACAAAGGTTCTTCAGCTTGGGTTCATCACAGTTGGTTTAGTCAAGGTTGGTACCAGCCATAACAAAGAGCACTTCCCACACATCTCCGGCTAAGAGTCCTTCTACCACATCACAGCATTTTAGTCTGCATTTATATCTGTTGATAGGTACCTCTATGCTTTTCACATACAGAAAACTAGACATGTGATACAATTATTAAATATAATACTCACCAACAGAACATATGGGGTCTATGTACACACATGTTCTTATATAGTCAGTTTGTTGACCCCTTTAAACTGTCAAAATGGCATATAAGGTCAGAAGACTAATTGACTATCCCGTTCAAATACCATAAAAAAGGCAACACAAAAGAAAGAATAAAACCAAAAACTACTGAAGACAGTCTCTCCATCTGCTTTACTCCTGTTGGAACAGAGCGAGAAACATTGTAGTAGCCAGTATTATGGGATTTTGGGACTTCTTAAGCAGTCCCTTGACAACTTGGACAAAGTTGCAAAAAGCAGCCCAACTTACAGCCGGAAATTACCAGGCTCAGACAACAAAACATCTTCTGTAACCCTTTACCCATTTCCTAGACAGTGCCTCCTAAGGGGCACATCAAAGAAAATGCTCCTCAAAGCACAGCTTTGACCCTTACCAGCACACAAAGCAGCAAAGTCATTTCCATGCATTGCTGTGATGCCATATTGCATGATAAACAAGTGCTCACTCTCTTCCAAAGAGATTTTTTTTGTTGTTTGGGCTTGTTTATTTTAAATGAAGCACCTATGCCCCATTTGATTGGGTTTTGGGTTGTTTTGTTTTTTTGGCGTGTGTTGCTGTTTGCTTTCGTTTGTGGGTTTTTTTGTGTTTTGTTTTGGTTTGGTTTTTTGTTTGGGAGGGAGGGGGGCAGGAAGGGGAACAGTATTGTGAGGTTTTGTTTTGTTGTAGGAAATAGTATTAAGCATTCCCACATACTTTCCAGTCAACCTGCAGATGAAGCTGTGTCCCTGAATACAGCTGGTGGTGCCCATCCTTTCCACACTGGAGGTGCACAGGTTTGTCACATGGGCATCCTCAGCTCTAACAAGGACATACATAATCCTCAGAAAAAACAGTCCAAGAGCAAAACCAAACCTTTTCCTTGCAAGAAGCCTCCCACATCATCTCCTAAAATCTTGCAAGAGTCAGGATTGTCTTAATAAAATCAAGGAATGAGAGGGAGGAGAGAGAGGAGCTGTGCTACTTCTGCTTAGACGCCTCCAGAAGCCACTGCATTTGTAGCATCAAATGGAAATAGCTCACTACTTCCACTGTCGTGCTAGGGTGGGAACTGGTATGTTGTTTGTCTTGCACTGAAGAAGTAGGCCAGTGTTTCTCAACATGAAAGTTTGTCTGGATCCCAGACAAAAAGAGCTCAGGATCACCAGCTTTCAAATAACCTAACCCTTCACTCATCCCAATCCTTCACACATTGAGCAAAACTCACCACCACAGCTGCAGATTTGCATCTGGCTTCCCTGCAGAACAGTTAACTTAATCCCTGAGCAGAGATACTAATGAGAGAAGCCAAGAATGGTTATTTTTTAGGTAACAAGAATGCCCTAATCTTTACTGGCCTTACATGACTTTTAGCTTCTTGTTCCAAGCTCCCAGCTACTGAAAAGCTTGTCTGTTTTTTAAGACTCCAAGTCATTCCTTTCTCTGTGTCCAAGCTGTTTTTCCAATATCTTTTTAAATTGTGTGCTTGTTTCCATTGAGTGGACTCCGAGTGACAGGAAAAACTCTGTAAGAGAGATTGTCTTCCTGCATATAAATCTTACTTTGAAAGGAGATGGTATTTTTGGAATTCAAGGGCTGGGTTTTTTTCCCTGCAATATTTTTTGTTCTGCCATTTACAGGAAACCCATATCTCTAGAATGAAGATACTTTTTCAACTCTAACCTGAAACACGAGGCACGAAGTAAAAATCTCCTTTCCTAAACACAGTTTCTAGATGAAGGAGGTATTTTCTTTTAGTTTGTTCAGGCCTTTCTTTGTTTGTCTACATCCAGGTGTGCAGGATTTATGGTAGAGGATGTGTCATCCCCCTAAATAGAATACAGCACAAATTTGTATTTTCTGTCTCGCTCTCAGATGCCGTGTCTGCACTATGCTTCCCTTAACTGTAAATCAGGAGCAATGTTACTCATGATACAGACAACTCAGATAAGTTTTGAGGTTCAGCTACACATTTTAAGAGCTTTGACCAAACAATTATTTATTACTGGTTACTCAACAACAACAGCAACAACAAAACCAACAACAACAAACGTAAGCTTGCAGGAATGAGTTAGGAGTGTCAAAGGAAGCAAAGTTATGCCCTAAAGGCTTATGCTTTATACAAGCATGATGGCCAGAGAGTGCACAACATAATTAAGAGAAAAATCAGAAAACAGCTTAACATCACAGGTAGTGAAGAGGTTTCATACATGTGCAACCATACCCACTGAAGCCAGCTCCTCACCCCTGATGACTTCTTGCATCCATCCCCTGGTCTATGCACCACTGCTTGGACAGACTGGCTGGTAGAACCTCTGCTGAATGCCTGTGTCTGTCACCAGGGTCTTGAAGTGGCACAGAGCTGGAGAACAGCTCTCAAGCCCCTGGCCACACACTTAAAAATCTCCCCCCTGTGACTGATACCTGATTCTGTGGGCTTTCCTTCATCATGGGATCCAACAACACCCCAGCACAATAGGTTGTTGTAGGGTCTCATGCTTGGGCAAAGGAGTTACCAAGAGATTCGGGGACTTTGTGTGTAACTGATGGTAGCTCTCAGTAGAGTCTGATATCCAATGAAGAGGAAAGACAATCATTGCTCAGCACTGTGCCCAGCTGGTTGCACTAACCGTTGAGGCACATCTTCAGTGTCCAGTTCATTGTAAGGCAAAGAAGGAGATTAAAAAATTCAAGATGGGGCACTGGCTAATAGCTGGCTGTTCCTTTCTTACCTCCAGAGACAGCAGAAGACCTGAAAGGCATGGACAAGGGTAGAACAAATTAGTTTTCTCATCTGTTATTGCTTACATAGCCACAGTCAATACAAGAACAGGGAGAGGGGTTCATTTTGCCTTACAATGCAGGTATCTCCATCTGACCTGAGCACTCTGTGCTCATGCCATAACTGCTGGAATAAAATAGGCATATTTTCAGGGAAAATTAGCCAGGCTTGTTTGGGACATCAGGTTAAGGTGACTCAGCCCCTAGACACACCTTTCACTCTCTGCTAGGTGTCTAGACAGTTCAGGTGTAGGTGTTGCCTTGTCCACACTCAGTGGGATGAATCCCCCTTGAAAAACCACATGCTGTGCCAAGAAGACCATCTGACACCACCTCGGTAAGCAGGGCACAGAACTACAAACAGGGAAAGGAGGTCTAAACCTCCATGAGGATTTAGTGTGGTCACTCCTGGCCAACTTGCAGAGTCATGCGTGGGCTGCATGGAAAAATCAGTGCCCAAACCCCAGCTCTCCTCTGTTCCTGGGGTGTTTTGGCAACTCCGGTCCTCCCCCCTTGGAGGTCTGCAGAGACAGCAAGGGGTGGTGCAGTGAGGGGGACAGGCATTGATGAAGCTCCCAATTAACCTGCCTAGTTTCTCCAGGCAACCCTCAGCATCCAGATGCAAACAGGCATACCACCCTCGCTGCTCCATGGTCTCCAGAGCAACATCCGTGGGTGTGTACACAACAGGACCATCAGGTAGCTGCTTGTGTGCCACTGAAAATTATCACCACCTTTTATTCCTGGCACGAGGTGCAGAGAGATGAATGAGGCTGATATGAAAAATGACACCACCCTGCTATAATGTGTCTAATTCTCCAGCGTCATTCTTGAAAGCTGACTATGTGTCTACATACATATATACACACAAACCTCACTGCCCTTTGTCACAGTACCTCTCAGTTGTACCAGCACCACTTAACTTAAAAGGAGTTAAGAAAGCCTAAAGTCTGTGTCTAAAACATTTTGAAGATACCACAACATCTCTTATATTTTTTTTTGTTGTCATTGGTGATTTTCACTACTCATGGTCCAACCCTAATTGTAGAGATGGGAAATAATAATCACATTTGTCTTTGGGAATGGGCTCATGTAGCTCATGAGTGAATAGTGGTAAGTGAATGGTCTAAATGCAAACAGATACCTGGAGTCCAGTCCTGCTTCCAATTTCAGTAAAATCCTTGAGAAGACAGGTCGCAATAAGAACTCTGGAGATACCTTGAGTGAGAGAACAAATGAGGTCTGGAAGATACTGCAGACAAGTTGCCTGGCCAAATACAACAAGGACTCCAAAGAGAGGATCTAATTAATGAGATTTACTGCCTCGCACAGTGGGCATTCACATGAAGAACTCCACTCTCTATGAACCAGATACAGTGATTTCACTGAGTGTTTTAGTCTGATGGCCTGTAGGTTGCCAGTTCTCCAGACCTTGGGAAGCACTGCTAAACAGCTTATTTTGCTCTTGCCATCAAAATTCATGTGGCTGCACCTCTTTTGGTAAACAGGTGTATGATGATGACCATTAACTTAATCAAAGAACTTTTCATCCACTAGGAACCTTCCCAGAGGCACGAAGAAAGAGCAGCCCTGGAAGTCAGGGGACAATGAATGTACTGACAAGTTGTTAGACAGGGATTTGTGCAGAAATATCTGCTTGTGCATGTATGAGGGGAAGAGACAAGATGAACTAATCCCTTTCCTTGAGGCTATGCCTTTACTCTTTCAGACTGGCACGTGTCTCCTTTGTTTTCAATAATAGGGGTAATTTTATCTGAAATGTTCAACTTTAAATCCATCATACAATTAAGGAAATTCAAACTGTTTGGAACTATAGGAACATTTAAGGACAGACTATGGACAGAGATTCAGAAAATCACACTCCATGTTTTCCTTCGCTTCACTCAAAGACTCAGGCAGCTTACTGCTTTCCCCAGTGACTATCTATCTTCCCACCACAAGATAAGAGACCCACACACTGATTCTAGTGAGAATCACCAGTGTGCTGTGGTGGAACAGAAAAGCCTTTCAGAGAGGGATTTATGGTTTGGGTTTCCTTTAATTTTTTTTTTTACCCCTTCTTATCACTAAACAAAAGCTTGTGGTGTTTCCTAGATAATCAATGGTTAAACTCTTACAAAAACATATGCCTGGACAAAGCTAGTCTTATGCAACTTGGATTAAGCTTTTTTTTCCCACTGTAATTATTACTAAAGAAATATATCATTATATTTTACAGGGAAGCCTAAAACGCAACACACTTAGTTAAAAATACAGATGAACTAGTGTATTTCCAAGTCCTCCCACACTCTATATTTGAAAACAAAAGAAGAAAGAAACAAGCGTACTGAAAGAGGAGATTCATTCTTTCCTCATGGGATCACCAGTGACACTCACCTTTTCTTGGTTAGTGAGAGAAAGGTGCCTGGCATTACTTTACAGTCATCTGAGTGGCAGACTCTCCAACACTGCAGTGACGGTGCTGATGGAAGCCTGGGTCCAAGAGGAATACAGGCTCTGGCATCATCTGTACCTCTCCATATTGGTGGCTGCAGGCCCAAGGTATCAGTCCTTGCTTATGGAAGAGTGAGCTTGGAGTTTCTGCTGCTGGGATGGTGCACAGCTGCGCACAGCTGGCCTGAGCTGCCACACTAAATGATGGGAAGGCACTGTGTGCTGCCCCTTGGGAAAGTGCTGCTATTTCAATACTTGCTTATAGGAAAGGAAGAAGAAGGTGGTTTGAGCACAGCAGCAAACATGGGCTTCACCAGAAAAACAGAGGCAAAGATCAGGAACTAGAGACTGTTCAGATCCTTCTGGGTCAGTATGGTTCTTGGTGCACAGGTGAGCTGTATTTGACATTAACAGCAGAAACAAGAATCATTCGCACCTTTCTTCACAACAGTTCTTTCTCTTTTTTTTTTTTTATGATCTTTGGGTAAGGAATGCAATTACTTACACCACAGTCACTTGGGATAATATTTATTACTGATAGCCTTTTGCAGGGCAAGCTCAGGCAAGAAAGATCAAATCTTTGCTTCAGGGCATCCATTGACTTACAACTGCAGAAATGCCAACAACAAAAAAAATCAAACGCAAAATGGAACATGAGTGTACAGGGCTTGACTCAGAAACCATAAGGTTTGGTGAGGCTTTTTGTTTTGTTTTGGGGTGTACTTGGGTCACATTCTACATAAGTGTAAGAGCTAGCAACACATTTTGGATGTGGGGTGTTTTTTTTGTTTTGGTTTGGTTTGGTTTTTTAAATGAGAATTGAATTTCTTAGATAATAACAGGTTACTTTTTCCAAAAGCATCACATTGTGAAATTCGGGATAAAATTATGAGAACTGGCTACATAGTAACTACTACTCTCACTTCTGCATGCCGTGTTGCCCAAATGTTAAGTTGATTGAAACCTAGACAACTTTCTTCCCCTTGCCACATTTGGATTGTTAAACAAACCAAATATCTTCATATTTTGAGTATCACCCAATCTTACTTGAAACCTTTTGCCTGGCCTCGGTTTACTTCTTTGCTGGAATGAATGGGACAAGTACTCCACCCCTCCTTTTAAATAGACTTAAGCTGTATCATTTCAGTTACTTGGAACAGGGTGCAGGGACCATCAGGAAAGGATTAACTGTAACAAAATCTTTGTGAGGTTAAAAACTGGACAAGCTGGCCATTAAATTTCTGCGATGGGCCATTTGCCTGTAGCAAACAAACCTTCCAAAAACCAGCCTAATTACACGCGTCTGCCTTAAAGGTGATGCATGAAGGTTTGTGTTGTTACTGGACCATGCCCCAATGGAAATGCCTCCATAAAGCTTTTAAAGAAGCCGCCAACTTGGATGGAGTGGACAAGTGAACTACAGACTAGGATTTAATAAGTGAGAGGTGTGAAAAGCCAGCAATCTGGTCCAGCATTCCATGGATTTCATCTCTGGCAGAGGAAGGGTTTGCATGTTTCCCGCCTGTGGCTTCTATTTTAGCCAGTATTCATTGCTGAGATGCTTTGACACAGCTGTGCTGGTTCATTAACTGCCCAGCATGTCACTCAGCCCAGCAAATGGCTTTGGGGCAGTGTTTTCCAATGACTTGAGGGAGGGGTAGGCCTGTGGGAGGAAAGGAAGGTGTTGGTCTAGGAGATATTTGAGAATCTTATGAGATACATTAAAAGTTAAGACCAGAGAGGAAGACTCACGCAGGAGCAAGGCAGCTTCCCACAGCAAAAAGGCTGGGGCTTAAACAGAGATTTTAGGAATAATCCTCAGCTGTTGAAACCCTACTAAGACATCACTGACCAACAAACAAAGATTGTGTTTTAGCCAGTACCCCTAGTAGAGAGCTCTCTGCTCCTGACACTTTTCCTGCAGGCTCAGAAACCAACATTTTTGGGGCACTAAGTGGACACCAAGACTGAGGGAAATGGATCCTCAGAATCCCCACCCTCTTTTGCTCCTTGCATCCTGCTGTCGGACGAGAGCCATTTGCAAAATTAGAGCATGCTCAAGCCTTGCCCTTGAATGCTTCAGTTAGGAAGGTGCCCTGCCCTATTCCAGGAGCTGCGTCAGAGATGTGCTGAGCCATGCGCTGAGCCATGCAGCTGCTAGTTGGGCACCGTTTCCAAAGAAACAGGGTCCATATTGTGCCACAAGTGACTCATGCTCAGATCATCCCACTCAGGAAGAGACAGAAGGAGTGGTCCCACCTCTTCCTTTGGGGAGAGCTTGTGGCATGGGGGAGCAAAGCAGGTGCTGCAAGTGGGGAGGTTCGGGGCTTCCCACTGCCTTTCTCCTTGGATCCCTGTGCAGAGGAGAGGGAAACAGGCCATGAGGAACACACTTTCTGCCAGCCCACATTGTGGCATCCATCACTGTGACAGCCCTTGGCCACGGGCAGCATGGGAGGATCGTCCCCGGCACGCAGCCCCAGCATGCTGGCGTGCCTCCGCTGCTCTCCTCCAGCCTTGCTGTAACCCCTGTGCTGCCCCGCCATAAGCCAACCTCCTTGCTTCTGCTTCACCATGTGTGTTAATACAACCCCCTGTAACTGCTCACTTCATCCTTCACATGGGCAGTTTCTGGAGGACCACTGTGGGCCCAGGTAGAGTAAGGGATTGTGGAGGAAATTTAGGAAATCCACATGGCACCATGATAAGCACAAAGTCTCTGTGACAATTGCCATGCTGGTACCAACCTTATCTCAATAACCAGCCATGGGGTTACTCATCCAAAACATTTCCCAAGGCATCTAAAACCACTTTAGAAAACACTGGGTTTATTTTTAATATCTGATTCAGGCTCAGGCAGCTCAGCAAGATGTGAAAAGAGACCCTAGAACTGTGAGCCCAGTCCCCTAATGTAGCACAGCAACTCTCAGCACAAACCATTAGTACGTCTGTAATTTCTATGCCCACACCTACATCTCTATAAGCACAGTTGCTTAAGAAAATAAGGACTCTGTAATGCTACTTCCCAATCCATCCTGGTCTGCTTGCCACTGGGTTGTTCTAGCCTTTGACCTATGCCACTACAGTTCATCAGAAATAGGTTTCCCTGGTAGTCACCTCCCATGCACATGCACTCGCACATGCCTGCGCCATGCAAGTTGCTTACGCCTGCTCTTCCAGGCAGTCATTGCTGGTCAAATTGCCCATTAGAAACCCAGCTTGGCCCAAAAAGTAGAGAGATTGACAAAAACACATTTTACTGCTCTTCCTGCAAAACTCTTGAACTCCTGAAAGTTGAACACATGAAAGCAATCTGAGGTTAGTGCGTAATACACAAACCACATAAAAGAGGTAATTTAGCATTAGAGACGTGTTACCAGAAGCAGGTTGAAACTAATACAGATTTTGCATTCAAGTCATAAACTACACTGCTTATATCATCTTGTGAGGCACCTCTACTTAGTGTGGATTCAACTACAAGCTGAACACAAAAAAAACACCCTTCTCCTGCCCTGTGAGAGAGATGCTCACATCTACAGGGCAGTCTCTGGATGGTGACAGACAATTCAGGAGAAAGACAGACCAAAACTGTTTTCTTCTTTTCTATTCCCATTCCAAACCTACTGAAAGGCTACATTACCAAACTGAATCCAAGCACTTTGGTAATCTGATAATACTATTTTTTAGCAACGACATAATATGCCTTAAAAATCTAATGCCAACAATCCCATTGGAGCACTAGCAGGGAGATCACACACTCCCCATGCTGCCTACTGAGTGTGCTTCTGGCACGGAGGGATGAGTACAGAGATCAGCCTCCAAGCAGTATCAAGGAAACCCTATGAGATCTCTCTTCTGATCCTGGGGCAAGCCACACACAACCTAGCGTTAGCAACTTCTGTCCATGGTTGACTCCTGTAGGTTCAACCATGATACTACTATTTTTACAGACTCCAAAGCCCAGCCTCTCACTTTAAGCCAGGAAAAAACCAACAAATTTGACATATTTCAAACAAGATAGAGATCTGAAAATAGAGCTGTGTTGCACCTTTAAAAAGTATGTTGGCAGAGGACATGGGTTTACTTTGAAAGCTAGTTTGGTACGAAAGAGCTACACAGCAAAATGCTAAATCCCTTTAGAGAACAGAACGAAATAAAAGCAGACATTTCTTCTCTTAACACCTTGTCAGCAAAATTCTCCTTCCTGGGCAAGATTTTTTTTCTTTTGCAAAATTATTGTGCTAGTTTGCCAATGATGCTTTTGTAAGAAAAACCACCTAAGCGGCGTAGCCGCTTTCTCATCCTGCCTCTCCCAACAATTCAACACTCCCTCCTGCAGCCCGAGTAGAAAATTCTTTGCTTTGGGGCCTGTGATGAAACTCATACAAGTTATTGGGAGAAAATGCTGTAATGATGTAAAATCCACTTCCCTCTTTCTTCTGTTCTTATTTTGACTTTTTTTTTTTTACTTTTAAGTTCCTGACCTGGACTTTTAACTGCTGTTCCAACTAGAGTCTAATAAACTAGTTTGATTAAAGATATTTCTATCAATGTATTTTAGACTCAAACCAACACATTGAGGGGCACTACAAATGTGAAGAGCTACTAAGTCCTAGAATTATGCTAAAAAAAATGCCAGTGTGGCCAATGGTCTAACTTCCCTTCTATTCCTAATGATGCATTGGGCAAACATGACAATTCAGTTTATTTTGTGGTTGGCATTCAGCTTACTCAGACTTCTGAAGAAAAACGTGGATGGACGTGTGAATATTAATCAAAACACACTACTGCTGAGAATGTTTAGTACCTTCTTATAGAGCAGATAATCACCAAAGACTAAGGAAGAGAGTCTAGGTCCTATTTTTAACTCTTTATTCACCAGCCAAGAATAGCTGGAAAAATAGCAACGATATAGCACGCTGACCTTAATTAGGATGGTGATTTACCCTTTGCTCTCTGAACACAAACAGAACAGCTTGGAGCTGGAAGGCTTATCAGCAAAGAGAGTGTGGGTGAAGAGGTAAAATTCACTGTGCAGGGCCTCTTTTGAGGGAGAATATAAGGTTTCTCAAAGACACATTATCCCAAGAAACAAGCACAGTCATTCATCTGTTTTTTTCTGGAAACCTAGAGAAATAAAAGTACGGAAGATAATGGCTTTTGAAAGCCTGGAAATCCCAAGTTAACACAGAACTCTGTTCCTTATAAAAACAAGGCCTTCTTCAATATAACGATACAATACGTCTATCTTACAAAAAACATCCAGAAAATAGAAACTTTATTTATTCTTCCCCACCTAATTTTTTGTTCCAGGTGAAATGCCCTTCCAGAATACCTCTAGAAAGGACATTTTTCTTGTAAGATTTAGCACAATATTATTTTTTGCTTTGATTTAATCAGCAATCTTTTCCTTGACTAAGGAGACACAATATTGACAGTACATTGGAGAAGGGAAAATCTCTTTCCAGTTTAATTGTTTGTGTTGTTCTAGGGTTTTCCATATGATACAAACCATAGGCACTTCCTTAAAGAACGGGAGGTGCTCTAAAAGTTATCATTCATTATATTTTTACTGTTGATTCACAAACGTATTAAATGTAATCATGACACAATATACCTTGAATATTTATAAACTGCCAATAACTAAAATAATGATTATGATTTACACAGTAAATGCCTTCCGATGAACTAGGGAACTACTTCTCTATTTACCACATTCATATAGCACTTAGGTTGGTAAATAACATTTCCTTACTGTATTACAAAGCTCCTGGGTTTTGACTTGGAAATAGATTTCAAAACAGAAAGGACTGGGAAGATGACATGGATAATTTGGTGTACAGCCCAGTTTTTGCAGCCCAAGAGCAAACGCTCTTACAATGCTGTTGTAACAACAGCACAGACAGCTGACAGTGGGTTAGAGCAGCTAGCACAAGCGCAGAAACTGCAAACACCAAGTTCACAGGTGAACCGCTCCGAAACTTTGAGACAGTATCTGCCCTGAACAGCTTCCCCATCAGTCTGGGGTACTGGTTGGGACTAATTTCTATGAAGAAGAGATGAAGCTTTTACAGCTGACCAATACTTACATACATTAAGGATGAAAATCACATGAAAAAATGTGCTCCGAGAGTGAAATACAACACTGGCCAGAGAACCAGCAATGAAAGCTCACCATGGTTGTTGTACAAATCCTTCCCAAAACAGACACAGGTGTGACCTCTGTGATGAAAAGGCTGCTTGCTGGCTCAAAAAGCAGTGTATTCCCTCCTTAATCATTCATAGAAATTATACTATATTGGGGATTTAAAGAGAAAAACATTAACAAGGATTATCCTTCAAAGTTCCCTTGGTGGTGAGATTTCAAAAGCCCGGGTTTGCACAGGCAATTGAGTAACCACACTAGTCCTGATTCCCAAAAAAGGCCAAGAGCCCTGTCTAGGTGTCGGCATGGAGTGTCTGGTGCAGGACCACAACCAGCACAGCCAAGTGCTGAGCCGTTGTTATGGGTGGAGAAAAGGAAATAATATCCAAAATATCAAAACATAATGTCCAATAAAAAGAGGGAAAACTAGGAGTATAAGGTCAGCTTCAAACATAGCAGAGCCTGAGGCTTATGAAGTAGCTTCTGGAGAAAGCATATTGACATAAAAGTAAGAAAAAACCTTGAAATAAAACATTTCAGATCAAGGCTTCAACAAACTTACCTTGCTTCTTATCAACCTAGCGGTGATACCTTTCTGTAGAAGGGAGCAAAGTGGCCTCTCTTTGGTAAACTCAGGGCTCAGAAATCAAAGCAACCCAGTAGGGAAGGGGGAAAGCCACAGTTCTTGTTTGATTTGAAGACTTTTAAGCAGTCCTAGAGAAGCAGACCAGAAAGTAGTGTTTTGAAAATGGGAAGAACCCAAATCCAAGGCTTAGACATCCTCCAAACTTGAGGTCTGATCACATTCAAAGAATATTTGGATTCAATGCCAACCCAGTGAGCAGTGAGATGTACCATGCCCATTTCTAAGGGCTGAGGAAGATTTCAGGCAGATTTCCTTCTCTCAGGGCATGCACAGTGCAGGCAGCAGAAAGGCAGACACAGACATTGACATTGCTAATGTACTCCTTTGCTGCCCAGGAGAAAACCTCTCCTTAGAGAAGAAGGCAGAATAATGGTCAAGGCCACAGGTCACTTGCACAGGCAGCGTGGTAGTGAAAACCCAAGTTCAGGCTTTGTTAGAGGGAACATCAGGGGTAGGACCTGGCACCAGACTCCTGGTTCTTCTCTTCCCTGCTCTCCCTGGTCTGTTTCACAAATGTTGGTGGATCCTTCTGCCAGACTATGACTTCAAGCCTTTGAGAAAAGCAGCCTGACTCTAACAGTTCATTCAAAACCTCCTGACCAGCCCACTGCCAAAAGCTATGTGCTGATATGGGAATTGGAAACATGGAGAAACGGTTTTAAAATTAACATCTAGTCCCTAAAGCTTTTCATCCAATCAAACAAAATCTCACATACAAATATTTCCACAAATCCTTGCTTTTCCTATCCAATCCTACAGTAAAGCTGGAGAATGGAGTTAAGGATCCAGATCAGACAGCAGAATTCGGATCTGGAGGATTTTAGTTATCTAGATTATTAACAATTTGGAGTGAGAACTCCGATTTATAAATTAACAAAGCCAGAGAGGACAGCCAGGGTCAGCTAGGTTTGACTTCTGAAAGGATGCCAGCAACAAGGCTGCTCTGAATCAATACCCACATGAACCAGAGTGTAACTGATGGAAAAAGCATCCAATCTCTACTTGCCAATGACAGAATAAATCACAGTCCTGACTTGTGCTCCAAGAATGGTTTCCGCTGTTAAAAGTTGAAGACATATACAGTATGAACTCATCCAACTTCTGACTACTGATTCTTATTATACTATTGCCCAAAGGAGCTTCTGTTTCTGAATTTCTCTTCCTTATATAGCTCACTTGTGAATCAGACTTGAGCTTTTCTTAACTTGCTGTTTGGTAAGATGAGATGGGCTCCACTGTAAGGCGTGTTTTCCAATCCTTCAGTCATTCTTGTGGCTCTTCTCTGAAAGATCTCCAGTTTTTCAACATCCTTTTTTAATTGCGGGTACCACAGCTGGATGGAGCATTCCCAAAACAGTTGCACCAATGCCAAACACAGCAGTAAAGTGATCCCTGGGTATATAAGCTGGGAATATCAAGTAGGTGTCAGAAAGGATCCAAGGATTGTTTTAGCCCCTTTGGCTACAGCACTGGAGCAAGAGATGACATTCAGCCAACTATCCATTCAAACCCTCAATCCTTTTCCAGATTCCTGTTTCTCAACATAGCCTATTCCATCTGGAACATAAATCTCAGAGTTTTAATTTCCTTTACCTGTAGCATCCTGAAAAGAAAAATTATTTGCTATTTCCATTATATCAAGTGATCCAAACTATTCTAAGCCAGTCTTTCTGTCATCTGCTAATGTCAGCAGTGTGAAGTTAATGTCTCCTTCTAGTCACTGCCACATCAAGAAACTCAAAGCAATGACTGGATCTCACTAGGAACATTGCTATTTCATGTGTTCACATCTCAAACCTGTTTACAAATCCCACTTAGAGGTCTGTAACTGAAACTGTTGGAATCCACACACCATTTCCTATTTCTTACTGTATCATTTCAGTTTATGAAAGAATATGTATGGGAGCAAGTTAAAGTTTTATAGGAAATTCTTACACCAACATTAGCATAATAATAACTTTTTTTTTAATGTCTAACTGAAGCTGACCCAAATTATTTTCCAAAAATCGATACTAGATGCCTCTTAATGTGTTACATTTCTTTAGTATGTCATTCGTTGTACGATTCTCCTTGAATTCCCCTTGACTTAATTAATATTAATGTTAATTATTAATGAACATAGCAATCTATTTAACATATTGATCTAAAATTAGATTTCTTTTGTCTCTAGAACTTCCCCAGTGTTGTAGGGCTTATTAGAAATCAAAATAAAAGACACAGGGATCTCTTCAGCTTTGCAACTCTAGAATATGGAGTTAGAAAAAAACAATTATTTGCATAAGTAACTTTAGAACCTGATTGTTGACATACTCCCAGGTACCAACACAGTAAAAATTATTCCATTATCCAGAGAAAACATTCATCCTCCATGTACTCACAAGGTACTAAGAAGCCTCTTTTTGTTCCATTATTGCCAGTTCTATCACAACCAGTCAATCAATTGAACTCCTATGAATTATTCAGTTTAAATTCTATTATTTTCTTCATTTGTCTGATTTTCTGAGTGATAATACTCTGATCAGACCTTCTGCAGGGTACGAGAATTAAACTCTGATCGGACATTTGTGCACAAAGGAGCAGAGGCAGTTTTCACGCTTATGAAAGCGAGGAATCCAAGCATCCTGAAAACGTCTATAATACACCACTTTTTCAGGCCACAAACCTACTGTGAGTGTTCCTATGTTTCTTTACTCTCTGAAAAGCTGCAAGTTACCTTCTGCCTCACTAAGAACAGAATCGCTCCGCACTGGTTTGACTGCCGCCTTCACAAAAACACAGACTTCAGATCACCAGCATCTAGCTGTCGAGGGAGATGCTGTTTCAGAATTGCTAACTTGGCGATTTTACTGAAGGTCATTTTCTCCTCCTCTGCAGGCGAGCAGGGCCTGACTGCCTGGTGCATTAGAATAAACAGATGCTATCAGTACCAGCAACAAATTATCTTCTGAGGCTTTGTAATTTCTAGAGAGTAGCAGGTTGTGGCAAGTCAATTTACATTTAGGATGGAGAGGGAGTGAAACAGAGGTTATGTCGGCATTAACAAGTAATTCAACATAAGGGAAAAGGAACAATAAATTGAAGCTGGACAACTACACTACGAAAAAAGCCGTTATCTGTGCACCCATATCCTTCCTAGTGAGGTACACAGCAAACCAGATGCACACATATGGAGGTCTGGCATCTGAAAATAATTTGTGTTTTATGTTCAAGTGGTAAAAACCCAGGGAGAGCATGTGCTTATACATGTAAATGCTCCTGGAGAGTCAACTGTTCACATGAAACGCTTCCTTGCACCAGGACTTGGGAGGGAGCTGCAGTTGGCACCTGAGGGGGGAGCCGACTTGTTTGCTTGTTGTTCCCAGAAAAACACCTTTCTACAGCTGAAATCGCAGCCCCAGAACCAGAGTGGTGGCGTAACTGAGTTCAGGAATCCTGTCACTGTTTCTCTGCAAGAGTAGGAGACCACATGTCCCTGTATAATCTCAGATGTACAAATAGCTTAGCCCACAGTGTTATGCATATATACCTGCGCATGAACTGGCAGAACCATCTGAAACACACGGAAGAAACTTATAACAAAATGAGGAATGGAACCCTATTTTCCTAAAACCCAACTTGCGGTCCCAGTGAACAAGTCTTACTCTGCTTACTTGACCCAGGCTATGCCTCTGCTATATTCAGGGACAGTGAACATATCTATTTGTGCAAGGAACTTCAAGATATGCCTTTGTTTCTCAAGTTTATCTAGTATATTTCAGCAAGGTACCCTTTAAAGGCAAGTCCTATGCCTCCACTTTTAGCCATTGTATCTCTCCATCCATTTCACATTGGTGCAGGCTCTACACCACTTTTTCATAACAATTCCCTCAGTGTTTTAGGAAGAATTCATTTCTCTGACTGGACCTGGGGACCAATGAAAACATCTGGTTCAATCTTATTTGCAGAAGATAGCAAACACCCATTTCAAAACTAGAAGAGCTTTATTATTGTGGTAAAATATGCTGTTTCAGCATTCCTACATCAGAATGGAAAAATAAATCTTCCATACATCTCCATGCAGGTGGCTGTTCCTCTGTCTGAACACAACATGATCTACCTCCTTTCCCATATGGGCTGGCAAAAATGTTTATCCCAGCATGCTGGGGCTTTAGCCATGTCATTTTCTACCACTGTCAAGAAAATATCTGCAGATATTGATGAGTTCTGATGTTTCACTCACAGCAGTCCAGAGCTGCCTACACAATAAGGCATTCGTTTTCATTTCCCCAGCCCAAAAAGGAAAGTAATCTTAACAAGTCCTGAAATGCTTTAGTACGAATATAAGTGGGTAAGCCACCCATGCAATTCAAAGATATAGAAATTCATTTAACTTTTCTATAACATCGCATATCTATTTTTATTTTAGAGGAATAAACAAGAGTTAGTCATCAGTGACCTTTGCAGGCTACATTAGAGGCAAAGATTTCCAATAAACCAGCCACTCACATAGCATTTCAAATATTACTCTGTGTTGCCTGTCAATTTTTATCCTTTTTTTGACATGACTGATTTGAATATTACTCCATATCCCCTCTCAATTCTTCTCCTTTTCTTGACATGACTTTTGATCATGACTGCCAGGTTCACAAGGAAGCTGTCTCAGTTTCTATCATGAAACACGAAATTTTACACATGAGGCAATTTGGTAACTCAGATTCAAGACAGTACCATCACCCTTTAGGTACCTATGGGTTTCACCTGCTGTCCTGATTGATCATTTTCCTTGCCTGCCAGAGTGCTCTGAAACTCCCACCACAATTATTTGCCAGTTGTTTAGTAAAGGTCTCACGGGGGTCATCTGTAGACCAAGGGAGTGGAGTAGGACCAATCCTCTCTTCAAATGATTCCAGGGACTTCTCATGCCTTCTCCTTTCTCCTGCTAAATAACCAGTTCAGACAAAAAGAAAACTCAGTAAGATGACTCAAAGATAAGAGTTCTCAACCATTTTGAGTCAGTAGCCTTTCAAATTCTAGGGCAGCTATTCATGTACAGCTGAAAGCAATAGGTACAAACACAGCTTATTCTATGAAGAGCCTATTTGATGTCTCTTTTTCAAATTGCTGGGTAAGCTGTAGCACAAGCAAAATTAAGCTGGCAATTCTATTATTTAATAGGATTCAACACTTGAAATCAACGAGTCCAGCCTTTGGTCTCATTTACATGTCTCTGGACAGCTATCCAACCTGGGGTGCAGCATCTCATCTTTCTTGCATAATACTTACAATATTCTGCTATTACGCTCTCAAATACTGCCGAGGTTCCTAGATTTTCTATTCAGCTCAAAACAAGGGCAGTAATTTTTCTTTCTCCTAATATCTGTTTATAGTTCAGGGAAATCCACATGTAATGGCCTGTAATTAGCTTCCAAGGGGCAGATCTATAGATTTTACTATAGGTATATCACTACATTTCTCAACACTTTAAATTATGCTGGAAAAAAACAAAAATATATCACCAGAGGAAGAAGTCCAAATATTCTCCCATGAAAACTGGGCTAGCACGCTTAGAGCACAAAAGTTTCCATAGCCAAAAACATTCACATCTGGATGCTTTTAACATTGTCAGCATGGCCAGACACCCACTTGTATCTGGGTGTTGTGCAATTCCAGCATGAAACTCAAACTCACACCATGAATCCAGAAGAAGCAGCAAAAAACTCTGCCATCACACCCTTTCTTGTAAATCTTTGGTCCTAGAGAACTTCTTCCAGTTCTAGGGTTTGGAATAACTTGTTTTCAGACCAAAGCTGTCTTCTCCAAACCAAGTCCTGTATCCTGGCTGAGTTAGATGAAGTTAAATCAGCATAAAACTAAAATAGCACAATGGAAAGTCAGGCCTACTGTTAAATCATGCTTCTATTTTTATCTGGCAAAGCACTTAAACATGTGCCTGAGACCCACAGAACCTAAGCACATGCTTAAAGTTAGTCCTGTGTTTACATGCATTGTTAAGTCAGGGTTTATAAATCAAACTGATTTTGTGAATCTGGCTGAAATTTTGTGATTTTTTTTTTTTAAATACACAATGCTGATCTCCACATATCCAAAGGGATCCATGGGCTCAGGAAGCATAAATCTGCACATCAAGCAAGGAAAACTGAGTACTCGCAGTTGGACCAAAAGCTCACATAAACCCAGAGAAAGAAAAAGAAATATTTCAAAGAGAACCATAAGATGACACAAAGCAAGAAGCAAAATTTGGAGCCAAGAAGGTTCAACCTTAGTAGAAAGAGATACAAAAATGGTGGTGCAGGTAAAGCAAATATTTACCTAGTCTGGCAGTTTACCTGCAACACTGTCTGAAAGCAGATATTTAACAGACACAGCACGCAGGGCATGCACAGAATGGTCAGTCTTCCAGTTTCTGGCCATCAGCAATTCAGACACTTAAGGCAACCTCCAAGCCCACAGAGGCCATTGTATTTAGTAGCCTCTGATAACTGGATCCTACAGGATTTTGGCTGATCCTATCTTATATTTATTTCATTTTGAAATTTCTAGTATCCCTCATCACTTCCACAATATAATAATGAAAATGTACTCCTTTTATTCTATGCTACTATCCTTTTAATTTCTTTAGCACCCTTAGTTCTTGTGTTACAAGGAGGAGGAATTAACCAGTTTCCATCCACCTCTCCCATATCACTCATGATTTTATGGGCCTCTGTAGTTTTCAAGGTTGAGGACCACTACTTTATTTAGACTTTCCTATTAAAAAAAGACACATTTCACACCTCTAGCTACTCTCACTGCTCTTTTCTATGTCTTTTCTACTTCTAATACAGGAATATCAACATCTGTGTCTCTCTCTTGTATATAATGTAGTGGCATAGGCTGTTTCTTTTCTTCTCAGTTTTTCCAAATAACTCCAAAAATTTCTCATTGTCATTTATAGGACTTCTAGTACGAGTCTGATATTACTGGAAAATCAGCAACAATTACTTTATTAATCATGTCTCTGAATATAGAAACCACAGAAAGCATATCTACCAAGAGGCATGAATGGTCCTGATTATTTTCCCCTATATTATTTATGTATGTTGACATTGACTTTCATCTGCCACTGTACTGCCCAGTCTCAAGATCGTTCTGCAAAGGACCAAAAAGCTGCATGCCTTTACTTTACAAGGGACGTGTTAACACATTTGCAACATACTGTATTTATGTATGTTATAATTTAATCTCATTTTTTCCTGATACAGAAGCCAGACTTGAGTAAGCTGTAATTTTTTAATCCCTGCTGAAACGCTTTTTAAGATTGGTGCCACTTTATTTACCTCCTCTGGGACAAAGGCTGACTGAACGAAAAAAGCTTCATTCCAGAGTAATTTAAAGCATTTGTGTGGATATAATTTATGCTGATGATTTGTTATTGCTCATTTCATTGATCTGGTTTAAAAGCTCTTCTATTAACAATTCAATTAGAGGCCATTCCCTGGGCTCAGACCTTGGAGGATTTCCCCTTTGCTCTGCAGCCAGCGCCTTCTGCTTTCTGCCGTGACGTGGTCTCACTGACCCCGCTTGCTCCTTTCACACCTTGGTCATTTGCTGAGCCCACCCTTTGCAGACAGACTGCCAGATCCTGTTGCCTTTGGAAGAGCTTTTGTTATTAGTTTTCATGTCTTTTGTGAGTCATTCCTCAAACTATTTCAGTCTGTGTTGTTGTAGTTTTACATTTGATTTGTAAGAAATGACATGCCCCTCTGTTTTCTTTGTTTAGGCATGATCTACACTTTATAAGGGAAACCTTTTTATTTCTAATAATTCCCGTTACTGCACTGTTTAACTGTACTAACTTTCTTGTGTGTGTGTGTTGGGTTTATTTTGGGAACAGATGACATATGCTTTTTGCAATTTATAGGGATGCTACTTACACTCTTAGTTTCTTTAAACTGCTTTTTAAATAAAAATATTGCCATGGTCTTTGGTGTTTTCTTAATGTTTTTAATTCTACAAAAGTATTGAATTTGACTGTGCAATGGTCACCCCTGCAGAGCAACTCTTTAGTGCAACAGCTATAGTTTAAACAAGGTCTTAGTCAAGAGCGTCTTCCCCTTTTATTTGTCTGTTTAAAAATGCCGACTAAAATCTGCTCTTTATGTCCTAACTAGGACAAATCTTCTCCAGCCTCTTTTCTCGTATACTATCTTTCCATTGCCTGTGATCTTTCTTAGCATTTCATGGATATTGTCACTGCCATGTCAGCTGTTTAAAAGAGCAAGCTTATTACAATGTTTTGCTTGATCTGGCGTGGCCGCTTTCAATCCATAGAGAGTGGGTGGTAAATGATGATACAGATAACTGATTTATCTTATTGGACTCTGATTTCCAACTGTGAGTCACTCCTCCAATAGCAAAAATCTATTCTTGTCATTTCCACATAATAAGTATCCTTCTAGTACAGCTTTAAAGTGATTAGTTTCATTCAATAGTATTTCTGGAAGGCCAACACATTACAATTCACCCATCTTCACTTTATATACATTTAATATTTATAGAAAAGCACAGATACTTTTGGTCTTGGTCTGACTGCCTACCTGCGTGTGTCTTGTTTAACTGTGGATTTGCTTAGACTGCTCTATTTTATTTATAACCTGAACTTCATTGTTGGCTGTCCTATCCTGCCATGAGGACACAGAGATTCTTGTGCTGGGGTGAGTGTGTTCTCCAGGTCCTCATCTCAAATAATTTTAAAGACTCCCCCAGTATCTGTTTTCTTTTCCAGTGCCACTAGTCTGGTCACCCCTAGTTCAGAAGGGACCATCCTCCCCATCCATTCTTAGCATCTCTCCTGTTTCTAAGTCTTTGCACACCACTTCCTTAGACAAACATTATATCTCTGCCTGTCTGGGACAAGCATTTCTTGAAGGCTGTAAGAGAGCTCCTTTTCTTTACCATCTTCTCCTATTAAAATATTACATTTCGCCTCCTGGAGCTCTGCCTTGTGTTTTCTTGGTGCTCATACAACCATGACCAGACATGACACACGAAGAAGGTCACCAGCTCCTTTGCAATATCTTGTCAAAGGCTGCCCAGACACCACAAGTTACAAAGCCTCCAGAGCTGAGGCAAACCACCACATGCTCCTTCATGGCCCCATAATCCCAGTTATCAGTCCCAGGCAGCACTGCAGCCTGCCTCTTCTTACCCAGCTGGACTGTCGTCCTTTTGCCATGTGTCATATTTAAGTGGATGAACAAAGTCACCTTCCAGAGAGAAACGGGGTCACATGGACAGTATCTTTCGCACACATGTTTACTCATTCAGTCTGAAACACAATTTTATGATTTGCCTTGTCGTCTCCTAATTCAAGCTGCAGGAGCAAATCGAGCCAATTCTGCCAACCAAATCATCGTATATTCAGCACCCAGAAAACAGAAAGCTTCTTTTACTGCACATCTAAACCAGCACAAAACCAGGTGAAAATCAGTTTTCCAGAGAAGAAATGCAGTGTTTACAATTCCTATCACCACAGTCCTCACTCTCCAGTGTTTAGGAAAGTTTTCTTCTATTTAGAAGCCAGTCTTGGGGGAACATTATTGCGGTTTTCATATTTATTTGATTTTCTAAAGGCTGACATTGGGTTTAATTTGCAGAGACCACACGGCATAGAGCAGATCAGGGAGTCTGGCACAGAGACAGGAGGTACCTTCATCCCTTGGACAATTAAACGTGAAGAGTAAAACCTAACAAGTCCTGCATTTAATCCTCTTTGCACCCCTTAGCCCCTTGCCAAAGTTAAGAAATCCTTCTCCTCTTAAAAAGAATAAAATATTTCAGAACACATCATCAACTCCTCCCTTCAGCCCTCAATACTGACAGTTTTATCTCTATACACAAAGCTTCTCCTCCTTTCTCCAGCTTGGCAACAAAACCCAAGCTCAATGAATATTTTATATGTGTGTGGTTAATGGAGCATTCTGGCTCCAGTCCATTAGGAACCTTACACAACGGTGTATTAACTGCTTTTCAATGTAACATTTTTGAGTCTATCCAAAAGGGATGTGTGTTTGCCAGTTGAGCCAACACACTATTGTTGTCTTGTCAACCTAGTTCCTGTCTTCAGTTCAAGAACAGGGTCCCCTGTCACAGCGATTTGCCACCATCATGCTCTCAACAGCAACCCAAGAAGATTAGCTCAGCTCCAAGGTCTATTCTTCCCTCTACATTTTGAGGTTTGTATCTTGTGTGGGGTGGGGAATGCCTGCAGTCTTTTTCCTTCAAAGATATACACAGGGATAAGCAATCACATCACAGATTAACACAAGAGTAAATATAAAGCAGTTAAGATGAGATCTTTAATTTTGGTGGAAACCAGACCTCCATATTTTTTTTATCAGCTCTGAAATTTTGGCCTTAAATTCCACCTGACTGACTGTAAAAACAATAGGAGAATAAAAACATTGGACAAAGTACTTATCACCTTCTCACTTTAAAAACCTCCTCTATTCCTCAGACCCACCATGGGCAGAACAGGGTCTCCATCAAAACCAGTACAAAATCATCTCAGACAGATGGGCACAGATCATTGCCCTTAAAAGAAGGGACAGTATAATTCTACCCTTCACATAGACAACATCCATGGTAAATGGTAAAAAGAAGAAAGCTTCTGGATTTCTGAGATGAAAAGCCCTGTGAGATTTGGGGGTCCAGGTCTAAATTCTCACCTACACCTCCCTGACAATCTATGGAGAGCACAGGAGCTTCCAAAGCATGAATCATCCCAGTTTGAGGTATATGCCTAGAATGGGTAAGATGAACCGCATAGGCTGTTTATCAATCCTCACCAACCAAACAGAGAGCCTAGATGACAATCTTAGACTTCATGTCTAAGTTTTAGATAACTAAAATCAGGTGAAATGATTCCCAGCCCCAAGGTTTGCAGACTCATTTCCAGACAAGCCGCAGACTCTGACAGACTTAGGGCAGAAAACAACAAGATAAAGAAAAGTGCTGATGTGGAAGGACTGATCTCATTCCTTCCCTGTCTGAAAGCAGAAAGAGCTTATTTTTCAGAAAGCAAAGCCCACTCTTTGCTCTCGTATCATTGCTGAAACACAGTGCAAGAAAGGGGACACCATCATTTCACATCAACCGACCCCGTGATGCTTTCTAGAACATCTACATGAGGTAGTCAGCATCCATGAGGTGTTTGGGTACTACAGGTAGGTAAGCAAGGCCCAGAGGAGCCAGGAAGAGACTGTTGGCCAAAAAATAGATGAGGTGAAGGCTTTTGATAGGCAGGGATCACCTCTAGACAAACAGTGCCTCCCCACCCAGTAGTGCCTGCACACCCATGACTGGGCAGCAGTGGCAGGGTCTGGAGCTGAAGGATGCAGGGAGGGGACTCAAAGACACACGATTAAGGGAAGCTACATGCAAACTTTGGAAGAATTTCCTCTTGCAAGGATTTGGAAGAATAAGCAATGGTTTCCCCAAGAAAACTGAAAGGATCACCATGTCTCATATCACAATTGAGCAAGGACAGCCACTGCACAAACATAATCAAAAGCAACAAATCTGACTGACCCAAAACTCAGCTGCTCTGAATACAGCTCTGAAGTCAGGCTGTTTCTCTCTCCTAGAGGCACACACAGCACATCAGTCATTCTACCAGTAGATAATCCCGTTTCCAGTCCACTTTCTTCTCCCTCCCAGATACCTCAGCTTCCCTCCATACTCCCCCCTCATCCCTGCTCCCCCTTTCAGAGCTATCATCAATGGAAAGTTTTGAGAATTAGCCGAAAACAACCAAAGTACATAATTGACTGAAGAAGGGAAATAGCAACTTCCATCATCTCAAAAAGCTGCACCTTTCTCCTACTCATCTCAAAGCTGAATAAAGGAATTAAAAACATAGCCTGGGGCAGCCAGCAGAGATTTACAAGAAGCAGACATTAGTTCTCACTCTAAAGGCAGGGCGTGTGCTGTAAGCCAGAAGGAGCAAACACAGAGAAAGGGAGCAGAAACGTACAAAGTCTTTACCTTTAAAGAGAAGGAAAGAGAAGGGGAAAAAAAAATAATCAACAAACTTTAAACCCTTCCTAATAAAACAAAGATCATCCTGGCAATGTGAAATGCTACCCTACTTTGTTTATTTATCGACACAAAGAAAGAAGAAAGTTGGCACCTCAGAGGGTATTAAATGCTGGTTTTTGCTGACTGAATGACCTCAGACGAAATATTTTCCATGACAAGAGCCCAGAAGACGCTGGCACAGAGTCAGACAATAAGATTTTCAGAGCGTATTTACATTCTATCCATGGCCCCAGGCTGTTCCAAACCCATAGGCAGGTGCTGCCTTTATCTGTTCTTTGCTCACCTGGCTCCCTAGCAAAATGTTCTGAGGCTTGTGGCTCAGCTGCCTTAACTGTTTGCTGCCTGGTGCTCAGAAAGCTGAGGAGCTTCAGAGACATCTGGCATCCTGGCAAATGGAGATGGCAACTCCAGACATTGTTTAAAGCTGACCAGTGAGTGGTGCGTAAGGAGTTTTTCCAACAAGCAGAGGGAAAACGGTGGTGATGCAATGGTAATAGACAACTAAAAACTAGACTAATTCGTGCTGAAAAAATATGCTTTTTAAAAGAGAAAGGGAAAAGTTGGTTCTTTCAGGGATGCTCTGCATTCTCCATCTGTTGGGATCTTTAAGCTACATCTGCAAGACAAAAACACTCAAGATCCTGCAGAAGATTAGAGGAGACAGTGACAGTTACAACTTCTTGCCTTGAGACCTGTGCAGGACAATATGCCACTGTCAGGCAGGGAATGCTCACCAACCCACATCCCTGCATCAGCAGACAAATGGGAGGGAGTCAGGCTAAGCCACAAAGAACCCCAGGGTTGTGTCTTCCAGCTCCATGGCACAAATTCTCTACACCACAGGCTTCCAGCTACATATTCTCCCAAAGACCAACTCCTGACCTGGTCTTCAGCAAAACGAACTGTTCCATCCCTGTGGTGGAAACAGCCTCCTCTTCGCTCAGTTTAATTTGGCTTGTAGTGCACAACTCTTCTCTCTTGTGCAATAAGCCTCCAGGAGATGCTGCAAGAGGATACGCCCTTAATACCGCGCAACCAGGAAGAATGATAATTGCACTTTTAACAGCACTATGTACAAGGCAGCCACCAAAGCAGAGGAAGCATGAATTAAAGCAGGGTAAAAAGGAGGGGCTTTACCATCTAACTAATAAGGTATTATTCATGTGTTTGGAAAGCTTCCTTGCAGAAAGATAAAGAGAGACATAATGGGTAGTCAGAGGAACATCACCTTGAAAAGGAAAGGCCTGTCTGCCATCTCACAGCTCCCTTGTCAAGCTGGGCTCAGCTTCTACCTGCCCCACCTTCAGCTCCCCTCCTTTTCCTATTTTCTTACCATGCGTCCTTGTTTAACTCATTTTTAACCCATTTCTTACCCAAGTCAGCTGCTCCCTGCCCATGTGCATGGCTCAGGTCTGGCTCTCTCACACACTCCTCCACACCAGTTCCCTCCAACCCCATTACCTTCACCAAAACAGGGGACATTTTTATTTTCTTTCATCTTCCCTTTCTCTCATTACCATCTTCCCTACACAGTTTTAAAACTCAAATTCACTCCAGGCTTACTGTGTGCAAAGTGTGTCCCTTTTCACATCCCTGCTCCAGCCCACACCTATGCACACATCTGCCAACTCTGCTTGTAACCGTATTTTTGTATTTGTCTGGCCTCACTGTTCACCCAGGTCACAAAAATGAGACCTTACCCTCCAACAAATTTATCACAATATAGTTTCACTCACGAGCCCAAAACAATATGGAGTTTTAAACATCTTCCCAAAAGTAAATTAACCACCAATCACTTGCATAATCTACCACTGTCCTTTTCAATTCTGTCCAGATGGTTATGATAATTTATAAACATCTTGCAGCCTCTACCATTTCTGAAGCTGTTTCTATGTGTGCTCCACAATGGAGCTGCACAGGACTTGCCACACTGAGAAGTACACCTCCAGGAAGCCTTTCCTAACATGCAGAAAAACAAAACAAAAAAACCCTTTATCCACCCAGATCACATTTCATAAGGCTTTTAGGGGCATGACACATGGACGCCTATCGGGAATTTCCAAGAATCCTGATAGGCAATTCAGATCCATCAAAGTCACAGCAATTTGGGTATCCAACAAGCTGAGGCCCTGTGGAAGCTCTGTATGCATCTACAGGAACCAAAATGCCTTTGGAAATTGGAATGAGGTGTTAAATGTTCAACCAGATCTGTGGACAGCTGGGTGGTGCCTGTCCCTGGATAGGATCAGATGCACTAGGTAAGACCAGGACAGAAGCAGATGTCTCAAAGCTGTCCCTTCTCTGGCTCTGCACTCACAACCAGCATCATTACAGACTGATTTAAGAACAAAACAAAACAAACAGAAACCAAACAACACAATCAGTAGATCTGCAGCAATCCTGGGATGAAATATATATGCTATGAAAAACTCCTGTCAGCTGGAACAGCGAGGATAAAAATGGGAGAAAAAATGAGACTAACCAGGTATCACACGTGGTTATCTGCTGCCTCCTATTCCCAGCAGGAACTCTTTGAGTAATGCCTGCACACAATGTTGCTGCTACTGTCCAACTCAAGGACATCTTTTAAACAATGCCTCACTGATAATCCT
This sequence comes from Streptopelia decaocto, assembly GCF_964273445.1. Classification (NCBI taxonomy): domain Eukaryota; kingdom Metazoa; phylum Chordata; class Aves; order Columbiformes; family Columbidae; genus Streptopelia; species Streptopelia decaocto. Next base: position 6,748,484 of record NC_138660.1, on the reverse strand, counting down.
GTGAGGATTTTCAACTCTGTCCTGTATAGCATTTTAATTACTCACGCAGTTTCGGGAGCTCAGACATTTATGGAAGGTATTTTCATCCCACTAATTGTAGGTTTCCCAGAGGACTCAGTACAGTATATTATGTCCTCAGTGCTATTAAATGCTTTAGGAAAACTTCCAGACAGTTTTTGTGTGTGTGCATGCATATGGTTCTGGGGAGGAAGAGGGCAAAATCAGGAAAAGGAAGACTTTTAGACCTTAAACAAAGAAATAAATTCTGGCTGTCGACTTTCAGGGAAAAAAAAACCCATCAAAAAGGGAATATTTAAAATAATATTATAACAGCCTCATCTAATTTAGCAGTTCTGGAACCTCTATTTCCAATGCTAAGAGCATGCAGCTATATCCCTCAATGAGTAAAGTAATTTCATTAGCTAGTAGCTAAAGGTTACATCTGTATCACTGATGGCATCCACCCTAGGGAGTGATTCCCAGCCTCTCAGGACAGGTAGTACAGAACGTCTCATGCTGACACCGCCCAGGGCCAGCTTGGCTCTAGAGCAGACTGGCCATGCCCATAGTGTGTGGCACTCAGCCTTGTGACCATAAGACACAATAGCTGCTTGTGTGTGTGTGCTTGAAGTCAACATGCCTAAAATAATGTGAGAGTTGAGCTGCAGCCCACAAAGGCAATGTTACTACAGCATGATGCTGAAGGGCTGCGTTGCATGTCCTGCAGAACCAGGTGGGGGGTAAGGGGGGTGGTATGGCCAAGAGCATAAGGTCTGAGATAGCACGGAAGGACTACAAGGGGCAGCAGGAAGCCAAACCAGGCACAGAGCTGTGCTGCCAGCTTCAAGCACTCTTGCAGGTCTTCTCTTAGTGGGGTCTAGCTGGTTCAACCCAACACCACATAAAAAATGTGCTGGGAGGCTGAGACATCTTGCAGCATAGACGTATTTACTGCAGGTTGTCACCAGGCAAATCATCAGAGAGACACAGCTCCATAGCCTCCAAATGCATTAACTAGAGCTATGTATTTTGAAGGAAGAAAAAAAAAATATGGAGATTTCCAAGTGTAACTGTATAGCATATCTGAAAAACAATCGTTGTGTGCTACTGCATTCCCTGGAGTGGTGGTAACATCATCCCTTCCCTCCATGCCAAAGAAATTTAGACACAGCCCAAGGAAAAAACTTCCATTCTAATGGAAAAAAGTCTGCGACTTGCCAAGTCCCTGGACCTCACAGCCGTAGGATAGGGATGGAGATGTAGTGGGTAGGGGTCTGTATCTCAAAGAAGAACCCCTTTTTCCAGCCCTTTTCTGCTGGGTACAAAGTCCTCTAAAATGAAGATAATGTTCAGCCTTGTTTTCCATGCAAAAGACTCACAAGTTCTGTCCCACAGATGAAGACACTCCTGCATTAGCTGAGCAGTGGTAACCCTCCATGTACATGCTCTTAGTCATGTGAAAGTTAAGGTTTGGCACCTTGGCTTATAACAGGGGCTGTGAGCTGATCAGCAATAAATTATGAGTTTTTTGTACCACACCTGTGACCTTGCGTCTTCAGAAAAAAAATAAATCTCCATAATTATGATCTCTGGACTGTTGCGGTAGGACGATCCCAGGAGGCAAGTCTGGTTTATTCTGGCTCTTAAAGAAAAGAATCTGCGTCACAAAACCCACTATCGCAGTTGGCATTAACCAGGAAGCATCTTGCTAATTATCGCTGCAAAAATACCCAGTTGAAATGGCCCAGGGAAGCCATAAGACCCCCTACCTCCATGAGAAATGTCCACACTGACGTGAATTGGCTGCTCAGGATGTAAGAACATGCAGCAGCTGGAGAATGGACTTCCTCCAGCAGTTACTTTTGTAGTTATTTATAAATATTTTCCTATGACAATTAAAGGTGATGGATCCAGCATTGGCTGGGAATTAAAGAGAATGGAGCTCCACTAACCAAAAACAGAAATAAGGACAAGATAATCCATTGGTAATGACTTTGTTTCCATTCAGAAAGATGACATGGACTGCAAGGACAGGACCACTGAACCAATTACCTGAAACTGACTTATGGGTCCTGAAAGCAATCTTATCCTGAGAGAATTCACTGACACTACCTGCAACCCTGTACCCCAGTACTTTCACCTGGCATATCTAACTGGGGTAGACAAAGAAATATTGAAAAAATGGAACTTCTACATCCCCCACAGGGGTACAAAGCACAGAGCAAATGGCATGACTCAGATACTGCCTGGAACATATAATGAGGATATTAAACTAGATAGTCATTTTATAGGTTACTTTATTTTTAATTGGGGAAAAAAAAAAAAAAAGGAAAAAAGAAAAAGAAAACACAGAAGCCAACCAACCTACATATTTGGCCTTCAGATAAATTTTTGGTTTTACGTGACAGCTTTTTCCCCTACTTAAAAATTTGCATGAATACTGTCAAGACAGGACACGCATGGTAAAGAATATGCAAAATCCAGGGCTAAGCCCAGCTGCCTGCCTCTCCCACTGTGCTCTGCCAGGACAGCGGAGATCAGCCGGGCCTGGAACTGGGAGCACTCCCCACTTCTGCATGGCATCAGGGCAGGGACCTGGTCTTGCTGTGCACAGCCTTCCTTTCAGTGAACCTTTCTTGCTTAGAAAGACCCTGCAGACCCCAGCTTCAGTTCACTCGGCCCTTTTGCTGCACAATCACTGTGATGGGGTGCATGCGTGGGGTGGGGGTTCCTTATTTTCCTGTGGGAAGTGGGAAGAATAAGTCATGATGTGGCCTCCCCATCAGGGAGGAGGGAGCAGAAGCAGCACGGCAGGGAAGAAAAGGGACACTAGAAGGAAGGTGTCAATGTGAGGTTGTGTTTACCCACACAAGGGCAGCCTGTAAGATTTCACACAGATTCAATTCAGCTGGTGTAAACTCCCGTGCAGACACTTAGTTGGGTTCAGGGAGGTTTATTTCTGCTAACAGGATTAGGAAAGGTTTAAGCTAAACCAAAAGAGAAGAATGCACACAAGCGCTTTCACAGCTTAGAAAATAAACAAACACACAGCAAACCTGCTTTTAGACATGGCCAAAGCAACCAGAGTTCCCTTCCCAGAAGCTCTCCTCACAGAGAGGATTTTATCTAATGCCGTCGTCTTGGCTGCTTTTCCTGCTGCAACCCTACCTTACCACCCACTCGGTACAGAAAATTGCCGCACTTTACACCTACATACTGCTAAATAACTTACATCACTTCAGAATTTGGCCCAAGTAGCCACACGGGCATATGAAGAAGTGTACAAAACAGCTAAGCAAATGTCTTTTGCCCGTCTAGGATGGCAGTGGGCAGCAGAACGTGCCTGTGCTGTGAGAGCTGGGCAATGCACTGCAGTAGGAAGAGCCAAAGGCAAAGCAGCGGGAGGGTCCAGCCACTGCGCCACATTCAGCACAAGAAGGCTATTGCTCAAACCACATTCCACCAAAGCGTCCAAAATCTCTACTGGTGGGAAAACACCTTCCATTTAAACAGTCCCTTTCCAGTGAGGACACCACAAGTTAATTGAAAGGGCATTTACTGCCTGCCCAAGTAATACTGCTGCCATCTGTACGGAGCTCTGCAGTGGTTCAGATGGAGGTACAACGTGACTGAGCAGTGAAAGTAAAGTTTACAGCATCCTCCTGAAAGGGCAGGGTGGATCTCCACCTGCAGGGTGTGGTTGCCTTGAGAAGGAATTTGGTTGGACTTGGGGGTAATCGCAGGAGTCCCGTGATGTTCACTCTTGAGAGGTGAGGATGTTGGTTTTACATTTTTTCCAAAAGGTTAGGAGTTGTGGTGAGCCTAATCATTCTGGCATGTCAGCTTGTGCTATCTAGGGGGAAGAGCACCACCTTCTGAATTACCAAGTCAAATTGACTGCAGCAATCAACTTTTCCTTCTAAGTCCCCATCCAAAACCAAACAGGCCCAACCCTGCTTAACTTATGAGATCATAGCCCAAGGCCCTGTAGCTCTCTGGGACATCACTGCCTCACCCATCATCTACAAATATGGATGGTACAGATCTCTCCCAGATTTTACATAGACAAAAGCCTGACCAGTGACATAAGCCCACTAGAAAGTGCCTAAAGCACCTCTCCAAGGTGGCAGGTAACCAGCAAAGCCATGGAAATAAGAACAGAGTGGTGGAGTCATCAGGAACATATACCACACAGAGCTCTAACCTCTCCTGGCTGGCTTCCAGCAAAAAGCTCTTGCCCAGGCTGGTGCATGTCATTCAAAGGCTGCCTTTCGTGAACCCTGCCACACCAAGGCTTTGCTGCTGCTCAGCTCCACTCTGAGTAGCATTTTCATCTTCCCATCATTACTTCAGAACCTATTTGCATTGTTAAATCGCTAAGATAAATTGTTTTTCTTTTGATATCTTCAAATCGAAGCTGCCTGAGCTAGAGATCTTTCTTTTGTTAAAGCATGTTACTACCCTTAATGGGTTTTTCAAATGCATAATCCATACCTTACACTTCAGAGGTTGTAAAGCCCTATAATTCAGGCCTGGCCAAACACCTCCTGAAGCAAAAGCAGAAAGTTCCCTTTTTCTTTTTCTTGGATCTGGTCTTTTCATAGCACTGGTTCTCTGACCTCAATGCAGAAACTTTCACCACTGCTTAAAGAAGTATTTTTATTCATCCATACCTTACATGTGACAAAACATGTGAGGTATGACAAACTGCAGAGATCCATGAAAGGTCAAGCTGTGACTCTGAGCTGAAAGCAGAAGGTCTGAACTCTGACCCAAGATAGGTCTTTAACCACTACATACCACTTTCCATTAGGTGCTTTGCATCACAAAGAACTATGAAACAAAGAAAGAAAAGGAGAAAAGCAGCTATTGATCCTTTCCTAGCTAGGGCAAAAGTGCTGCTGCCTGAAGTACGGAACAGGTACCTCTGATGACCATTTCACAAGTCTCATCATCTTGGGCGTTATGCTTGACAGACTCGTACCTCGGAATTATTATAGTTCCATTCAATAGTTCCACAAACAAAACAAAATGAAATAATTGAGAATATGTATACTACTTTCTACAGGTAACAAATCTAGAAAGAGGTGGCATCATGTACAGCAGAGGATCAGAAGTCATAATGATCTTGATGTTCTGGAAAAATCAGAGGGGCGAGGTTTAATTTATTAAAAATCAGTGCAAGATACTATGCTTGTAGAGGTATCATTCCTCCCTGCTCAACATAGGTAAGGTCTAGACTGGTGTGTTGCCTCTAGCCTCAAACTCACCCTTCAAGGAAGATGTGGATGGACAGCAGAGTCCAGAGAAAAGCAGAGGGCTGGGAAATGAAATCCAGCAACTGTGTGAGCTGGGGTGTCAAGGCAAGCGGAGAGCTGGTTAAGGGGAGCAAGAGGGACACCTTCAACTGTGCAAAAAGACATGCAAGAAATGGGTTGGACATCAGGGCTTCCAACCAGCCCTCCTTCAGTGGCTGTATGATGATTTCACTTTTGATTCCTGGTGCCATTTCTGTAATTGTGGTATGCTTTATAGTTAAGAAAGAAGCTTGAAGATATAATTTACAGGTAATCTGAAGGTTAAAAAAGTTGAAGCTAACAAAAAAAACCTTGAAAAAAGTGTCTTATGTCATGATTTGGCTCCTGTTGGATGAGAAGATCCAGAATTTTTGATCACCATTTGGCAATGCTTACTTGTTTCCCTAAAGGGTTTTTAAATGGCACCAACGTTACATCAACTATGTTACCTCCTCCCATTGTCTCTGTTTTACTGACGTGGGTATCCTGAGCCTGATGCAGCTTTCCAAAACACCTAAACTGCACAGGGGTGTGGAGCCCCGCTCTCTATTCAGTTGCAACTTAGTAGCAAATTATTCCTTCTTTTTCTGCAGAATTTTCTAAATATCAATCTGATTTGCTTTGCACTGACCTATGTAGGTCTTGCAGCACTCTTCACCTCCCAAATTTCACTCCCTGTACCCTGCAAGCATTAACATTCAGAGTAAGTTTTCCCCCCAGGTATGAGCCTGGCTTTCTTTCACAGCAGTCTCATTTTTCCTACCTTCATGCACACTTGTATTTCCTTAAAGAGCTTGAACTCCCATTAAATAGGAGAGTCTAAATGGCAAGTGTTAAAATATTTTTTTAACCTATTCTCATTCAGTAGGTACCTCTGAAGACTGGGCATCATCTCCAGCCTACTCAAAAAGTTCTGCCCTTACCAACACCAGCATCTCATTTTTATCCTCATTTTCAGATCCTTGTAGACAACAGAAAAAAAATAGCAGCTTGTGTGGATCACATCTAAAACCACGTGCATAAGTTCAAAGATAATTAGCCCTTTAGTTGCTAAATGCTGTGCAAAGCACACATTTAACAGCTAAAACTGATTTTAATCTTTGCTTAATTCTTTTGCCAGAGAGTCCCATTCATAGTGAGGCAGCTGTCTAAATATCTCGGCCCCTTGGGGCGAGGAGACAAGGGAGCCTCTTGCAATGCTCTTGAGTGACCCCAGCTGGCGTCACCCCCTGCAGCACCCAAGAGCGGCTTCCAACTCATTTGGGGGCAGAGGATGCCAGTGGGGCTAGACCCCCAAAAAAAACGATTTATTTGTGAAGTGCAGTGCAAAAATTCTCACTTTCCTCAGCTTAGGTAACGCTTCTTAAGTACAAAACAGAAAGTCAGGTGATGAGAATAGTAAATTTAGTGCAAAGTAACGGCCTATTAGCGAGGAAGTGCATGGATTTACACTGCTTTCACACTGGCTAGGCATGAAAACCAGTCACTGCATCCTTTGCTCCATAACGGGGTCTCTCCCTGGGGCCAAAAAGGCCCTCAAAGGCAGGACAGTTGCAGGTTTGTTGTGCCCAGAACCACAAGACACTTTTTTTTTTTTAAATAATCTTAAACAACCTTCTGCAGAATGTGGTTAGACATCAGTGCTTCCTACAGCAAGGCAGTGTACACATATCCAGAGAAAGATGTCAGGAGGACAGAACAGCAACAAAAAAATAATGAATCTGCTACCTGCAACAGGCAGTAGCCTACACCAAGGTTTATTTACTCCAGTGTCTTAATACACTCCAACATTTAGGGTACTAAGACATTACTTCACAACCAGATTGTTACCTTCACATGCAGAATATGTAATGTACCAAGATGGGAAGGAGCTGAACTAAGAACATTTGTGCCTGTGGTGTGATAAGAAAATATGCTTTGCTCCTTCCTAAAAATGCTAATGCACTCCTCAGCTGCAGACCGAGTATGACTATCATTTTAGTATTAAAACACTCATTATAGAGCTTATTTTTGCTTGACCATTTTTGTCTCTTATTGGTGCATAGGTTCTAAAAGATAGGGAGTGGCATAAAAACTGCATTAACTTCAATATGTTCCTGATGTTTAATCAGGTAAGGCTTTCGGTTGCAACCACTTGCTAGTTTGTTCCTCAGACCCTAGGAGCCCAATGTCCTCCTTGAGGAACTGAGACAAGATCTAGGAAACCAAGCTGGAAGAGAAGAGGACCCAGGTTGCAAGAAAAGTTTGGGAAGTGAACAGCCACCGCAAGATGACGTTTGACTTTTGGGCCCATGGTCAGACTGTCTAAATATCAGTCAGACCCCCTAAGGGCTTAGGGGGAGTTTAAATGCTCTCCAAATGGAAGGGAGTTTTCTTCACCTACTCATTTACCTAAGCTGTACAGTTAGCTAATAGCTTGCACAGCACTTTGAAGCGGGAAAGCTCTAGACAGAGGAACATTATAATTAGTCATATAAAAGCTATCATGAAGAAAAGGCTTTTTTTTTTTTTTTTCCCCACCAGGTTTCCTATAACCAGTATCTTCAAGTCCAAAAGACTATTAGCTCACATAGAATGACAGAAGCCTGATTTTGAATAAAGAGCGAATGGTGCTCAGAAATCACACCTCAGAAATGGCAGAAAGGCTTGCCTAGAAACTAAGATTTAAAAAATAACAACAAATCCATCTGGGATGCTTCAGACTTGCCTGCGAGCCTTACAGTCACCTTCATAATAGTTCACACCCACACTAGGATTATACAAGCCCTCTTTTGCAAAATCAAGCAGAAAACAGAGTCTATCACAAGACAGGTAATAAAAACATGAGACCGACATTTTGACCCTCAAGATTGCTACTATTCCCAGTTTGAGACACCTTTTATCGGATTTATCATCCAGGATATTCTACTCGTTCCTTCTTGTGTGAGGTTGATGGGTGCCGAGGGCCTCCTACAGCTCACTGATGGGCTTGGCACTTGCAGGATACAGCTTCAGATCAATGTTCTCGGCTAAGTGGATAAGAATACAAAATAAATCAAACCACAACCAAAAAAAAAAAAACCAACAACCCTCTGGCGACCCAGAAGAAAGCTAATAGTCATTACATTCATCTGCAGGATGTGAACTTTCCCTGTCCTTAGTGATTTTTCTTATTAAGCAATCATCAAGCACTGATATGAACTTTTTGCAGGAAATGGGAGTACAATGCGTTCGTAAGAAAAACACCAATAGAGCAGGTAGACAATATGAGCCACTTGACATTTCAGGAAATTAAGTTATACTGTGATCCCAGCTTATGAGTTCAGCAAGACCCATGAGGGAACTCTTTGGAGACCTGCTGTGCTTTCATTTCAGACGTGATGGCCACATATGGGCTAATTGAGGGCAGCAGCCACATGTGCTCTGTCACAGCCATCCTGCTGCCCTTCCTCGCTCCCTGCAACTCCTATGCTGCTCAGAGCCTGCGTGCACCAGCCAGCTTTGTCCTTTAGATGCTGAGCGTGCTGTTCTGGGGGTGAGAAAACAAAAACAAAACAAAAAGAATTCAGAAGGTCAAAAAAACACAGTGAAAACAATAATAGAGTTTCAGAGAAAGCCTTTGAGATCTCTGCCAAACAGAGCTGAATGGTTTTTCTGGGATGCAAAGTTCAAAGCCTGAAGCGTCTCACTCCTGGATGACAGATCACTGGGAGTTACAGGTATTGCAAGTACAAGCTGAGGAGTCAGGGTCAAGCACTGAAGCTCAGAAGCTGAACATATTTATAGGCTGCTTTTGTCTGCATCATTGCCAAGAAGGCAAAAAGGAGGAGGTTGAGCAACGGCAGTATTTCGGCCAGCTGTGTGGGAGATGGAGAGACAACCATCCTGAAACAAAGGGAGCAGCCACCAAGGCTGGTGTTTGCTCAGCTATATTCCTGGGGGAGCTCCTACTGATAGGCACAGGGACAGGTGACAGTGAGCCACCTCACACAGACACATCCACTTCTCCATCTAAGACAAGGCTGAGGCAAGTTGAGGAAGCTTTGAGCTTCCACCATCAGGCCTGAGTCCTGACAGGCTCTCACCTGATAAGGTGGCAAGAGAAAGGGAGCTGCAGCAAAGACAAAACACCCTTCCTTTGTGAGGAAGACAGAGAGAGGAGGGAACCCTGGAAACTCCCAGGGACTGAGCCCAGGCATCCCCTCTCCCACGCAAGTGTCACGCACTCTCTGCCAGCCCAAATCTGCTTTGGAAGACTAAGGGCTGCATGGGTACAAACATGATTCAGATCCCCCAGGATCCTGGCTGCTGTCTGGGTTTTCCCATCTGAAATTCTTGGACCATCTTGGAAAGTTTACAGGATTGCAGCCAGTACTGCTACTATTCCCAGTTAAAGGTACTTCTAAGATTTTGCGTAGGAAGCTACTACTTCCTCCTCCTGTTAATTTGGTGGGTGCTGAGGGTAGCCCTTTCAGCCCACAGTAATGGTCAGCACTTGCAGGATATGGCTTTGGACTGATTTGGAAAGGGTGCCTGCCCTGCTGTTGCCTCACCATTGCCCTGTATGCACAGCCTGGCTAAGAAGGGCTTCAATATCCAGCTCAGGCTTAAATCTGCTGTGTGACAACAGGCGAGGAGACAAAGCAGAGGCTGGAGGAGCTGCTTGAGATCACCCAGCTGGACAAGAGAGAATGAAGAAGCAATCAGTGCCTTCCAGCCCCCATCCTCCCAGCATAGCCCTGCTCCTGAAAGAGGAGCAGCCAGGGATGAATCAAACCCAAACTTCACCCAGTGAACCATTGAGACTGTGAAACAACCCAGCTACAGACCAGCCAAAACCTTTTTGGGAAAAGGCATTGAGAAACTCATCATTTTCCGTTCCCTGTAACACCTGCTCCATCATTTGCTCATACAGGGAAGTCACGCAAAGGTAAAATGCTTAATTAAAACAGTAATGCTGCAAACATTCACGTCCATGTAGGCATGGAAACCTTCAAGTTTCCTTTTTATTGTACAATGGGATACTGCTTTTCATTGGCACAATAGAAAATAGCCACAAAAATTCCACACACACAGCATCAGACCCCACGACCAGCCTCGACATGCAGAGCGTCAGTAATAAAACACACCCCTACAGGGATTTAGCACTTTGGCTTGTGCTCGGCTGGGGGACCTTGGGCAGGACTTTCACTCTTCAGACACTAAAAAAATATTAATTATAATCAGCTCTGTCATTATTTCTACCCCCGCATCCCCACTTCCCTGTCAGCAAAGGGGAAAGGAGCCATGTGTTGAAGGGATTGTGGGTTTTGCATGAACGAGATGGGGCCAACTGTATATGTGTGTGTGTACTGCATCTGCCCTGGAAATCAAACAGCAGCTTTAGAAAGGGCATCCTGGGAAGGGCCCTCAGGTGCCAAAGAAATTCAGGGAAATATTCTTTTATTAAAACAATTACAAGAGCTGCTGCATGTACTTCTTTATACACACATGCAGGCATACCCCCCTTCTTCTCCATTGCACACATCCCCTCTGGCCCAGACACTCTTGCACAAACAGTGACAAAGTAGCTTTCAACTTAAATCTGTGCGACAGCCGAGGTCCTTCTCTTACCAACACACAATACATCCCTAATGCACCTGTCCCCCTCACACCTACAGTTCCCAGTTAATGTCCTGCCCTGTCCCACAAGAAGGCAAGTCTTCAAAGTGTGTCCTCAGGGGAGGTTTTGTGCTGGCACCGCCACAGGTGCTGCCCACAAGAGGGCATGTTGGAGGGAGCAGAGGGTCTGAAATGGCCAGCCAAGGCAAAGACTTCCCAGGGATTCCTTAAACGGTGTCCTTTACTATAGACTCCCTTTCCCTCCCTTTCTAACTGCCTTTTCCCATGAACTGAAACAGCGGTGTCCTGCAGAACCCTCTAATCAATGGTTAAGCGATGGGTAATGCACTAAAATGTGACACTTAGCTCTCTGCCAATGAACGAGCTCTGTGCTCATTCATATGCATGGAAAAACAAAACAACAACAACAACATCCAACTCCCCATAAAAATTTGCAAAGCTTCTTCCACAATGCCTGGAAACCTCTCCCCTAGGGTCCTGGTTAGACTAGTTGCAAGGTACAATTCCTGATTTTCCACTATACCCTTCCATTGCATTATCACTTTCTCCTTCCAGCTCTACTCCACCCACATGTTTGAGCTATCTTGCTTTGGTCTGTTATCTGGCATCTAGTCTGGAAGCTTGACTGGGATGGTCTCCTTGTTAGCTGCCTATGTACCATCCACTGACACAGAGCACTGATCCACATGTGAAGGTTTTAAAGGGGAATCTGTGAACATGTAATACCAAGGGGACATTCAACTGCTGTCTTTCACTGAAAAGCCTGCAGAGAGACAGGAAAATGGAGGTGCACTGGTCTCCCTTCCCCCTCTTACATATGCTCCCCTACTTCCCAGTTTACCTGCAATGCAAACAGAGTTTGGGAAGAGCTCCAGGTGGGACCGCTGATTGAGCCAGGCTGTCCCTGGATGTGCTGCTTGGTGACACACTTCTGTGCTTCCCACAGGTGGCTGCAGGGCTTATCCTGCAAGTTGATCCAGATGGACAATTACTAGAAACACAGAGCTGCATGATGGAGTGGGACAGAAGGGAATATTGCAGAGCTACAAAGCTGGAGCCTAATAGAAAACCTAAGACTGTTAGCTTCATTTTCACCTTCGGTGCCGCTGGTTACACTTTCACCTGGTCCTGCAACCTGCCATGGCCAAATAGGTACCAGAGGCTGCTCTTCAGGTCTGTTAGCATGACGCCTTTGCTTTGTGCAGGTGCTTGCAACCACACTTGCATAAAAAAGCAGGACAAAATCTACCTAGGCTGGAGAGCAACGCTCCAAGGTCACCACTGGAGACTACATTTCAGCTCACTAGGGCATTGTGATGCTACAGAATTTATGGAAAACACTATCTTGCTCAAAGAAGGTACTTTTTTTTATCCTTCAAAACTGGTCTGTCCATGAGAAAATGGTCCTGTCCTGCTCCAGCCAGCTTTTTGTTCATTTGGGGTGTGCTGGGAGAAGCAATAAGGCATGCTCCTGGCTATTGCTGTTTGCCTCTGGACAGGACGCCTTCTTTCTTCACACAGACACACTTTATCCCTTCCAAGCAGGCTCTAACAACAGAAACAGAAGGACATTATGATCAAGGTCTAGCCTGAGTAACAAAAAGTTTGGAGTTTAAGCACTTTTCTAGTTAGACTTTATTGGGACTAACTGCTGCAACTCACTATGTCTCAGCTTGTCCATCTGGAAACTGGAGGGATATAAGACTTCCGAAGCTCCAAAAAATCTAAAAGGGACAAGGGTTAAATAGCTGAGAGTTGCCAATAAACCCTAGTAACTCCTCACTTGCCTCATCAGCACCTGTCCACATGCAACTCATATCTACTAGCCTTGGTAAAAAAGGGGTCAATAAGCAGACAGAAAACCTTTCAACCTGCAAGACAGCCATCATTCTGCCAGTGGAGGCTTGCAAAATACTCAGGCACTTTTAACAGCAGCACTTCAGCTCTGAGATTTGAAGAAGGCTAAGAGCATCTGCTATGGGTTCATAGTGGGTTGCATAAAGGTCTCCCAGAAACATGACACCTAGATGGGCAAAGCATTAATGTCTGTGAAATGTTTCTTTAGGGGCAGAAAACTGGCTGAAGCTGTAAAATATCTAGCTCAGCAGCTCAATCCATCGCCCGAAATAACAGGGTGGTGGCATCCGGGATCCTCCCCCACCAAGCCTGCCAGCAAATGCCCCAGCAATCCCAGCATACGTTCACTCCTGTCATCACGCCTTGCTGGGCATTAGTAGTGGACAGCACCCCACCCCAAGAAAACATGGGGCATTCTTGGCACTTCACCCTGAAGGCAAGGTCATCAGACATGATGATGGATTCTTTGCCTGCCATATTCACAGTGGTATGTAGGGGAACACAACCCTCCCCCAAGCAAGAGCCAAGTTCAATTAGGGGTTGGTTGCTCTACGATCCTTCCTGAGGGGATCTTTCAAAGAGGGAGTTACTGGCCATGTGAACAAGCCCAAAGGCAAGAACATGAAGGCTTGTGGGGAGTTTGGCCAAGTGTCCCAGAAATATAAAGCAGAGTGGCATAGCCCATGAGAATAGATGCTCTTTCTGGTCAGAAGTACAGTGGAAAGTGGCACTTCTGATGCCCTACAACCCAGCATGCACAAGTCATCACCAATAATGGACACAGCAGAGCCTTCTGGGCATCCTTTCCAACTTGATGCTGACTTGACCATTGGAACAGAGAAACTCTGCTGACCTTTTCCAAAATGATCCGCCTGACACAAGGTTCAAATACGTGGCTGAGCAGAGCCAGGATCCACCTTCATTCTCCTTTGGGCACCCTCCGTGGGACTTTGTATGGGTCCTGTCTTCTCTACACTTTAGTTCTCCATTGAAGACCACAGCCCTTTCCCATCCCAACAAAGGGTTATGCCTAAACTCAATAACACTAAGAGGACACTGATAGCACAGTGATGTCCTCATCCCAGCCAGCTCTGGGAAACGACCCTGCACATTGCAGGGGTGTTGGACTAGATGACTCAAAGTATTCTAGGATCCTATTATTGTTGATATCTGCTGAAGATTCCCCTCCTTATGCTCTGCAGCAGCACAGCAATACCATCACATGTGCCTCACAGATGTGCTGAGGTCCACAGGGCTCTGAGGAAGTCAAGAGGGCAGGACCAAGACAATGTGCAAGGCCTCCATGGTGCCTCTGTACCTCCATGAGCCTCAGGAAGCCAGGGTCCCACGTTGGCAAAGACACCCAAAAATGACACTACAGGTCCAAATGATATTTCCCTAGTGTGCAAAATGCATCTCAGTCTTATGTGCTGTCTGTCTTCTCCCTGTGATGGAAACTCACCCTGCTTCAGCCAGCAAACAACAAAAGAAACTACGGAGGCAGCAAACATTAAGAAAACCCTGTCCTAAAGACTCCCGTCACCACATTTTCCCCACTGCTCTCTGGTTTGCAAATGAAACAAACTAAACTAAGCAACCCCCAGTAGCTAAATTCCTTGCATCTCAGAAAGTACATGCATCCCTGTGCCAAAATCAACAATCTCATGGCTACTTTACATCAAAAAAGTGCACTAATTTCATTGTAAGCAAAGGAACAACCCCACAGCCGAGACAGGAGTAAAATGACCATAGTGGGACCTTCAATGCACACTCAGCCTGGCACTCTCACTTTCAAAACAGCTAAGGAAGTACAAACCTAGTCTTCCTACAGCTGTCACACAGGTTATACACCAACCAGCTTCCCGCTATCACTGCAGGCTTAGTGGCAGTGCAGTGCTAGAGATAGCCTGGTAGCCTGGCTTTGGCTCTGACAATTCCAGAGCTAGGGGACCATCTCCTTCAGGAAGAGTCTTAGAGCCACAGCTCCAGCTGGAGTCACAGGTTTGGCAGCATGCAGGCCAAGGACAAGCCCACTTTGACTAGGTCAGAAATCTCACCTGGAGTTTGGCTTCAGAGGCTCAGGATTTGAGGCCAAATCTTTTAGAACACCAGCCACTAAATACAGCCCTTAATAAGGTTATGCTTCAATGTGTCCTAAAGAAATTCAGAATAAAATCCAGCCTTACAGGGAGGGAGGAGTATTCAGATAGACTTTTCCAGTAGCTGAGAAACAGACTCTAGTTAAACCTGTACAGTTTTCCCAAAGAGGCAACACTGTGCTGGTTGAACTCAGCAGCACCTGCCAGAGCCCAAAGCTGGGAGATTTATGCAGGTCACTCTTAACCGGCTCTAGTAACAACTTCTTTAAAGTCATCCATGCTCATGGCATGATTCAGCTACCAAGACCCATTAAAAGAGACTTTTCAATCTGGACTATAAAGAGCTGCAACCTAAAAGCATGTCCCAGAGTGTTAGCTCACCCATGTCACTCTCACTCCCTTATCAGCATGGTGCTTTTCAAATGCTACTAAAAATAAATAAATAAATAAAGTCCTCCTTATAATCACATCAAAGCATATTGATTTGGAATCAGGATGCTGAGAACAGATTATTCTCACATGCCCTAGCTCCTGCAGAGACCCATGTAAACCCACACGGCACCCCAGGGCTAGTGCAGAGACTTGGGAAACAGTCTGAATCCCAGGGGCCTTGCTAACTGTCATAGACCATTCTCTCTGGTACCAGTTACAGCAAATGAATCAGGGAAGATGACACATTAAAGAAGGGCAATTAAAAAAAAAAAATAGACTTTTTTTTTTCCTCTCATTACACATTCCTGGAGGTGGCATACTGCAGAGAGCCACTGAATTAAGCAAATGCATTCCAATGTTTTATATGTATTGATTATTTGACAATCTCCTGTTAAATCAGTAGCTTTAAAAGCTCTTATGTAAAGGACATAGCTGAAATACATAGAGCTTGAGTTTGGATATAATCTATGCTGCCATAAATCAAAACCAAGTCCACAGATTAGAACAGAATTAGAGTGAATACAATGAGTACATGAAAAATAGTCAAACCAATATACAGATCTAATGCATTGTGCTCATAGTGGTGGTGGGGAGGTTGTCTATTTAATCCACAGAGGTTTTGAGCATACAGAAAAACAGAAGTAGGTAATGTTAAACTAGATCCCACTGCAACTTGGGGAGGTTTGCCTATCAATTTATATGGCTCAGAGCATTTGCTTCTGAAGGAAATGTTCAAATGAGTATTGCCCAGGTGGCACTGTACAGTCCCCACTTTGCTAATCTTCAGGCTGGAGCAGCCAACAAATTGGCAAAACTAGTTTGGAGGACAGTCAGGGGAGAGACGGAAGCAGCACACGGTTACCTTGGAGTTATCCAGGGTTATCTACACATCATGCTGTACGCTCCCTGCTTCTCATAATTAGAGTGTCTAGACAGGAGATGATGCTAGTGAAGCAGCAAGTAAAAAGGTTTTGCAGAGTTTTTCAGAGGAGCCCAGCTAAAGCAGTGATTACAACAGAATGACAGACACAAGGCTTGCAGAACCCAGCTGAGATGAAAGCCAATTTTGACCTGAGTAAAGGTCCTTTCATAAACCTTCACATCCCCAAAAAGCTGCTGAATCAGAGTGCTGATGTATCAAGCATACAGGAGGGCTCAGAGCTTCTGAACCGGCCTCAGACTGGAGGTTTCTGCAAAAGTAATTGCAGCTGTTTCTCAGCTTCATCCAGATGCTGGCATTTAGCAGCCTCAACTTGTGTAAACCAGCTTCACTCCACTGAAGTCAACAACAACTGACACCAGCTGAGAATCTGGCTCTTGGTGTGGTTTAAAAATAGTCTAAAGAAAGAGAACTTACAGAAGGATTGCCCAATTCCTCATGTCCATTTTCCCCTTGGGGTAGGACTGAATAAGATTTTTTTTTTTTCTTTTTAATTTGGCTCTGGTTATTTTTAACAGCAGCATTATGAGCTCACATTTATTACAGCACCTTCCATCCTCCTGGAGCCAAGCTGCCTTTCAGGCTTCACGAGGAATCACAGAGAACATGGACAGAGTGCTCTGCACAGAACCAGGATGGAGCCACCTCTGGATACAACACAGAGGATGCTCAGCACACATGGAAGTCTCGCCACAAACACAACAAATCATCAAGGGGACTGAAACAATTCAGCTTCAGCATCGCAAGAGCAAGCCTCAGCCATTTGCACAGGGCAACAATCCAAGCAGCAGTTTCAAATCCTCCCTTGAGCTGGCCAGGAGATGGACATGATGTTTTTACAGCCTTGCAGGGTGTCATGATCACACACTGTGGCCCTACATGCAAAGCACAAGGCCAGATTACCACACGTACTGCTGGGGGAAGGCAAATATGAGTGACCTTTGAGAAAGGAAAAGTAGCCTGATCGTTCCTACTGTGACAAACCAGGTCTCTGCTGGCATTTCGCCATCTCTTTAGCTCAAACATCCCTGCAAAGCCAAGGGATGTGGCTCTGAAGTCAATTATATGGCAACTTCTGTGTGCAGCATCACCAGGCTGCGATTCTCCAATACTTTAGCCATACTGCGATGACACACATACCAATTGCTAACCAAGGCAGGGGGTCATTGCCGCCACCGGCAGGAGAGAATTTTGCTTCAGAGGACCTTCAGAAAGCTCAAAGCTCTGAAATCTCTGTTTGGGAGCAGGTAGTATAGTCATCAACTTATTTCAATACGTGAGAGAAACTGGGAAAGTAGAACAGGAAAAATAAGTTGTCCCACAGGGTTAAATCCGTGCAGTCATGGCAGAGGTAGAGGGACACCAAGTTCTGTCAACACTGGTGCGTTCCATTTTTTCTGGGCTCAGACTAGGAAACTAGGGCCTGCTCAGACACCACCATATGGGAACTGCTCGGAAGTGGCATCTTCCAGACAGTTCCCCTCAAGCCACCACAGAGCAATGGAAATGCAGCAAATAAAAGCTGTGGCCACCACCCAAATGCTCCATGAAAGACGTGCACTCTGGCCTCTTAAAAAGAAAAAGAGAAAAAGAAAACCAGCACAAACAACAAAACAGATCCGTTAATGAAAAATAAAGCGCAAGGCAAGGGGTGATGAAAACAAATAAAACTAAGGCTGTAAAATGCCTGGTATGTAAGATGTGTTGAAACTTGCTGCTGACAGCAGCTTGAGCAGACATTCACATGCAGCCATTCATAAGATGCGCAGTAATTACCTTCTCCGGGAGGCTGTATTATGACGATGTCTTTAAGCAAAGCACAGTATCTCCAGCAACAGGACACAATTACAGCAAAGGATATGCCTCTTAACCTCCTTCCACTCCCTCAGCCACCTCAGGGAGAAAGTTGGAAACCAGGGACTCCATGGGGTGGGTGAAAGTCCTTTACCCTGTGCTACTGTACCCATCACCTAGAGCAAAGCACACTTTTGATGGGACAATGTGGTGGCATTGCAGGAACCTGACCTCTCTCCCCCTCAGCTTAGGGTGGAGACACTCCCAGCACTGTGGGACTATGACAGAGCTGGCAGCGGCCACCAGGCCACCGGAGGAGTTCGGCACAGCCAGCCCTGCTCTGAGCCGACACCTCGGTGGTAGATAAATAAATACCGAAAATAAACATGCAAGGGAATGACTCAGAACTGGAACATCCTGGCAGGACTGCAAGGCAGCAGGACTTCCCACTTCCAGAGCGAGACCTTTCTGGCCCCAAATACCCCACCGCAGAGCCCTTTGGAAAGTTAGCATGCTCTAGGGAAAAAAAAAAAAAAAAAAAAAAAAAAAAAAAAAAAAAAAAAAAAGGAAAAAAGTTCTCAGATAAGGAGTGGCACCATGCCCAGCATGGGCCATAGTGTCCCCAGGGGATGGATGCCACCTCCTGGTGATTACCTGGCCCACCTGCAGCAGCCAAAATGGTCCTCCCAGCTCAGGTTCCCAGGACTGGCTATGCTTCTCTACTTCCACAGCCCTCCTGCAGAGAGGCACAGGAAATCTTATTGCTGCAGCTGTTGGATTAACTCTTGTTAGGTCCAGAATTAGAGAAATATGGCGGCAATGACAGAGCCCTAGCAGCTGTGTGCTCAGACAATGGATCCGGTCTCTCACATTGCCTCCATCCACTCCTGGTACTCACTTCTCCAGATTTCTCTGGGACAGTGAAGTGGTCAATGCAGGACAGTAAAAATTGTTGCACTGGGAGGCAGCTCAGTGTGGTAAAGTCCCATTTGCAGACCAGCAGATAGGGGGTTGTGAACACCACAACTTACTCCTTCTAATTATTTCAATCATCAGTCCTAGAGGGCAAGCAGAGAGTTAACCCCTGGCTCCATGCCTTGCCACCCCAAACCAAAAGGGTAGGGCTGCCTCTCAGACAAGGCTCTGTTGTTTCTAGCCCACACATTGATTATCTGAAAATTATTATAAAAGAGGAGCTCAGCCTTCATTTTCCAAAAGCGTCCAGAGTAGCAGTGCTCAGTGGCTTGTGCTGTCCATGCCAGATATTGAGACCAGGGAGTGTGAGAGGTTTTCAGAGCCCCTTTTCAAGAGCCAAACAAGCTTACTCCTATTCCAGAGTAGAGGATGTTTTTTTTTTTTTTTTTTTGTAGATGAGAGACTGGAAAGGTTCTTTCTCTTATATGAAATAACTAAAATTAAAGAATAACCAACATTTTCCTCACTGGTCTGGAAATTGCATTACAAGTGAGAGTCAGCTTGGTGCAAGTTTGCAAGCTGTGATATCAGGAGAATTTCCCTTCCCATTTACAAAAGGAAATTAATTTTGCTACCACCGGATGGCAGTGTAGGGAGAGCAATCACATTAGGCGTAGTGTTATTATTTTCCTTTTAAGCATGCCAAAAGTGATTGCAGACACAGCAATTCATTGCTTATTAAGATCTCCCTGCATTACAACCAGGGAAAGGATCTAGGTCTCATTAATAAACCATCTTTTAGGATCTCTATAAGAAGACAGGCTCTGATTAGCCAAGATTGTTCAATAAATGATTTGGCTTGTCTGACAAAAAGAAATGATTGATTGGAAGGGAGAGTGCTTTAAATAGTTCACTTTTTATAGTAAAAACAAAGACTTTAGATAGAAATACAAATAGTAAAAAGGCAGCATTTCAGATTCAAAGGAAGATACTTCATGCACCAGACTGGCAGTATACACAAAGTTCACTTCAGAGCTCAGATTCTGCAGGACTGAATTATAATAAGCTTGAAATTGCAGCCGTTTCTGCAGTTCCTGTTGTCAAAACATTTTGATAAGCAGGAAAATCCATTCTACTCTTGGACATGGCAGGATATGAGTTATTGACTTCAGAGAGCAAATTTTTGTTTCCTGTATAGCATAAGGTTCTAAATAATTGAGCTGAGTGTTAAAATCCAGGTAAACAATGTTATCGAAATCCACCGTATCAAGAAGACGATTGCCCCAGGCTAATAAGCGCTGGAAAAATCAACAGAAAACAGAAGTTGGGAAGCCAAGACACAGACTTGTCCCGTTGCCACTAGAGGGCAATAGCAAACAAGCGACAAAAAGCCAAAACAAAACAAAAACCAAACCAAACCAAATAAACAAAACAAACCAACTCGAGGTGAGAAGTTGATTGCGAGGAGCTGTAAAAAACCGTCAAGTTGTGTTTACGGAGGCGGGAGCCGCGGCCCCCGCGGTGCGCCCCGTCCCAGGTGGCCCCGCAGGGACCCGGGTGGCCCCGCAGGGACCGGCGGGTACAGCCCGGCCCCGGGGCTCTCGGACCCCGGGCAGCAGAGGCAGGTAGCGCCTGCCACCGGCTCCGGGTGTTGGTTTTTCTGGGTGAGTCGGTGGAAAATATTCACAGATGGTTTTGGTCTAGAATACAGCCCCAAGTAGAAGAAGTGCTTCTCACGGCATGTGTTTAAGCATCAAATAGGTGGTCAGATGCCACTCTGGACAGATGATTGATCCAATATAACACAGCATTCAATTCCAGATGTTGCGGAGAGTGAGAAATATAGATGGAGACACTCCAGCAGCCTGATCTATTTGACTTACTGAAAGAAAAGTTTGGAGGCAATTCGATGTAAATCTATTAACATTTCACAGGGGCAGGGGAGACTCTCAGAGATGCTAAAAGGCTCCAAAAAACTAACAAACAAAACCATAACTAGATCCAGAAGCTTAAAGTTAAAGCTGGATAAAATCAAACTGGAAATAATATGAGCCTTTGAAAATTAAAACTTGCAACAATGCCAGTAGTTAACCACTTGAACAAATCATGTAGAGGAGAGTTTTATTCTCCACCCTTGGAGCTCTTAAACCAAGATTTGCTGTCTTCCTAAAATGTGTGCTGTAGCTTAATAGTGAATTATTAGCCTTGATGCAGACCTTACAGGTAGAGGTCTCACCTGAATGAGGAAGAAGGTCTCTTCTTGTAATTGCAGTCTACAGATACCAAGGTTCTTGTTGCAGAGACTTGTCTTTCAGCTCTAGGGGCTGACTCCCACCTTTGCAAACTCACTTCAAAGGCTGCATCTATGCAGCAGTGACAGCACCTCCAAGGACTCTACCACACAAGGAGCAGAGGGGGTCTTCGGCTAATGGGGCAGTTTCTGTTGCCCAATTATTACCCGTCTCTTCAAATAAAAAAGAGCATACGCCAAAAGAAACTGTTCTTTATACCTGACTGTGCAAGGCTAACGGCCAGGTCATTCTGTAATGCAGCTGTGGTACTGGTTTTTGGGCTGTGGTACCAGCTGGGAAAAGACTTGGGTAGGAACTGATATGTGAGAGTGATGGAGAAGAATTTTGGGCCAGTTTCAATGTTTTGACCTTCCAGAGATGTTAGTGACACAGAGGTCATGTAGCACAGAAAGTAATGTCTGCAGCACCTACCCTTCTCCTTCCCAGTCCTGGGCCACAGGGAGAGCTTTAGTGAAGGAAAAGGAATTTCTAGTGGATACAGCTCCTTGGAAGTTGCATGTTGCACAGACACAGACCTGTGACTCAAGCATCCAAAAGCTTCGTACCACTGAAACATCCCCAGCCTCAGCCCAGCCCTTCTGTGCTGCAGGACAGACACCACCAACATAAAATAAAAGCTCAGCCTTTCCCACCCAAGACACAGAGCAGTGCTATGCCAGCTGCAAACTGTTTTCAACCTAACCAAATGTCAGCATTTTACAAGACTGGGCAGTTACAAACCAGGCAGCATGTGATGACAGTGCATTGGCCTTTCCAATAACTTGGGGGCATTTCTCTGCAGAAGCAGCATGGAGCAGTGCAGGAACAAGGCAGGTAGAGAGCAGAGGCTTGGTGCTTACGCTCCTCTGCAGAGGAAAGGCTGGCAGATACTTCTGAGTGTCCTGTCAAGGCTGAAAGGTGCTGTCAGTAACCCGAGAGAGCTCACTGGGAACAGCGCAGGCACAACAGATGTGGCACGCTGCATCAAGCAGGGGATGATGGCCACATGTGCTGAAGTGAACGTGCTGGCCTAGGTGACTACCCCTGCCACACCTCCAAAATCCTGGCTGCTGCAGTGAGGGGGAGCTCAACATGCTGGGCCGATGGCTCAGTTTTCTGAACTGGGGAAAAAAAAAATAAAGAAAGAGGATTTACTGTGAAAAGGAAGGTGATAAGAACATGTTTGGACATTGCACTGTTTTGTAGGGCACGATGTGCTCTGGTCCAACCTTCTCCAAGCATTCCCCCCATTTCCCATCTGCAGTAAGTCACCACCTCTCTTCCAGTAACCCTGCGGTCCTATGTAAGACCCCCATAGGTGTCTCTCCGGCTTGGACTCTCACATGTCCGCAGCCTACCCCAATAGTCACATCTGAGGGAGACTCCTGTTTAGCCAAAGTGATGAGCAATTAAAACCCACCTTAGGATCAGCCTTTCTTCTTCTAGCATGTAACTGGAGCAGTTCTACGAATCAACAAGTTGCGCTATTTTTCTGGGCAGCTCATCTCCAAAATAGAAGGCCTGGAGTGACAGCAGCTCTCCCCCTTTCCACAGCCAAAGACATACAGGGTGCACCTTTATGCACACTCACATACATGCACAAAGCAAACACCACGACCTTAAAAGTAAATACTGGAGCCAAGACCATGCTTCTATACTCTCCTACTCAATTTGCAGAACAGGAGAGTGAAGGTTATGGGGCAGCAAGTCTGATATAAGCAGCTGTCAGACTGACAGCGCTGGTGGATGTAGGAAAGTGAAAGCACCTAGATGGGAGTGCACAGCCAAATTAGGGGTCAAAGGGTTAAGAGAAGAGAGCCCATTATTCATCACTACGACTGTGTTCCAGGCATAAGAAACATTTGGAGCTAATTAGAGGGAGAGCAGAACAATGCACTAGAGAAAGCAACAATGCCCTGGTTCAACCCGGCAGATGAGCTCTGTGCTCAAAGCAAATTGGTCTAAAATGAGTATTGCTACATCTCAAAACCAGAAAGGTGTGACCTACTTCTCTGACCCTGGCATCAGCTGGCAGGAAGAGAATTGACAGAATGATTCTTCGTTCCCATCATGTGGAGACTGAGCATATTCAGTTCCATTTCAGAAATAAAAGCCAGCAGCATTTCCAGATGATTTGGGGTAACTAATAACACAGAACAGCACTCATTAACTAAGCTGGCTTGTATTATAAAGAGTTCCAAGCCAACAACTAAATAGACTTGATATAAACACCCATGACAGTGTCTATGTGACTTAGGAGCCTCAACTAACAGCCTTAATATTTTCAAATGCAACGTATATTCAGCTTTTAAATTATTTTAGTGGGCTTTTGTTAAGACTTTTGCTCCTGAATAGCAATAATTTTCAAAACTGAGACTACAGTACCTGAATGCTAAGCTCTATGCAAGATCCAGGAAGCACTTGGGACCCTCTCAGATGAACACTCCCAGGGAATCAGAAATAATTAGCTGTAGTTCTGGAAGTTATTTTGTAAAGCCACTTAGAATTTGCAGTGTCAAACCAGCTTGATTTTATTGTGAGCAGATTATTTGGGTGTTGTCTTTTAGTGAAGCCACTCTCAGACATTCAGCTTCCTGATCACAGGGTTTCTGCTCTGAGGGAGAAACGAATACTTCAAGTTTTGTTGTCTGGTGAAGGAGGGAAAATGTTGAAGGCTCAAAAGAAATTCATCTACTAGTGGACTTGGGGCTACAAGTAGGTACCTTCAGGTACCCTGATTCCCTGGTGTTTGTCAACAAACAAATCTTGAAAACTCCTGAGTCCCAGAGTGTTGCAGTGAAAACTGCATGGGTGCTGCCTATATTAGGTAGCCACAAGATAGGCAACTTCAAAAACTGCTGTCTACAAGTGGAAGTTAAGGCATCAACATTTAACAGATGACAACTACTCTTTATAAGAAATGCCCACCAAATATTTTCAAATCTTATACAAATCATCACTTCAGCTGAACTTGCTTGAAAGCCACTTTGACACATCTTCACATCATGCAACAAAGCGCAAGACCTGGAGGATGGCGGTAAGCTGTCCCAGGGAAGGGAAAATAATCACATGAGCCGGACTGACAGCCTCAGCGACTCAGCTATAATACAATTCACTTAAGAAAGAACAGGTCACATTTCGTCTGTGTCACCCTCCTTTGCTAGATGGGCTATTTAAAAAGTAAAGCAAATATGCATGATCACCAGGACAGACAAGTGCTAACTTGAGTATCATTGCTGAAAGGAGGTATTACCTCCAATGATCCAGGAAGAATGTAGATGGGCTTGACAGCATCAGAGGATCACAGCACCATTCCCTACCCACAAGGGACCTGCACTTACCGTTGTTTCTAGTTGGCACTTAGCCTCTCATTAGGCTAAGCAACCTGCAGTACATGCTGTGTAATTACACTGCCATGGCACTACGCACCCAGCCATTACAAGATAATTTCACTGTAGTTACCAGGATGCTAAAGGCTTCAGTGTATGGATGGTAGTGCCAGGGCTGCCACTTACCAGACCAAATGCCACTATGATAATGTAGAGTTGCTGCCTAAAGAATTGTATCCTTATAAAAGCTAGCATCCCCCACCCCAAGAAGGGTAAGAAATGAAAGCAGGAGGCAAAAGTCAATGGCAGGGATAAAATGCCAAGCAAGAGAGAAGAAAGGTAGTCCTTGTGTTTGGGGAACTCCACAGATCTGGATTCCCAACCTTCTGCCAGAAACTCCCTGCATCTCAGAGTCTATCTGGTACAACGTTATAGACCCTGGGGAGCAGACATTTGAAGAGATACCTATATTGAGGATACTGTACCAACAAAGGAGGTGGAAAAAGTCTGTTGACAGTGTAACTTCTTGTTGTTAAACAACCAAATCAGCTATTGCAGGAATCTGAGTATATTTTCTCTGCTGTCCACAACAACTGGGTAATAGCAATGTTTTTGAGTACAGATTCCCTTGTGCCCACACCAGCTTAAATCTGGCTTCAGAAAAAGAGCCTCTTCATCCCTGCTTTGCCTGGTCTGCTCCAACCATAAATTCTTGGGAGAGGGGACTGGCTGAGGCTCAGGGAGTGTGCGAACATGACCCAGCACTAGGAAATGCAGCAGTTTGGGCATCTTGCAGCAAGACCACGTAAAAAGCAGAATTGGAACCTTCAACCTGGCATTTAGCAACAAGAAGGTATTTTAGTGACATCTGGAAAGAAAGGTCTCTGGCATGTAGTAGTGGCTGTCTGCTGGGTTGGAAGACTATTAACTAGTAGTTAATATTAAGACCAGTCTCTACAAGTGGGAAAAGCATTTACCAATTTCCTCTACTGTATTCTGCCTTCAGCTGCTCCACCAAGAACAGCTGATGCATCTTGTGTGAACTGTCACTTCCTGAAAACGCAGAAAGTGATTTTAGGTTATGGACTTGGTCTGAGCATCAATCAGCTGTGAAATTGGTTGGCCCTTAGTTCAGATCCAGCATTGGAGAAGAGTGGAAAGTATTCACTGCCACAACACTGTCATGGAAATGGATGCCTTGCTGTAATTCTAACCTAAGGTATCTTGTCCTTTCAACAGTCTTTTCAGGCACGTTGAATAACAACAGCATGAGAGTGAGACAGTGGCTGGTTCTAGCAGTGGTGCTGGCTCCTCCAGCAGCTATCCATTCTCTCACTTTCCAGCCACATTAACCTTCACTAACTCGCTATCAGGTGGAGACTTATTTTCTGTTCCTTTTTATCACGACAACTAGAAACATGACAAGTTTTTCAGAAAGTATCAAGAGGGGAAGCAGCATTTAAGACTTGGAAAAAAGGCCTTCTCTCAACAGAAGACATTTCATGGACAATGACTTGGGCTGATATACAGCCATTTAGCACAAAGTGGCTTTCCAGAGCACCTAAACCTGATCCTGACAGCATCTACTTCTGCACTTCTCAAATTGCTTTGGGAGACCTCAGAACTGTCAGGAATGGCAATAGATGTTATTCTTGTCTCCACTAAATCTAGGGTGCCACCTGCAAAGATTCTTAAGTACAGAACATTTACACTCCCAGACAGGAGCAATGTGCCACCTATTAGACTGAAGAGTTGTCATTTGCCAGCTGATATAAATTTCTTAACTAGAAATAGGCACTGCAGAAAAGCACCAAGTTCCAGCAAAAAGAAGAACTCTGGCATCAACCCTTATTGTTTCCTTTAAAGAAATTGCTAGCGGAGACCTTTAAAGTGAAATCAGTAATGATTCAAGTTCCCATATTCCCTTGCCAGTTCTGAGCAAATCACAGATTTACTGACGTTGATGTGTCTGTTACTATTATTATCTTGTCTAAACAAATAAAACAGTAATAACTTCAAAATGCATCCAGAACTTGTGATCAGTAGGTCTCCAAGTACTTTTCAAAAAGGGCAGTGTAATTATCTCATATTTATGCGTGATTATTTGTATTTTAATAGTAGAATAACTAAGGAACAGAGAGAGGAATTAACTTGCTCAGCTGGCCAATGAAATACCAAGGAACAGAGCCAGATATCCTGAATCCCCATCAAATACCCTCCAGATAATGCTCTTGCTAATATAATCAATTAGAAACATATCACCCATCTTCAAAGAATTTCACAAACACTGAACAGACATCAGTGTTAAACCGCACTGTGCATCTCGGTATCCCATTGCACCACCTGCTTTGATCATCTTTGCTCTGTGCCTATAATTCATGTAGTTAATAATTCCCATTCTAAGAGGACTGAGATAACTGACTTATCCAGCAATCACTTCAGAAAGAATATTATTGGAAATAGGTTTGAATTCTAAATATGCAGCTAACTCTAGATGAGCTGGACCAAATACCATCTCCGTGTGAAGTGGTGCTAGCACCAAGGGCAGCACAAACCAACTGCTTGGGCATTTGTCCTGCATCCATGCAACTCATATGCACCCCTGTGCCCCATATGTCTCCCAGCCTTCCCATGTTTTCTTTCTAACAACCAATCACCCACACCACAGCCAGAGCCCACATGTACCTTCATGACATCTCAGTCAAAATCCAGAAGCTTGAGAAGTTTTCTCTGTACTCTGGACAACATGGACTTTCTACGGCTTGGTCAAACACTCCTGTCTAAAATAAGGGCATGCTGCAAAAGCATAGTAAAATAAACCTGACAATAAAAGACCACAGCTAAAATATAACTACTTCTGCTTAATTTCCAGATCATCAGATCAGTGTCAAATGTGTAGCCTTCATAGAAAGCCATTAACATTAGTTTGCTTTACATCTTGTACTCCGTAGTAACTGAGTCAAGATGGCAACAAGGCAACTGTGACATCCTCACCATCTGTCACAGGACTACTCGTCACAAGGGAAGGCCTGCTAGGTCTGAGCAAGCAATATCTTAGTCACCAAAAACAACATGTTGAAAGCTACCAAAGTGATCTCTAAGGTCTTGAGCTGTTAAAACAGAACTCGATGTGGAAGCACAGGGAGCCTCATGGGTTACTACCATCATCTGTTGTTTTATAGAAGCTTCTAACATGTTTAAGTGGATTCCTTGTTGGACACATGTTATTTCAGCAGCTTTCTTGAAACTACATCAAATTAGGAGCAGTGTTATACAAAGAAGAAAAAAAAATGGCTGATTCTGTATGAAGCATTAGTATCAATAGCTGACACAAAAAACAGAGATGGAGGGGAAAAGTGTGGAGCTACTGGTAGTCTCTCCCAAGCTATTAGAAGGTGTGAGAGTTGTGTGAAGACCCCAGACCTCACATATTCCACTGCCTTGAAAGCCCACAAACTTCAACACGAGTAGCTTTTCATATCAACAGCAAAATGCAAACCCAAGAGCATTTCACATGGTTTCAGCCTCCCTAATATTCCTCTTGCACAGCTCTGATTTGACTGTATTGATCATCTTTGCTCAGAGAAGATAAAGCTGCTTTCCACAGAGAAATGCAGAACAAAAGAATTAGACAGAAAGGACCGTAATTAACAAAACCAAATATCTAATAGCAAGTAGGATTCAGCTCTGCAAGTTACTGTCTATACCTTTAGCCCCCAAAGCATCTCAGATCTGCCTCCCAGCATTGGATTCAAAGCCAGTAAATAAGGGCTTTAGCACATAATCATTACACTTGGGGTTTTAACCATCTGGATATTAACCTCTAAAATGAAGGCGCAGTTATGAGTGTGCTTATATGTTTGATTTCATACGTTCATGTGATTTGACTGATAGAGGTGGAATATTATGTGGCTGAAACCTTCAGATTAGTTTTTGGGAGTATGTAGCAAGCCGGAATTGGCAAGATCCAAATCTGAGCACAGGGAACTTGCCTATTAGAACATTGCTGCTCACAGCACTGAGCAGGCTACAGTACAGCAACAAAGAGTCCTTAATCAGACAGTAATGATCCCATGGTCTTAGCTCCATTCCTCTATACATCACATACTCTTTACAGATTAGTGGCTTTCAATGTTGCCTTTTTGCTTCCAGAAAGCCTCTCTGCCCATCCCTTAGGCTGGTACAGAAACTAAGGACACAGCCTTGAAAGGTGCCAAGCAACTTCTGCCTCAGTGAAGGCAGCAGGAGTTTAAAATGCTTAGAATTGAGCCCTTGGAATAAATGATTGACACAATGAATGGCAGTGATTGACCAAGCACACCCTAATACCATCCTTGTACAATCCCATATTACATTTACCACCATCAAAGAAGGTGTTGCAGCTGGTCACTGTAAGGTAATTTCAGTCGCCTCTACTCTGCTCTGATTCCTAAGCATTAGGGAATAAACCACCAATATAACAAATTAGAAAGCAACATACGTTAGGAATTTGCTGCAACTCCAGCCCTCAGTGACTAGCACAGCTTCAAGTGTAAACAAACAAAAGCTGCAATTTGCGCCAACTGTTTACTCTGTTTTTAAGTCAGGGTTAGCTTTGCCAGTACAAATTATGCTTCCCTTTGTCTTCAAGAAAGCTGGCCACAGACTAGAGGAATTGAGACAATTTTTTTTTTGTATTAAATAGGCTGTCTGATTAGATAGATCCTTTTACACCAGCTTTTTCTTCTCCATTAATGACCAGGGATTTTACAGCATTTATTATATCCCTTGTCTTCCACCATTACTCAAATATAGACTTAGCCTCTATTCTTACTTGAAGCTGGGGGAAGAGAGATTCAGCTGCTGGTGCAAAATCACAGCATGAATGTCAGTGAATGAGATCAAACTACTGGGCAATTCTTCACCCTGTTAATGTAAGTCATGAAACTCCCATTCAAATCCGGGGTCATTAAAGCAGAGTGTTTATCGTTTTCTTGGCTGTACACAAGTTGAGTATCCCAGATGAGATTCCATCTCCCAAACAATTCCCAGCATCGATGGACTAGTGAATGGCGAAAATAAGCTGTTAATGGTTTTCCTTACCCTGGCAATGAAGAACTTCTTCATGGGATGTTGCTTTGCACAAGGGCTTGCACAGAGAGTGGGTTTGGATTCACAGGCGAGGGCATGGGACTCCCAGTCAAGTGAGAATCTGAAGCTTTTCCATGACCATCTTGGTCATGTTTCTCTTCCAGTTGCCCCATCTGGAACTCTTGCTTGTTTTTACCATCTAACATTTCAACAGCCTAAAAACAAGTAAAACAACCCCTTTAAACAAGCAAAATGTTTGATCAGATCTTTTATATAAATGAAATGCTAGTGTATGCCAGGCATCTGAACTTGGTAAAAATAAATGAGTGCTTCAAACCCACTATTGTTCTCAAGGTCTCTGACCTTCAAAACATCATTCTATTCTATTTGTAAACAACATAGACATGACAGAACATGTGAACACCACTTCACCCTTTGGTAGCAGCATCTATCCCAAGACCTCAGAGTGTTCTGCAAATATTAGCTAAGACTCTCATGCCTCTAAAGAACTCCTGCTCTTCTACAAATATTAGCTGAATCTCACCCCACGCCACTCAGTTCGTAGAAGGTTAGTGCTATTCTCCAAGTTAAGAAAGGTCAAATGCTCTGGTGAAGGTTATTCAAGAGTTGTGTAAAAGGCTCAGGCAACAGGAATACAAGTTTCTAAGACTTTCATGTATGCCTGAACCTTTGGAAACTTTTCCAGAGTATCATCCAAACCACTTTTGGTAACTCTAATAACACCAGACTCAAATCTAAACCAATCCAGGTTTAATTCATACAAGAGAAAGCAACCAAGAAAGCTAAAACACTAGGTAAACCCCTCAGCTCCTCTCCCCCACAACTTTTTAAGTGCCATAGTCATTTAGCCTTTTGTGCACAACCAGGTAAACCAAGGAACAGGAGGCCTGAACTTGAGCTTAGCAAGGAACAAAAAGTAGCACAGGGC